>NC_053038.3:378467140-379077773 GCF_002575655.3 Aegilops tauschii subsp. strangulata | reverse complement strand
TCCGTACTGCGGGCCAACTCGCTTGGCCATCTGGAGCAGATCGATAGCTATGCCCCTGGCCATCAGGTCAGGTTTGGAATCTTGAACTATACTGCCGACATCCGCGGAGACTTGATCTTTGACGGATTCGAGCCCATGTCAGGTGCGCCGCACAGTCACGACGAGCATGACTTAGCTCTGCCGTCGGACAGTGTTCGGGAGATCACACCTACAGCTACTCCGGCCCTCAATCCGGAGCAAATCGTGCCATCTGAGGACGGGTGGATGGACCCCACCACGGAGGACGCACACTCAGCGGCGATAGAGCCGAATACTGACTTCACCTCCTATGAGACCTGTGTCATCGGACCCTTGTATTCGTCCCCGGCCACAGGCTCCGAACCGCTTGCGTCCGTGCCTATCGAATCTGATTGGGCACCGATCATGGAGTTTACCTCCGCGGATATCTTTCAGCACTCGCCCTTGGGCGACATGCTAAATTCATTGAGATCTCTCTCCTTGTCAGGAGACCCTTGGCCGAACTATGTCCGGCTTGAGTGGGAAGCGGACAACAAAGAAATCCGTTCCCCACCCACCACCCACTTAATAGCCACTGTCGACGACTTAACCGACATGCTTGATTTCGGCTCCGAAGACATCGACGGTATGGACGACGATGCAGGGGAAGAACAGGAACCACCGCCCACAGGGCGCCGGACAGCCACCTCATCATATGATATATATATATATGGTGGACACCCCCAAAGAAAGCAATGGCAATAAGGCAACGGAGGATAATCCCCCCGAGAAGCAATCTAAGCACCGGCGTCATCGATGCCGCTCTAAGCCCCGCCATAGCAAAAGTAGCGATACCGGCACAAGAGACAATAACGCTACGGATAGTGCCGAAGACGAAGACAATCCCCCCAGCCAAGCTTCGAGCGGGAGGATGGGCAAGCTAGCCCTAAAGAATAGGCGACAGACGGAGAATCAGAGGATGACAATTACATGCCACTCTCCGAAGACGAGGTGAGCCTCGGCGACGAAGAATTCATCGTGCCTGAGGATCCCGTCGAGCAGGAGCGCTTCAAGCGTTGGCTTATAGCCACAGCAAAAAGCCTGAAGAAAAAGCAGCAGCAGCTTCAAGCTGATCAAGATCTGCTAGCGGATAGATGGACCGAGGTCCTGGCAGCCGAGGAATACGAACTCGAGCGCCCAACCAAAAGTTACCCAAAGCGCAGGTTGCTACCCCAACTCGAGGAGGAAGCATTAAAGCCTACACTACCAGCGTATGATGCGGCTGACCGGCCACCTCGTGGCCGAGACAAAGCGGCGTATCAGCCCGAAGTCCAGCCCGCACCCCGTCGCCAGTCAAACAAAAACACCAAGGCCCGGGGCTACACGCAGGACCTGCGAGACGTATTGGAAAACAAAGCAGGACATACAAGATCGATCTACGGATCACGGGGGCACGCCCCAACGCGTGACGACGACCGTCACGCCGGATATACTAAAAGCAAATCCGGCTAGGCCGAATACAGCAGACAAGACTCATATGAACTGCGTCGTGATATAGCCCAGCACAGAGGCGCCGCACACCCCCTATGCTTCACCGACGAAGTAATGGATCACGAATTCCCAGAAGGGTTTAAACCTGTGAACATTGAATCATATGATGGTACAACAGACCCCGCGGTATGGATTGAAGATTTCCTCCTCCACATCCACATGGCCCGCGGTGACGATCTGCATGCCATCAAGTACCTCCCACTAAAACTCAAAGGGGCGGCTCGGCATTGGCTGAATAGCCTGCCGGCAAACTCCATTGGCAGTTGGGAGAACTTGGAAGATGCATTCCTTGACAACTTCCAGGGCACTTATGTGCGACATCGGATGCTGATGACTTGAGTCACATAATCCAACAGCCCGGGGAGTCAGCCAGGAAATTCTGGACTCGGTTCCTAACTAAAAAGAACCAAATTGTCGACTGTCCGGATGCCGAGGCCTTAGCGGCATTTAAGCATAACATCCGCGACGAGTGGCTCACCCGACACCTCGGCTAAGAGAAGCCGAAGTCCATGGCAGCCCTCACGACACTCATGACCCGCTTTTGTGCGGGCGAGGATAGCTGGCTGGCTCGCAGCAACAACACATCAAGAAATCCTGGCAATTCAGATGCCAGAGATAGCAACGGCAAGCCACGTCGCAACAGACACAAGCGTCGCAACAATGGCGACAACGCCGAATACATGGCAGTCAATGCCGGATTCAGTGGCTCTAAGTCCGGTCAGCGGAAAAAGCCGTTCAAAAGAAGCAATCTGGGCCCGTCCAGTTTGGATCGCGTACTCGATCGCTCGTGTCAAATTCATGGCACCCCCAATAAACCAGCCAACCACACCAACAGAGAATGCTGGGTGTTCAAACAGGCCGGCAAGTTGAATGCCGAAAACAAGGAAAAGGGGCTGCATAGCAACGACGAGGAGGAGCCCCGGCCGCCGAACACAGGAGGACAGAAGAAATTTCCCCCCCAAGTGAAAACGGTGAACATGATATATGCAACCCATATTCCCAAGCGGGAACAGAAGCGTGCACTAAGGGACGTCTATGCGATGGAGCCAGTCGCCCCAAAGTTCAACCCATAGTCCTCTTGTCCGATCACTTTCGATCACAGGGACCACCCTACCAGTACCCGTCATGGCGGTCTGCCGCATTGGTCCTTGACCCCATCACTGATGGATTTCACCTCACTCGAGTCCTTATGGACGGTGGTGGCAGCCTGAACTTGCTCTATCAGGATATAGTGCGCAAAATGGGTATCGACCCCTCGAGGATCAAACCCACAAAAACCACTTTAAAGGTGTCATACCAGGTGCAGAGGCCTGTTGCACGGGCTCAATCACACTGGAAGTGGTCTTCGGATCTCCGGACAACTTCCGAAGTGAGGAGTTAATCTTCGATATCGTCCCCTTCCGCGGTGGCTATCACGCACTGCTCGGACGAACCGCATTCGCCAGATTCAATGCGGTACCGCATTATGGATACCTCAAGCTCAAAATGCTAGGACCTTGCGGGGTTATAATAGTTAATGGAAACACAGAGCGCTCGCTCCGCACGGAGGAGCACACTGCGGCCCTCGCAGCAGAAGTACAAAGCAGCCTTCTGAGGCAAACCGCCAATTCGGCGATAAAGCCCCCGTACACCTTCAAGCGAGTCCGGAGTACCCTGCAACAGGATCGCCCGGCACGTCCAGAGTTCTCCTAGCAATTCGGCCTCCGTCCTAGTCCCAGTCAAGCGGGGAAATTTGTGACGCGCGTACATAATTACGCACTCAAGATACCATGGGCATACGCGGAGGCACGGCTATGGCACGGCCCACAATGCGGCTCAACTGCCTCAGGACCCGTATATCTTTACCATTTTCTTCCTTTTAGGACCCTATTCTCTGGAAGCCCTTTCCGTTAGCCTGATTATCGGACCCATCACGGGAAAGAAACACCAAGGAAGCAAGAAGCTTTGACGTACAAGGGAATCCCCAGGTGGTCTCTGATAACAATCGCTATACCTATTTTACATACCCACACGCAGCTTGCCCTTGGATAGGACATGTCAAATAGTCCTATTTTTGCTTATTGCACTACTTGTATACATACGCTTTGACGTATCATTTAAATAACAATGTACAGCGTTAGCTTATTATTGCATTTCTTCATCTTTTTTCCCTGTCTGCTTATTTACGACAAATTGCACCCGTACATTCTGGTACGTCCAGTGCGCCAGGGGCTTCAGTGTACCCCATAACACGGCAAGAAAAGTCCGAACACTTTCGACAGTGCGGCACCCCGAACTTATAGCATTATATGCATCAGCTCCGAATCATGTCTTGGGTCAATAGTTGGGTTTTCCCGGCTCCCATGTTTTGGTACCTTACGTTCCGCTATACCGGCTAAGGTAGCACTGGGAGAACTACTGCGATTGTGTCCCGGTTCTTCTGGACGAGCACCTCAGTAGAGAAAGCCGAAAACTGATTGTCACAATGCGGCGAGAGCTGGTCGCTGTACGAGAGGTCTCAAATCCTTAAAGATTTTTTCCGCTTCGGGCGAGGAATCGGCCTTTTCCGATTAGGCGTATATAGCGCCCCAAGTTCGGCCTTCCAAATACTAGGGGCTTCGCCAAAATTTAAAATTGTAGACTTCTATGGCTAAGTGAGAGTGATAAAGCTGTATAGTCCGATTGCCTTGTTCACTGCGCTAAACACCTCCTTAAAGGACCAAATTTTTTTGGATAAAGAGTGTTTAAGATTTATCACGAACACCTCAGTACTAGTTACATGGGGGCAGAAGCCGACGACTGGCCAACTCTCAGATTTTATAAGCGGCCGCACAGAAGGTAATATTTTAAATCGACAAGCGTTATATAGCGCACATGAACTCGTTTTCATATTACAGGATCACATGAGTACATTCATTCAAATATTACATCCTTAGCACATTCCTCCGCCACAAGGCGGGCACCCTTCAGGACACTGTCATAATACTTTTCGGGGTGGTGATGCTCCTTGCCCTCCGGTGGCCCCTCCACCAGCTTTTCGGCATCCATCTTTGCCCAGTGCACTTTCGCACGGGCAAAGGCCCTGCGCGCACCTTCAATGCAGATGGACCGCTTTATGACTTCAAGTCGTGGGCAGGCATTCATAAGACGCTTTACCAGGCCGAAGTAGCTGCCGGGCAGGGGCTCGCCAGGCCACATCCGGACTATGAGACCCTTCATGGCCAGTTCGGCCGCCTTGTGAAGCTCGACCAGTTGCTTCAGCTGGTCTCTCAAGGGCATCGGATGTTCGGTCCCAGCATATTGAGACCAGAACAACTTTTCTGTCAAGCTCCCTTCCTCGGCCTGGTAGAACTCCGCGGCATCCGATACGCTGCGCGGTAGATCTGCGAACGCTCCTAGAGAGCTCCAAATTCGGGTAAGTAAAAGTAAAGTCTCCTTCACATGCTTGCTTTGCATAATGAATGCCTTACCCGCCACTATCTTCTTGACCGCCTGAATCTCTTGGAGGGCCTTTTGGGCTTCGGCCTTGGCATTTTGTGCGTTCTCGAGGGCCTTCACAAGCTCGGACCCCTGCGTCTTAGAGTCACGCTCCAAGGACTCATATTTCTTGATGAAATCCTGGAGCTCTTGCTGAACCTCGCCGACTCGGACCTATTGCTTCTCGCGCTCGATGCGCTCCTTGGCCGCTCTGTCTTCGGCCTCGGACAACACCTTCTTCAGGGCCGCCACTTCGGTCGTGGCCCCTAGCAAAATTCATGATGATCCTATGATCTAAAAACCACTTTTTCTTTATCAATATACAGACGGGGTATCACTTACCTTTGTTCTCTTCGAGCTACCTCTTGGTAAGGCCGAGCTCTTCCTCAGACCGCTCAAGGTCCCGCTTCAGTCCGGAGACCTCCGCACGAACGGCAGCGGCCAGCAGCGAAGCCTGCTTATTCACATAGACATATTCTGATTAGACTCCTGTGATTGTTATTTGATCCTCTGTTCGGCCTTTCTTTCCAAACACCAAACAGAGCATCAGGGGCTACTGTCTATGTTGTGATATTTTCTCATAATTTGATTACTTACCTCAAAGCCTGTTAGGAGGCTGGCACACGCTTCGGTCAATCCGCTTTTGGCGGACCGAACCTTCTCGACCACCGTACTCATGATGGTGCGGTGCTCTTCGTCAATGGAAGCGCCATGAAGCGCTTCCAGCAAGTTGTCCGATGCCTCTGGATGGACAAAGGCCATCGGCACAGACGGCTCGCCCCCCTTAGCGAGGGGTTGCCTGTCAGAATCTGGAACCACAGGAGGTTCCGGCACTGTATCCGGCTGGGGGCCAAACTTGCTGCGGCCCCCGTCATCAGAACCCATGGGAGTCTTACCCCCCATGCGCCCGGCGTCTGGGATGTCGCCTTGGGGCGCCTCCAGAATTATCTCCCCTTGGTCTGGTATCCTTTGAGACAACACCTTGACGTCGTCCGTGGGCCGGGGGGAGGTGGCTGTCGGGAGTGAATCATTGTTCATCGCCGACTGGCCCAAAGACCCATCCGAAGAGGATACATCGATGTAGGCTTTGGATGGACTGCACGATCATGTTTGACATGACAAGAAGCAATAAAGCAAAACATACCAGAACTATTATAGTATCCGGATACTTACGACTTCGCCAGGGGCTTGTCCCTAGGCAACCACTCCTCGTCTCTATAAGCGGCTGTTGTGGAGTGGTCCGGAAGAAGGGTCCTTCCCTTCTTGGACCCTTCGGCCTCCCCAGATGGGGCGGCCTTCCTTTTATTGTCCCCCCCCCCCCCCCGGTTGGGGGGAAGAACTTTCCTCTTCCTCCTCCTCGTTTTCGTGGGAGGAGTGCGCCTCGGTGTTTTCGGACGATGAGTCCGATAAAACCTTGCGCCGGAGACCTTTCCTGGTCCCTGCGGCCTTCTTCTCCGGCGCCTCATAGGGCGCCGGAACCAGCATCTCCGTTAAGAGAGCCTTTGCTGGATCTTCGGGCAGTGGGGCCGGACAATCGACCCGCTCCGTTGTCGCTACCCAGTCCTATTAAAATGGCGTGGAGGCTCAGATCCCTCACACGATTATACTGGGGAAAGGAACATCTTGTGAGAGATAAAGAGCTTACTGGATTGGCAGGGCACTTTGCGCTGAGTCCGCGATCCTCGGTAAGGGGAGGAGGTACCTCGGCGGCCTTGAACAGCACCTTCCGGACGTCTTTGTGCGTCGTGTTGAAAAGCTCTCACAGCGTCTGGTGCTTGGCCGGGTCGAACTCCCACATATTGAACGTCCGTCTTTGACACAGAAGCATCCGGCAGAAGAGCATGACCTGGACCACGTTGACAAGCTTGATTTTCTTGCTTATCATATTTTTGACACAGCTCTGGAGTCCGGTCAGCTCCATCGATGAACCCCAGGATAGGCCCTTCTCTTTCCACGAGGTGAGCCGCATGGGGATGCCGGATCAAAATTCGGGGGCCGACACCCAGTTGGTGTCGCGCGGCTCGGTGATGTAGAACCACCCCGATTGCCACCCCTTCACGGTCTCCACATAGGAGCCTTCGAGCCAGGTGACGTTGGGCATTTTGCCATGGCGCCTCCGCACTCCGCTTGCTGGCCGACCACCACCTTCGGTTTCACGTTGAAGGTCTTCAGCCACAGGCCGAAGTGGGGCTTGATGCGTAGGAAGGCCTCGCACACGACAATAAACGCCGAGATGTTGAGGATGAAATTGGGGGGCAGATCATGGAAGTCCAGCCCGTAGTAGAACATGAGCCCGCGGACAAATGGGTGGAGGGGAAATCCCAGTCCGCGGACGAAGTGGGTGAGGAATACAACCCTCTCATGGGGTTCTGGAGTAGGGATGATCTGCCCCGCGTCTGGGAGCCAGTGCGCGATGTCTGCGGCCAGGTATTCGGCTTCCCAGAGCTTCGTAATGTCCTCCTCCGTAACGGAGGAGACCATCCACTTGCCTCCCGCTCCGCACATGTTCGGAATGGCTTTGCGGAGAAGATGAGAACTTGGGCGCTGGAGCTTGAGTGCGCGAGAATGGATGGGCAGGGGAAGAAGAAGGCGTGGGTGAAAAAGAGGAATCCTTGTTTGTAACATCCCAAAATTCTAAATTTTGGAATGTTATAATAAACAGATAGATTGGATTGATTGTTTGATTGATTGACTGAAAGTGAGTGAATTCGAAATCTTTTGGAAGTTAAATGAGAGGGAATAAAAGGACTTTCCCAAACTTTCATTTTGCTTTTATGATCTCCGTGAATTCAAATTCTATTCACCACTAAACCCTGGAGAGAAGATGACATGACTTCTTCCATTTATTTAAATGACAAGGGGTGTTGAAAATATTTGGATTTTATTTGGAAATATTTTCCAATTCAAAAACTTTAAGCAACTCAATGATTTTCATGAGAGAAGATCAAATGACTTCTTGAAAACATATGAAATATGAGTTGGAAGTTTAAAAGGATCTAATTTAAAGTCATTTTGGAAATTATTTTCAATTTGGAGTTATTTGGGTTTTATTAAAATTATTTTTCTCCAAAAATAAAATATATGGAAATTAGGGTAAAATGATTCCCTACATCAGAAAATTGGAGAGAAATAAATTTGAAATCATTTTGGTATTTTTAAAATGATTTTTATTGGATTTTATTAAGGCAGTAGCACTGTTTGATTTATCTGAATTTTTGTATATTTTATTTGACGCCGGAAAAATGTTCAGCTTGTAGGAAATAATTTTCTGAAAATTTTGATATATTATATGCCTAGATAATATTTTATTTTCCTTTTCTTTTCTTTTTCCCTCTGTTTAAAAAAAAACTTCTCTTCGCCGACTGGGTCGGCCCAGCACCCAGCCAGGCCGCGGCCCAGCCAGCCCAACCCCGCGCGTCCTCGACCTCCGCCCGGACTCCGGCTCCCGCACGCCAACCGCCGCCGCCATGGACGCCGTGCCACCTCCGGCCTCCTCTGCCCCCTTCCCCACGCCACCTCCTCGCCCCCCCTCTTAAAAGGCGCGCCCCGGTCCCGTTTCCCTCGGAGCCCGAGCCGCCAGAACCCACGCCGCCGCCGCCGGATCTCACCGTCGCCGGAAGCCGTAGCCGCCGCCCTCGTCGCCGTCGACCGCCGCCGACGCCACCACTGCAACCGCCGCTCCACGCCGCCCCTCCCCGTGCCCTTCGCTGCCTCCCGCGACGCCCGGAGCCGCCGCTCCGGCCGAGACCGAAGCCGCCGCCGTCATCCTCCCCGACTCCGGCGATCGCCGCGATAACCGCCGCCTCCCGTCCGGTGGATCTGGATCCAACGATCCAGATCGCGTCTTTGTTTTTTCCAAAACGTCTTTTAATGGACGTTCGCTGGTTTAGCCTTTGTAGTGAACGGTTTTCGTCGCGTAAGTTTCTGTAGCGAACGTTCGCTATTTAGTCTTTTTCTTTATTTTAGTTTTTCGCCACGGACCTATCTGTGATGATTTATTTTACAGATTAGCTCCTGGTTTTCAAATGATCACAACTTTTCACTCGTTTGTCCAAATCCAACAAAACCAACGCCCACTTCTTCGTTATAATCTCCTCTTTCTCGTAAAACAACATAAACATGTTTTTAAAATTTTAAATTTCAATTTGATCGGATTTGAATTCAAACTTCGTTTGATCGTAACTTCAGTTTTATAACTCCGATTTAGTTGATTCTTTTTGCAAATCGAAGCTCCTGACCTAAAATTTCTGATAAGGCCAAATTCACATAATTTTGGTACTATTAGAAATTGTTTTATGTTGCAAGAGTTATTCGCTTGGTTTTGGTGTTTTCCGAAGTATCTTCTTCGTTCTTTCTGATCTTTTGAGTGATTACTTATGTGTGGTTACCATTGCTTGCTTACGATAGATTGACCGGAGTGTGACGAGTAGAACTATCAAGAGTTATGAGTGCGAATCATCTTCATCAACATTGCAGGCAAGTTCACACTTTGATCATATCCCTTCCATACCCAGTTTTTATGCATTAGTTTCACCCTCAAACATTGCATGAGTAGGATTGATAACATGTGGGTATTGGGAAGTAGTTGATGAGGTAGGAACCTATTGCCCTGCATTCAAACCTTGGGAGTTACTATTACGTTATGCTTATACTGCTATGCTATGCTCGTAGACGTGGATTGGGTTTGAGAGTTTTCCATGACAGATGTGAGATTGTTAATTAATGGTTAACTTAAGGTGGCAACTAAAACACACATCTGGGTGGATTGAGGTACCTGGGTATTCCAGGATTTCCTGTTTTTCTTTGGACCGCCACCCAGGCTCAAAGGGATCATGAGATTATTCATACTAGAAACTTCCGTGTGCAGCCACAAGCTATTATGGGCTCTAGCATAGTTGATTAAGTCGTGTGAACTCTTACATGTTGGGAATCGTAGCATAATTTTAAAATTTTCCTACGCTCACCAAGATGCATCTATGGAGTATACTAGCAACGAGGGGAAAGGAGTGCATCTACATACCCTTGTAGATCGCGAGCGGAAGCGTTCCAATGAACGTGGATGACGGAGTCGTACTCGGCGTGATTCAAATCACCGATGACCGAGTGCCGAACGGACGACACCTCCGCGTTCAACACACGTATGGTGCAGTGACGTCTCCTCCTTCTTGATCCAGCAAGGGGGAAGGAGAGGTTGATGGAGATCCAGCAGCACGACGGCGTGGTGGTGGATGTAGCGGGTCTCGGCAGGGCTTCGCCGAGCTTCTGCGAGAGGGAGAGGTGTAGCAGGGGAGGAGGGAGGCGCCCAAGGCTGTGATCTTGCTGCCCTCCCTCCCCCCTTTATATAGGCCCCCTGGGAGGGGGGGCACCGGCCAAACCCATCTAGGGTGGGGGGCGGCGGCCAAGGGGGTGCCTTGCCCCCCAAGGCAAGTGGGAAGCCCCCCACCCTAGGGTTTCCAACCCTAGGCGCATGGGGGGAGGCCCATGGGGGGCGCACAGCCCACTAGGGGCTGGTTCCCTTCCCACTGCAGCCCACGGGGCCCTCCGGGATAGGTGGCCCCACCCGGTGGACCCCCGGGACCCTTCCGGTGGTCTCGGTACAATACCGGTAACCCCCGAAACTTTCCCGGTGGCCGAAACTTGACTTCCTATATATAATTCTTCACCTCCGGACCATTCCGGAACTCCTCAGGACGTCCGGGATCTCATCCGGGACTCCGAACAACTTTCGGGTTTCCGCATGCACATATCTCTACAACCCTAGCGTCACTGAACCTTAAGTGTGTAGACCCTACGGGTTCGGGAGACATGTAGCCATGACCGAGACGCCTCTCCGGTCAATAACCAACAGCGGGATCTGGATACCCATGTTGGCTCCCACATGTTCCACGATGATCTCATCGGATGAACCACGATGTTGAGGATTCAATCAATCCCGTATGCAATTCCCTTTGTCAATCGGTATGTTACTTGCCCGAGATTCGATCGTCGGTATCCCAATACCTTGTTCAATCTCGTTACCGGCAAGTCTCTTTACTCGTACCGTAATGCATGATCCCGTGACTAACGCCTTAGTCACATTGAGCTCATTATGATGATGCATTACCGAGTGGGCCCAGAGATACCTCTCCGTCATACGGAGTGACAAATCCCAGTCTCGATCCATGCCAACCCAACAGACACTTTCGGAGATACCCGTAGTGCACCTTTATAGTCACCCAGTTACGTTGTGACGTTTGGCACACCCAAAGCACTCCTACAGTATCCGGGAGTTGCACGATCTCATGGTCTAAGGAAAAGATACTTGACATTGGAAAAGCTCTAGCAAACGAAACTACACGATCTTTTATGCTATGCTTAGGATTGGGTCTTGTCCATCACATCATTCTCCTAATGATGTGATCCCGTTATCAATGACATCCAATGTCCATAGTCAGGAAACCATGACTATCTGTTGATCAACGAGCTAGTCAACTAGAGGCTTACTAGGGACACGTTGTGGTCTATGTATTCACACATGCATTATGATTTCCGGATAATACAATTATAGCATGAATAATAGACAATTACCATGAACAAAGAAATATAATAATAACCATTTATTATTGCCTCTAGGGCATATTTCCAATAGTCTCCCACTTGCACTAGAGTCAATAATATAGTTACATTGTGATGAATCGAACACCCATTGCGTCCTGGTGTTGATCATGTTTTGCCCTAGGGAGAGGTTTAGTCAACGGATCTGCTACATTCGGGTCTGTATGTACTTTACAAATATCTACGTCTCCATTTTGAACACTTTCACGAATGGAGTTGAAGCGACGCTTGATATGCCTGGTCTTCCTGTGAAACCTGGGCTCCTTCGCAAGGGCAATAGCTCCAGTGTTGTCACAGAAGAGAGTCATCGGGCCCGACGCATTGGGAATCACCCCTAGGTCGGTAATGAACTCCTTCATCCAGACTGCTTCCTGCGCTGCCTCCGAGGCTGCCATGTACTCCGCTTCACATGTAGATCCCGCCACGACGCTTTGCTTGCAACTGCACCAGCTTACTGCTCCTCCATTCAAAATATACACGTATCCGGTTTGTGACTTCGAGTCATCCAGATTTGTGTCGAAGCTAGCGTCGACGTAACCCTTTACGACGAGCTCTTCGTCACCTCCATAAATGAGAAACATATCCTTAGTCCTTTTCAGGTACTTTAGGATATTCTTGACCGCTGTCCAGTGTTCCATGCCGGGATTACTTTGGTACCTTCCTACCAAACTTACGGCAAGGTTTACATCAGGTCTGGTACACAGCATGGCATACATAATAGACCCTATGGCCAAGGCATAGGGGATGACACTCATCTTTTCTATATCTTCTGCCGTGGTCGGGCATTGAGTCGTGCTCAATTGCACACCTTGCAATACAGGCAAGAACCCCTTCTTGGACTGATCCATATTGAACTTCTTCAATATCTTGTCAAGGTATGTACTATGTGAAAGACCAATGAGGCGTCTTGATCTATCTCTATAGATCTTGATGCCTAATATATAAGCAGCTTCTCCAAGGTCCTTCATTGAAAAACACTTATTCAAATAGGCCTTTATACTTTCCAAGAATTCTATATCATTTCCCATCAATAATATGTCATCCACATATAATATGAGAAATGCTACAGAGCTCCCACTCACTTTCTTGTAAACACAGGCTTCTCCATAAGTCTGTGTAAACCCAAACGCTTTGATCATCTCATCAAAGCGAATGTTCCAACTCCGAGATGCTTGCACCAGCCCATACATTGAGCGCTGGAGCTTGCATACTTTGTTAGCATTCTTAGGATCGACAAAACCTTCCGGCTACATCATATACAACTCTTCCTTAAGGAAGTCGTTAAGGAATGCCGTTTTGACGTCCATCTGCCATATCTCATAATCATAGTATGCGGCAATTGCTAACATGATTCGGACGGACTTCAGCTTCGCTACGGGTGAGAAAGTCTCATCGTAGTCAACCCCTTGAACTTGTCGATAACCCTTAGCGACAAGTCGAGCTTTGTAGATGGTCACATTACCATCCACGTCCGTCTTCTTCTTAAAGATCCATTTGTTTTCTATGGCTCGCCGATCATCGGGCAAGTCAGTCAAAGTCCATACTTCCTTTTCATACATGGATCCTATCTCAGATTTCATGGCTTCTAGCCATTTGTCGGAATCCGGGCCCGCCATCACTTCTTCATAGTTCGAAGGTTCACCGTTGTCTAACAACATGATTTCCAGGACAGGGTTGCCGTACCACTCTGGTGCGGAACGTGTCCTTGTGGACCTACGAAGTTCAGTAGTAACTTGATCCGAAGCTTCATGATCATCATCATTAACTTACTCCCCAGTCGGTGTAGGCACCACAGGAACATCTTCCCGCGCTGCGCTACTTTCCGGTTCGGAAGGGGTGACTGTCACCTCATCAAGTTCCACTTCCTCCCACTCAATTCTTTTGAGAGAAACTCCTTCTCTAGAAAGGACCCATTCTTGGCAACGAAGATCTTGCCTTCGGATCTGAGGTAGAAGGTATACCCAATAGTTTCCTTAGGGTATCCTATGAAGACGCATTTCTCCGACTTGGGTTCGAGCTTTTCAGGTTGAAGTTTCTTGACATAAGCATCGCATCCCCAAACTTTTAGAAACGACAGCTTAGGTTTCTTCCCAAACCATAATTCATACGGTGTCGTCTCAACGGATTTCGACGGAGCCCTATTTAAAGTGAATGCGGTAGTCTCTAAAGCATAGCCCCAAAATGAGAGCGGTAAATCGGTAAGAGACATCATAGATCGCACCATATCCAATAGAGTGCGATTACGACGTTCGGACACACCGTTTCGCTGAGGTGTTCCAGGCGGCGTGAGTTGTGAAACTATTCCACATTTTCTTAAGTGTGCACCAAACTCGTGACTTAAATATTCTCCACCACGATCTGATTGTAAGAATTTTATTTTCCTGTCACGTTGATTCTCAACCTCACTCTGAAATTCCTTGAACTTTTCAAAGGTTTCATACTTGTGTTTCATTAGGTAGACATACCCATATCTACTTAAGTCATCAGTGAGAGTGAGAACATAACGATATCCTCCGCGAGCCTCAACACTCATTGGACCGCACACATCGGTATGTATGATTTCCAATAAGTTGGTTGCTCGCTCCACTGTTCCGGAGAACGGAGTCTTGGTCATCTTACCCATGAGGCATGGTTCGCACGTGTCAAATGATTCGTAATCAAGAGACTCCAAAAGTCCATCTGCATGGAGCTTCTTCATGCGCTTGACACCAATGTGACCAAGGCGGCAGTGCCACAAGTATGTGGGACTATCGTTATCAACTTTACATCTTTTGGTATTCACACTATGAACATGTGTAACATCATGTTCGAGATTCATCAAGAATAAACCATTAACCAGCGGGGCATGACCATAAAACATATCTCTCAAATAAATAGAACAACCATTATTCTCAGATTTAAATGAGTAGCCATCTCGAATTAAACGAGATCCAGATACAATGTTCGTGCTCAAAGCTGGCAGTAAATAACAATTATTGAGGTTTAAAACTAATCACGTGGGTAGATGCAGAGGTAGCATGCCGACGGCGATCACATCGACCATGGAACCATTCCCGATGCGCATAGTCACCTCGTCCTTCGCCAGTCTCTGTTTATTCCGTAGTTCCTGTTTTGAGTTACAAATATGAGCAACCGCACCGGTATCAAATACCCAGGAGCTACTACGAGTACTGGTAAGGTACACATCAATTACATGTATATCACATATACCTTTGGTGTTGCCGGCCTTCTTGTCCGCTAAGTATTTGGGGTAGTTCCGCTTCCAGTGACCACTTCCCTTGCAATAAAAGCACTCAGTCTCGGGCTTGGGTCCATTCCTTGGCTTCTTCCCGGCAACTGGCTTACCGGGCGCGGCAACTCCCTTGCCGTCTTTCTTGAAGTTCTTCTTACCCTTGCCCTTCTTGAACTTAGTGGTTTTATTCACCATCAACACTTGATGTTCTTTTCTGATCTCCACCTCTGCTGATTTCATTATTGAATATATCTCAGGAATGGTCTTTTCCATCCCCTGCATATTGAAGTTCATCACAAAGCTCTTGTAGCTTGGTGGAAGCGACTGGAGGATTCTGTCAATGACCGCGTCATCCGGGAGATTAACTCCCAGCTGAGTCAAGCGGTTGTGCAACCCAGACATTCTGAGTATGTGCTCACTTACAGAACTGTTTTCCTCCATTTTACAGCTGAAGAACTTGTCGGAGACTTCATATCTCTCGACCCGGGCATGAGCTTGGAAAACTAATTTCAGCTCCTCGAACATCTCATATGCTCCATGTTTCTCAAAACGCTTTTGGAGACCCGGTTCTAAGCTGTAAAGCATGCCGCACTGAACGAGGGAGTAATCATCAGCACGTGATTGCCAAGCGTTCATAACGTCTTGGTTCTCTGGGATTGGTGCTTCACCTAGCGGTGCTTCTAAGACATAATCTTTCTTGGCTACTATGAGGATGATCCTCAGGTTTCGGACCCAATCCGTATAGTTGCTGCCATCATCTTTCAGCTTGGTTTTCTCTAGGAACGTGTTGAAATTGAGAACAACGTTGGCCATTTGATCTACAAGACATAGTGTAAAGATTTTAGACTAAGTTCATGATAATTAAGTTCATATAATCAAATTATTTAATGAACTCCCACTCAGATAGACATCCCTCTAGTCATCTAAGTGAAACATGATCTGAGTTAACTAGGCCGTGTCCGATCATCACGTGAGACGGACTAGTCAAGATCGGTGAACATCTCCATGTTGATCGTATCTTCTATACGACTCATGCTCGACCTTTCGGTCCTCCGTGTTCCGAGGCCATGTCTGTACATGCTAGGCTCGTCAAGTCAACGTAAGTGTATTGCGTGTGTTCCGAGGCCATGTCTGTACATGCTAGGCTCGTCAACACCCGTTGTATGCGAACTTTAGAATCTATCACACCCGATCATCACGTGGTGCTTCGAAACAACGAACCTTCGCAACGGTGCACAGTTAGGGTGAACACTTTCTTGAAATTATCATAAGGGATCATCTTACTTACTACCGTCGTTCTAAGCAAATAAGATGCAAAACATGATAAACATCACATGCAATCAAATAGTGACATGATATGGCCAATATCATTATGCTCCTTTGATCTCCATCTTCGGGGCACCATGATCATCTTCGTCACTGGCATGACACCATGATCTCCATCATCATGATCTCCATCATTGTGTCTTCATGAAGTCGTCACGCCAATGATTACTTCTACTTCTATGGCTAACGCGTTTAGCAACAAAGTAAAGTAATTTACATGGCGTTATTCAATGACACGCAGGTCATACAAAATAATAAAGACAACTCCTATGGCTCCTGCCGGTTATCATACTCATCGACATGCAAGTCGTGATTCCTATTACAAGAATATGATCAATCTCATACATCACATATATCATTCATCACATCTTCTGGCCATATCACATCACATAGCACTTGCTGCAAAAAACAAGTTAGACGTCCTCTAATTGTTGTTGCAAGTTTTTACGTGGTTTGTAGGTTTCTAGCAAGAACGTTTCTTACCTATGTATGACCACAACGTAATTTGCCAATTTCTATTTACCCTTCATAAGGACCCTTTTCATCGAATCCGTTCCGACTAAAGTAGGAGAGACAGACACCCGCTAGCCACCTTATGCAACTAGTGCATGTCAGTCGGTGGAACCTGTCTCACGTAAGCGTACGTGTAAGGTCGGTCCGGGCCGCTTCATCCTACAATGCCGCCGAAACAAGAAACGACTAGTAGCGGCAAGAAGAATTGGCAACATCAACGCCCACAACTTCTTTGTGTTCTACTCGTGCATAGTAACTACGCATAGGCCTGGCTCATGATGCCACTGTTGGGAATCGTAGCATAATTTTAAAATTTTCCTACGCTCACCAAGATGCATCTATGGAGTATACTAGCAACGAGGGGAAAGGAGTGCATCTACATACCCTTGTAGATCGCGAGCGGAAGCGTTCCAATGAACGTGGATGACGGAGTCGTACTCAGCGTGATTCAAATCACCGATGACCGAGTGCCGAACGGACGGCACCTCCACGTTCAACACACGTACGGTGCAGCGACGTCTCCTCCTTCTTGATCTAGCAAGGGGGAAGGAGAGGTTGATGGAGATCCAGCAGCACGACGGCGTGGTGGTGGATGTAGCGGGTCTCGGCAGGGCTTCGCCGAGCTTCTGCGAGAGGGAGAGGTGTAGCAGGGGAGGAGGGAGGCGCCCAAGGCTGTGATCTTGCTGCCCTCCCTCCCCCCCTTTATATAGGCCCCCTGGGAGGGGGCGCCGGCCAAACCCATCTAGGGTGGGGGGCGGCGGCCAAGGGGGTGCCTTGCCCCCCAAGGCAAGTGGGAAGCCCCCCCACCCTAGGGTTTCCAACCCTAGGCGCATGGGGGGAGGCCCATGGGGGGCGCCCAGCCCACTAGGGGCTGGTTCCCTTCCCACTTCAGCCCACGGGGCCCTCCGGGATAGGTGGCCCCACCCGGTGGACCCCCGGGACCCTTCCGGTGGTCCCGATACAATACCAGTAACCCCTGAAACTTTCCCGGTGGCCGAAACATGACTTCCTATATATAATTCTTCACCTCCGGACCATTCCGGAACTCCTCGTGATGTCCGGGATCTCATCCGGGACTCCGAACAACTTTCGGGTTTCCGCATACACATATCTCTACAACCCTAGCGTCGCCGAACCTTAAGTGTGTAGACCCTACGGGTTCGGGAGACATGTAGACATGACCGAGACGCCTCTCCGGTCAATAACCAACAGCGGGATCTGGATACCCATGTTGGCTCCCACATGTTCCACGATGATCTCATCGGATGAACCACGATGTCGAGGATTCAATCAATCCCGTATGCAATTCCCTTTTTCAATCGGTATGTTACTTGCCCGAGATTCGATCGTCGGTATCCCAATACCTTGTTCAATCTCGTTACCGGCAAGTCTCTTTACTCGTACCGTAATGCATGATCCCGTGACTAACACCTTAGTCACATTGAGCTCATTATGATGATGCATTACCGGGTGGGCCCAGAGATACCTCTCCGTCATACGGAGTGACAAATCCCAGTCTCGATCCGTGCCAACCCAACAGACACTTTCGGAGATACCCGTAGTGCACCTTTATAGTCACCCAGTTACGTTGTGACGTTTGGCACACCCAAAGCACTCCTACAGTATCCGGGAGTTGCACGATCTCATGGTCTAAGGAAAAGATACTTGACATTGGAAAAGCTCTAGCAAACGAAACTACACGATCTTTTATGCTATGCTTAGGATTGGGTCTTGTCCATCACATCATTCTCCTAATGATGTGATCCCGTTATCAGTGACATCCAATGTCCATAGTCAGGAAACCATGACTATCTGTTGATCAACGAGCTAGTCAACTAGAGGCTTACTAGGGACACGTTGTGGTCTATGTATTCACACATGCATTACGATTTCCGGATAACACAATTATAGCATGAATAATAGACAATTACCATGAACAAAGAAATATAATAATAACCATTTATTATTGCCTCTAGGGCATATTTCCAACATTACAGTGGTAGACTAGCAGATGTAGGGGAAAGTAGGTGTAACTGTCTACCCATCGTAAGGTGCTAACGCTTCTGAAAGACTGTGTCTCGGTCATCCGCTTCTCAAACATCATGAAGTGCGAGAAATCCAACGGAGGAGATCGAGTCTTGTGGGGAAAAGTGCACAAACCTCTGCAGAGTTTACAAACTAATCACGATTAGCCGTGTCCCCGGTTATGGACATCTTGAGTATCTAGTTCTTGGATTATCATGTGAATCTCATCATCATGTTACTTTAATTAATCTTGTTGGGTTAATGATGATACTTAATTGGGATTGAGATGCTGTCAACCATCTCAATGTTTAACAACCACCATGATAGTTAAATAAAATTTATTCCTTTGCAGTAGGGAAAAAATGGCTTTTCGCAAAAACATTATAACCATAGAGCTTTTCCACCAGCCATATATGCATGTACTAATAGCCTTTGTTCATCATTTCTCTATGGTGTGAATTTGCCAGCATATTCCATGCGTTGACTCATTTTCGGGCTGCAACGTTTCATGTTGCAGGATTCTTACGACGAGTAAGTGATACGTTAGGGTTACGATTTCTACACTAAACTTTGCCGTTGGTGTTGATGGGAATCCACAACCTTGTTACTTCCGCTATTTGGATTGAGGTAATATTATTTACGTTACTTTATACATGTGATTTACCTCTGTTATAAATCCTCGAGTACTGTGTGTGTCAGCATACCGATCCAGGGATGACACTTAAGCACAGAGACTTGATCCATTCGGGTCGGGTCGCTACAAGATGGTATCAGAGCACATGTTGACTGTAGGACGTGACCCTAGAAACTGGCAAGCCCATAGGAAGATTTTTCTCTACAACCTTATTTTCAAAAGGATCTTTTACCTCTCTTCTCTTCTGAGCTTATTCAAATATTCCCTTTTAGTGAGACCATACCCCTTTTCCCTTTTGACCACACGAAGATTCAACTGATGAGACCACTCCAAGAAGTACACGATATCGGACAACTAAGACCATTCAGAATGAAGAGGATTTTACCATACATTATGATAATGGAAACTACAGTGGTTGAAGACTCCAAAGACTAGGAGATTTTGAAGGCTCTGAAGAATTCCCAGAATTTTTATGACCTAGGAAGGTTACCCTTATGGAACTTGGCAGACTATGGAAGCTGTCAATACTCGAGAGCAAGGTGTATCGGAGAAAGACCGAAACATGGAGAGTTAGAAACTCAAAGTTTTGTCAAGAAAACCCTAAGGCAGGAGATATCAACTATGGAATGATAGCTCATGGTAATGACAAGAGAAGAAACACGGATACCCATGGTGTTATTACCCGTTTATGCTATTGTCACTGTGCGGAGTTAAGCATGCAGATGCATGGAAGGATTGGATGGTAGAAAGCTGATGGATCACCTATCAGCAAGATGAAGTTTTAACTTTAGACCGGTGTATCACCAGGATCTGGAGTATTACATCAGGAAGTTTAAAGATGAACCTTCAGGAAGCAGTATTCGACAAGTAAGCATTTCGTGAAGGACTCATGACCCAGAAGCTGAAAGTAGCCATGATGGAGGAGCAAAACCTCGAGACATCAAAGATTCGTCAGGAACTGAAGGACAGTAGGATCATGGTCCATGTCGAGGTTGATGAAACCCAGAAGTTTGGAATGCAACTCCAGAATATTCAAGGATGTCACGAGAGACTTTGAGTCAACAGAGAGGATATGGCAAAAAGGACTTGTGAAAGACAAGCATGATTGGAAGAAGCCATTGGAGGCATGAACAAGACTTCAAGAGTTTGGCGACTTTGAAGATTTTTGACCTTCAGAAGACCAAACCCCTGTTATACACTTACGTTAGATGCGACGTTTGTGAGCTGTCATTTGTTTGATGTTTTTCTGACAGCCACAAAATAAAACCTGTCTTTTCAAAACCATTGTTTGTATTGTGTGTATCCCTCTCGACCTCTCTTATCTCACCCCAAACCCATGGACCCAATAGAGGATGAATGGAGATGAGCTTGTATTTTCTGGACCGATGAGTCAATTGGAGACAGACCGATGGATTCAGAACATGGAGGATCACATGAAGAATAACCCTATAGTCGGAAAGGATATGACCCAGCATGCTCTTCAATGTTTTGAAAGAGGTGCTGCTACTTGGTGGAGGATGTACCAAACCATCAATGGATGGCAAGGAGTAACCACTTGGAAAGAATTTAAGTGGACTTTACAAAGATCTCGTCTTGTGTCCCAGAAATTGAAGCCTTATGGAAAGGATATGAAGAAACCTTGTGCATACAAGCCTTGTGGAGAAATAGGACACAACCATAAGGAACACAAGGATGAATGCCCTAATTGTGAAGGAAGTCACCCAGCTGAAGAATGCCCAACTAGGCAGATCACTTGTTTCTTGTGTGAAGGGACTACCCACTACCCTGCTCAGTGTCACATCTACCCCATGGTACAAAGGACCATCCAGCAAAAGAAAGAAGCAATGAAAAGAGCCCTCATGGAAATTTTAGAGGAATCTGTGATGAAGGAAGAGGTGGAGGACACACCCAAAGAAGAACCAATTAAACCCTGCACCAAGTCATGATATTCATGTGGAGAAGAAGGACACATCTCCCAAAATTGTCTGAATGGGGATTTAGTAGAATTCCCGACAGAGGAAGTAGAGTATGACCCACAGGAAATAGAAGCCCTGATTGGAATGGAAAAGTCCAGGAAAAGAAGTAGATTGGATCGCAGGAACAACCCAATTTCTACAAAGAAAGACCTGAGTCATATCACATGTTTCAGGTGCAAAATTTTAGGACACTACTTCAATGACTGTCCAAAAGGGAAGATGAGGACCCCAGGAGGCTATATAATCACAAGGAAACCCCGAGATATGTCAGAAGTAATATGTTTCCGTTGTGATGAAGCAGGGCACTTTGCCAGAGAATGCCCCAAGGAGACGGAGACTTGTGATAAATAGTTGAGTTGCAACAAAAGGAGTATAGTAGAAGTAGTGAGAACATCTCTATTATTGAGGTGTTGAGGTGAGGCCTGTAATGGAAAAGCAAGAGATTGTAATAATTTGAGAATCAATAAAGTTAGCATCATTGGTATTGATTTGGAGTTTATGAGTTGTTACTCTATGAAGAAAGATTTTGACCATTTACGAGGATATGAGAAATATGGTCTATGGAAAATTGTGCATTTTAAAGGTGGTAGTACCCTGTGAGGAAACTTGACCCTTGGAAAAGGTAATGATATTCCACGAAGTGGATTTTGAACAAAATAAGTATGAGTTTTATCTCGATATGTTGGATACCCCAAGAATATGAGGGTATGGAGTATTATTGGATGTAAAGGAGGTAGTCTATGAAATTGGAGACAGAGCATGTCTTCGTGTGTCCCCTCTGCGAGGAGTTAAACGATTTGGAGTTAAGGAAAAGTTAGCCCCGAGATTTGTAGGACCATGCTGAGTTTTGGAGCGTATGAAAGAAGTGGCCTACAAGTTGGAGTTACCCGAAGGACTGTCAGGAGTTCATGATGTGTTTCATGTTTCCCAGTTGAAGAAGTGCCATGCAGAGATGGCCAATATTCCCCTGTAAGGACGCTTGACCCTGGAAAGGATAATGATGTTCCACGAAGTGGAGTATGGACTTCATAAAGTATAAGTTTTATCTCGGTATGTGGGATATCCCACGAGGATGAAGAGATAAATTACTATTGGATATAAAGGAGGTATGATGTTGGAAATATGGATCAATGGAAATTCCATGATGAGTCTGAGTAATCATGTCCCAGTTTGGTGCCAATAGAAGGAAGGAAGACAGTACAATTGGATGGATTTAAGAATACTAGGAAGTTGGATGTTGGATTAAGGATCAGTTTCCCCGATAATGAGTTCAAGGATTTCAAGTGATGAGATGGGCCATAACCCACAGGCCCTAGGACCTGCCAAGAAGCAAGCACATTCTTGCTGAAGGAAAGACCCTGGAAGAAGTTACGATTTTTATCGATAGACGATTTTATAGGAGTTTACGCAAAAACCTGAGAGTTGTGAAGAAACGATAGAGGTTTGTTTGGCTTGCAGAATCAATGGATTTATCCGAACCTAGTGCGTTGACAAGAAAAATTCTGCAATGCTTGCGAGGATGACCGAGTGTTAGAATGCGAGATCCGCTAAACCATGTACAAGGTAATGATTTGGGTGCGGGATGGATTGATCACCATACCGACTTACTCTTATTATTCGCCTTGCTATGTGGGATGGTAAATCTGAGTGACTTACCTATAGTGGAGAGACGACGATCAAAACCTTGTTTGAACCTTAGAATGGTATAAGTATTTTTCCCTTGTACAAGGCAGTTGTTGCCAACCGTAGGTTATACGGTGAGGATCAGCCCAGACCCATTTCCTGCAGGAGAAACCATAAATTGTTGACCACCAGGAGATATCGATAGTTGTTTAGTATTGGCGCCATACCCGTCAGCTATGAAGACCCAGTCTCAAAAGAACCTTACCAAGATGAAAGGACAGAAGTATTGAGGAAAAGGTTATGCCCCTACCGGAAGAGCCCAGAGAAGGAATTTTCCCGAGAATTTGAGAATACCGACACTGTCAACAATAAGGATGGAGTATATGAGTTTTGGTGGAACCGTAACAATGTTTCTAAGGGTGTTAGCACCCGAGACCCCGGTGATGATCGATGGATTTTGAGAAGACCCCAAACCTAACCTATTTCTTTCTAGCCTCTCCGAATCTCGAGGACGAGGTTCATTTTAAGGGTGGTAGGTTTGTAACATCCCAAAATTCTAAATTTTGGAATGTTATAATAAACAGATAGATTGGATTGATTGTTTGATTGATTGACTGAAAGTGAGTGAATTCGAAATCTTTTGAAAGTTAAGTGAGAGGGAATAAAAGGACTTTCCCAAACTTTCATTTTGCTTTTATGATCTCCGTGAATTCAAATTCTATTCACCACAAAACCCTGGAGAGAAGATGATATGACTTCTTCCATTTATTTAAATGACAAGGGGTGTTGAAAATATTTGAATTTTATTTGGAAATATTTTCCAATTAAAAAACTTTAAGCAACTCAATGATTTTCATGAGAGAAGATAAAATGACTTCTTGAAAACATATGAAATATGAGTTGGAAGTTTAAAAGGATCTAATTTAAAGTCATTTTGAACATTATTTTCAATTTAGAGTTATTTGGGTTTTATTAAAATTATTTTTCTCCAAAAATAAAATATATGGAAATTAGGGTAAAATGATTCCTACATCAGAAAATTGGAGAGAAATAAATTTGAAATCATTTTGGTATTTTTAAAATGATTTTTATTGGATTTTATTAAGGCAGTAGCACTGTTTGATTTATCTGAATTTTTGTATATTTTATTTGACGCTGGAAAAATGTTCAGCTTGTAGGAAATAATTTTCTGAAAATTTTGATATATTATATGCCTAGATAATATTTTATTTTCCTTTTCTTTTCTTTTTCCCTCTGTTTAAAAAAAACCTTCTCTTCGCCGACTGGGCCGGCCCAGCACCCAGCCAGGCCAACCCCGCGCGTCCCCGACCTCCACCCGGACTCCGGCTCCCGCACGCCAACCGCCGCCGCCATGGACGCCGTGCCACCTCCGGCCTCCTCTGCCCCCTTCCCCACGCCACCTCCTTGCCCCCCCTCTTAAAAGGCGCGCCCCGGTCCTGTTTCGCTCGAAGCCCGAGCCGCCAGAGCCCGCGCCGCTGCCGCCGGATCTCACCGCCGCCGGAAGCCATAGCCGCCGCACTCATCGCCGTCGACCGCCGCCGACGCCACCACTGCAACCGCCGCTCCACGCCGCCCCTCCCCGTGCTCTTCGCCACCTCCCGCGACGCCCGGAGCCGCCGCTCCGGCCGAGACCGAAGCCACCGCCGTCATCCTCCCCGACTCCGGCGATCGCCGCGGTAACCGCCGCCTCCCGTCCGTTGGATCTGGATCCAATGATCCAGATCGCGTCTTTGTTTTTTTTTCAAAACGTCTTTTAATGGACGTTCACTGGTTTAGCCTCTGTAGTGAACGGTTTTCGTCGCGTAAGTTTCTGTAGCGAACGTTCGCTATTTAGTCTTTTTCTTTGATTTTAGTTTTTCGCCAGGGACCTATCTGTGATGATTTATTTTACAGATTAGCCCCTGGTTTTCAAACGATCACAACTTTTCACTCGTTTGTCCAAATCCAACGAAACCAATGCCCACTTCTTCGTTATGATCTCCTCTTTCCCTTAAAACAACATAAACATGTTTTTAAAATATTAATATTTGAATTTGATCAGATTTGAATTCAAACTTCGTTTGATCGTAACTTCAGTTTTATAACTCCGATTTAGTTGATTCTTTTTGCAAATCGAAGCTCCTGACCTAAACTTTCTGATAAGGCCAAATTCACATAATTTTGGTACTGCTAGAAATTGTTTTATGTTGCAAGAGTTATTCGCTTGGTTTTGGTGTTTTCCGAAGTATCTTCTTCGTTCTTTCTAATCTTTTGAGTGATTACTTATGTGTGGTTACCATTGCTTGCTTACGATAGATTGACCAGAGTGTGACGAGTAGAACTATCAAGAGTTATGAGTGCGAATCATCTTCATCAACATTGCAGGCAAGTTCACACTTTGATCATATCCCTTCCATACCCAGTTTTTATGCATTAGTTTCACCCTCAAACATTGCATGAGTAGGATTGATAACATGTGGGTATAGGGAAGTAGTTGATGAGGTAGGAACCTATTGCCCTGCATTCAAACCTTGGGAGTTACTATTACGTTATGCTTATACTGCTATGCTATGCTCGTAGATGTGGATTGGGTTTGAGAGTTTTCCATGACAGATGTGAGATTGTTAATTAATGGTTCAACTTAAGGTGGCAACTAAAACACACATCTGGGTGGATTGAGGTACCTGGGTATTCCAGGATTGCCTGTTTTTCTTTGGACCGCCACCCAGGGTAAAGGGATCATGAGATTATTCATACTAGAAACTTCCGTGTGCAGCCACAAGCTATTATGGGCTCTAGCATAGTTGATTAAGTCGTGTGAACTCTTACAGTGGTAGACTAGCAGATGTAGGGGAAAGTAGGTGTAACAGTCTACCCATCGTAAGGTGCTAACACTTCTGAAAGACTGTGTCTCAGTCATCCGCTTCTCAAACATCATGAAGTGCGAGAAATCCAACGGAGGAGATCGAGTCTTGTGGGGAAAAGTGCACAAACCTCTTCAGAGTTTACAAACTAATCATGGTTAGCCGTGTCCCCGATTATGGACATCTTGAGTATCTAGTTCTTGGATTATCATGTGAATCTCATCATCATGTTACTTTAATTAATCTTGTTGGGTTAATGATGATACTTAATTGGGATTGAGATGCTGTCAACCATCTCAATGTTTAACAACCACCATGATAGTTAAATAAAATTTATTCCTTTGCAGTAGGGAAAAATTGGCTTTTCGCAAAAACATTATAACCATAGAGCTTTTCCACCAGCCATATATGCATGTAGTGATAGCCTTTGTTCATCATTTCTCTATGGTGTGAATTTGCCAGCATATTCCATGCGCTGACCCGTTTTCGGGCTGCAACGTTTCATGTTGCAGGATTCTTACGACGAGTAAGTGATACGTTAGGGTTAGGATTTCGACACTCAACTTTGCCATTGGTGTTGATGGGAATCCACAACCTTGTTACTTCCGCTATTTGGATTGAGGTAATAGTATTTACGTTACTTTATACATGTGATTTACCTCTGTTATAAATCCTCGAGTACTGTGTGTGTCAGCATACCGATCCAGGGATGACACTTAAGCACAAAGACTTGATCCATTCGGGTCGGGTCGCTACATTGTCCCTTTATAAAGGCGGTAGAAACTGTGCGCCTCCCCACTTGCCCCGTAAAATCTCTTATTCCCCAAGCGCCGCGATTGATGGCACGGTTGGGTTACCCATACCCGTATTGATGAGAATCCCGTGATAAGGGGACACGATCTCTGCTTCGACAAGACATGCCAAGGAAACCGCCCTGCAACAGGTGCAGCAGCTGGTTGAGGAAAACGGTTCGAATAAAGACCGGGTCGTGGCGTGATGTCACGTTATGAAAAGTTGTCAGCAGATTGGATTTGTGGAATATTGCACTCTCTACGGTGGTATGTGGAATTTGTTTTGCAGAGCCGGACACGATCCTTGTGTTCAAAATCTTCTATGGAGTATTCGGAGAAGGAACCCGCCTTGCAATGCCGAAGACAATCTGTGTGCCGGACTCATCATTATTGAAGCCTGGTTCAGGGGCTACTGAGGGAGTCCTGGATTAGGGGGTCCTCGGACAGCCGGACTATATACTTTGGCCGGACTGTTGGACTATGAAGATACAAGATTGAAGACTTCGTCCCGTGTTCGGGTGGGACTCTCCTTTGCGTGGAAGGCAAGCTTGGCAATTCGGATATGTAGATCTCCTCCCTTGTAACCGACTCTGTGTAACCCTAGCCTTCTCTGGTGTCTATATAAACCGGAGGGTTTAGTCCATAGGACAACAACAATCATAATCATAGGCTAGCTTCTAGGGTTTAGCCTCTATGATCTCGTGGTAGATCAACTCTTGTAATACTCATATCATCAAGATCAATCAAGCAGGAAGTAGGGTATTACCTCCATCGAGAGGGCCCGAACTAGGTAAACATTGCGTCCCCCGCCTCCTGTTACCATTAGCCTTAGACGCACAGTTCGGGACCCCCTACCAGAGATCCGCCGGTTTTGACACCGACAGCGGGGCTGGGCCCTGCCGACATAAAACGAAAAGCAAATAGGAAGAAAATCGCAAAGTCTCAAGCAAATATTACAAGACATATTGTTCTCACAATACCAAATACAAGTTTAAACGCCTCCACGAGGCATGATGCATGTTGCAAGAGTAAAACAGGAAAGCAGTCGCGAGCAAGTCATCCCTGGATGTTGTCGTCGCCCGCAGGGGGTGCTCCCTCCTTGGTGGCGTCACCTTCACCTGTACGACCGGCCGGAGCTGCAGGATCGGTAGCACCGCCGGTCTAAGGCGTGGGAGCGAAGGCGCGGAACTTCTTCAGCAGGGCCTCCACCTGACCCTTCACGGTTACGGCAGCGGCAGTGTTCGTCGTCCACAGGCTCCAGCAGCTCGTCAAGGCGGGCGGTAGGGTCGCGAAGATGGAGGTGGCTGAAGACGCGCGTCAGCGCAGCTGAAGAAAGGGTGTGAGCCTCTTCCTCTGCCATGGGGCCGATGCCGCTCACGACTTCCTCGAGCGCCTCGACCAAGTAGGGAAGCAGTTGGGCGGGGCCGTCCTCGTCGGTGGTCAGCGGCTTCTCCAAGCCCTTCTCATAGAGTGTATTCAGCGCCACGCGAGACCTCTCCTCGAGGAGCGCGAAGGCCGCGCGGTCCTTGGCCAGAACCTTCGCCTTGGCGTCGAGTTCGGCTTCCTCCGCCTTCACCTTTTGCTCCAGCTCCTCCAGCTGGCCGCGCTCAGTGGCCTGCGCCTTCGCCGACTGCTCTAGCTCGGCGTCGCGACCCTTGATGGCATCTTCCCGAGCCTTCATCTTCTACTCCTCCGCCATGCGGCTACGGGCTTCTTCTGCACGCTCGCTGCGTAGGGTCTTCAGCTCAGCCTCCAGCACCCGGCAGCGATCCTGGGCGGCCTCGACGTCCTTCAATGTTGCCTCGCGAGCAGCCGCTACTTGGGCGGCGGCCTGCTTCTCCTTCTTGGAGGTCGCCGTGGCCTGGCTCAGCGCCGCCCGAACAGACACGTCGGAATGGAGCCAGCCAGAGACTAGCTCCAGGCGCCCAGCCACCAGGAGGGGGTCGGCGCCCTGAAGATCTTCTCACAGCCGGGTCATCTCAAAAAGAGTGTGCTCCAAGACGTCAGAGGAGGAGGAAGGACCTGGGAGCAGTGGTGCAGCGGGAGGAGGAGGAGAAGGTATCGTCACCATAGCCTGGGAGACTGGGGGCTCCTGTGCCCTGGAGACCTCAGCAGTCGGCCTTCTTACCAGCCTTTGAGATCGAGTTGGCCTTGCCGGCCGCGATGAAGTTGGCGCACCCGGAGGTACGACCCTCGTTGATCCGGAGGAAGAAGAAATGGCACCGCAGAGCCATGGATGGCATCACGCCGAGATACGCCTCACAGTAGAAGGCGAAGATCGACAACAGAAGGACAGTGTTGGGGTGAAGATGCAGCACCTGCAGCCTGTAATGGCCAAGGACCTCATAGAAGAAGTCGGAGAAGGGGGGACCAGCCCCGCGAAGATGCTGCTCATGAAGAAGGGGAAGAAGGTGTTTCCCTCGGGCTCCGACATGGCAGAGCCGGCTCGGAGCTTGGTCTTCCTACTCTTGTTGCTCTCTCTCGCCGTCAGTAGGCGCGTGACGGCGAGGTTCTTCTCTGAGACATTGGGCGCATCCAGAGCCGGCTTGTACCAGGCGGGCGGCGAAGAAACCTTGACCTTCCGGGGCGCCATTTGCTGAAGGGGATGGGAGCAGATCTGGAGATTTCGGAAGCAAGGAACGAGGAAGGGGATCTGGAGCAAAGCAAAAGGAGGCAATGAAGGCAAGCGTTGCCCACGCCAGCCTTTTGTCAAACGGGCAGTTGCCGAGGCAGTGTGGGGAAGCGGAGACGCCCACGTCCAATCAATCGCCACGCGTCGACAAAGGCTGCAGGCTGTTGGGGCCCGCGGTGCTTTGCACTTGCCCTTTGGCTTTGCCTCGAATCCAAGTCCGAGCGCGCCTTGGGCCTGGGGGCTACTGTCGACGTTCTGGGAACGGGAGTCCCCAGACTTGCTTACCTGCGGCCCGCAGCGTGGCTCCACTCGCGGCCCAGTACGGCCCGTCTTCACTAGCAAACGCTCAAGACTCCCGCGAGGGGCCAAGCCTCGCGAGGCGGACGACACAAGACCTCCTCGGGAGTGGCCTCATCAGGCTGGCTCGCGAGGGGCGGAGAGATCAAGGCAAGGCGGACCTCGCGAGGTTCCAATGACGTAAGCCATGATGATCAGGGCCAGGCGGACGCCAGCGCGCACAGTGTCCTCGCTTCCTCTTTGGTGCTAAGGAGGCAAGCGCAGGCGATTAGTACCGAGGCATCAGGCAAAGGTTTCCTTATCGGTGCAACGAGACCAAGACCAGCAGGACGGCAGGACAGAGGTCACCATGGAGCCCAAGACGGCGTCACCACCAGAGCCTTTGGCAGGCGAAGACCACCTTTAGTCAGGATAGCTTGTACTAGCTATCCCCTTCAAATTGGCCGTTGTGGGATCCCTTCCCACTCAATATTTGGGAAGAGGACCAGGGCCTCTATAAATAGGACTAGCCACCACAGTAGGAGGCAACTCATCTCGAACTCATTCAGTTCATCCTCACACCCACCAAGCACAAGAACACCTCTCCTCAGGAGGCTGTTCTTCCCTTGTACCGTTCATCCTCAGCCCAAGAGGCAATCCACCGCACCACACTAGAGTAGGGTATTACACCACAACGGTGGCCCGAACCAGTATAAATCTTGTGTCTCTTGTATTGCGAGTTCGTCGAGCTAGGCTTTGAGATCACGGCGAGGTTGAGGGCGTGATTAGGTAGGGGAGATCTTTGTGCATACCCCGGTGTTCGAACCTCAATGGTTTTGCCAAAACCCAAAATCCGACACCATAAGGCTCCTGCCAGTTGTCGATAACTTTTACAAAACATGATCATCTCATACAATAACTTATATCGCATCATGTCTTGACCATATCACATCACAACATGCCCTGCAGAAACATGTTAGCGTCCTCTACTTTGTTGTTGCATTTTTACGTGGCTGCTACGGGATTCTAGCAAGAACCGTTCTTACCTACGCATCAAAACCACAACGATTTTTCATCAAGTGTGTTGTTCTAACCTTCAACAAGGACCGACCGTAGTCAAATTCGATTCAACTAAAGTTGGAGAAACAGACACCCGCCAGCCACCTTTATGCAAAACAAGTTGCATGTCTGTCGGTGGAACCGGTCTCATGAACGTGGTCATGTAAGGTTGGTCCGGGACGCTTCATCCAACAATACCGCCGAATCAAAATAAGACGTTTGTGGTAAGCAGTATGACTATTATCGCCCACAATGTGTTCTACTCGTGCATATCATCTACGCATAGACCTGGCTCGGATGCCACTGTTGGGGAACGTAGCATGCAATTTCAAAAAAAATCCTACGATCACGCAAGATCTATCTAGGAGATGCATAGAAACGAGAGGGGGAGAGTGTGTCCACGTACCCTTGTAGACCAAAAGCGGAAGCGTTAACGTCTTCGCGATCCAACCGATCAAGTACCAAACGTACGGCACCTCCAGGTTCAGCACACGTTTAGCTCGATGACGTCCCTCGAACTCTTGATCCAGCAGAGCATCGAGGGAAAGTTTTGTCAGCACGACGGTGTGGTGACGGTGATGGTTATGTGATCTGCGCAGGGCTTCGCCTAAGCACTACGTGAATATGACCGGAGGAGTAAACCGTGGAGAGAGAGGCCACACACGGCTTGGAACAATTGGTGTGTCTCCAAGGGGTGCCCTGCCCACGTATATAAAGGAGGGAGAGGAGGAGGTCGGCCACCAGGGGCGCGCCAAGGAGAGGGGAGTCCTACTAGGACTCCAGTCCTAGTAGGATTCGCCCCCCCCTTTTCCTTCTCATGGAGGGGGAAAGAGGGAAGGGAGAGGGAAGAGGAGAAGGAAAGGGGGCGCGCCCCCTCCCCTAGTCCAATTCAGACTCCCTATGGGAGGGGGTGCGGCCACCCCTTGTGGGCTGCCTCCCCTCTCCCCTATGGCCCATGTAGGCCCATTACTTTCCCCGGGGGGTTCCGGTAACCCCTCGGTACTCCGATAAATATTCGAAACGTCCTGAAACCATTCCGGTGTCCAAATACTATCATCCAATATATCAATCTTTACCTCTCGACTATTTCGAGACTCCTCGTTACGTCCGTGATCTCATCCGGGACTCTGAACAATCTTCGGTCACCAAAACACATAACTCATAATACAAATCGTCATCGAACGTTAAGCGTGCAGACCCTACAGGTTTGAGAACTATGTAGACATGACTGAGACACATCTCCGATCAATAACCAATAGCGGAACCTGGATGCTCATATTGGTTCCTACATATTCTACGAAGATCTTTATCGGTCAAACCGTAATGACAACATACGTCATTCCCTTTGTCATCGGTATGTTACTTGCCCGAGATTCGATCATCGGTATCATCATACCTGGTTCAATCTCGTTACCGGCAAGTCTCTTTACTCGTTTTGTAATGCGTCATCCCGTAACTAACTCATTAGTCACATTGCTTGAAAGGCTTATCATGACGTGCATTACCGAGAGGGCCCACAGATACCTCTTCGATACTCGGAGTGACAAATCCTAATCTTGATCTATGTCAACCCAACAAACACCTTCGGAGACACCAGTAGAGCATCTTTATAATCACCCTGTTACGTTGTGATGTTTGATAGCACACAAGGTGTTCCTCCAGTATACGGGAGTTGCATAATCTCATAGTCAGAGGAATATGTATAAGTCATGAAGAAAGCAATAGCAATAAAACTTAATGATCATTATGCTAAGCTAACGGATGGGTCTTGTCCATCACATCATTCTCCTAATGATGTGATCACGTTCATCAAATGACAACACATGTCTATAGTCAGGAAACTTAACCATCTTTGATTAACGAGCTAGTCAAGTAGAGGCACACTAGGGACACTCTGTTTTGTCTATGTATTCACACATGTATCAAGTTTCCGGTTAATACAATTCTAGCATGAATAATAAACATTTATCATGATATAAGGAAATATAAATAACAACTTTATTATTACCTCTAGGGCATATTTCCTTCAACCCCTTTGTCGTGTTGGTTGCAAGTTGGTCTTTGTTTGTGCAGGTATTCGGTGGCTTGCTGCGTAGTCTCCTACTGGATTGATACCTTGGTTCTCAAAACTGAGGGAAATACTTACGCCCCTTTGCTGCATCATCCTTTCCTCTTCAAGGGAAAAACCAACGCAAGCTCAAGAGGTAGCAAGAAGGATTTATGGCGCCGTTGCCGGGGAGATCTACGCCAAGTCAAGACATACCAAGTACCCATCATAAACTCTCATCTCTTGCATTACATTATTCGCCTCTCGTTTTCCTCTCCCCCACTTCTAAAACGATTTTAAAAAAGATTTGCCATTTTTCTTCGCCCTTCTTTCGTTCGTCTTTTCGTTGGCCCTTATGTCTTACTTGGTTTGTTTGCTCGTTTGCTTGGTATAATTGTGTGTTTATTGAAAATCAGAACCAAAACTTATGGATCCTCATCCACTTGCTAATCTTTTTAAGAGATCCAATTATGTTGAACCAATTGCTAGTGAGTTGAGTGCACTAGATTATCTTTATGAAGTTTTGCTTGAAATCCGTGAATCTGAAAATTGTGATGAAGTGCTTTATGAAGTGATTCGCGATAAATCTTTGAATAAAAAGCATGATTGCAATGATGTTATTATAAATTCTATTAATGTCAATTGTGCTAACAATATGCAAAACCCTAAGATTGGGGATGCTAGTTTTGCTATGTGCACTACTTGTTGCAATGATCATGATTGGGGTGATTCTTCTTATAATCTTGAAAATTTATTTAAGCCCCATGACGAATATGAGATTAATAATAATATTTGCAATAATACTGAAAGTGGGTTTGGAAGAGTGTCAACTTTAGATCCCACATATTTGGATGATGTTCAATCTTATGAAGTTTTTGATAAAAGTGGGTTTGAAGAGGTCATGACTTTAGTTAATGATATTCCCACTATTTTGGAAGAGTGTGAACTTTGCATACATTTGGATCATGTACAAAAATTTTTATGTGACAGCTATATTGTTGAATTTGATTATGATCCTACATGTAATAATTATGAGAGAGGAAAATATGGTTGTAGAAATCTTCATGTTACAAAATTACCTCTCGTTATGTTGAGATTGCTATTGTTTCTTTCTTCTTCCTTGCATATGCTAGCTTTTGCTTGTCTTGATAATTTGTTTGCTTATATAATGCCTACGCATAGGAAGTATGTTAGACTTAAGTGTGTCTGTCACATGTTTTATGATGCTCTCTTTGTGCTTCAATTCTTGTCTTTCATGTGAGCATCATTGAAATCTCAATGCCTAGCTAGGGGCGTTAAACAATAGCGCTTGTTGGGAGGCAACCCAATTTTATTTTTGCTCTTTCTTTTTAGGTCCTGTTTTGCTTTGAATAAATCATCTAGCCTCTGGTTAGATGTGGTTTTGTGTTTTTATTAGTGTTTGTGCTAAGTAAGACCTATGGGATAGCCTACGATGATAGTTAATTTGATCTTGCTGAAAAACAGAAACTTTTGCACCCAGGAAAATAATTTTCATAATTCACAGAAGCGTTCTTTTGAGCTGATTCTTCTTGCAGAAGATTAACAAACAAATTATCTAGGATTTCCTATTTTCTCAGGATTTTTGGAGTTACAGAAGTATAATAAATATTCAGATTGCTACAGACGGTTCTGTTTTTGACAGATTCTGTTTTTCGCGTGTTGTTTGCTTATTTTGATACATCTATGGCTAGTATCGGGGGGTATGAACCATGGAAAAGTTGTAATACAGTAGATATTACACCAATATAAATAAAGAATGAGTTCACAACAGTACCAAAAGTGGTGATTTATTTTCTTATACTAACGGAGCTTACGAGATTTTCTGTTGGAGTTTTGTGTTGTGAAGTTTTCAAGTTTTGGGTAAGGATTTGATGGACTATGGAATAAGGAGTGGCAAGAGCCTAAGCTTGGGGATGCCCAAGGCACCCCAAGGTAATATTCAAGGATGTCAAAAAGCCTAAGCTTGGGGATGCCCCGGGAAGGCATCCCCTCTTTCACCTTCGTCTATCGGTAACTTTACTTGAGGCTATATTTTTATTCACCACATGATATGTGTTTTGCTTGGAGCGTCTTGTATGATTTGAGTCTTTTCTTTTTAGTTTGCCATAATCATACTTGCTGTACACACCTTTTGAGAGAGACACGCATGAATCGTGATTTATTAGAATGCTCTATGTGCTTCACTTATATCTTTTGAGCTAGGCAAAATTTTCTCTAGTGCTTCACTTATATCTTTTTAGAGCACGGTGGTGGTTTTATTTTATAGAAATTGATGAACTCCCGTACTTCACTTATATTATTTTGAGAGTCTCTAAACAGCATGGTAATTTGCTTTGGTTATAAAATTAGTCCTAATATGATAGGCATCCAAGAGGGATATAATAAGAACTTCCATATAAAGTGCATTGAATACTATGAGAAGTTTGATTCCTTATGATTGTTTTGAGATATGAAGATGGTGATATTAGAGTCATGCTAGTAAGTAGTTGTGAATTTGAGAAATACTTGTGTTAAAGTTTGTGAGTCCCGTAGCATGCACGTATGGTGAACCATTATGTGATGAAGTCAGAGCATGATTTATTTTTTGATTGTCTTCCTAATGAGTGGCGGTCGGGCACGAGCGATGGTCTTTTCCTACCAATCTATCCCCCTAAGAACATGTGCGTAGTAATTTATTTCAATGACTAATAGATTTTTGCACTAAGTATGTGAGTTCTTTATGACTAATGTTGAGTCCATGGATTATACGCACTCTCACCTTTCCGCCATTGCTAGCCTCTCTAGTACCGCGCAACTTTCGCCGGTACCATAAACCCACCACATATCCTTCCTCAAAACAACCACCATACCTACCTATTATGGCATTTCCATAGCCATTCCGAGATATATTGCCATGCAACTTTCCACCGTTTCATTTATTATGACACGCTCCATCATTGTCATATTGCTTTGCATGATCATGTAGTTGACATTGTATTTGTGGCAAAGCCACTGTTCATCATTTTTTATACATGTTGCTCTTGATTCATTACACATCCCGGTACACCGCCGGAGGCAATCACATAGAGTCATATTTTGTTCTAAGTATCAAGTTGTAATTCTTGAGTTGTAAGTAAATAAAAGTGTGATGATCTTCATTATTAGAGCATTGTCCCATGTGAGGAAAGGATGATGGAGACTATGATTCCCCCACAAGTCAGGATGAGACCCCGGACGACAAAAAGAGGCCAAAAAATTAGAGAATGCCCAAAAAAATGAGAGAAAAGAGAGAAGGGACAATGTTACTATCATTTTTTCACACTTGTGCTTCAAAGTAGCACCATGATCTTCATGATAGAGAGTCTCCTATGATATCACTTTCATATACTAGTGGGAATTTTTCATTATAGAACTTGGCTTGTATATTCCAATGATGGGCTTCCTCAAATTGCCCTAGGTCTTCATGAGCAAGCAAGTTGGATGCACACCCACTTAGTTTCTTTTTGAGCTTTCATAAACGTATAGCTCTACTGCATCCGTTGCATGGCAATCCCTACTCACTCACATTGATATCAATTAATGGGCATCTCCATATCCCGTTGATACGCCTAGTTGATGTGAGACTATCTCCTTCTTTTTGTCTTCTCCACAACCACCGTCTATTCCACCTATAGTGCTATGTCCATGGCTCACGCTCATGTATTGCGTGAAAGTTGAAAAAGTTTGAGAACATCAAAAGTATGAAACAATTGCTTGGCTTGTCATCGGGGTTGTGCATGATTTAAATATTTTGTCTGATGAAGATGGAGCATAGCCAGACTATATGATTTTGTAGGGATAAGCTTTCTTTGGCCATGTTATTTTGAGAAGACATAATTATTTTGTTAGTATGCTTGAAGTATTATTGTTTTTATGTCAATATAAAACTTTTGTTTTGAATCTTACGGATCTGAACATTGATGCCACAATAAAGAGAATTACGTGGACAAATATGACAGGTAGCATTCTACATCAAAAATTCTGTCTTTATCACTTACCTACTCGAGGACGAGCAGGAATTAAGCTTGGGGATGCTTGATACGTCTCCAACGTATCTACAATTTTTTATTGTTCCATGCTATTATATTATCTGTTTTGGATGTTTTATATGCATTAATATGCTATATTATATGATTTTTGGGACTAACCTATTAACCTAGAGCCCGGTGCCAGTTTCTATTTTTTTCCTAGTTTTAGAATTTCGCAGAAAAGGAATACCAAACGGAGTCCAAATGGAATAAAACTTTCGCGATGATTTTTCTTGGACTAGAAGACACCCAAGAGACTTGGAGTGCAAGTCAGAAGAACCTCGAGGCGGCCACAAGGGTGGAGGCGTGCCAAGGGGGGTAGGGCACGCCCCCGACATTGTGGGCCCCTCGTAGCTCTCCTGACCTAATTCTTCCTCCTATATATACTCTTATACCCCAAAAACATCCAGGGGAGCCACGAAACCACTTTTCCACCGCCACAACCTTCTGTACCCATGAGATCCCATCTTGGGGCCTTTTCTGGCATCCTGCCGGAGGGGGAATCGATCATGGAGGGCTTTTACATCAACACCATTGCCTCTCCGATGAAGCGTGAGTAGTTTACTTCAGACCTTCGGGTCCATCGCTAGTAGCTAGATGGCTTCTTCTCTCTCTCTTTGATTCTCAATACAAAGTTCTCCTTGATGTTCTTGGAGATCTATTCGATGTAATACTCTTTCGGGGTGTGTTTGCCGAGATCCGATGAATTGTGGATTTATGATCAGCTTATCTATGAATATTATTTGAATCTCCTCTGAATTCTTATATGCATGATTTGATATCTTTGCAAGTCTCTTCAAACTATCGATTTGGTTTGGCCAACTAGATTGGTTTTTCTTGCAATTGGAGAAATGCTTAGCTTTGGGTTCAATCTTGCGGTGTCCTTTCCCAGTGACAGTAGGGGCAGCAAGTCACGTATTGTATTGTTACCATCGAGGATAAAAAGATGGGGTTTTCATCATATTGCTTGAGTTAATCCCGCTGCATCATGTCATCTTGCTTAATGCGTTACTATGTTCTTATGAACTTAATACTCTAGATGCAGGCAGCAGTCGGTCGATGTGTGGAATAATAGTAGTAGATGCAGAATCGTTTCGGTCTACTTGACAAGGACGTGATGCCTATATTCATGATCATTGCCTTAGATATCATCATAACTTTGCACTTTTCTATTAATTGCTCGGCAGTAATTTGTTCACCCACCGTAATAATTTCTATCTTGAGAGAAGCCTCTAGTGAAACCTATGGCCCTCGGGTCTATTTTCCATCATATAAGTTTCTGATCTACAATTCTAGTTTCCTATTTACTTTATTTTGCAATCTTTACTTTCCGTTCCATAAACCAAAAATACCAAAAATATTACTTTACCGTTTATCCATCTCTATCAGATCTCACTTTGCGAATAACCGTGAAGGGATTAACAACCCCTTTGTCGCGTTGGTTGCAAGTTGGTGTTTGTTTGTGCAGGTATTCGGTGGCTTGCTGCATAGTCTCCTACTGGATTGATACCTTGGTTCTCAAAACCGAGGGAAATACTTATGCTCCTTTGCTGCATCACCCTTTCCTCTTCAAGGGAAAAACCAACGCAAGCTCAAGAGGTAGCACTCCCCTATACTTGTGGGTCATCACGGGCGCATCTAGGTACCCGCCAGTGTTGTTTCTCCAAGGTAACAGTGGTGGGTGCCACGCCGCGCCCGCCGCTCATTTGGGTTCACCTAGAAGCCCTTTCCCAGTAGTGCACCAGGCTTGGTATCACCCAAGGGTGGTGCCCATACCCAAGTACTCAAGCTTCCTTCTTTGGTGATGGAAATGGTGATGCATCACACTTGTCATCTTTCTTCCAGGGCACAAGTTCTCCACCAAGAAAAGAGTAGACTCCGGGATCCAAAAATTTGCACCTAAACACATCATCTTAAACTTGGTTTCATACTCATAGTTTTGATTCCGCAAATCATAGATTAGTGCTTGGAGATCTTAAATTTTTACGTGGAGGCGATCAATTGCCTCCTAAGTCTTGGCACTCTCCCACTTCTGCTCATAGACGAATTCCGTGATCATGGTTCTTGCTCCACCATCCTCTAGGACTTGAAGAGTTCTTGCTCCACTTCCCTAAGTTTGGCCTTCTTGTCTCCCTCCTTCTTGGGTCCTTCAAGATCCTTGATGCGCATAACCCCATCCCTATACTCATATGTTTTGGGATGCATCATAACACCGGGGAGATAAGGGTTGATGACCTTCTAGAAGAACTGATCCTTGAAGAAGCTTAACGATGACATAGTGATCATCTCAAAACCCTGTAGAAACAAGATGAAAAGGAAAATAGGAGGAAAAGTTTTGATATGCAGATCAAAACATTCAGGGGAATTTATAGGAATTTGTTCTCGGTGAAACAAGCATACATGCAAAAGACGGAGTCGGGACGGTGCACGGGGGCCCCACCCGACCTAGTTGCGCACCCGTGCGATAGGGCACGCCACTAGGGTGTATGGGCCCCTGTTGCATCGCCTCACCTTTTTATTTTCCCAAAAATTCTTAAATATGACAAAATTGTGAGATATAATTTTTTTGGAATTTTTAGAGTTGGTTTACTTACCGTACCACGTATCTATTCCATTTTAGGACTTTGGAGTCTTTAGGAAGGTTTATCCTATGTATTCTTCCAGTGTAATTACTTGAATAACATTTGAATCTATATCAATGGGATTACCTGTAATATAATGTTGAAGTATTTTCCCATTAACCTACCTTCGATTTATTTCCTTCGGCATTATTTATCTTGATAGCTCCAGATCGGTAAACTTCTTCATGTAGGGGAACGCAGTATTTCAAAAAATTCCAACGATCACGCAAGATCTATCTAGGAGATGCATAGCAATGAGATGGCAGAGTGTGTCCACGTACCCTCGTAGACCGAAAGCGGAAGTGTTTAGTAACGCGGTTGATGTAGTCAAACATCTTCACGATCCAACCGATCCAAGTACCGAACGTACGGCACCTCCGTGTTCAGCACGATGACGTCCCTCGAGCTCTTGATCCAGTTGAGGACGAGGGAGAGTTCCGTCAGCACGACGGCGTGACGACGGTGATGATGAAGTTACCAACGCAGGGCTTCGCCTAAGCACTACGACGATGTGACCGAGGTGTGTAACTGTGGAGGGGGGGCACCGCACATGGCTAAGAGGAGACTTGGTGTGTCTTTGGGGTGCCCCCCTCCCATGTTATAAAGGAGGGGGAGGAGGAGGACTGTCAAGGGGGGGGCGCCATAGGGGGGGTCCAACTAGGATTCCCAATCCTAGTTGGAGTCCCCTTCCTTTCCAAGAGGGGGAGAGAGGGAAGGAGGAAGAGAGGGAGAAGGAAAGTGGAGGGCGCCGCCCCCTCCCTAGTCCAATTCGGACTTGCCATGGGGGGCGCGCGCTGCCTCCCCTTGTGGCCCTTCTCTCCTTTCCACTAAAGCCCATTAAGGCCCAATACTTTCCCGGGGGGGGGGGGGGTCCGGTAATCTCCCGGTACTCTAAAAAATATTCGAATCATTCCGGAACATTCCGGTGTCCGAATATAACCTTCCAATATATCAATCTTTACCTCTCGACCATTTCGAGACTCCTCATCATGTTCGTGATCTCATCCGGGACTCCGAACAAACTTCGGTCATCAAATCACATAACTCATAATACAAATCGTCATCGAGCATTAAGCGTGCGGACCCTACGGGTTCGAGAACTATGTAGACATGACCGATACACATCTCCGGTCAATAACCAATAGCAGAACCTGGATGCTCATATTGGTTCCTACATATTCTACGAAGCTCTTTATCGGTCAAACCGCATAACAACATACGTTGTTCCCTATCGGTATGTTACTTGCCTGAGATTCGATCATTAGTATCCTCATACCTAGTTCAATCTCGTTACCGGTGATACGTCTCCAATGTATCTATAATTTTTGATTGCTCCATGCTATATTATCTACTGTTTTGGACATTATTGGGCTTTATTATTCACTTTTATATTATTTTTGGGACTAACCTATTAACCGAAGGCCCAGCCCAGAATTGCTTTTTTTTTCCTATTTCAGAGTTTCGCAGAAAAGGAATATCAAACGGATTCCACACGGAATGAAACCTTCGGGAACGTGATTTTCAGAACGAATATGATCCAGGAGACTTGGACCCTACGTCAAGAAATAAAGGAGGAGGCCACGAGTAGGGGGCGCGCCTACCCCCCAGGGCACGCCCTCCACCCTCGTGGGCCCCCTGTTGCTCCACCGACATACTTCTTCCTCCTATATATACCTACGTACCCCCAAACGATCAGATACGGAGCCAAAAACCTAATTCCACCGCCGCAACCTTCTGTACCCACGAGATCCCATCTTGGGGCCTGTTTCGGAGCTCCGTCGGAGGGGGCATCGATCACGGAGGGCTTCTACATCAACACCATAGCCCCTCCGATGAAGTGTGAGTAGTTTACCTCAGACCTTCGGGTCCATAGTTATTAGCTAGATGGCTTCTTCTCTCTTTTTGGATCTCAATACAATGTTCTCCCCCTCTCTCATGGAGATCTATTCGATGTAATCTTCTTTTGCGGTGTGTTTGTTGAGACCAATGAATTGTGGGTTTATGATCAAGTTTATCTATGAACAATATTTGAATCTTCTGAATTCTTTTATGTATGATTGGTTATCTTTGCAAGTCTCTTCAAATTATCAGTTTGGTTTGGCCTACTAGATTGATCTTTCTTGCAATGGAAGAAGTGCTTAGCTTTGGGTTCAATCTTGCGGTGTCCTTTCCTAGTGACAGTAGGGGCAGCAAGGCACATATTGTATTGTTGCCATCGAGGATAACAAGATGGGGTTTTTATCATATTGCATGAATTTATCCCTCTACATCATGTCATCTTGCTTAAGGCGTTACTCTGTTCTTATGAACTTAATACTCTAGATGCATGCTGGATAGCGGTCGATGTGTGGAGTAATAGTAGTAGATGCAGGCAGGAGTCGGTCTACTTGTCTCGGACGTGATGCCTATATACATGATCATACCTAGATATTCTCATAACTATGCTCAATTCTGTCAATTGCTCAACAGTAATTTGTTCACCCACCGTAAAATATTTATGCTCTTGAGAGAAGCCACTAGTGAAACCTATGGCCCCCGGATCTATCTTCATCATATTAATCTTCCAATACTTAGTTATTTCCTTTGCTTTTTACTTTGCTTTTATTTTACATTGCATCTTTATCACAAAAATACCAAAAATATTATCCTATCATATCTATCAGATCTCACTCTCGTAAGTGACCGTGTAGGGATTGACAACCCCTTATCGCGTTGGTTGCGAGGAATTATTTGTTTTGTGTAGGTGCGTGGGACTCGCGCGTAGCCTCCTACTGGATTGATACCTTGGTTCTCAAAAACTGAGGGAAATACTTACGCTACTTTGCTGCATCACCCTTTCCTCTTCAAGGGAAAACCAACGCAGTGCTCAAGAGGTAGCAACCGGCAAGTCTCTTTACTCGTTCCGTAATGCATCATCCCGTAACTAATCATTAGTCACATTGCTTGCAAGGCTTATAGTGATTTGCATTACCGAGAGGGCTCAGAGATACCTCTCCGATACACGGAGTGACAAATCCTATTCTTGATCTATGCCAACCCAACAAACACCTTCAGAGACACATGTAGAGCATCTTTATAATCACTCAGTTACGTTGTGACGTTTGATAGCACACAAGGTGTTCCTCCGGTATTTGGGAGTTCCATAATCTCATAGTCAGAGGAACATGTATAAGTCATGAAGAAAGCAATAGCAATAAAACTAAACAATCATTATGCTAAGCTAACGGATGGGTCTTGTCCATCACATCATTCTCTAATGATGTGATCTCATTCATCAAATGACAACACATGTCCATGGCGAGGAAACTTAACCATCTTTGATTAACGAGCTAGTGAAGTATAGGCATACTAGGGACACTCTGTTTGTCTATGTATTCACACATGTACTAAGTTTCCGGTTAATACAATTCTAGCATGAATAATAAACATTTATCATCATATAAGGAAATATAAATAACAACTTTATTATTGCCTCTAGGGCATATTTCCTTCAGTCTCCCACTTGCACTAAAGTCAATCATCTTGATTACATAGTAATGATTCTAACACCCATGGAGTCTTGGTGTTGATCATGTTTTGCTCGTGGAAGAGGCTTAGTCAACGGGTCTGCAATATTTAGATCTGTGTGTATTTTGCAAACTTCTATGTCTCCCTCCTTGACTAGATCGCGGATGGAATTGAAGTGTATCTTGATGTGCTTGGTTCTCTTGTGAAATCTGGATTCCTTCGCCAAGGCTATTGCTCCAGTATTGTCACAAAAGATTTTCATTAGACCCGATGCACTAGGTATTACACCTATATCGGATATGAACTCCTTCATCCAGACTCCTTCATTTGCTGCTTCCGAAGCAGCTATGTACTCCGCTTCACACGTAGATCCCACCACAACGCTCTGCTTCAAGCTGCACCAACTGACAGCTCCACCATTCAATATAAATACGTATCCGGTTTGTGACTTAGAGTCATCCGGATCAGTGTCAAAGCTTGCATCGACGTAACCATTTACAACGAGCTCTTCACCTCCATGAACGAGAAACATATCCTTAGTCCTTTTCAGGTATTTTAGGATGTTCTTGACCGCTGTCCAGTGATCCACTCCTGGATTACTTTGGTACCTCCCTGCTAAACTTATAGCAAGGCACACATCAGGTCTGGCACACAGCATTGCATACATGATAGAACCTATGGTTGAGGCATAAGGAATGACTTTCATTTTCTCTCTATCTTCTGAAGTGGACGGGCATTGAGTCTGACTCAATTTCACACCTTGTAACACAGGCAAGAACCCTTTCTTTAACTGATCCATTTTGAACTTCTTCAAAACTTTATCAAGGTATGTGCTTTGTGAAAGTCCAATTAAGCGTCTTGATCTATCTCTATAGATCTTGATGCCCAATATATAAGCAGCTTCACCGAGGTCTTCCATTGAAAAATTCATATTCAAGTATCCTTTTATGCTATCCAGAAATTCTGTATTATTTCCAATCAACAATATGTCATCCACATATAATATTAGAAATGCTATGGAGCTCCCACTCACTTTCTTGTAAATACAGGCTTCTCCAAAAGTCTGTATAAGACCATATGCTTTGATCACACTATCAAAGCGTGTATTCCAACTCCGAGAGGCTTGCACTAGTCCATAAATGGATCACTGGAGCTTGCACACTTTGTTAGCACCTTTAGGATCGACAAAACCTTCTGGTTGAATCATATACAACTTTTCTTTAAGATATCCATTAAGGAATGCAGTTTTGACATCCATTTGCCAAATTTCATAATCATAAAATGCGGCAATTGCTAACATGATTCGGACAGACTTAAGCATCGCTACGGGTGAGAAAGTTTCATCGTAGTAAACTCCTTGAACTTGTCGAAAACCTTTTGCAACAAGTCGAGCTTTGTAGACAGTTACATTACCGTCAGCGCCAGTCTTCTTCTTGAAGATCCATTTATTCTCTATGGCTTGCCGATCATCGGGCAAGTCAACCAAAGTCCACACTTTGTTCTCATACATGGATCCCATCTCAGATTTCATGGCCTCAAGCCATTTCGCGAAATCTGGGCTCATCATCGCTTCCTCATAGTTTGTAGGTTCGTCATGGTATAGTAACATGACTTCCAGAATAGGATTACCGTACCACTCTGGTGCGGATCGTGCTCTAGTTGACCTACGAGGTTCGGTAGTAACTCGATCTGAAGTTTCATGATCATCATCATGAGCTTCCTCACTAATTGGTGTAGGAATCAATGGAACTGATTTCTATGATGAACTACTTTCCAATTCGGGAGAAGGTACAATTACCTCATCAAGTTATACTTTCCTCCCACTCACTTCTTTCGAGAGAAACTCCTTCTCTAGAAAGGATCCATTCTTAGCAACGAATATCTTGCCTTCGGATCTGTGATAGAAGGTGTACCCAACAGTCTCCTTTGGGTATCCTATGAAGACATATTTCTCTGATTTGGGTTCGAGCTTATCAGGTTGAAGCTTTTTCACATAAGCATCGCAGCCCCAAAGTTTAAGAAACGACAATTTAGGTTTCTTGCCAAACCACAGTTCATATGGTGTCGGCTCAATGGATTTAGATGGTGCCCTATTTAATGTGAATGCAGCTGTCTCTAAAGCATAACCCCAAAACGATAGTGGTAAATCAGTAAGAGACATCATAGATCGCACCATATCTAATAAAGTACGGTTACGACGTTCGGACACACCATTACGCTGTGGTGTTCCAGGTGGCGTGAGTTGCGAAACAATTGCACATTGTTTCAAATGAAGACCAAACTCATAACTCAAATATTCACCTCCACAATCAGATCGTAGAAACTTTATTTTCTTATTATGATGATTTTCTACTTCACTCTGAAATTCTTTGAACTTTTCAAATGTTTCAGACTTATGCTTCATCAAGTAGATATACCCATATCTGCTCAAATCATCTGTGAAGGTCAGAAAATAACGATACCCGTCGCGAGCCTCAACACTCATTGGTCCGCATACATCAGTATGTATTATTTCCAATAAGTCTCTTGCTCGCTCCATTGTTCCGGAGAACGGAGTCTTAGTCATCTTGCCCATGAGGCATGGTTCGCAAGCATCAAGTGATTCATAATCAAGTGATTCCAAAAGCCCATCAGCATGGAGTTTCTTCATGCGCTTTACACCAATATGACCTAAACGGCAGTGCCACAAATAAGTTGCACTATAATTATTAACCTTGCATCTTTTGGCTTCAATATTATGAATATGTGTGTCACTACAATCAAGATTCAGCAAAAATAGACCACTCATCAAGGGTGCATGACCATAAAAGATATTACTCATATAAATAGAACAACCATTATTCTCTTATTTAAATGAATAACCGTATCGCATTAAACAAGATCCAGATATAATGTTCATGCTCAACACTGGCACCAAATAACAATTATTTAGGTCTAAAACTAATCCCGACGGTAGATGTAGAGGTAGCGTGCCGACGGCGATCACATCGACTTTGGAATCATTTCCCACGCGCATCGTCACCTCATCCTTAGCCAATCTTCGTTTAATCCGTAGCCCCTATTTCGAGTTGCAAATATGAGCAACAGAACCAGTATCAAATACCCAGGCGCTACTACAAGCATTAGTAAGGTACACATCAATAACATATATATCAAATATACCTTTCACTTTGCCATCCTTCTTATCCGCCAAATACTTGGGGCAGTTCTGCTTCCAGTGACCAGTCCTTTGGAGTAGAACCACTCAGTCTCAGGCTTAGGTCCAAACTTGGGCTTCTTCACTTGAGCAGCAACTTGCTTGCCGTTCTTCTTGAAGTTCCCCTTCTTCCCTTTGCCCTTTTTCTTGAAACTGGTGGTCTTGTTAACCATCAACACTTGATGCTCCTTCTTGATTTCTACCTCCGCAGCCTTTAGCATTGCGAAGAGCTTGGGAATTGTCTTATCCATCCCTTGCATATTATAGTTCATTACGAAGCTTTTGTAGCTTGGTGGCAGTGATTGAAGAACTCTGTCAATGACACTATCATCAGGAAGATTAACTCCCATTTGAGTCAAGTGGTTGTGGTACCCAGACATTCTGAGTATATGTTCACTGACAGAACTATTCTCGTCCATCTTACAACTATAGAACTTATTGGAGACTTCATATCTCTCAATTCGAGCATTTGCTTGAAATATTAACTTCAACTCCTGGAACATCTCATATGCTCCATGACGTTCAAAATGTCGTTGAAGTCCCGATTCTAAGCCATAAAGCATGGCACACTGAACTATCGAGTAGTCATCAGCTTTGCTCTGCCAGACGTTCATAACGTCCGGAGTTGCTCCTGCAGCGGATCTTTACTGGAACTGATTCCTATGATGAACTACTTTCCAATTCGGGAGAAGGTACAATTACCTCATCAAGTTCTACTTTCCTCCCACTCGCTTCTTTCGAGAGAAACTCCTTCTCTAGAAAGGATCCATTCTTAGCAACGAATATCTTGCCTTCGGATCTGTGATAGAAGGTGTACCCAACAGTCTCCTTTGGGTATCCTATGAAGACACATTTCTCCGATTTGGGTTCGAGCTTATCAGGATGAAGCTTTTTCACATAAGCTTCGCAGCCCCAAACTTTAAGAAACGACAACTTAGGTTTCTTGCCAAACCACAGTTCATATGGTGTCATCTCAACGGATATAGATGGTGCCCTATTTAACGTGAATCAAGCTTCAAAATATCGGATATCAGGTTCGTATCGGTTTGGCTTCGACATATCAGATGTCGGGTATCGGGTGATATATCGGAAGCTATGTAGATATATCGGAGAAAACATGTCTAGTTTTTTACTTCATTTTTCTTGTTCAACATTTGTTTTTAGTAGAACAAAATGTATGATGTTAATGCTTTAACATGACACTTTTAGATTCCTAGGTTATTGACTTGTTGATTAAGAAACTATGAAGGAAAGATTCATAAAATCCTTGCTTTATGATTAAAAATGATATGATATATATGCATTTGTACGAACATTGTGCATGACTTTGATTATATATAGTGAAGTTGTAATTGCATACTCTTATTCACTGCATTCTAATAAATAATTGTTGCCGTCTACGTATCATTCTATATCGGTGGACATATCGGGCTATATATCGGTCGATATTTCGGTCCATATCGGATGATATGTTTGAAAATGATATTTACAAAATGATATGTTATGTTTATATCGGTAGAGCCCCAAAAGTGATATATCGGCCTATATATCGGCCGTATCAGCCTAGATTTAAAAGCTTGGCGTGAATGCAGCCGTCTCTAAAGCATAACCCCAAAACGATAGCGGTAAATCAGTAAGAGACATCATAGATCGCACCATGTCTAATAAAGTACGCTTATGACGTTCGGACACACCATTACGCTGTGGTGTTCCAGGTGGCGTGAGTTGCGAAACTATTCCACATTGTTTCAAATATAGACCAAACTCACAACTCAAATATTCACCTCCACGATCAGATCGTAGAAAGTTTATTTTCTTGTTATGATGATTTTCTACTTCACTCTGAAATTCTTTGAACTTTTCAAATGTTTCAGACTTATGCTTCAACCAGTAGATATACCCATATCTTCTCAAATCATCTGTGAAGGTCAGAAAATAACGATACCCGCCGCGAGCCTCAACACTCATTGGTCCGCATACATTAGTATGTATTATTTCCAATAAGTCTGTTGTTCGCCAGCATCAAGTGATTCCAAAAGCCCATCAGCATGGATTTTCTTCATGCGCTTTACACCAATATGACCTAAACGGCAGTGCCACAAATAAGTTGCACTATCATTATTAACCTTGCATCTTTTGGCTTCAATATTATGAATATGTGTGTCACTATAATCAAGATTCAACAAAAATAGACCACTCATCAAGGGTGCATGACCACAAAAGATATTACTCATATAAATAGAACAACCATTATTCTCTGATTTAAATGAATAACTGTATCGCATTAAACAAGATCCAGATATAATATTCATGCTCAACGCTGGCACCAAATAACAATTATTTAGGTCTAAAACTAATCCCGACGGTAGATGTAGAGGTAGCGTGCCGACGGCGATCACATTGACTTTGGAATCATTTCCCACGCGCATCGTCACCTCATCCTTAGCCAATCTTCGTTTAATCTGTAGCCCCAATTTTGAGTTGCAAATATGAGCAACAGAACCAGTATCAAATACCCAGGTGTTACTACGAGCAATAGTAAGGTACACATCAATAACATGTATATCAAATATACCTTTCACTTTGCCATCCTTCTTATCCGCCAAATACTTGGGGCAGTTCCGCTTCCAGTGACCAGTCCCTTTGGAGTAGAAGCACTCAGTCTCAGGCTTAGGTCCAGACTTGGGCTTCTTCACTTGAGCAGCAACTTGCTTTCCGTTCTTCTTGAAGTTCCCCTTCTTCCCTTTGCCCTTTTTCTTGAAACTAGTGGTCTTGTTAACCATCAACACTTGATGCTCCTTCTTGATTTCTACCTCCGCAGCCTTTAGCATTGCGAAGAGCTTGGGAATTGTCTTACCCATCCCTTGCATATTATAGTTCATTACGAAGCTTTTGTAGCTTGGTGGCAGTGATTGAAGAACTCTGTCAATGACACTATCATCAGGAAGATTAAATCCCAGTTTAGTCAAGTGGTTGTGGTACCCAGACATTCTGAGTATATGTTCACTGACAGAACTATTCTCCTCCATCTTACAGCTATAGAACTTATTGGAGACTTCATATCTCTCAATTCGAGCATTTGCTTGAAATATTAACTTCAACTCCTGGAACATCTCATATGCTCCATGACGTTCAAAATGTCGTTGAAGTCCCGATTCTAAGCCGTAAAGCATGGCACACTGAACTATCGAGTAGTCATCAGCTTTGCTCTGCCAGACGTTCATAATGTCCGGAGTTGCTCCTGCAGCGGGTCTTGCACCTAGCAGTGCTTCCAGGACGCAATTCTTCTATGCAGTAATGAGGATAATCCTCAAGTTACGGACCCAGTCCGTGTAATTGCTACCATCATCTTTCAACTTAGCTTTCTCTAGGAACGCATTAAAATTCAAAGGAACGGTAGCGCGGGCCATTGATCTACAACAACATAGACATGCAAAAACTATCAGGTACTAAGTTCATGATAAATTAAATTTCAATAAATCATATTACATAAGAACTCCCACTTCGATAGACATCCCTCTAGTCATCTAAATGATCACATGATCCATATCAACTAAACCATGTCCGATCATCACGTGAGATGGAGTAGTTTTCAATGGTGAACATCACTATGTTGATCATATCTACTATATGATTCACGTTCGACCTTTCGGTCTCAGTGTTCCGAGGCCATATCCGCATATGCTAGGCTCGTCATGTTTAACCCGAGTATTCAGCATGTGCAAAACTGGCTTGCACCCGTTGTATGTGAACGTAGAGCTTATCACACCCGATCATCACGTGGTGTCTCGGCACGATGAACTGTAGCAATGGTGCATACTTAGGGAGAACACTTATACCTTGAAATTTAGTGAGAGATCATCTTATAATGCTACCGCCGTACTAAGCAAAATAAGATGCATAAAAGATAAACATCACATGCAATCAATATATGTGACATGATATGGCCATCATCATCTTGTGCCTTTGATCTCCATCTCCAAAGCACCGTCATGATCTCCATCGTCACCGGCTTGACACCTTGATCTCCATCGCAGCATCATTGTCGTCTCGCCAACTATTGCTTCTACAACTATCGCTACCGCTTAGTGATAAAGTAAAGCAATTACATGGCGATTGCATTTCATACAATAAAGCGGCAACCATAAGGCTCCTGCCAGTTGCCGATAACGGTTACAAAACATGATCATCTCATATAACAATTTTTATCTCATCACGTCTTGACCATATCACATCACAACATACCCTGCAAAAACAAGTTAGAAGTCCTCTACTTTGTTGTAGCAAGTTTTATGTGGCTGCTACGGGCTTCTAGCAAGAACTGTTCTTACCTACGCATCAAAACCACAATGATTTTTCGTCAAGTGTGATGTTTTAACCTTCAACAAGGACTGGCCGTAGTCAAACTCGATTCAACTAAAGTTGGAGAAAAAGACACCCGCCAGCCACCTGTGTGCGAAGCACGTCGGTAGAACCAGTCTCATGAAAGCGGTCATGTAATGTCGGTCCGGGCCGCTTCATCCAACAATACCGCTGAATCAAAGTAAGACGTTGGTGGTAAGCAGTATGACTATTATCGCCCACAACTCTTTGTGTTCTACTCGTGCATATAACATCTACGCATAGACCTGGCTCGGATGCCACTGTTGGGGAACGCAGCATTTCAAAAAAATTCCTACGATCATGCAAGATCTATCTAGGAGATGCATAGCAACAAGACGGGAGAGTGTGTCCACGTACCCTCATAGACCGAAAGCGGAAGCGTTTAGTAACGCGGTTGATGTAGTCGAACGTCTCCATGATCCAACTGATCCAAGTACCAAACGTACGGCACCTCCGTGTTCAGCACACGTTCAGCACGATGGCGTCCCTCGAGCTCTTGATCCAGTTGAGGACGAGGGAGAGTTCCATCAGCACGACGGTGTGGCGACAGTGATGAAGTTACCGGCGCAGGGCTTTGCCTAAGCACTACGACGATGTGACCGAGGTGTGTAACTGTGGAGGGGGGCACCGCACACGACTAAGAGAAGACTTGGTGTGTCTTTGGGGTGCCCCCCTCCGACGTATATAAAGGAGGGGGGAGGAGGAGGCCGACCAAGGGGGGCACGCGCCATAGGGGAGTCCAACTAGGATTCCCAATCCTAGTTGGAGTCCCCTTCCTTTCCAAGAGGGGGAGAGAGGGAAGGAGGAAGAGAGGGAGAAGGAAAGAGGGGGGCGCCGCCCCCTCCCTAGTCCAATTCGGACTTTCCATGGGGGGGGCGCTGCCTCCCCTTGTGGCCCTTCTCTCCTTTCCACTAAAGCCCATTAAGGCCCAATACTTCCCCGCGGGGTTTCGGTAACCTCCCGGTATTCCAAAAATATCCGGAACATTCCGGTGTCCGAATATAACCTTGCAATGTATCAGTCTTTACCTCTCGACCATTTCGAGACTCCTCGTCATGTCCGTGATCTCATCCGGGACTCCGAACAAACTTCGGTCATCAAATCACATAACTCATAATACAAATCGTCATCGAACGTTAAGCGTGCGGACCCTACGGGTTCGAGAACTATGTAGACATGACCGAGACACATCTCCGGTCAATAACCAATAGCGGAACCTGGATGCTCATATTAGTTCCTACATATTCTACGAAGATCTTTATCGGTCAAACTGCATAACAACATACGTTGTTCCCTTTGTCATCGGTATGTTACTTGCCCGAGATTCAAACGTCGGTATCCTCATACCTAGTTCAATCTCGTTATCGGCAAGTCTCTTTACTTGTTCCACAATGCATCATCCCGTAACTAACTCATTAGTCACATTGCTTGCAAGGCTTATAGTGTGCATTACCGAGAGGGCCCAGAGATACCTCTCCGATACACGGAGTGACACATCCTATTCTTGATCTATGCCAACCCAACAAACACCTTCGGAGACACTTGTAGAGCATCTTTATAATCACACAGTTACGTTGTGACGTTTGATAGCACACAAGGTGTTCCTCCGGTATTCGGGAGTTGCATAATCTCATAGTCAGAGGAACATGTATAAGTCATGAAGAAAGCAATAGTGCTACCTCTTGAGCACTGCGTTGGTTTTCCCTTGAAGAGGAAAGGGTGATGCAGCAAAGTAGCATAAGTATTTCCCTCAGTTTTTGAGAACCAAGGTATCAATCTAGTAGGAGGCTACGCGCGAGTCCCTCGCACCTACACAAAACAAATAAATACTCGCAACCAACGCGATAAGGGGTTGTCAATCCCTACACGGTTACTTACGAGAGTGAGATCTGATAGATATGATAGGATAATATTTTTGGTATTTTTATGATAAAGATGCAAAGTAAAATAAAAGCAAAGTAAAAAGCAACGAAAATAACTAAGTGTTGGAAGATTAATATGATGAAGATAGACCCGGGGGCCATAGGTTTCACTAGTGGCTTCTCTCAAGAGCATAAGTATTTTACGGTGGGTGAACAAATTACTGTTGAGCAATTGACAGAATTGAGCATAGTTATGAGAATATCTAGGTATGATCATGTATATAGGCATCACGTCCGAGACAAGTAGACCGACTCCTGCCTGCATCTACTACTATTACTCCACACATCGACCGCTATCCAGCATGCATCTAGAGTATTAAGTTCATAAGAACATAGTAACGCCTTAAGCAAGATGACATGATGTAGAGGGATAAATTCATGCAATATGATAAAAAAAACCCCATCTTGTTATCCTCGATGGCAACAATACAATATGTGCCTTGCTGCCCCTACTGTCACTGGGAAAGGACACCGCAAGATTGAACCCAAAGCTAAGCACTTCTCCCATTGCAAGAAAGATCAATCTAGTAGGCCAAACCAAACTGATAATTCGAAGAGACTTGCAAAGATAACCAATCATACATAAAAGAATTCAGAAGATTCAAATATTGTTCATAGATAAACTTGATCATAAACCCACAATTCATCGGTCTCAACAAACACACCGCAAAAGAAGATTACATCGAATAGATCTCCACGAGAGAGGGGAGAACATTGTATTGAGATCCAAAAAGAGAGAAGAATCCATCTAGCTACTAACTATGGACCCGAAGGTCTGAGGTAACCTACTCACACTTCATCGGAGAGGCTATGGTGTTGATGTAGAAGCCCTCCGTGATCGATGCCCCCTTCGGCGGAGCTCCGAAACAGGCCCCGAGATGGGATCTCGTGGGTACAGAAGGTTGCGGTGGTGGAATTAGGTTTTTGGCTTTGTATCTGATTGTTTGGGGGTACGTAGGTATATATAGGAGGAAGGAGTACGTCGGTGGAGCAACGTGGGGCCCACGAGGGTGGAGGGCGCGCCTGGGGGGTAGGCGCGCCCCCTACCTCGTGGCTTCCTCGAAGCTTCCTTGACTTAGGGTCCAAGTCTCCTGGATCATGTTCGTTCCAAAAATCACGTTCCCGAAGGTTTCATTCCGTTTGGACTCCGTTTGATATTCTTTTTCTGCGAAACTCTGAAATAGGCAAAAAAACAGCAATTCTGGGCTGGGCCTCCAGTTAATAGGTTAGTCCCAAAAATAATATAAAAGTTAATAATAAAGCCCAATATTGTCCAAAACAGAAGATAATATAGCATGGAGCAATCAAAAATTATAGATACGTTGGAGACGTATCTAGCATCCCCAAGCTTAATTCCTGCTCGTCCTCGAGTAGGCAAATGATAAAAACAGAATTTTTGATGCGAAATGCTACTAGTCATAATTTCAATGTAATTCTTCTTAATTGTGGTATGAATATTCAGATCCGAAAGATTCAAGACAAAAGTTTAATATTGACATAAAAATAGTAATACTTCAAGCATACTAACTAAGCAATTATGTCCTCTCAAAATAACATGGCCAAAGAAAGTTCATCCCTACAAAATCATATAGTTTAGTCATGCTCCATTTTCGTCACACAAGAATGCTCTCATCATGCACAACCCCGATGACAAGCCAAGCAATTCTTTCATACTTTAGTAATCTCAAACTTTATAAACCTTCACGCAATACATGAGCCTGAGCCATGGATATAGCACTATGGGTGGAATAGAATATAATGATGGGGGTTATGTGAAGAATACAAAAAAGGAGGAAGTCTCACACCAACGAGGCTAATCAATGAGCTATGGAGATGCCCATCGATTGATGTTAATGCAAGGAGTAGGGATTGCCATGCAACGGATGCACTAGAGCTATAAATATATGAAAGCTCAACAAAAGAAACTAAGTGGGTGTGCATCCAACTTGCTTGCTCACGAAGACCTAGGGCACTTGAGGAGGCCCATTGTTGGAATATACAAGCCAAGTTCTATAATGAAAAATTCCCACTAGTATATGAAAGTGACAAAACAAGAGACTCTCTATCATGAAGATTATGGTGCTACTTTGAAGCACAAGTGTGGAAAAGGAGGATAGTAGCATTGTCCCTTTTTATTTCTCCTTTTTTTGGGCCTTCTTTTTTTTGGCCTTTCTCTTTTTTTTGGGACAATGCTCTATTAAATGATGATCATCACACTTCTATTTATTTACAACTCAATGATTACAACTCGATACTAGAACAAGGTATGACTCTATATGAATGCCTCCAGCGGTGTACCGGGATATGCAATGAACCAAGAGTGACATGTATGAAAGAATTATGAACGGTGGATTTGCCACAAATACTATGTCAACTACATGATCATGCTAAGCAATATGACAATGATGAACGTGTCATGATAAACGGAACGGTGGAAAGTTGCATGCCAATATATCTCGGAATGGCTATGGAAATGCCGTAATAGGTAGGTATGGTGGCTGTTTTGAGGAAGATATAAGGAGGTTTATGTGTGAAAGAGCGTATCATATCACGGGGTTTGGATGCACCGGCGAAGTTTGCACCAACTCTCAATGTGAGAAAGGGCAATCCACGGTACCGAAGAGGCTAGCAATGATGGAAAGGCGAGAGTGCGTATAATCCATGGACTCAACATTAGTCATAAAGAACTCACATACTTATTGCAAAAATCTACAAGTTATCAAAAACCAAGCATTACGCGCATGCTCCTAGGGGGATAGATTGGTAGGAAAAGACCATCGCTCGTCCCCGACCGCCACTCATAAGGAGGACAATCAAAGAACACCTCATGTTTCAAATTTGTTACATAACGTTTACCATACGTGCATGCTACGGGACTTGCAAACTTCAACACAAGTATTTCTGAAATTCACAACTACTCAACTAGCACAACTTTAATATTACTACCTCCATATCTCAAAACAATCATCAAGTATCAAACTTCTCTTAGTATTCAACACACACTCATAAGAAAGTTTTTACTAATCTTGAATACCTAGCATATTAGGATTATTTAAGCGAATTACCATGCTATTTAAGACTCTCAAAATAATCTAAGTGAAGCATGAGAGATCAATAGTTTCTATAAAACAAATCCATCACCGCGCTCTAAAAGATATAAGTGAAGCACATAGAGTATTCTTATAATTTCGAGTCATGTTTGTCTCTCTCAAAAGGTGTGTACAGCAAGGATGATTGTGGTAAACTAAAAAGCAAAGACTCAAATCATACAAGACGCTCCAAGCAAAACACATATCATGTGGTGAATAAAAATATAGCTCCAAGTAAAGTTACCGATGGAAGTAGACGAAAGAGGGGAGCATCCCCAAGCTTTGGCTTTTTGGTGTCCTTAGATTATCTTGGGGGTGCCATGGGCATCCCCAAGCTTAGGCTCTTGCCACTCCTTGTTCCATAATCCATCAAATCTTTCACCCAAAACTTGAAAACTTCACAACACAAAACTCAGCAGAAAATCTCGTGAGCTCCGTTAGCGAAAGAAAACAAAAGACCACTTCAAGTTACTGTAATGAACTCATTATTTATTTATATTGGTGTTAAACCTAATGTATTCCAACTTCTCTATGGTTTATAAACTCTTTTACTAGCCATAGATTCATCAAAATAAGCAAACAACACACGAAAAACAGAATCTGTCAAAAACAGAACAGTCTGTAGTAATCTGTAACTAACGCAAACTTCTGGAACTCCAAAACATCATCCAAAATAGGAAGACCTAGACAATTTGTTTGTTGATCAGAATCAATTGGAATCAATATTTTATCACGTTCTGGTGATTTTTAAAAATTATTTTCGTGAACAGAAAGTTTCTGGAAATTACGGCAAGATCAAATAACTATCATCCAAGAAGATCCTATAGGTTTAACTTGGCACAAACACTAATTAAAACATAAAAACATATCTAACCAGAGGCTAGATCAAAGATTTATTCCTAAACAGAAGCAAAAAGCAAAAAAATAAAAATAAAATTGGGTTGCCTCGCAACAAGCGTTATTGTTTAACGCCCCTAGCTAGGCATAAAAGCAAGAATAGATCTAGGTATTGCCATCTTTGGTAGGCAATCCATAAGTGGCTCTCATGATAGACTCATATGGTAAATTTATTTTCTTCCTAGGGAAGTGTTCCATGCCTTTCTTTAATGGAAATTGGAATCTAATATTCCCTTCCTTCATATCAATAATTGCACCAATCGTTCTAAGGAAAGGTCTACCAAGAATAATAGGACATGAAGGATTGCAATCTATATCAAGAACAATAAAATCTACGGGCACATAGTTCCTATTTGCAACAATAAGAACATCATTAATTCTTCCCATAGGTTTCTTAATAGTGGAATCCGCAAGGTGCAAGTTTAGAGAGCAATCATCAAAATCACGGAAACCTAGCAAATCGCACAAAGTCTTTGGAATCGTGGAAACACTAGCACCCAAATCACACAAAGCATAGCATTCATGATCTTTAATCTTAATTTTAATAGTAGATTCCCACTCATCATAAAGTTTTCTAGGGATAGAAACTTCCAACTCAAGTTTTTCTTCATAAGATTGCATCAAAGCATCAACGATATGTTTGGTAAAAGCTTTATTTTGACTATAAGCATGAGGAGAATTTATCACGGATTGCAACAAGGAAATACAATCTATTAAAGAGCAATTATCATAATTAAATTCCTTGAAATCCAAAATAGTGGGTTTATTAATATCTAGGGTTTTGATTTCTTCAATCCCACTTTTATCAATTTTAGCATCAAGATCTAAAAACTCCGAATTTTTGGAACGCCTTCTAGGTAAAGGTGGATCATATTCAGTCCCATCATTATCAAGATTCATATTGCAAAACAAAGATTTAATAGGGGACACATCAATAACTTTTAGATCTTCATCTTTATTTTCATAGTAATTTGAAGAACACGCTTTCATAAAGCAATCTTTCTTAGCACGCATCCTAGCGGTTCTTTCTTTGCACTCATCAATGGAAATTCTCATGGCTTTGAGAGACTCATTGATATCATGCTTAGGAGGAATAGATCTAAGCTTTAAAGAATCCACATCAAGAGAAATTCTATCAATGTTCCTAGCCAATTCATCAACTTTAAGCAATTTCTCTTCAAGCAAAGCATTGAAATTCTTTTGTGAATTCATAAACTCTTTAACACTAGTCTCAAATTCAGAGGGCATCTTACTAAAATTTCCATAAGAATTGTTGTAGGAATTACCATAATTATTAGAGAAATTACTAGGATAAGGCCTAGGATTAAAGTTTCCTCTATACGCGTTGTTACCAAAATTATTCCTACCAACAAAATTCACATCCATAGATTCATTATTATTCTCAATCAAAGTAGACAAAGGCATATCATTAGAATCGGAAGAAACACTCTTAGTAGCAAATAGTTTCATAAGTCCATCCATCTTTCCACTCAAAACATTAATTTCTTCTATCGCATGCACTTTTTTATTAGTAGATCTTTCAGTGTGCCATTGAGAATAATTAACCATAATATTATCTAGGAGTTTAGTAGCTTCTCCTAAAGTGATTTCCATAAAAGTGCCTCCCGCGGTCGAATCTAAAAGATTTCTAGAAGCAAAATTCAATCCGACATAAATTTTTTGTATAATCATCCACAAATTCAAACCATGAGTAGGGCAATTACGTATCATTAATTTCATCCTCTCCCAAGCTTGTGCAACATGTTCATGATCAAGTTGCTTTAAAATTCATGATATCGTTTCTAAGAGAGATGATCTTAGCGGGAGGAAAATACTTAAAGATAAAAGCATCTTTGCACTTATTCCAAGAATCAATACTATTTTTAGGCAAAGACGAAAACCAAGCTTTAGCACGATCTCTAAGCGAAAAAGGAAATAGCTTCAATTTAACAATATCATTATCAACATCTTTCTTCTTTTGCATATCACACAAATCAACGAAGCTATTTAGATGAGTAGCGGCATCTTCACTAGGAAGGTCGGCGAATTGATCTTTCATGACAAGATTCAACAAAGCAACATTGATTTCACAAGATTCAGTATCGGTAAGAGGAGCAATCGGAGTGCTAAGGAAATCATTATTGTTGGTATTGGTAAAGTCACACAATTTGGTATTATCTTGAGCCATCGTGACAAACAAGCAATCCAGCACACGAGCAAATGAAAGGCAAGCGAAAAAGAGGCGAACGAAAAAGAGAGGGCGAATAAAACGGCAAGGGTGAAGTGGGGGAGAGGAAAACGAGAGGCAAATGGCAAATAATGTAGTGCGGGAGATAAGGGTTTGCGATGGGTACTTGGTATGTTGACTTTTGCGTAGACCTTCCCGACAACGGCGCCAAAAATCCTTCTTGCTACCTCTTGAGCACTGTGTTGGTTTTCCCTTGAAGAGGAAAGGGTGATGCAGCAAAGTAGCGTAAGTATTTCCCTCAGTTTTTGAGAAGGTATCAATCCAGTAGGAGGCTACGCGCGAGTCCCTCGCACCTACACAAAACAAATAAATCCTCGCAACCAACGCGAAAAGGGGTTGTCAATCCCTACACGGTCACTTACGAGAGTGAGATCTGATAGATATGATAGGATAATATTTTTGGTATTTTTATGATAAAGATGCAAAGTAAAATAAAAGAAAAGTAAAAAGCAACGAAAATAACTAAGTGTTGGAAGATTAATATGATGAAGATAGATCCGGGGGCCATAGGTTTCACAAGTGGCTTCTCTCAAGAGCATAAGTATTTTACGGTGGGTGAACAAATTACAGTTGAGCAATTGACAGAATTGAGCATAGTTATGAGAATATCTAGGTATGATCATGTATATAGGCATCACGTCCGAGACAAGTAGACCGACTCCTGCCTGCATCTACTACTATTACTCCACACATCGACCGCTATCCAGCATGCATCTAGAGTATTAAGTTCATAAGAACAGAGTAATGCCTTAAGCAAGATGACATGATGTAGAGGGATAAATTCATGCAATATGATAAAAACCCCATCTTGTTATCCTCGATGGCAACAATACTATACGTGCCTTGCTGCCCCTACTGTCACTGGGAAAGGACACCGCAAGATTGAACCCAAAGCTAAGCACTTCTCCCATTGCAAGAAAGATCAATCTAGTAGGCCAAACCAAACTGATAATTCGAAGAGATTTGCAAAGATAACCAATCATACATAAAAGAATTCAGAAGATTCAAATATTGTTCATAGATAAACTTTATCATCAACCCACAATTCATCGGTCTCAACAAACACACCGCAAAAGAAGATTACATCGAATAGATCTCCACGAGAGAGGGGGAGAACATTGTATTGAGATCCAAAAAGAGAGAAGAAGCCATCTAGCTACTAACTATGGACCCGAAGGTCTGAGGTAAACTACTCACACTTCATCGAAGAGGCTATGGTGTTGATGTAGAAGCCCTCCGTGATCGATGCCCCCTCCGGTGGAGCTCCGGAACAGGCCCCAAGATGGGATGTCGTGGGTACGGAAGGTTGCGGCGGTGGAATTAGGTTTTTGGCTCCGTATCTGATCGTTTGGGGGTACATAGGTATATATATATATATATATATATATATATATATATAGGAGGAAGGAGTATGTCGATGGAGCAACATGGGGCCCACGAGGGTGGAGGGCGCGCCTGGGGGGGTAGGCGCGCCCCCTACCTCGTGGCTTCCTCGAAGCTTCCTTGACTTAGGGTCCAAGTCTCCTGGATCATGTTCGTTCCAAAAATCACGTTCCCGAAGGTTTCATTCCGTTCGGACTTCGTTTGATATTCTTTTTCTGCGAAACTCTGAAATAGGCAAAAAAACAGCAATTCTGGGCTAGGCCTCCGGTTAATAGGTTAGTCCCAAAAATAATATAAAAGTGAACAATAAAGCCCAATATTGTCCAAAACAGAAGATAATATAGCATGTAGCAATCTAAAATTGTAGATACGTTGGAGACGTATCAAATAGCAATAAAACTAAACGATCATTATGCTAAGTTAACGGATGGGTCTTGTCCATCACATCATTCTCTAGTGATGTGATCCCGTTCATCAAATGACAACACATGTACATGGCTAGGAAACTTAACCATCTTTGATTAACGAGCTAGTCAAGTAGAGGCATACTAGGGACACTCTGTTTGTCTATGTATTCATACATGTACCAAGTTTATGGTCAATACAATTCTAGCATGAATAATAAACATTTATCATGATATAAGGAAATATAAATAACAACTTTATTATTGACTCTAGGGCATATTTCCTTTACTTCAATGATGTATGGACCTTCCCATCTGGACAGGGGATTGCCTACAAAATGTCTAAAACAAGACTTGTAAAAAAGAACTTTATCATGAATGTTTAATTCTTGTTTCTAAGTGCTTTTATCATGCCATATTTTAACTTTTTACTAAAATAGCTTAGCATTTTCATAAGCTTCAGTTCTCCACTCATCTAGAGAACTCATATTAAACAACCTCTTTTCTCCAGCAAGTTTGAAATCATAATTAATTCTTTAATTTTCCAATAGGCTTTATTTTCTAACTCAAGAGATAAATGACATGCTTTTTCATAAACCATTTTACAAGGGGACATTCCCATAGGATTTGTAGAAGCTCAATATGCCCAAAGTGCATCATCTAGTTTCTTAGACCAATTCTTTCTAGAATTATTAACAGTCTTTGGCAAGATTAATTTGATTACTCTATTGGTTAATTCAACTTTCCCACTAGACTGAGCATGGTAAGGTGATGCTACTCTATGGTTTACATCATATTTAGCTGGAAATTTCCTGAAAGCACCATGAATAAAATGTGGACTGCTATCAGTCATTAAATATCTAGGGACTCCAAACCTTAGAAAGACAACATCTTTGAGAATTTTAATAGAAGTTTTATGACCAACACTTTTAGTTAGAATAGCTTCTACCCACTTAGTAACATAATCAACAGCAACTAAAATATGTGTGTTACCATGCGAAGAAGGAAAAGGTCCCATATAATCAAGTTTGTTTATTTATTTTTGTGCCCCTAGTTCCTTAGTTGTACTCAGTTTTGCCCACGCTCTAATCTTTTGCTCACTTTTCCACACCCTCTTGTATGAAAACCTCACAAATGCTCAAATTGACGTTGGCGTCGGGTCAATGGTTTGACCATTCACTTCTGAAGAGTGGGGCTGCATCGTACCATTTCACTTGTTGGAGTGGGGCCGCATAGGATAGATGGGTCGTGGTTGTGTGGCTCTATCCTTTGGGCCGTGGTTCAGCCTACTCATCTTGCGCTACATGCGCGACGTGATCCAGTGTGCTATGCATGCACGCATCTTTGACCTTGCCCTACATGCATGCGCGCCGCCATGATTCAGTGCTGCTGGCCATGCCGCCGCCACAAAGAGCTGTTGGCCAGGCCGTCGCCGCCGCAGAGAGCTGTTGGTTGCTCAATTCAACTCTGTTGCATTAATTTAGGGGAGTTGTTGGCCACGCATACGGAGACTGGTCAAAGCACCTCGTTTCAATGTGCCGCCTTGTTTTAGAAATAAAGCAAGGGGTCGATGAGCCACCTCGTTTTAGTGTGAAATAAAGCCAAGGGCATACAGATGGACACGCCTCTTTCAGTGTAGCAACATGGCTATTTACCCCCCGTCTACCTCCTCTACACACACTCCATCTGCGTCACCCCTCTTCTCTTCTTCACCAAAAGACAAAGCAAGATCCAATCGAAGATACAGTACAACGGGCCCACCTTCCGCATGCACTACAAAAAAAGACACATCCGTGACATTTTGGGCCGAACGAAATTTTTTCTGTCATACTTATGACACTTCTATGACGATAATTATGACAAAACCCAGTATCATCATAGATGTGGTGGGATCCTACTTCTATGACAAAAAATCATGACAGAAAATGGGCTTTTCGTCCTGGGCGGGCCAGAGACGCAGCTGCATGACATTCTTTGGGCCGTCCATGACGGAAAAAACCGTGGTAGAAGCGAGGGCAAGGAAAATATCGGGGTGTTCCCGGTTACGGTGGGTGTGGTCGGGGCCGAGCAATGCACGTTTCTCTCGTACATGCACGGGCGTGGGTGCGAGGCATTGGGCTCTAACTGAACCCGAGCGAGGCGTTGGGTTCTAACTGAACCCGAGCGATTGCACTGCAGGCTACGCGTTACTGAACCCGAGCGATCGATCGATGGCTGTTAAAAGAACCCGATTGAGCGATTCCCTCACTACTGCTGCTAACTGAAGCCGATCGATGCTGCCTCTAGATGAACAGTGAGCGTTACTGGGGGGTTTGGATGAACAGTTCCCGGTGGGGGTGGATGAACAGGACCCCGATCGATCGAGCGGTTGGGGCTGGATGAACAGGACCCCGTGGAGGGCTGGATGAATAGGACCACCCCGTGGAGGGCTGGATGAACAATAGACAGTGGAGGGCTGGATGAACAGTAGCCCGTGGAGGGGTGGTTGAACAGTAGCCCGTGGAGAGGGCTGGTTGAACAGTAGCCGGTGGAGTAGCGCGCAGTGTGGAGGCTGGATGAACAGGAGCCCGTGGATGAACAGTCGCAGGTGGAGGCTGGAGGAGGTCGACGGTGGATGAACAGTAGCCCGTGGAGGTTGGAGGGGGTCGACGGTGGAGATGAACAGTATCCCGTGGAGTCCCGTTTTGCGGTACGCCACACCCCTCCCGATGAATAGGACCCCCGTTCGACCGTAGCGCTCCAACACAAGTCCGTTTCCTCCGTTTTGCGGTACGCCACACCCCTCCCGATCAACAGGACCCCTGTTTCGACCGTAGGAGGTCCGTTTACTCCGTTTTGCGGTACGCCAGACCCCTCCCTATGAACAGGATCCCGTTTCGAACGTGGCCGGTCGAACACAAGGCCGTTTCCTCCGTTCTACGGTACGCCAGACCTCGTTTCCATCGGCTGTTCCGTCCAAGCCCTCCCGATGAACACGACGACGCATTCCGTTCTGACCCAGCCGGTTGGCTCCCCATGAACACGACGACGCAGTTTCTCCGTTCCGACCCAGCCATGTACACGAGCTCTGGCCGTATGTATGCGCGAGTAGGCGTTCGAGACCCTGCCCGTATGTATGTACGTGGTCGTATTTTCTTTCTTGCACACTGGCCGCTGTACGTACGTGTACATGCTACGTGCGCGCATCTACTACGACACGTGCGCGCCTCTACATCGACTAGTATGTACGTACACGTTCGCGACCAGAATGACATCGCTACGTACGCTTCGACCAGGTGGGTCCCGACTGTCAGGCACTTCCTTGCCTGCGAAGATGTAGCTGGTGGGTCCCAGCAGTCAGGGGGGCGAATCTTTTTTTTTTGCCCGGACGCACTTCCTTGCGTGCGAAGATGTAGCTGGTGGGTCCCAGCAGTCAGGGGGAAACGTTTTTTTCGTGAAATACGGTGGCCCGTCCGGTGGGTCCCCGCTGTTAGGTGGAGGAATAATTATTTTGCGCGTAATAAGGAGGCACTTCCTTGCTGCGGCCGTGGACCCAGCTGTCAGCCTCTCCACGTACAGTCCACGTTCGATGGAAGCCGTTCCATGACCACGTTGACCACGCCGTGCCGAGAGCACTAGGGCGGTGGATGACGGCGAGGCCTAGGAAGGGGACGACGCGGAGCCGGGGAAGACGCGGCAGTGAATGCCCACGCATAGAGGAGTATGTGGGTTCACTGGTTCGCTGCGGTGTGAGGCTGCCGTCGCCACAGAATAACAGGGGGTGTGGGTGAGTAGAGGGATGGCCTGGCCAGCGGTGGGAGTAGTAGGGGGCGGTGAGGCCTCTGCTGCATCGCAGCCGGCCACGGGAGGCAGGAGCACGAGGCACGACCGGCGCTGGTTTGGGCGGCTGGAGCAAGAAGACCAGAGGTTGAAGAAGCAATACGGCCGTTGGATGGACATCGTACGGTCACTGCAGCTAGAATCGTGCATATTGACTAAGTTGACAAAGCCCTCTGTCCCCGTCAACTTAGTAGGCCCACAAGTCAGCCTGCCACTATACTGGGTCCCAGCTAGAAGGGGGAGTATTCATTTTTTGTGCGTAATAAGGAGGCACTTCCTTGCATGCGAAGATATAGCTGGTGGGTCCAAGCTGTCAGCGGCGGTAACGTTTTTTTGCGAAATACAGAGGCCCTTTCGGTGGGTCCCAGATGTCAGGTGGAGGAATCATTATTTTACGCGTAATAAGGAGGCATTTCCTTGCGTGCGGCCGTGGAACCAGCTGTCAGCCTCTCCACGTACAGTCCACTTCAGATGCATGTCGGTCGTTGACCACGTTGACCAGGCCGCGCCGAGAGCACCAGGGCGGTGGACGACGGCGAGGCCTAGGAAGGGAACGACACGGAGGCAGGGAAGACTCGGCAGTTGTTTCCCACGCGGAGGGGAGTATGACTGTACGTGGGTTTACTGGTTTGTCTGCCGTCGCCGGAGAATAACAGCAAGTGTGGGTGAGTAGAGGGATGGCTAGGCCAGCGATGGGAGTACGGTGGGGCGGTGAGGCCTGCGCGGCAGCATAGCCGGCCGCGGGGAGGAGAGAGCAGGCAGTCCTGCCGGCGCTTGTTTGAGCGGCTGGAGCAGGAAGAGCAGAGATTGAAGAAGCACGACGGCCGTTGGATGGACATCCAACAGTCACTGCTTGTGCGTCAACCTTTTTTTTGGAAAGCCTCAAATCTATGGAAAACATCATACAGCCCATCTGCCATTATTTCTAATAATTTACAGCCCATTTGCTAATTCTTAAGGTTTTTTTGGAGCCCATATTCTTTTTGTTAGCATTACAGCCCATATTGTGGCCACGGTTAAAAAATTATACGAAATTTTATATATTTCGGTGCGGTCCGAACTGTTTTTAATCCAAAATTTCAAGTCACATTCAAACTGATTTTAAAAATAAATGTATATTAATATAAAATCCAACAAATTGTCCACGCATAAAAATCAATGTAATTCAAAATCTCGAAATGAAAAAAAGAAATTTGAAACTAATTGCCGGTTTGATTTGTTTTAAACATGTACAACCCATTTCTCATTACTGATAGGCCATTTTCTCGGCCAGCCGAATGAAGCTCTCCTCGTCTTGAAAGATTTGCAGCCCAACAGGCCTGACAAAGCGACTTACTTGGCAAATCACAAAAAAACTGGGTTGTGGCCGTGGACCCAACTGCGGCCGTGGACCCAGCTGTCAGCCTCTCCACGTACAGTACTCTTCCGATGAAAGTCGGTCGTTGACCACATTGACCACGCCGCGCCAAGAGCACCACGCCATGCCACGTTGACCTCTGTGCAGTTGCTGCCTCAATCAGTCCGACTTCTTCAGTCTCAACTTAAAGCGGAAAGGCTTGCTTCAGCTCAGCTCCGACTTGAAGTCAAAGATGTAATGAAGATGTCAGGGGACTTCCTTGCGCACTATGGTGCCATACAGCTAGGGATGAAGCATCTATTGTTGACACAACTGAGGTCTCATCAGCTTGTTCGGCTGCTTGCGGGGCCCGAGCTTGCCAGGTCTAGTGCTCTCAGTTTTGTATATTCTTTTGTCGGCGCGTTTATATGCACTGGTGGCGACCTTTGATGCCCAGTGTATGTAATCCACGGTCATGTTGCGCTTTATTATCACCGGTAGCGAACTTTGATTCCCAGTGGATGTAATATGCCGTAATTTCTTTATTGTATAGTGTAGGTTTATTCTTTGGTCGGTATGCTGTAATTTAGGCCGGAAGGTTCAGTGGATCTCAGTGTTGTCGGTCTTCAGGCCAGCCCGTTACTCATATGGGCCAAAACGTGGGCCTATAATCATCTTGGGCCATTAGCAGGTCTAAACCTATAGTAGTTTCCCGCCTTTAACAGGCCATGGGCTACATATTTACTGTAGTGACACTGGGCTTCCTATGGGCCATAGAAACAATGGGCCTTCTATGGTCCGTAGAAACAATGGGCCTTCTATGGGCCGTAGAAACAATGGGCCTTCTACGGGTCGTATCATCAATGGGCCTTAGACGGGCCGTATGATCGATTGGCCAAACATGGGCCAAAAACAGACCGCATTATGGCCGTAAATGGGCTAGAGTTGGAGTCGTTCGTTCATGGGCCGACCATAACGGGTCGTCGTTAATAGGCCGTATTTGATGACGCTATGAAAACGGCCCAACGTATTAACGGGCCACAAACGGGCCGACTGTAACCAGGGGCTGAATTTGGCCCACAAGCAGAAAATGGCAGTAACGGGCCGTAAGTAACCAAATGCTGGAAATGAGCCCAAGAATAAATGGGCCCTGAGAAGGACGAAAGATAACATGGGATGCAAACGGCCCAATGGATTAATGGACCGTTAATGGGTATAAAGCGATACACTGTTCATTACGGGCCAGTTTCACCACGGGCCGTTAATGGGCCAAGAGTTACAAAGGGCCTCATATGGGCCGAAAGACGTCATGGGCCATACATGGGCCGGAACTTAAAATGGGTTGGAATCATATTGGACGGCCCAGATGACGCTACTGGGCCTAATTCGGATAGGTCATAACGGGCCCTGGGTTAGCGGGCTGTAAATGGGCTATATGCGAACATGCCGTTAACAGGCTTTCCGTGGGCCGGCCCGCCACCTTTTGACCAAGTCAAACTGGCCGGCCTTTTCACAGGAATGGGCCTCTGTTCGGCCGTGCCACGTGTCGACGTATCATAGGCGCCTTCGGTCCAATGAGTGGATGACATCTGTCCCAACGGTGAGCCGACACGTGTTTCCTCCAGCCAATGATGATTTTACACGTGGAAAATCCCCGTTGGTCGAGGCTGTTAGCGGGTTATCGGATCCAAAACCGGACCCGATAGCTTAACGGCGTTCCGTTACGGTGGATGCCATGTGTCGGTCACCCTTGACGAAAGCACTTCTGTGACGCGCGATTTATCGTCATGGAAGTGGACACTTCCGTGATGATAGTTTTGGTAATGTCATGGAACACTTCTACGACATCACATGTATGACTATCTTGATTCTGTCATAAAATTGTCATGGATGTACATGCATGACAGAAAACGTGACCTACTGTGACAAACACGTATCATCACGGAAGTGTATTTTTTGTAGTGATGCCACCTACCATGGCGTAGCCACAGTACCCCGCTAGCGTCGTGGTGGATACCACACTTCGCGTGTGGGCGATCTCGAGGTGGAGGGGTGTTACGGAGTTGGCCGAGCGATTCCTTCGTGCTGACTTTGCACACCTCCCAGCGGGCTCGCCGATCATGTTCCGCCTCGAGGATATGCGTCCCAATGCCAGCTCGCGCCGGCTGCCCTGGTTGCCCAGTTCAACAATCGCTTCGACGCCTACTACCTCCTCGGCAAGGTGTTTTGGTGTGGCGGCGAGTTCATCGCATTCACGACCTACAATATCTTCACCGATGTCGAGAGCATCTACCCCACCCTCAATCACATGCAAAGTCTCCCCTACTATCTCGACGAGGAGGAGCACGTGGAGTGAAGATGGCGGTGAAGGCCAGGTGAAGATGGTGAAGACACAGAGGTTCATGTGTGTTGCCCTAGCTAGTGTGTTAGGGCTTTTATTATCCCTTATCTATATGTTGTGTCGTGTTCGTGTGTACCATGAACTTTAATCTATGCCGTGTTATATGTAAGGGCTTTTATTTATCTATGCTATGAATGTTATATTAATATTGTGTTATATTTGTATTTTATTTGTCCCGAGTTTTGTCAGTTTTGCCCTCCAGCGGAGCGATTCCGCCGGGGGATACTTCCCTCTGGGAGGGGGAAATCGAAACCATCGACATCACCAACATTCCTCTCATCGTGGGAGGACCAATCTTCACTAGCACCATCTCATTTCAAACCCTAGTTCATCTCTTGTATTCAATCTTTGCATCAAAACCTCAGATTGGTACCTGTGGGTTGCTACTAGTGTTGATTACATCTTGTAGGTGATGCTAGTTGGTTTATTTTGGTAGAAGATTAAATGTTCAGATCCTTAAGCATATTCAATACCCCTCTGATCTTGAACACGAATATGATTTGTGAGTGGTTACTTTTTTTCTTGAGGACATGGGAGAGGTCTTGTTATAATTAATCATGTGAATTTGGCATTCCTTCGATATTTCGGTGATATGTATGTTGTCCTTCCTTTAGTGGTGTCATGTGAATGTCGACTACATGAAACTTCATCATATTTGGCAAGGAAGGCATTGTCGAGTAATAAGTAGATGATGGGTTGCTAGAGTGATGGAAGCTTAAACCATAGTTAATGCGTTATTTTGTAAGGGGCTGATTTGGATCCATATGCTTCATGCTATGGTTAGATTTATCTTAATTCTTCTTTCGTAGTTGTGGATGCTTGCGAGGAGGGGCAATCATAAGAGGGTTGCTTGTTCAAGTAAGAACGACACCCTAGCACCGTGTAACACCCCGCATGTAACTTGCCACATTTGTAACTCCCACTCTTGCCATTTCCGGCTTTGTGATATGTTATTCCCTCCGTGGTCGGGTTTTGTTTTTCGTTTTGCATTTTGTCATGTCATGCATTTTCATATCATGCCATCATGCGCATTGCATTTGCATACGTGTTCGTCTCTTGCATCCGAGCATTTTCCCCGTTGTCCGTTTTGCAATCCGGCGCTCCTATCTCCTCCGGTGCACCCCTCTTGTTTTCTTTCGTGTGCGGGTGTCAAACTTTCTCGGAATGGACCGAGGCTTGTCAAGTGGCCTTAATATACCACCCGGAGACCACCGGTCAAGTTTCGTTCCATTCGGAGGTCGTTTGGTACTCCAACGGTTAACCGGGCATCCGCAATGTCCATTTGAGTGTCCAGCAAAACCCCCCTCTAAAACCAGCCCAAAACCCACCAAACTCTCTTCCATGCTCTAGGTCGTTCGATCACGATCGTGTGGGCGAAAACCGCACCTCATTTGGAGTCTCCTAGCTCCCTCTACCTATTTATTTGCATCTCCCCCGAAAACGAATCACAGATCAACCCTAGAAAATTTTCCTCTCCGCGGGCGGACGCGTCCAGCGCCGCCAGACGAAAACCCGCCGCTGGCCGCAGCCAATAGGGGCGCGCCACGTCACCCCCGGGCGCCCCACTTCGCCGCCCCGCACTGGCCCGCCCGGCCCGTCGCGGGCCCGCCGGCCCGGACCTCCGCCGCCAGACGCGCCGCCACCTCCCGCGTCCGCCGGCCGCCGCCGCGCTCGGCGCCCTCCGCCGTCGCCCGGCCTGCTGTGCCCCGCCGCCGCGGCCGCGCCGCCCCGCCGCCGGCGACCTCGCCTCCGGCCGCCCGCCTCCTCTTCTCTCCCGACCGGCGACGAGCACGAGCACGAGCCCCGGTGCTCGATCCGATCTGGTAGCCTCCGTGTTGACTTTTCTCGCCCCTTTTTTTCCTAAGTCCTCAGATTTTCTCAGCATGTGCACTTGTTCGTGATGCCATAACTCCTTGCATGTAGCTCCGATTCACGTGTGTAATATGTCAAATTGTTCGTCTCGCGATGCTCTTCATTTTGTTCAATTGGTCATCTTGATGCCCAAATCTCTGTTGGAAGAGGGCTAGTTGCTGTTATTCTCTGGTTCTTATCAGAACTTGGAGATTTGTCATTTTTGTATCATTTAATCTGTGCATCTTTTGAGCATGAGCTCTACATGTGTTTTGAAGTATGCCAAGCCATCTTTCCATTGGTGTAGTCCATGTATTTTTGTGATCTTTGTGGTGACTAGCACAAGCATGCAAAGTAGGCCCCGTAATATTTCTGATTTCACGGACTTAGTGATTTCTCTGTCCTTGTCTGCTGTAATTTTGTTGCCATGTAAACTTGATGCTACAGAGAGATCCATGCATATTTTGGAGATGTTAAGTAAGGATGTTTTGTAGATATAGTTGTAATTGATCCATTCCTGCAATTGTTTGCAATTATGGAGTGCCATAGCATGACTCAATCTTGCTCTACGTTTGCTATAAAATATTTCTGGCAGATTCCTAACATGATATGCAATTTTGCCAAGCCTATTGTAGTTGATCCATACATTCTATGCAATTGTTCTTGCCATGGAAAGCTTCATAAACATGCCATCTTGCTATAGGTGTGCTTGGTTTGTAGTGCATTGCTCTGTAGTGAGTGCATCAAGCTCACAAAGAGGCCTACATATTATTATTTCTGCCATGCTCTGTTTTCTGCCAAGTCTGAAACCTGTTAACGAAACTTGCTATGTTTACATGCTTGCCATCATATCTTCTGGTCCTTTTTGGCTTAGGGTCATTAAGGGACTTTTGTCATATGCATTTAGTAGATCACTGCCATGCCTTGGTTTGCTATGTTAAGTTCCTGTAGCATGTTGATTTCGTGCTCTAAACATTGCTACCTGATGCTGTTTTCTGCCATGTTCAGTTTTTCACCAAGTCTGTGAACCTGTTATCTTTTGCACTTTTGCCATGCTTGTTTAAGCTTGATATGTTGTGAACTAGCCGTAGTTCAGTGTTCATCTTTTGTCAAGCATCTCCTGTAGATTACTGCCATGTGCTTTGTTGCTATGTTAGGGTGCCCTAGCATTGTTGTTTGTTGCATCTTAAGTGCTATCATGCTGTTAATCGCAGATTCGTGTCATTCTTGTTTTGATTGCCATTTGCAAACCGTGCATCCGTTTCCGGTGATCTTTATATCGATTTCGACCGAAATCATCTCATCTTTCCAGTGGCATGCTTGGTTTGCCAAGTTACTGCCATGTTCATCATTTTCCTTCTGGAGCACGCATATGCACCGCATATCATATCTCGCATATCATACACGTTTTGCATCATGTTGCTTGAGCATTCCTCGTGATTGATTGTGGTTCCGTTGCTTGTGTTCTTGTCTTGGGTAGAGCCAGGAGACAAGTTCGTGAACGAGGAACCTGTTGAGTACGCTTACGAGGATCAAGCTTTCGACAACTCTGAGAACCTTGCAGGAAAGATGACCACCCCTCGAAATCACTTCTATCTTTGCTTTGCTAGTTGTTCGCTCTATTGCCATGCTCCGCTACCTATCACTTGCTATATCATGTCTCCCATTTTGCCATGTCAGCCTCTAACCATCCTTTCCTAGCAAACCGTTGTTTGGCTAAGTTACCGCTTTTGCTCAGCCCCTCTTATAGCGTTGCTAGTTGCAGGTGAAGTTGAAGTTTGTTCCATGTCAGAACGTAGATATGTTGGGATATCACAATATCTCTTATTTAATTAATGCATCTAATTATATTTTGGTAAAGGGTGGAAGGCTCGGCCTTATGCCTAGTGTTTTGTTCCACTCTTGCCGCCCTAGTTACTGATATACCGGGATTATGTTCCTTGAGTTTGCGTTCCTTACGCGGTCGGGTGATTTATGGGACCCCCTTGACAGTTCGCCTTGAATAAAACTCCTCCAGCAAGGCCCAACTTTGGTTTTACTATTTGCCGCCTAAGCCTTTTCCCCCGGGTTTTCGCGAGCCCGAGGGTCATCTTATTTTAACCCCCCCGGGCCAATGCTCCTTCGAGTGTTGGTCCGAACCGAGCAGCCTGCAGGGCCACCTCGGGGAAACTCGAGGTCTGGTTTTACTCATAGCTTGACTTATCTGGTGTGCCCTGAGAACGAGATATGTGCAGCTCCTATCGGGATTTATCGGCACATTCGGGCGGCTTTGCTGGTCTTGTTTTACCATTGTCGAGATGTCTTGTAAACCGGGATTCGAGACTGATCGGGTCTTTCCGGGAGAAGGTTTATCCTTCGTTGACCGTGAGAGCTTATGATGGGCTAAGTTGGGACACCCCTGCAGGGTATTATCTTTCAAAAGCCGTGCCCGCGGTTATGAGGCAGATGGGAATTTGTTAATGTCCGGTTGTAGATAACTTGTCACTTGACCCATTTAAAATACATCAACTGCGTGTGTAGCCGTGATGGTCTCTTCTCGGCGGAGTCCGGGAAGTGAACACGGTCTGTGTTATGAATGACGTAAGTAGGTGTTCAGGATCACTTCTTGGTCATTGCTAGATGACGTCCGTTCCGTTGCTTCTCTTCTCGCTCTCTCTTGCGTATGTCAGCCACCATATACGCTTTTGCCGCTGCAGCTCCACCTCTTTGCACCATCTTTTCCTTCAAGCTTAAATAGTTTTGATCTCGCGGGTGTGAGATTGTTGAGTCCTCGTGACTCACAGATTCTACCAAAACAGTTCCAGGTGCCGACGATGCCAGTGCAGATGATAGGGTCGATCTCAAGTGGGAGTTCGACGAGGAACGTGGTCGTTACTATGTGTCTTTTCCTGATGATCAGTAGTGGAGCCCAGTTGGGACGATCGGGGATCTAGCATTTGGGGTTGTCTTATTTTCATCTGGTTTTTGACCGTAGTCGGTCGATATGATTGTATTTTGGATAATGTATGATATTTATTTATGTATTGTGTGAAGTGGCGATTGTAAGCCAACTCTTTATCCCATTCTTGTTCATTACATGGGATTGTGTGAAGATGACCCTTCTTGCGACAAAACCACTATGCGGTTATGCCTCTAAGTCGTGCCTCAACACGTGGGAGATATAGCCGCATCGTGGGCGTTACAAGTTGGTAATCAGAGCCATCCCCGACTTAGGAGCCCCCTGCTTGATCGAATCGCTGGCGTTGTTGAGTCTAGAACAAAAATGTTTTGAGTCTTAGGATTATATATATCGGAGAGTAGGATTCTTTTTACTCCTCAGTCCCTTCGTCGCTCTGGTGAGGTCTCCTGACGTAGAAGTTTTGACTATTCTCTCCTCAAATTTCACCAAAAAAAAATTTTAGGATCACGCGGGTATCTTGGAATCGTTCCGATGGTTTTGTGACGAGAACATTGTTCTTGGTGCCTCCTGTCATTTAGGGGTTGTGGCAGTGTCCCGGGGAGTTGAGCTCCGAGGTGTTGGCGTCACAATTTTATCGTTGCAGTTCTGGAATACCTGAGTTTCGCCGACATCGAAATCTCTTTTATGCAGTTGTTGGTGAGATCACCTCGATGCCACCCAGTACTGGGGCGGGAGTTCGGGAGTATTGTCATAACTTGTATAACGGATGTTTTTTTCGAAGGTAGAGGTAAACGATTTTCGAAGATTTCTTGGTTATGTGTTGACGGATGGATACAGCTGGATCTAGGGATTGTTAGTTTGGGTGATATATTTTGTGTCCCCTGTATCCTCTACACCAGATTGCATAACCAGAAAGTTTCGGGAGTTTATAAGTGGGAATTCTAGTAGCCTTAGGATATCTTTCCGACAGACGCATGATATGAGATTGGGGTTCGACGTCTAGTGCTCCGCCTGTATACGGTTGATTTTACAGTGGTCTCGTAGTGTCTTAAAGAGTCCATGGCTATGCCGACTCGGGGACGCTTCGTATGTCATGTGCACAGCCTTGTACATGATGGTGCTGTACGATTGAGCCTGTGTGGGCCCCACCACGAAAACTTCGGACGAAACCTCTATCATATGTTTGTTTCGGCTTATTCTGCAAGCCAATACTTTGTTTTGTTTTGTATTGTGGTATTCGAGTTGCTTCGAATTCATATGTTGTTTCCATATCTTTTTCAAGTGGCTTCTCAACTTATGGAAGTGTGATGATTTACTACGGAATTCATTCGTTCATCTTCGTTCGAATGTTTATTGTGAAGACTATATGTTGCAATTTCTATCCGTTGATTCTACTTATCTATTTGTCTATCAAGATGCTAACGGATGTCACCCTCTTCAGGATGGCTCCGCCAACGCGTCAGAATCCGGATCGCAATGAAGGGAGTCAAGCGAACCCTCCGCCACCACCTCCGCCTCCGGAGGCATGGCAGGCTATCATGGCAGCCACCAACGCCAATGCTCAGATGATTCTGCAACTCTTGCAAGAACGCACTCAAGGGCAAGGCAATCAAGGCAATCAAGGTCAAGGCAACAATCAGTTTCACTTTGCCACTCTCAACCAGTTTCTCGCAAATCAGCCCAAGTCTTTCAGCTACTGTGTCGAGGCCACGGATGCCGATGATTGGCTCGTGGACATCAACAAGCATTTTGAATGTAGCAATGTCAGGCCTGAGGACTATGTCAAGTTCGCTTCTTTCCAGCTCAAGGACCAAGCTGCTGATTGGTATCAACAATACAAAGATTCCAGAGGAGGTCGTGTGATCACTTGGACTGACTTCTGTCGGGACTTCAAAGCGCACCACATTCCACAAAGTGTTGTTGAGAGCAAGCGTGAGGAGTTCCGCAATCTCAAGCAAGGAAACATGTCTGTGTATCAATACAACATCCAGTTTCAGAAACTTGCTCGCTTCGCCAAACAAGACGTTCCTGATGAGAGAAGCATGATCTATCACTTCAGAGGTGGCCTTAGAGAGGATCTGCAGTTAGCTCTCGTTCTTGTTGAGCCTACTCAGTTTGATCAATTCTATAATATGGCATTGAAGCAAGAGGCTGCTCAGCTCAAGTGTGAGGCTTCTAAGAAGACAGTCAGAGACGCAGTTCAGTCTTCTTCTTCCTCACTTGTGACAGCTAAGCAACAGAAGTTCTGGTTGCCTCCTCCTCCTCCGTTTCGTCAGCCTTACCAGCAGAAGAACAAAGGTGGCCATGGTTCTTCCAACTCTTCCAACTCTGGCTATCAGAACAAGTCTCAGAATCAAGCTCCAAAGTTCAATGCTCCTTATCACCATCCACTCTCAGAGGTGACTTGCAACAAATGTCAGCAGAAAGGTCACTATGCTAACAAGTGCTTCAACCAAAGGCGTCTTCCTCCTCCTCCTCCTGTCAGATCTTCCAGCAATGCAGTGGTCAAGCATAATCGAAAGTCTACAAAGGTGAACATGATGAATGCAGCTCAAGCGGAGGAATCTACTGATGTGATAATGGGTAATCTTCCTGTTAATGATATTCCTGCAAAAGTTCTTTTTGATACTGGTGCATCGCTTTGTTTCATGTCAAGACCGTTTTTTGCCAAGCATGAATTCACTTGTTCTCATCTGGGTAAACCCATGGATGTCGTTTCTCCGGGCAAACGTTTGAGTTCTAGTATGATGGTTCCGGATGTTTCCATCAAGATGGGCGACTATGAATTTCAGTCTTCTCCAATTGTTCTTGGTGACTCGGATATTGATCTAATTCTCGGGATGGACTGGCTTTCTAAGCACAAGGCTCAACTTGATTGTGCTGCCAGGGAAATTCAATTGACACACTCGTTTGAGGATGTGATTGTTTATGCCGCTCGTGATGAAATCATTCGGTTTTTCTCTCTCAATGAGAAGGGCGAATTGAATGCCATCTCGCAAATTCCAGTCGTTTGTGAGTATCAAGATGTCTTTCCAGAAGAGCTTCCGGGTATGCCTCCTCACCGGCCAGTTGAGTTCGTTATCGAACTAGAGCCTGGTACTGAACCCGTTTGCAAGCGTCCATACAAGCTTGGACCTAACGAGCTGAAGGAATTGAAGAAACAGCTCGATGAACAAGAGCGTCTGGGTTTGATCAGACCGAGTTCTTCTCCATGGGGTTGTGGTGTTCTTTTTGTCAAGAAGAAGGATGGCACGGACCGACTTTGTGTCGACTACCGTCCATTGAACAAGAAGACAATCAAGAACAAGTATCCACTTCCCAACATCAATGAGCTATTTGAGCAACTCAAAGGTGCTAAAGTATTCTCGAAGCTTGACCTTCGTAAGGGTTATCATCAGATTCGCATTCGTGAAGAAGATATTCCCAAGACAGCATTCAGAACAAGCTTTGGTTCTTATGAATATACTGTCGTGTCTTTCGGCCTTATCAATGCTCCTCCAGTATTCTCTCGGATGATGAATTACATCTTCAACCCCTATACCAATGAATTCGTCTGGTGTATCTCGATGATATCTTGGTCTTCTCCAAGAACAAGCAGGATCATGCCAAACATTTGCGATTGGTGCTCGACAAGCTCAGAGAGTATCAATTCTATGCAAAGTTCTCTAAATGTGAGTTTTGGCTCGATGAAGTTCTTTTCCTTGGTCACATCATCTCTGCCAAGGGCATCGCTGTTAACCCCGAGAAGGTGTCCGCAGTTGTGAATTGGGAACCTCCTCAAAATGTCAAGCAGCTCCGCAGTTTTCTGGGTCTTGCAAGCTATTGCCGAAGATTCGTTGAGAATTTCTCCAAGATTGCAAAGCCTCTTTCCAACCTCCTTCAGAAGCATGTGAAATATGTCTGGTCTCCTGAGTGTGACGTTGCTTTCAACACTCTCAAAGAGAAACTAGTCACAGCTCATGTCTTGACTCCTCCTAATGAATCCAAGCCGTTTGAAGTTTTCTGTGATGCTTCTCTCCAAGGTCTCGGTGCCGTGTTAATGCAAGAGAAGAAAGTTGTGGCCTATACCTCTCGTCAGTTGAAGCCCAATGAGAAGAACTACCCCACTCACGATCTTGAGTTGGCGGCAGTTGTCCATGCATTAATAACGTGGAGACATCTCTTGTTGGGAAGACAAGTGGACATTTTCACCGATCACAAGAGTCTCAAGTATATCTTCACTCAGCCCAACCTCAACCTCAGGCAGACTCGATGGGTCGAAATGATTGAAGAGTACAATCCGAGTATTGAATATACTCCAGGCAAGGCTAATGTCATTGCAGATGCTTTAAGCAGGAAGGCTTATTGCAACAGCTTAATTCTCAAGCCTTTCCAACCGGATCTTTGTGAAGCTTTCCGCAAGCTGAATATCCAAGTTGTTCCTCAAGGCTTTCTTGCCAACCTCTTAGTCTCTCCTACTTTGGAAGATCAAATTCATGAGGCACAACTCCTTGATGCCATGGTGAAGAAGGTGAAACGTGGTATCGACAAGGGTCTTTCCAAATACAAGTGCTATCGCATTGATGACAGAGACACTTTATTCTTCGAGGACCGGTTTGTGGTTCCTAAAGGTGATCTAAGGAAAGTCATAATGAACGAGGCGCACAATTCTCTCCTATCCATTCATCCTGGAAGTACGAAGATGTATCATGACCTCAAGCAGTCGTATTGGTGGACTCGAATGACGCGAGAAATTGCTCAATTCGTGAATGAATGTGATGTTTGTCGAAGAGTGAAAGCAGAACACCAACGACCAGCTGGTCTCCTCCAACCTCTTGCTATACCAGAATGGAAGTTTGATCACATCGAAATGGACTTCGTGACTGGTTTTCCCAAGTCCAAGCGCGGAAATGATGCTATCTTCGTTGTCATCGACAAGCTTTCTAAAGTGGCTCATTTCCTTCCAATCAAAGAATCCATCACAGCAGCTCAGCTGGCAGAGCTTTACACCTCCAGAATTGTCTCCTTGCACGGCATTCCACAATTGATTTCTTCTGATCGTGGAAGCATCTTCACCTCCAAGTTCTGGGACTCCTTCCAGAAGGCCATGGGCACAAACATTCGCTTCAGCACAGCTTTCCATCCTCAAACTAGTGGCCAAGTCGAGCGAGTCAATCAAATTCTTGAAGATATGCTCAGGGCTTGTGTCATTTCCTTTGGCATGAAATGGGAAGATTGTCTTCCATATGCTGAATTCTCCTACAACAACAGCTTCCAAGCGAGTTCGGGCAAGGCCCCATTCGAGATTCTCTATGGCAGAAAGTGCCGTACTCCTCTCAATTGGTCAGAGACTGGTGAACGCCAACTTCTTGGCAATGACTTAATCACTGAAGCTGAAGAAATGCGTAAAGTCATCCGTGATAATCTCAAAGCCGCGCAATCGCGCCAGAAGAGTTACTATGATAGTAAGCATCGTGATTTGGCTTTCGAGATCGGAGACCATGTCTACCTCCGCGTCTCTCCAATGAAAGGCACTCGTCGCTTCGGTATCAAAGGGAAGCTTGCCCCTAGATACGTGGGTCCTTTCAAGATCATTGGCAAAAGAGGCGACCTCGCCTATCAACTTGAGCTTCCTTCCAACTTCGCGAACGTGCATGATGTGTTCCACGTGTCACAGCTCCGCAAGTGCTTCAAGGTGCCTGAGCGCACTATCAACTTCAAAGAGATTGACCTCCAAGAAGATTTGTCTTATCATGAGCACCCCGTTGCTATTCTTGAAGAAACTGAGCGCAAGACTCGCAACAAGTCAATCAAATTCCTGAAAGTGAAGTGGTCGCACCATTCCGACCGGGAAGCCACCTGGGAACGCGAGGACCATCTCCGTTCGGAATATCCGGAGTTCTTTCAGTCCTAGATCTCGGGACGAGATCCTCTCGTAGTGGTGGAGTGTTGTAACACCCCGCATGTAACTTGCCATATTTGTAACTCCGACTCTTGCCATTTCCGGCTTTGTGATATGTTATTCCCTCCGTGGTCGGGTTTTGTTTTTCATTTTGCATTTTGTCATGTCATGCATTTTCATATCATGTCATCATGCGCATTGCATTTGCATACGTGTTCGTCTCTTGCATCCGAGCATTTTCCCCGTTGTCCGTTTTGCAATCCGGCGCTCCTATCTCCTCCGGTGCACCCCTCTTGTTTTCTTTCGTGTGCGGGTGTCAAACTTTCTCGGAATGGACCGAGGCTTGTCAAGTGGCCTTAATATACCACCCGGAGACCACCGGTCAAGTTTCGTTCCATTCGGAGGTCGTTTGGTACTCCAACGGTTAACCGGGCATCCGCAATGTCCATTTGAGTGTCCAGCAAAAACCCCCTCTAAAACTAGCCCAAAACCCACCAAACTCTCTTCCATGCTCTAGGTCGATCGATCACGATCGTGTGGGCGAAAACCGCACCTCATTTGGAGTCTCCTAGCTCCCTCTACCTATTTATTTGCATCTCCCCCGAAAACGAATCACAAATCAACCCTAGAAAATTTTCCTCTCCGCGGGCAAACGCGTCCAGCGCCGCCGGACGAAAACCCGCCGCCGGCCGCAGCCAATAGGGGCGCGCCACGTCACCCCCGGGCGCCCCACTTCGCCGCCCCGCACCGGCCCGCCCGGCCCGTCGCGGGCCCACCGGCTCGGACCTCCGCCGCCCGACGCGCCGCCACCTCCCGCGTCCGCCGGCCGCCGCCGCGCTCGGCGCCCTCCGCCATCGCCCGGCCTGCTGTGCCCCGCGGCCGCGGCCGCGCCGCCCCCGCCGCCGGCGACCTCGCCTCCGGCCTCTTCTCCTCTCCGGCCGCCCGCCTCCTCTTCTCTCCCGACCGGCGACGAGCATGAGCCCCGGTGCTCGATCCGATCTGGTAGCCTCCGCGTTGACTTTTCTCGCCCCTTTTTTTTCCTGTCCTCAGATTTTCTCAGCATGTGCACTTGTTCGTGATGCTATAACTCCTTGCATGTAGCTCCGATTCGCGCGTGTAATATGTCAAATTGTTCGTCTCGCGATACTCTTCATTTTGTTCAATTGCACTATGTTCATTAGAGGTCATCTTGATGCCAAAATCTCTGTTGGAAGAGGGCTAGTTGCTGTTATTCTCTGGTTCTTATCAGAACTTGGAGATTTGTCATTTTTGTATCATTTAATCTGTGCATCTTTTGAGCATGAGCTCTACATGTGTTTTGAAGTATGCCATGCCATCTTTCATTGGTGTAGTCCATGTATTTTTTTGATCTTTGTGGTGACTAGCACAAGCATGCAAAGTAGGCCCCGTAATATTTCTGATTTCAGGGACTTAGTGATTTCTCTAAGTCCTTGTCTGCTGTAATTTTGTTGTCATGTAAACTTGATGCTACAGAGAGATCCATGCATATTTTGGAGATGTTCAGTAAGGATGTTTTGTAGCTATAGTTGTAATTGATCCATTCCTGCAATAGTTTGCAATTATGGAGTGCCATAGCATGACTCAATCTTGCTCTACTTTTGCTATAAAATATTTCTGGCAGATTTCTAACATGATATGCAATTTTGCCAAGCTTATTGTAGTTGATCCATACATTCTATGCAATTGCTCTTGCCATGGATAGCTTCATAAACAGGCCATCTTGCTGTAGGTGTGCTTGGTTTGTAGTGCGTTGCTCTGTAGTGAGTGCATCAAGCTCAGAAAGAGGCCTACATATTATTATTTCTGCCATGCTCTGTTTTCTGCCAAGTCTGAAACCTGTTAACGAAACTTGCTATGTTTACATGCTTGCCATCATATCTTCTGGTCCTGTTTGGCTTAGGGTCACTAAGGGACTTTTTTCATATGCATTTAATAGATCACTACCATGCCTTGTTTTACTATGTTAAGTTCCTGTAGCATGTTGATTTCGTGCTCTGAACATTGCTACCTGATACTGTTTTCTGCCATGTTCAGTTTTTCACCAAGTCTGTGAACCTGTTATTTTTTGCACTTTTGCCATGCTTGTTTGAGCTTGATATGTTGTGAACTAGCCGTAGCTCAGTGTTCATCTTTTGTCAAGCATCTCCTGTAGATTACTGCCATGTGCTTTGTTGCTATGTTGGGGTGCCCTAGCATTGTTGTTTGTTGCATCTTAAGTGCTATCATGCTGTTAATCGCAGATTCGTGTCATTCTTGTTTTGATTGCCATTTGCAAACCGTGCATCCGTTTCCGGTGATCTTTATATCGATTTCGACCGAAATCATCTCATCTTTCCAGTGGCATACTTGGTTTGCCAAGTTACTGCTATGTTCATCATTTTCCTTCTGGAGCACGCATATGCACCGCATATCATATCTCGCATATCATACACGTTTTGCATCATGTTGCTTGAGCATTCCTCGTGATTGATTGTGGTTCCGTTGCTTGTGTTCTTGTCTTGGGTAGAGCCGGGAGACAAGTTCGTGAACGAGGAACCTGTTGAGTACGCTTACGAGGATCAAGCTTTCGACAACTCTGAGAACCTTGCAGGAAAGATGACCACCCCTCGAAATCACTTCTATCTTTGCTTTGCTAGTTGTTCGCTCTATTGCCATGCTCCGCTACCTATCACTTGCTATATCATGTCTCCCATTTTTCCATGTCAGCCTCTAACCATCCTTTCCTAGCAAACCGTTGTTTGGCTAAGTTACCGCTTTTGCTCAGCCCCTCTTATAGCGTTGCTAGTTGCAGGTGAAGTTGAAGTTTGTTCCATGTCGGAACGTAGATATGTTGGGATATCACAATATCTCTTATTTAATTAATGCATCTAATTATATTTTGGTAAAGGGTGGAAGGCTCGGCCTTATGCCTGGTGTTTTGTTCCACTCTTGCCGCCCTAGTTACTGATATACCGGGATTATGTTCCTTGAGTTTGCGTTCCTTACGCGGTCGGGTGATTTATGGGACCCCCTTGACAGTTCGCCTTGAATAAAACTCCTCCAGCAAGGCCCAACTTTGGTTTTACTATTTGCCGCCTAAGCCTTTTCCCCCGGGTTTTCGCGAGCCCGAGGGTCATCTTATTTTAACCCCCCGGGCCAGTGCTCCTTCGAGTGTTGGTCCGAACCGAGCAGCCTGCGGGGCCACCTCGGGGAAACTCGAGGTCTGGTTTTACTCGTAGCTTGACTTATCTGGTGTGCCCTGAGAACGAGATATGTGCAGCTCCTATCGGGATTTGTCGGCACATTCGGGCGGCTTTGTTGGTCTTGTTTTACCATTGTCGAGATGTCTTGTAAACCGGGATTCCGAGACTGATCGGGTCTTTCCGGGAGAAGGTTTATCCTTCGTTGACCGTGAGAGCTTATGATGGGCTAAGTTGGGACACCCCTGCAGGGTATTATCTTTCGAAAGCCGTGCCCGTGGTTATGAGGCAGATGGGAATTTGTTAATGTCCGGTTATAGATAACTTGTCACTTGACCCATTTAAAATACATCAACTGCGTGTGTAGCCGTGATGGTCTCTTCTCGGCGGAGTCCGGGAAGTGAACACGGTCTGTGTTATGAATGACGTAAGTAGGTGTTCAGGATCACTTCTTGGTCATTGCTAGATGACGTCCGTTCCGTTGCTTCTCTTCTCGCTCTCTCTTGCGTATGTCAGCCACCATATATGCTTTTGCCGCTGCAGCTCCACCTCTTTGCACCATCTTTTCCTTCAAGCTTAAATAGTTTTGATCTCGCGGGTGTGAGATTGCTGAGTCCTCGTGACTCACAGATTCTACCAAAACAGTTGCAGGTGCCGACGATGGCAGTGCAGATGATGTGGTCGATCTCAAGTGGGAGTTCGACGAGGAACATGGTCGTTACTATGTGTCTTTTCCTGATGATCAGTAGTGGAGCCCAGTTAGGACGATCGGGGATCTAGCATTTGGGGTTGTCTTATTTTCATCTGGTTTTTGACCGTAGTCGGTCGATATGATTGTATTTTGGATGATGTATGATATTTATTTATGTATTGTGTGAAGTGGCGATTGTAAGCCAACTCTTTATCCCATTCTTGTTCATTACATGGGATTGTGTGAAGATGACCCTTCTTGCGACAAAACCACTATGCGGTTATGCTTCTAAGTCGTGCCTCGACACGTGGGAGATATAGCCGCATCGTGGGCGTTACACACCGGTCCGCCCACATATCAAATTAATATATGACCTTAAGCTAAATAAATAAATATTATATATCGTAATTGATTACTGTGCAGTTAGAAAATATTTCGAATATAAGTGGCATAACATAATGGAAAACTTTTTTTCATGCATTATGAGTGGACCTCTGATGAGGTGGCATGTGTGGTGAGGTGAAAAGTGTGCATAAGATCAATTAATAATGAAAATTTTGTCTCATGCATGTAGTGGTAAGCCTTTGATGAGGTGACATGTGTGCATGCTGGGATAAATAAAATAGTGAAGATCAACTTCTTATGTATATAGGATACGTAATAAAAGAGAAGAAAACAGGAAAAGAAACAGAAACAGAAAAATAGAAATGTAAAAGAAAAACTGAAAGTAAAAAAGGAACCAATACAGAAAAATAAAAAATAAAACAAAACAACCGAAAACCGGACGAAAAAGTGAAAAACTGAGAGCAAAATACTGCAGAAGAAAAACGAAAAAAACCCTGAAGAAACAGCAAAGGAAACAACGAAACACTAGTTAAGGAGTACTCATTGCAAAGATCACTCCCACCACTCCTAGGTTGCGAAAAGTGGCGCGCTGCATGTGTGCCACTTGTCGCAACCTGAGAGTTTTCCCTTTTTTCGTAGATTCATTTATTCGAAGCGTTTTATCTCTTAAACCGTGCATCCAAATCTTAAAAAGTTTTCACCGTTAGATTGCTTGCATCGAGATCTTCAAAACTAGACCCCATGTTGATACGTTTGACAAGCTTTTTTTCACGAAAAAAATCAGACGAAAAAAACCGTACAAAAAAGCCAAACCGGGAGCACTGGTTTTTTCCCTTTCCGAAAGAGGCACGCCCGTGCCTCTCGCGAAATCACAACCGTGACTCTCGCGGAAGCAAAACCGTGCCTCTCGTGAAAGAAAAAAAAAGAGAAAACACGCTTTTTTTCCGTTTCCGAGGAGGCACGGCCGTGCCTCTTGCGAAAACAAAACCATGCCTCCCGCGGAAGCAAAACCGTGCCTCTCGTGAAAGAAAAAACAGAAAACGCGTTTTTTTCGTTTCCGAGAGGCACGGCCATGCCTCTCGCGAAAGCACAACCGTGCCTCTCGCGAAAGCAAAATCGTGCCTCTTTCGGAAGAAAAAAAAAACAGAAAACGCGTTTTTTTCGTTTTCGAGAGGCATGTCCGTGCCTTTCGTGAAAGCACAACCGTGCCTCTCTCGGAACCAAAACCATGCCTCTTTCGAAAGGAAAAAATAGAAAACATGTTTTTTTCGTTTCCGAGAGGCACGGCCGTGACCCTCGCGAAAGCAAAACCGTGCCTCTCGCGGAAACAAAATCGTGACTCTTGCGAAAGAAAAAAAAGAAATGCTTTTTTTCCTCGATTTTTTTTGATTTTTTTTCAAAAGTTAAGTAAGACCGGTGGAAAACTGAAATGTCGAAGAAAATAAAAAAACCCGTTTAAAAAGCCGAAAACGCGTGCGAAAGAATAAAAAACAAAATTCAGAGGGAGCGCCCAGAACGCGACATGTGGTGGGGTGGCTGATAGCGTGCCAAGTGGCGCTGATCGGCGAGGCTTCCGAAGGAGTGCTTGTTAACTAGTTGTTCCATGAGAGCCATATGTGGTCATATGTTTTTTTAAGAACCTATATGTGGTCATATGTGGTCTCCTGGATCGACCAGCCGGCACGGCATGGCCCGGCTATTAAACGTGCGACAGCGGGCCGTGCCGTGCCAGGCACGACTAGCATGGGCCGGGCCAGCCCGTTTGGTTAGCTCTGGTCGAGAGTTGAGTCCCTTTGGGCTGCGCCCTTCGGAGCACGACAAATCCGCACCGTCCCTTCTCTCTCCCTGTCCCTCTCTCGGCCTCGTGCCCTCTGACGCAACGCGCTCTCGTCTTGCTCCCAGAGCCGGAGCCCACCCCAGCCGCGACCCCTGTCTCCTCCTCCCGGTACACCCATGGGGTCGTCGGAGGCCGACGACGACCAGCTCCTCAAGAGCTTCCTGGCCGAGGTCAGCGAGGCCGAGCGCGACAACGAAGTCCTCAGGTTCCTCTCGCCCCCCTCCCCCCTCCCACCTCCCAATCCCCCATCTCCTCGAGCGGTATCATTTCCCTTCTGGCACAACGTAGCTTCAGATCCCCAGTAGCGCCATCGGTGTCGCGCAATTCGTGGCCAATCGTGCGACGCAGTAGATGTAGCCGCTGCTTGCTGCTGAATTTTGGGTCGGCGACGGGGGTCCGCCCGGGTCCGCGTGAACCCTAGGTCGAAGTCGTCCGGTTCGCTCACTTGTTCACTTGTTCTCACTTGTGTCCTCCACGCGCTCAAACCATGAGTCGGCTCATAGATCTCAACTTAACCTTGAATTTGATGCCCCCCTTGTGGAAATCGGTTGTTTGGGAAAATTTTCCACTTTTACTATACTACTTTGGTGGTGATGAGATACTATGATCCGTTGCTGCTTCTAAGATGCTATTTCTTTGCTTTCTTGTAGTTTAGTATGCTATGTTAGGTTGTGCACAGGCTGCACGGTAATGACGTCCAGAGCCTTTCTGATATTGTGCACCCCATGCCATGACCGACGTATATAGAACCTCTTGCGATATATTTACTTGTACCGAGCTCATAAATTTGGATTCAAGAAGGACTGGCCTCTTGCGTTACGTTTGTGCCTTGGGCTGTGCTTTGTTTGAGCCCAATTTTGGTCAAGGTTTTGCTTGTTCATGTTTTGGCCAATGTTGGGAAGAAAAATGAACCAGAATAGGCAAGGTGGCATGGTCACATGCGAAAATTTTGGCAGCCATACAAACAAAAGAAGGACCAAAGTTTTGTCCACAACCAAAATATTCGTACACTTCCTTTTTGGACACCAACCAAAGATACCTATGTCTTCTTGTGTTAGCTTATGCTGTCCAATGGAGCCCAGCAGGCATACTGTTATGCTATCGGTTTCGAAGCCGGTTAAATATTATAACTACTTATACCTATTATAAACAATTAAACATGGTTGGTTGACTACTGACTAGGGAGGCATACTCTGCAACTTGCTATACATGTTCTGTTTTTTGGAATGACACATGATAGTTGATCAGTGAGATCCCTAGCAGTGCAAAACTGAATATTGGCCGATTCAGCTTCATTTTTAGTTGTACTTCCTCCTTTAGTCTTTTTCCTGATTTTAGATGTTATTTTAGTCTCTAGAAGGCATGTAGCTGAGCATAATAGCCGAATTTAATCATCCTATATTCTAAGCTTATTTAAAGCTCCTTCATGTCTAGATTAGTCCTTTTCTATTGGAACACTAGACATAAGTTATTGAGGGAGATTTATGCTGCGAGGAAACTTATAAATGTACCTTGAAATTATACAGTGACATGCAACAACAACTTAGGTGAAACCCATAAGATCTCGCGACCAACTCATGGTTCTGGCACATGGATAGCAAGCTTCCACGCACCCTTGTCCATGGCTAGTTCTTTGGTGATATTCCAATCCTTCAGATCTCTCTTTACGGACTCCTCCCATGTCAAGTTCGGTCTACCCCGACCTCTCTTGACATCATCAGCACGCTTTAGCTGTCCGCTATGCACCGGAGCTTCTGGGGGCCTGCGCTGAATATGCCCAAACCATCTCAGACGATGTTGGACAAGCTTCTCTTCAATCGGTGCTACCCCAACTCTATCTCGTATATCATCATTCCGGACTCGGTCCCTTTATACAGTACATGCATGTTAAAAAAATGATAAGTTTGAAATGCCATGTGTGTCAAACAGGCGTATTATTCAGTTGATAAAAAATAAACAAAAGCATTCAGATTATTTCCGTGTTCTTGATTTTACGTTCTGTTTCTAACACATTATAATCTTGTCAGGATACTTGGTTGCTTCAAGTTAAACCCTTTTGAGCATCTTAAGTTGTCTTTTGATTCTTCTGTGGATGAGGTGAAGAAGCAATATAGGAAGGTAAGAAAACATGGATTTAACATTGAACTACACTGTTAGTTCTAGTCTTCCCCCCTTACTGTTGGCTAATTGTTGTCGCTTCATGTACCTTTTGTAGTTGTCACTGTTGGTCCATCCTGACAAGTGCAAGCATCCACAAGCACAAGAAGCTTTCGGAGGTATGTGAACTGTCTAATCATGACCATGTGGAGCATATGAGATGGTAATAGTGATGCATAGTAATATCAGGTTAGGAGACAGTATTGCACTTGTGTTGTTGTAGGCTTCATTTAGGTCAGGTTTACAGATATTATTTGGTGACGGCAGAACAAGATGAATGGCATAAACAAGATCATGACACGTCAAAACTAATACTTTCGTATGACTTCATATATATTTTTCTGGGAGAGAGGGACGTACCAAAATCATGACAAGCTAGGAAAAAAGCTGGACCAATCTTTCATTTATTAGCCTCAACACCAAGTCAAAAAGTCCAGATAACGGAGTGCAAATTACGACATGGATAAGTCAGCTTAGAAGATGAATCTGTACAATTTTGTTTGCAGATGGTAGTAGCCTTTGTATCACTCTAGAATTAGGCATTTTTTCATCCCTGTAGGAGATGCATTTTTCAAGAGAAACCAGGATAAGTAAGTGTTGCATGATCTCTTCTTGCAATTAGTTGTAACTAACCAACCTTTTGCGCATCAGTGACTTACTATTTTCCCAGTGTCGCATTCTTCCGCTTCTCTTGTCGTTTATGCATTGATGTATATTTGTTTAACGTTGCCTACTCTACTCATAAACAGCCCTGGCAAAAGCACAGCAGCTCCTACTTGATCCACAGGAAAGAGGGTACATTCTTGATCAAGTTACTTCTGCAAAAGGTGTGATGCAATCTTATTTTAACCCAACGTATTTTTTTTTACATCAGCTCAGTGATTTGTTCAATTTATAATAAAGGAGATATGAAGAACAAAAACTGATATTATTTTGTGTTGAGAAATTTCAGAAGAACTGAGGGCAAAAAGGAAAAAAGAGTTGAGGAAAGACAGTGCATCCAAGATAAAATCCCAAGTAGATGAGGTAAGACAATCCCATGAAAGGTTGTGTGAGTTGTCATCGACTTTTTAGTAACAATCGCTCGGAGTAACATGTTTCAAACAAAGATTAATGTGAAAAGTAATTTGAAGTATGTCTCAACATGAACTGGTCTAATTTGGGCTAGTTTCATGGTCTAAATAAACTTAAGCCATCTGGAAATCAAACCCCACACTCATCGGAGATTCTCTTAACCAGCGTTTGTCAGTAACAAGCCTAATTGGTGACTGCTGACATCTAAAAACTGGACAGGCAGCAGTTTGACTATCTGACCAACAGTTTTGTAGATATAATATTTTATTAGTCATACACATTTTTTCTTCTACAATGTTATGTAGAGCAGCGTGAAATTGAGAAGTCCCTCATGAAAAGAGAAGCATAACGCCAAAAATTGTAGATGAAGGAACCAGTGCTGCCTGCAAAAATCAAACTAACTCCAACAGAAACAAGCATGTTTTTCTGTTAGAATTATCTAATCCAGTACAAAGTTTAGGCACCAGATTCTATTATTCATTTAACTAGCGTCTAGCATTGTATCCAAATATCTAATAAATCAAGCTGGTTCTGCTGGGGTTTATCAAGTCATGTATAAGCCATTCCATTGCCACTGAGCTTTCATGGTGAAGACACTACCTCTGTGGCCTATTCACCTCGTGACGCTGAGCTGCCCCTTGTTACGCCGGGGCTCTGTTTGAGAAAGAGCAAGCAAAAATATCAAGAGAGGGTGAAATGGTAAATGGATGAGGAAGTATAGAAGAACAAAGTGAAAGGGGAGCTGATATTGGATGGAATGCAGACTGGTAGAGGCAGCCTTGGGAGGGTTAGCTCAGGGAACGCATTTCACACATGAGCATAGGTATCAGGAACAAGCGCCTCCTGGTTCTAAAGCATGCCCAGTTTCATGGGGTTTTCACCAGAACCGCCTGGTTCACTAGGGGTGCGTTTTTGGTTCGGGAACGAAGTGTAATGGAATGCCATGGTTCCATTCCACTATAATGGGTCGGTTCCGTCCTTGTCTTTGGTATGGGTAATTTGAGGGAATGGAATGGTTACATTTTGATGTTTGGTTTGATGGTTTGATAGATGGAATGGAATGGATTTGTAAGTGGTCATCCATCCATGCAACTAAGGCAGATAAACATTTTGACTGTTAATTCTGTGCCAAAGTTTGACGTAAAATAAAGCCATTGGACATTTAACTTCTCTTTTCTGGACGAGCAGTTCCTGCAACTGCAGTCTGCCTCGCTGAACCGAACCGGATAACCAAGATTCATAGTGACAGAGACTCAAACCAACAACCAGTATCAGGATCAACAAAGGCAAGAAGCAAAACGCATTTCCCAAATGCAGACTATATATATAATTCTGATTATTATCACAGATTTTCCCCGGAACCAGTAACATAATTTACAGAACAGGGGTGTGAACATCAACATATCAAATCCATCCATCCATGCAACGAACATGGGTGTGAGCTACAAGAATCGGAAGCCACAGGATAAACAGCAGCTACAAGAAAACAATACGACAGCTGAGCATGACGGACGGCTGGATGCGCGGCTTGGCCTTGGCGTTCCACACGCGCGACCGCGGCTCTTGACGGCGCGAACCTAGGCGTGGTCAGCGGTCGCTCTTTGAGCGGCTGCTCCGTTGCTTCCCGGTGTGTGCCGCCGCTGTTGCCCCGCTGCAAGACCACCACACACCCGCTCGCCCGCTGCACGTGCTTCGGAGAACAGCCGGCGGTGCAGACCGGAGGAGGAGGGCCGGTGGTGCCAACGCGGGAGGGGGAGAGACGCAGGAGAGGAGCCGCACGAGAGGATAGGGCTGCGGGAGTGCGAGGAGAAGAGCGGTTCCGCATCGTCCGCTCAGTTTGGAGGCCTCACCCCGTTCCGGATCTTGGCCGAATATTCGGTCTGTGGGAACGAGGGGGTGACTGTTCCACCTGTGTACTGAATGCGAGAACAGGCCTAGGAACGGGTTGGACCCGTGACATTCCAGTCCATGACCGCGACCAAACACACCCTAGGTTATGTAGATGGTCCTTGAATGAAACTCAACCATTGAAGTTGCTGGTTATGGGTTTTTTCGAGTTCAACCACTGGTCTAATTCAGCTTTTTAAACAACGGATCTTCATTCTGTTGCACTCTATGATTTGAACTTATTTATTCTTCAATTTGGTGAAAACAGTTTCTTGGAGAAAGATGTCCTCATAATATACTAGCTGCTTTGTACACCATTGAAGTGACCTGTTGTTTGCTTCAGTTTCTCTAATGACCACGCAGATCTGTGATGCATGTTTGTCTTTCTTGCTTGACTGCATGGAATGATAATTATTTTAGAAGTCATTGCATGCGTATGATGGGATTTTAGATACTTGAGAATAACAGCATTTCAGAAGAAAAAAAATGATTCCCATACCATGAAATGAGTCATTTGCTAATGTCAATGATCATGTGGAATCTTGCAGTTTTGATGTTTTCCTGTTCGCAGTCTTGTCTCGATTTTTTTTAATGGTGATTGTTCTGCTAGACCCTTGAAACATCTTATTGAGCTTCATATATCTTCAGCACTTGAGAAAATCCATTGATTGGCTTGCTTATGTGCAGGGAAAGTATGAAGAGCAGTTTGAAAGATCGGACGAATTTCAGAAGCAGCTAATAATTAAAGTTCGTGAGATTTTGACAGACAAAGAATGGCGTCGGAGGAAAATGCAGATGAGGGTAAGTAATAGGCTTTAACATATTCAAACATCATCAGTTGAGCCACTCACTTGAGCTTTGTTCATGTGCACTATGCAGATATCAGAGGAAGAAGGAAGACTGAAGAAGGACGAGGAGGAAACAAAAGAAATGTGGAAGAGGAAGAGAGAGCATGAAGAGAAGTGGGAGGAGACGAGAGACCAGCGAGTAAGCTTGCAGTTCATTTGTAGAAATTTAAATATTTTATCCTAACTGGACACTATGATTGTGGCCATTTAAATAGTTACCTACAAGTATTACCCTATTGGAAAATGATGAAAGGCTTTGTCGAGTTGTTGCCACGGGCAATGTCTGATACCATGTGTTTGTGGTTTGCAGGTCTCTAGCTGGAGGGATTTCATGAAGACAGGAAAGAAGGTTAGAGAGTGCAGTTGAGAAGTTGTATTTTTGTTACCCATGACTCTTTTGACATATAGTTTCATTTCTACAGGCACGGAAAGGAGAGCTCAAACCTCCAAGGCTCAAGACTGAAGACCCGAACAAATCTTATGTTCAGAGGCCAGTAAAGCGTGGTTAAAAGGTGTCGTATTCATCTGCACTGAAAGACCAATCTGGCGGCCATTCTTGCCGCGACCTGATCCAAGCCACAGCCTGTCAAGTTTATCTTTCAGGCTATAAGCTTGGGTTATGGCTTGTATGTTCCCAGTGTAGTCAGTGGAACATAGCAGATAATTGTGAGCAAAATGGACACATATCATCTACCTAGAGTGACATTGGACTAATGTACCTGTGTAGAATGCCTTGAAAAAGAAAATTTCTGTTGGAAAAGAAACGCTGAAGTGGATGTTGGAATATGATCGTTGTTTCAATATTCACTGTAAGTCATGCTTACATATATGTTTTCACGATTTGCTAGCTATCATAGTATGACCATGGACTTGTTGCAGTCTTTTGCTAATTTGTTTAGATGCTGGATCTCAAACGTTTGCTCTTGCCCGCCCCCATTTCTTACAAGCCAATCTGTGATGGGTTTTGTTTTCTGGGCGTTGGCCTCGGTATGCGTGTGATGAATGTGGGAGGCGCATCATCTGTTTTTCTTTTCGAAACGGAGGCAAAAGTTTTGCATATCTGTTTGTTTGACTTGGGCGCCATCCCGTGGATAGCTCGTAGCCAGCTAGCGTTGACATTCGCGCAGATGCAATTCAAAGTTGTTCTCTGTACTGACAAGTCAACCTGTGTTTACCTCCTGGTCCTCGTACGGCACAGCAAAATCTGCTACGTTGGTCAATTTCAGACGACAGGTCCGGAGAAGAACACAACGCCTAGGACGTCTGTAGCGCCAAAGTGGAAGTGTTGAAAGGGGTTGATACATTGCATGCACTTGCCGTCGTCATACTCTGAAGGAACGAACTGGTCAGAAACGTAGGCTCCAACGCTTATCAGGATTCTTCTCACTGCGCTCGATCACGATCAACTGGGCTCACCATGCAAGCAAATGTTTTCTTTTTCTTGATAGCCAAAAACGCAAAGTTCTTTTTTTTTTGCGGCTGAAAAATAAAAGTTATCACTAACTGAGCACATTAACAGTCTACCAAAGCGCTATATGTCCAACGATTATCGCGATTCTTCTCATTGCGCTCGATCACGAACAACTGGGCTCGCCATGCAAGCAAATGATTTATTTTTCTTGATAGCCAAAGACGCAAAGTTATCAGTGACGGACCCGCAAAAAAAAAGTTATCACTGACTGAGCACATTGACATTCTACCGAAACACTACATGCTTAAAAAAAACTGAAACACGAACGAATATTTGGATCCCATAAACGGATAGATATGGTACAGCAATTAAGCACGACAAGTTGGCCAGTTATTATCCTCGAGAAACATCTGCAGCCCCTTGGTTTATCCACAAGGAACGCTCAGCCGGCGCACCTGCCCAAAGGCCAAGGCCCGGCCATACGCCCACCCTGATCACAGTCCGCAACTTCCCAGTGGAGCCCATGCTGCCTCCTCCCGAAATTATTTAGCCGGAGGACCTTTTGAAGTTTCGATGCGATCGACCAAATTGGCAGCAGCACCGCCCCGCCGCCTGCGCTGCGGCTCAGTTGTGAGCGCCCGCCCAAGGCGCAGACCATAATCCACTGCCTGCCCGGGCGTTGGGTGACGGGCGGGCACGACGGGGAGAGGGCACTGGTCCGTTGCGTCGGGAGGTGGTGCGCGCCCGATCGGCCAATCTCCCCCGTTATGATGGTGTCACCAAAGCACGACACCAAACAACACCAAACGAGAACGGCAAGACTACCTGCCCAGCTCCACGAACCCGTGAGCCGCCGGGCGCGCCCCCACCCGACGCCACATTCCATTTCCATCCACAGGGCCAGGGCCAGGGGTGATGTGAGCAGAGCGGAGACAAACGTGGCGGTCTAGAAAATTTATGCAAAGGGCCGTGAATGATTTGAAGCTTTGGTCACACATGTCGCTGACTGACTGGTAGAGCGGCGGAGCAAGTGGATCTTCAACCTTGCTGTGCTCCCGTTTTTAATTTGCGTTCGTAAAGATGGTGGGCTCATGCTCATCGAGGTTTAGAGATTCGGTGGTCGGCACTAGCTAGAGGCCGGAGGTCGTGGGTTCATGGCAGCTTCTAGGCCCTGAGTTAATGGAAAAATGATGTCTTGCATGTTGTAATTCATGTTTACATTGACCTAAACCGGCAGTGATCTGTCTGGTTTGACGTCTTCGGTCCAAAAAAATCTGGAAGCGTCGTTAAATGCTCATGTCATGGAGTTTCTGCAACAACAACAACAACAACAACAAAAAGAGCTCAAGGTGTAACATAAAAGAATGCGTCCTGGACCTCTTTTTTTTTCAAATTTTGTAAGATTGTCTCCCACTGCCTTTTTTGGTTTGCTGATTGCCCCTCCGAGAACATTAATCTCATGTTCCATATCACCAAGGCGGTAAATGATGTATTCGTTGGTATCAACATGTCTCTATTGACTTCACCGATCCTCGAGCTCTGCAAATCCAACCCCTAGTAGATGTTGTGTAGCCGTGTGTTTCTTTGTGCGGCTCTGTGTATATGGTAGGTAACTACATAGGCATTCACGAGTTATATTAGGTATTTCTCAAAATAACTAAAACTAAAAATTGGAATTTTATTTATCTTGAACTGAAAAAGTTGCAACTTATGATATGGTTAGATCACACAATTGGTCCATGGTGAGTATGCACAGATCAGTTTATCACCAACAATTACACTACAACATGTCCACTAAAGATGCAAGCTTGGCCTCTAAGAAAAAGAGTTAAAAAGGCTCACAGAAGCCTGCCTCACAAAATTAAGCCTTTCTTCTCATGCATACGTATGAGCCACCCAGCTACATGTGATATGAACATCACTTCACCTAGTAGTAGCTCAGATAATCCATACAGACTGATTAAAAAAGGATCATCATGGGCAGACAGCGAGGGGAGATTTAGCACCTTGCCAGAATCCTTTTGGCACAACACAAAAAGGCCCTGCCCTAAAGATTTCCATTATTGTGAGATCAAATGGGGGCCACGGGTGCTTCAGCAAACACCATGAAGGAAAGGTGGCAGGCAAGCACCAAGAAATATATACCCCCTCCCTCTCCTACGCGCAGAGCAACTTTAATTATTCCTCCGGCAATTGGCAATTTGGCATTTGGCAAACCACAGGAAAGATCGGTGGCCAGGCACTGGCCGGTACATATCCGTAATCCGTTCACGGATCTTATTCCCCTGGTACTGGACGACATTAAAGGTTTTCCATCAAACGCTCAAAAGACAGAAATAAGGAGAGCATAAAGAAAAAAACTTTGCTTAATTTGTTCAATATACAAGTACTTCGTACGTTGTCCTGGACAAATTGCCATTTCCAGTTGGATGTGTGCTGAGGTAAATTAAGCAAGGGTATATGGTCTCTCTTTGATTCAAAGGCTTTTCCAAAAATAATCTGAGAGGGTCTAAAACCTTGGAACTTTCTCTGTGTGGAGTGTTTAATTTGTTTGTATGATTACAGTGGGTAGGGGTCTTTTCTTAGATTTATCTGCACTACTATATTTTGTAGGAATATTTACTTCTACTCCAACCTCTTGCGAACAATCTTATATTCTTCCTGTGCACGATCAAACATCGATATAATCCTGGAGATATTCGGAAAAAAAAAATCCTGGAGATGGCATGACACTATGTTCTTGAGTCTTAAAAATCATGTCGATGAAGGAGGCCTTAAGCGAGGCATGGCCGCACAGGTGTTCGGTTCCTCCTGGATGTAGATTCTAATGGGAGGCTGCTCCATTCATATTTTGTTACTGCCATTCTGAAATTAACTAGACAAATGACACATTTCAGACTAGATAAAAAGCTACTTGTATGGTACAAAAGTGGGAGTACCACTAAAACCGTTGTCTATCTTGAGTAAGTGATCATTGTTTTATTCCGTTAAAATAAGCAAGTAGTAGCTAGGTAGCTAGCATCATAAGCATAAGGTTCCTCCTTTTCCCGTCATTAGCATAAGCCTTTTCCCTTCTGGTTTTGCTTTGCTTTACGAGCTCCACGGTTTTTTGGGTCTCCTTTTGAGTGATTGCCTTCCATGAAGTACCAATTTTGTCTAATAAATTAAACATAATAGTACTGCAGGTTAATGGAGAATGCAATACTATTATGTATTTTTAGACCAAAGGGGAATGCACTACTGAAAATAGCTTGTAGGTTGATTCCCGCATACGTGCACTACCTTCTAATGCGTCTTTATTCTCTTGGAAGTAATACATTTTGTAGCAGTTTATTTGATAAAGCAAAATGTAAATGCAATATTACCTACAGGGTTTTGAATCCCAATTCTACATCCAGTAAAAACGATCACTTCCTCCGTTCCACAATAATTGAAGTTCTAGGTTTGTCCTAAGTTAAATTTGCTTAAGTTTAACCAACTCCATAGAAAAATGTGCTAAGATCTACAACACCAAATATACATAGTACGAAAACATATTTCATGTACAATCTCATAAGACTAATTTAGTACTGTCTAGATGTTAATAAAGAATCACATAAGACTAATTTAGTGTTCTAGATGTTAATATATTTTTCTATAGCAAACTTAAACAAGTTGACTTAGGACAAAGCTAGAACTTCAAATTATTTTGAAACGGAGGTAGTATGTAGCAACATAGACAAGTTAATGACCTAAGGCTTGTTTGGAACACAGGTTAGGAAAAACACAGTAATAATAAAACCTAACTGAAAATTGGATGTCATGTCTTGTAGATTCTACAGATCGAAATCTGAGACACAAGAATTGTACAATATACTTCTTTGGATGCTCCAGAAATTTTACAGGAAACTGTTTCTTCAAAAGGGAGAATAGGCGAGATAAAAACCACATGTTGCATTGGACAAGAAAGTGAAACACATGAGATATGAGCAAATGTTTAGAAAGCCAAAGGGCTCCCCCGAAAAAAAGGTCCCATGCATAAATTGTGGCAATAGAAAATCTTCTCTAATTAGGTAGGATGCCTCAGTTTCTGGACTGAAACCATTCATGTTAGTTTTGAGGAACCTGAAGCTATTTTCAAGTAAGAAAAAAAAATCCAGTCAAGGGAAAATCTCCCTATAGATCCTCAGCTTTCTACTTTTTGTGCAATCAGGGCCCTTTTCTAGATAGAGCTAGGGCCTCCTGTGGAAAAAAAGTGCTTTGCTGATGCTGTCCCAACCAGGTCCATATGCTTTTGTTTCCAAAACAGCTGCCTTCGGAAAATAGCTTCAGTTGCGCTGTACAGTACCCGCTGCTTCAGGGAGTTCGTTATCACCACCATTCATCGCTGGGCTGTGACGTTGCATGCGGCATGCCCTCTCCTCCAAAAGCCTTCCGTCGAAAGCGGTTCTCACTTAGCCCTTACGCAATCTCTCCCGTTTGTCGTGCAATCTCTTTCAGCTATGCTCTCCGCCTGTTAGCTCCGCAATGCAAAGTGGTGGTCTTAATGCAAATAATTAGCCTTTTTCCTTGCTCAATCAGGATGTGATGGTCCTGGCTGGCCGGCTCCTAGGCTGGCCATAGTCGATGTATGTACATAAAAAAGAGCACTAATGCAATACAATATTAGCGCTAGTGCAATCTTCGGAGACTTGCACGAGCTGAGGCGGCCAGGCCGGGTTGGACATCTCTAAATAACCAGGCTTTTAAAACTTACTCCCTCCGTCTCATAATGTAAGGCGTTTTTTTATACTACAGGAAGTAAATTGCATAACGCATGAGCAAGGAAGGCAACATAAAACCCGTTTGTCCTTTTCATTCGTGTCTATAGCCTTGTCGATGGGCTTGTCCGATAAGCCTCGGAAATTTTGTCCTATGTCCACCAGCGCATCATCATCATCAAACGATTGAGACCCCGCTTTCCGCTTCGGATGAAAATTCGAAAGCGGCATGTTATGTGCATGCCAGATTGCCAGTAGTGCAAGTTGTGCGTGCAGGCATATATATATGTACATCTCGATCGAGACACAGCTTTAAAAATGCCTGAAACGGACAGGAATAAGCGAAAAAGCATCGGCGCACACCGACCGCGAATCGAGTGCTACTGTACATCATTGTGCTTCAATTCCATACGAGTTAGAGAAGTAGCACCAGGGAGTAGAGATGGACGGGTTCCAAGTTCCATTACCGGACAGTGCAAGCGCTGGAGTGACAGCCTCGTGAAGCATCTCAAGTGTCGTAACTTTTCCCGTCACCTCCCAGCAAAAGATGGATTAGATTGGGCCGCCAGCCACCCATATTCCTTCCTCCCTGCAGATAACCCTTGCCATCGTCCTCAGAATCTCGCATATGCAGGCATACGTACACATCCAGCGTGAATGAATGCATTACCCGCTCTAGCTAAATACAGGCCACGAGGTGCAATCGCGTGGAGAGTTCACAGTCTTAACCTCGATCATCGACATGAAAAGATCTCTCCGACTCTCCGCATCGATCGATCGATCTATCGCCGGGTCCTTTATTCCTCTAGGCTTTCTGGCTCCGGTCCCGGATTTTGCGGCCTTTAACGGCCTTGATTTCCCTCCGGTTTTTGGACGGTTCGTAGGGTGGCACCTGCGGGGAACATTCCAATCCCCATTCCTGCTGCGCTCTCGCCTCAGTATTGCGATTCTGATTCTGGTTCCTCTTTCTTAGCTCTATGACGTTGCCTTTTGGAAGCCGTGTGCTGAGAACATAGATAGTGCATTTCTATGAAGCATCTGCTTTCTTCCTCTAATCTTTATTTAGTAGGTTAAAATGGATAGCTCCTCTTTTTGTGCTCTAATTAGAAATGAAAAGTTCTCAGTACTTGGTATCATACTATTGCTAAATTTTGAGAGTAAAAGGAAGGGACGATGGCCATGCTTTCCTGTTCCTGCTTTTCGTTTAGTTTTTTAATATATATGATAGTGAAATATCATATTTGGCTGGCCCAATTAATCTTTTGGGGGATGCTAACGTCCACGACTGTAACTCTCTCCATGCTGATCATAATTTGCAATCATTCAATCAAGTTTCAAATTGTACATTTTGTAGGGTAATATTGTATATGTGGTTCTGGTAATATGGTTAGCATAATAATATTTATTATAACTAAAATATTATGAGCAACCAAGATAGGATTTTGTCTGAAGTGTCGAACTTTGACGTGTTCCATACAGGAAAATATCTAGTCTCGTAAGTGGTTTTCAAAGAGCAAAGTTTCCTTTTTATATGGCGGAAATATATTTCTGTTCAAATGTAAATGTTCACAGCATTTTATTCATATTTTTTACGTAATGTCAGTACCAAATTAAAACACACCATATATCATACTCCCTCCATTTACTTACACAAGGTCACAAACTCGAATTACATGTACCCAAGTAAAAATTAATGTCTGCATTGTAAGCTAACTTGTCTTCTCGTAACCGGGTGATTTAATAGGGCACATGCAAATTAGAGAAAATTGAGTGGACGCAAGGAAGAAAGTAGTTGAGAGTGTCATTATCATCCATTGCATGCATGCGAGTAGTTAAATCATGGGTTGCTAGTACGAGGCAACACCATCATTTTTTACCTCGGTTACTGCTGGTGACCTTGTATAGATACAAAATATAGTTCCCAAAATGGTCTTGTATTTAAAAATGGAGGGAGTATATTTTGCCACAAGTTTTTTCCGCAAAAAAAAATTGTTGCCTCAAAAAGAACATTTAAATTGTGAATTTTGATTTTCTTTTTCCAGAGAATCAGAATATCATGGTGTCGCGGTAGTAATATCTTTGTTTGTATCGGGAAGTTTAGTGACCTTGTCCGGCCAATGGTGGTGGGTGTGGGGGGGGGGGGGGGGGGGGCTTTGCCCTCCTCACTCGAGCATGTATGGTTGTCGTGCTACCATTGTTGCATTCCATAATTTTCACTTTATTCATATTTTCATATTTGGTGAACACGCGGGGGGGGGGGGGGGGGGGGGGGGGTTGGTGGGGGGTTTGCCCTCGTTCCCTTGCTGGACCATTTGTACAACCTTTGTTGTATCTCACACTTTCACTCTGTTCATCTTCATATATCCTTTTTGTTGTTCTGGGTCACAAAAGATTGTTAGGTTTAGGTTTAGGAACCACATTTTATGCATGTTGCATCATGAGTCGCGCATGTTGTTTCTTCTAGTTATGATGCAGACCATTAAGATTATTACTTGCTGAAGCAACTGAAGTTATCTTATGGGAAACTTGGAGATATGACAATAGTTAGAGCTCATATGTGCAAATGCAATGTCCCATCCATGCATCTTCAAAAAATTCCGACACTAAGCACCGCTTTTGTTTTTTCTTACAATGGATATTCAGAGCCCCTGGAAACAGATTTATACCACTACCCCCCCCCCCCCCTCTACGCGCATCCATCCTGTTGTGGCTATGATTTGTTATGTGTGCATTATTGTCCTCCTTTAACTTCTACAGATATGCAATAGCTCACTGGAGTATCCAGCTTTGGGAGGAGGGGGAGGGGGGAGCAAAGATAAAATGAAGAGCATCCTACCTTGGAGTCATGTTGGCATAGAGCCAATGGTGACCTCAGAGTGCTCCTTATAACCAAAAGCAAGGGCATTCTGGTGATAGAGGAGCCATAGAAGCTCGTATCCGGGCAGTTGCAGACGTCCACTTGAAAGATCTAGCCTCCTCTCTCCCAAAAATACATTGTGAAAAAGAATTGGAGAGCGAGGTCTTCATTGAATGCCTTGTCGAAAGTGAGCAACGGAATCAACCCCATCTTGGCTAGAACCCAGTGCAGATCCGGATATGGTTGTGTGTTGGTGCGCACGAACTCAAGATCCAAACTCCGATGAACTGCAATCTTGTACTTCTTTACCTTGAGGATCTCCTCATAAACCCTCTGTTGGATATTGTTCCAGAAACAAGAACAAACATTGGGATCTGTGTCGCGAATATATGGATCCTGCTCACGCTCAACGAGGTACTTCAACTTGCCAATCTGATTAAGATCTGCAATGGCTATCAGATCATGATTTTCATTCTCTACATTGAAGTCAATATCATCTTCCTCAATCTCATCCTCTTGACCTTCGTGCCCACCAGCCACATAGTGTTCATCTTCCTGAGAATCATATTCCTCATCTAACTCAGACTCAAAGGCTTGAATCCCTGGAGCCTTGGAGGCTGCCCTTCCGACCCTGGAAAATTGAGGTGTTGCGCTTGAACTCTATTCTCACCTAGACTTGTTAGCCTTGTGAACACACTTTGCACTACCATCATTGCCCTTGGCCTTCTTGCGACGAGCATACCCAACCGCACCCGCAGAAAGATCTAAGAACAAACAAGGAAGAGTAGAACATGGATGAATGCAAGAGTTCATGCAAGAATGACAGGTGATTAGGCAGCAATGGCTCCCCTGACCACTTCTTTGGCATCAACTCAATGACCTTGTTCTTTTTCCGCCTCACCGGCAGCCTTTATTTCTTACCTAAACCCTTCAACCATGCTTCCTATCATTCTATGAAAGAATGAATAGATTTTGGTTTTCTCCTCACTGATTGATGGAGCCCAAGACTGCTTGACGACCTCCTGCCCAAGCTATTCCGACGCCGAGTCATGTTCCCTATCTACATGTGCGTCTTATTCGTTCTTTTGGTCTTAGTTCGGTTCGGTACAGCCGATTCAGGACGGTTTAGAAGGAATCGAACAAAATGGTAATTTTTGTTATTGTGTTGTTTAATTTTTTATTTATTATACCCGTAATTTGTTTAACAGATGAAGTTTGTCCATTACAATAATAAAATCACTCCCTAAAAAAAAGAATAATAAATCACACAAACATTCGTGTTTATCTTAAATTATGACCACTGGATAGCACGCAAGTAGATACAACACGTGCGCGGAGGCACGTGGATAACCAAAGCAATCAACCTCTCTCGCTCTCACTCGCACTCGCTCATACGGCTAAGCCAAGCACGTGATTATCACTTACTACTAACACAAACATCCATATATTACGCACGCTTACGTTACACCGGCAGCAGCAACGGCTACAAACAAACAGAAACAGGGCACTCGTGGAGGCATGGAATCGGACGGAATCAGGAGGCGGCGGCGCCGGCGGGCCGTGTGCGACGATCGGCTCAGGAGGAGGTGGCGACGCGCGGCTCCCATATGAAGAGCTGCCCGCTCAGCTGGCCGCACCGGCGCATGTGGTTGAGCAGCTCCTGCTTGCTCCGCCGCCTCCTCATCGTCATCAGCACCTTGCCCTCGCAGGGCGTGGCAGCAGTGCCGTCATCTTCCGGGTCAGGCAGTGTCGCAGTCGCGCTTACAGCCGGAGCTGCGGCCTCCGAACTGCTCGGAGGCTTGGGTGGCTGCTGCGGTGCAGCGGCGGTGTCATTGATCTCGGAGGCGTTGACGGGCTCGGCGCCGACGAACTTGTTGATGACGAGCGAGGAGCGGTGCACCCGCGCCCCACTGTTGTGCGCCTGGGGCTGCGTGCTGACCTTGACCTCGACGACGGTGCCTCTGTCCACGACCTGGACCTCCTCCTCGCCGTCATCGTCCTCCTCCTCCTCGTGGGTCTGCTCGTCGGCCTGCTGCTGATCGGCTTCCTGGGCGTGGTTCTTCCCCTCGTCCTCGGCGGGGGCGGCGGTGTCGGCGAAGGAGAGGAGCAGGCGCCCGCCACGGCGCTGCGAGCGGAACAGGGTGTTGGACAGCACGGGGACGGCCTCGACGACGAGGCGGCCGTCGCGGCGGTGCTGCCTCATCTGCAGCGACCCCACGGTGCGGCGCGCCAGCGACGGCAGCGGCGGCGGGAACGCGCGGGGCGGCATGGCGCGCGCGGCCACCCCGTTGGCGCCGCCCTCGCCGTCGTCGTCGGAGCCCGGGCAGGAGCGGTCGGTGGCGTCGGAGAAGCCGTCGGAGCCAGTCTCGGAGCCGAGGCTCTCGGTGCAGATCTCCAGGCTCTTCTGGGTGAGCAGGCTGGAGGAGCGGCGCACGGGGGCCGGCACGTACGGCGCCTGCTTCGGCGTCAACGCCGGGGCCGCGGGCTTCTGCGACTGGATCATGTTCCATATGTCGTCCCTCTCGAGACGGCCGCCGTGGTCCGCCTCCTGCAGCGGCACGGCCTGCTCGGCGGCAGCAGCAGCGGCCACCTTGCCGCCGGCGTCGGCCTGCTCGGCGTGGCACGGCAGGCGCTGCTCCGCGGTCTCGAACGCCGTGAGTGCCATGTCTCGACGCGTCGCAGGTAGCGTCACAGGTCAGACCAAAAGGAGGGCGCACAGTAGTACAGTACCACGACCACGAGTGTGAAGGAGCTAGCTAGCTTGTAGTAGGTCGGAGTTGCTGCTTTGGCGTGAAGAGTACGTGCGTTTATATTGAGTGGCTGGTGCTGGGTTAGTTTACCTGGTGGTGACCGGGGTTCGGGAGAGCAGAGCAGGCACACGAACACAGAGAGAGAGAGAGGAAGCAAGGGGGCGAACCGGGAGCGGGCACGCGGCGGCGATATATAAGCGGAGGCAGGCGGCTTGGCTTGACCGGCCGACTGACTGGGTGACAGGGTGTGTGTGAACTGTGAAGGAAACGAGAGGCGGAGGCGGACGGCGGAGGGATAAGCTTGGTAGACTCTAACGCGCGTCTCGGTTTCGCTCTGTTTCTGACTCGTCGTTTGGCTGTGCCGAGAGAGAGGGAGAGGGGCTCTCGCTCTCGCTTCGGCTGGGAGGCGCAGGCACACACGATAAGAAACCGGAGAGGGGGGCGGGGGGTATTTGTAGGGGGGCGGCGCTCCGGGCTCCGCCGCTGCTCACCACATATCCCACTAGCATGGGGGGAACAGATACTTTTGCCGCCAGTGGGAGGGCCCCTCCATGACATATGCGCACTCCACTGGCAAAAAATCGGGCAAAACCACACGCACACTGCTGTGTTACAGAATGAACATGTTTGCATCCTTCATCTACGGTGCTCCACTTAGAATAAATCCGAGGCATACCGTCGATCATACAAGGACCAAGCAATCACACGAGCACGACACCGAGATTTGTTAACGAGGTTCACCGATATGGCTACATTCCTAGGGCCTGACTACGGGCGCTCCTCCCCGTGACACCGTCACAATACCGCACACCGGCCACCCGGGCGCCGGCACACGCCGCCGGCTCCCCCTTGAGTGCATGTGCTATTATGTTGGCATGGGTTACATCGTGTGTCTAGCCCCTCTATATATGAGAGGCCTAGGATACAAGTGTCCTACTTGGACACGACTCCACATCCTATATAAACACAGTACAACTACAAGTCCAACTGTAACCTATCTTGTACATAATATTCGACACAACTCTAACAAACTCCACCTTGGCGAATATTCTTCATCACCTTGAATTTGTCCATGTGTCAAACTTTCATGTACATTGGACTTGAGTTTATCCCGTGAGCACTGCTGCTACTCCAAAGACTCCATGTGACTCCACCTACAACTTGTAGTCCCTTCTTTTCTTGACCACGGCCAACACGAGCGAAATTAAGTTCCACATTACTCTAGTTTGCGCTCCCAACTGAACTCACCATCACTGCTCCTTTCTTGACCGTCTATCTGAAACTTGAAGGAATTTCACCGTTGTTTGTAGTCATCCCGAGTCAAATTCGCAGTTGTCTCACCACATGTATGACCACCAGAGCCCTGGCCCGTCTCCATGTTCCGTGCATACCGCACGCCTCGCCGCTATTACCGCGTCGAGCCTCCGCTGTCCCGGTCGAATCTCAAGGGTCGCGAACCCACACCACTCAACCCCCACTGCAGAGTACCACCGATCATCACCGATCGATGACGAGTTTCACTCTTCCATCAGACCACTGGGCTCCAGTCCGAACAACGTGTCCCTCGCTTTTTCCCGCTGAATAGGCTTTGACTCTCTGAGCTCTTACGCCGTAGCCCCTCAATCCAACTCCACCTTCAACAAGACTCCATGGTAGAGGATCAGTCCACCCCTGCGCCCCATCGACTTCAAGCTCCGTGTATACACCACCTTGAATCAATCCCGCGCCATAGTCTTGTCGAAGCCACGCAAGCACTCGGGCCTGTGCCACGTGTTTCCACGCTCCAGAAGTCGGTCACCATCAGCATCACGCTCCTATGTCGTTGTCGCCGACCCCATCACCGTCTTCTGTATCAACCGACTTACGTCGATCCGTCAGACTGTCTAGTCCGACCCAGCCGATCTCGTTCGACTGTACGACACACTTGAGGCTCCCATACTGTCTTCGGCGAATTCCCATCCATCACATGATACTTCCATCTCAGTTGTCACGACTTCCCGCAATGCCTTCAAGCATCCCTATTGTGCCAACAAATGTTTCACTCTTGTCTGCCATAATCCAAGGTTTTCAGTTCCGATGAACTTCTCCACCTCAAACCCGATGCCCGATGGCGTCATGATTCTTTGTAAGGCTGACCTTGCGAAAATTAACCGAGCTTCTTTCCACGATGCCAAAGTACATGAGCAAACCAAACGTGATCACCTCCCAGTACTAGTAGCAATTCAACCAAAACAATGTTGGTCTTCACGTGGTGTAGCTCCTAGGCTCAACTCTCAATGCTAGCTATTTGCTTTGTCAAATCCTTAGCCTTCCTGATGTATGCATATCCTTTGATAGACTTTTTCCTTGCCGATTGATCTGCCTCCGTCCGTGTCACACAAGGACTCGGTCCTTTTTTTTTCCAAAACAAAACTCGTTTCGCTGCTTTGTAGCGCTTCCTGCGTGCTTCACCGGCCATCTGAACCTGATCGCGTTGCCACGCCTTGCCCTGCCCACCTGCACGGGTCGCTACGGCCAGCCCCGCCTGGGCTTGCCTGCCAGCCACCAGGCGCCAGCGATCTCAGCGCCCGCCTAGAGTACGCTCGCACCATCAATCCGTCGACCGACAGCCGCACGACTCTCCAGACGCCGCTAATTTCGATCACACCTCGTCGAGACTCTGAACAAATCGCCGCCAGCTTGCACGCATTACGCCCCGCTGCTTCCATCGATTTCTTTGACCGCCGCTTTCGTCTGCTGATACACGATCGTCTCCCATGACGAACTAAATCAGCGAATCAACTCGGCTCAACGCAACAGCCTCTTCGTAACCTTGCTCATGATACCACTTGTTAGAATAAATCCGAGGCATACCGTCGATCATCCGAGGACCAAGCAATCACACGAGCACGACACCGAGATTTGTTAACGAGGTTCACCGATATGGCTACATCCCCGGGGCCTGACTACGGGCGCTCCTCCCCGTGACACCGTCACAATACCGCACACCGGCCACCCGGGCGCCGACACACGCCGCCGGCTCCCCCTTGAGTGCATGTGCTATTATGTTGGCATGGGTTACATCGTGTGTCTAGCCCCTCTATATATGAAAGGCCTAGGATACAAGTGTCCTACTTGACACGACTCCACATCCTATATAAACACAGTACAACTACAAGTCCAACTGTAACCTATCTTGTACATAATATTCGACACAACTCTAACAGGCAGGTGCCTCAGCATCTACATTATCTTCTTCTTTTTTGGCGGGGACAATGTATTCATATCATTTTATCACTACTCCAGTTGAAACGACCATGGCTCAGTCAGTCATTTGATGATTACCATCATTTCGCAATTACACAAATTTGAAGCGTGTCCGGACTTAGACTCTGTTCGGAAACCCACCACTCCACCACTCCGCTTCCGGAGCTGGAGTTAAAAGGCACGGAGCTGGGAGCATCTGGGAAACAGATGCTCCGCAGCTCCTTATATTTTTAGGAGCTGGAGCAACAGAGCCTTAATTTCGAAATCGGCCCCATGAGAAATAGCCCAACCATTTTAATTATGTATACTACTATATGACACCCTTTTATTCTTCAACCGAAAAGTCCATCCTTTCGCAAGCAACCGGAACATGGAATCGCCACTAATAACAAAAGAGACCGCGAATTGTTTTGCTTTTTAGCTCTAAGTCAATTCCCTTTGCATTGTAGGAGTAGTATATTTGATCGTCATACAAAAGCGTAAGTGTACTTAATTGAAGGCATCGATTGTGGAGAGAGCTAGGAGCAAATGCCGTCCCTCCATTTTGTTTGGGGGCATTTCCTACTTCATGTATCAATGGAACATGTTCCTTGTTTCCTACCCGTATAATTCATTCAGAAGTTGACATGCAATGGAATAGACAGCCCATGTCTATTGCCCAGAGAATACTTAAAGAGGCCATTGAACGGAGGGAGTTCAACCCTTTAGAAATATTTTGTCTTACAGGCCGAATCTCCCTTGTAATTTATTTCCGTGGACTACGCTATGCATCTCTCATCTTATAATGCGTTTACAGATGTAAGAATACCAAGATACTCCAAGAATAACAGATTGTATCTGAAATGTTACTCCGAGTTGGAACTCTAGTCTCAAGGACTGAAAATATATACTCCCCCTTTCCTAAATATAAGTCTTTGTAGAGATTGCACTATTGGCTACATATGGAGCAAAATGAGTGAATCTACACTCTAAAATATGTCTACATACATCCGTATGTAGTTTGTAGTAAAATCTCTAAAATGACTTATATTTAGGAACGGAGGGAGTAATATTGTTAATCCAATGAAATTTTTAAGTACGCTCTCAATAATTCAACTATTCTGGAGCATCCAATAGTTCTCATCCAAACTAAGGGCCTCTTTGACTCAAACGATTTCCAAGGAAATTTTGGAGGATTATATTCTTAGGAATTTTTCCTACGTGTATTAGTTAATTCGTAAGAATGCAATACATAATATTTATTTCTCCATGTGATTTTTAGCAATAGATTTCATTGTAAAATTTACATCTACTTTAACCACATATGATGAATCATATTTTTTAAAAGTACAATCAAACTTTCATGTAATATTGCAGTATTTAAGATCGCATGGCACAATATTTCTAAGTTTTTATTGTTATAGTTTATAAATCCGGTGAATCAAAAAGACCGAGGCCTAGATTCAACGATGCGACCTATTGTGAGAGGGGCGAAATGGCTTCGATGAGCATGTGCTATGGAGATGACTACTAAATTCATTAAAATTAGTTTAAATGTAAAATGATTATGACTAACATTTACACGCGCGCGCGTGCACACACTCGCACACACATTTTTGCAAAAAAAAAAGTAAATAAAAATTACACATATTAATGCCCATGCATGTTTACAGTGTGCTTGAAATTTTTCACAAGCAAATGAACATTGATGTTGGAGAAACTGATATAGCAAAGCCTAATTTTGTATTGTGTTGATATAACAAAGCATCTCGAAAGTACTTTTGAAATATCGATATATACAATTCCATGATATAATGGAATGAAGATTCAAAGATGAAACGTTGTATTGTGATCACCATGCCACGTGTGGTGGAGCAATACTTACTTGGTACACTGCCGGCGCTCCTAGTCCTACCTTACTTTGCTCTCATGCGACGCTTCTATCTGCACGCATCACCCTCCTTAGAGCATTTCCAATAGATGATGTACATTAATTTTGGTGTGAGTAAAATATACATCATTAAAAAGTGCATTTTTATCATTGAAAACATCCAACTCCAACATATGAAGTAAAATAGGGCACCCGCTCCAGATGATGTAAAAATAGGTCGGTTGCGCGACAGCAGCTCTATAGTCGCAATACAACTGCACATATTTGAATCAAAATCATCACAAACTTAAATAGCATGTCAAATTCAACATCAACATAGCAAAATCATGGTCTCATGATGCATCATGGCGGGCACGGGGAGGTGCGGTGGCTGCCGCGGGGGGGGGGGGGGGGGGCACGAATCCAGCGCGACGATTTGGGGGTACCATGGCGACAACGACGGCGTCGAGAAGGGCGAGAGATGCGGGGGCGGCCACAGGGAGGTGCGGCGGCTGCCGCGCGAGGGGGGTGGGGGGGGAGGGGGCGTCCATGGCGGCCGGTGGCCGGCAGTTGGCGGGAGGGTGGGTGTGCAGCGGGAAACTTCTGGTTGCCGGTTAGGCGTTCGCGCGGCGGCAGGTGATGTAGATTTGTGTCACCAAGTGATGTATTTTACATCTAGAGTAAAAGCTGAGAATTTTATTTTTATTTTGCATCCACATCATCTGTTGAAGGGCTAAATGATGTAAATTTTGGTCATTTACATCTACACCATCTATTGGAAACGGTTAGTTACTTCCTCCTACCGGCGTTCCTCTTCTTCATTGCAGCGCATCTCGCCCGCACATAGATGCATGATCACACGGCGGTAGTAGAAGGTGTTCGCTCCTTTCGAACCAGAGAGTTGGCCCCTAAAGTTAGGAAACCATCATTCAAGACAAGGTTATAGAAATGCGCTTGGATCGCCACTGGTATGCAAAGCCAATGCATGTGTTCGGTGTGAGGGAAATAAATATATAAAACCTAGAGAAAAGCCGGAAAAGCACCAAATTGCTTAGCTGCATTTCTGACTTCGAATGGACAACGTATGGCGTAGATGCTCGCAAGTTCCGAGAACTCCTCATTATGCATGTGTCGGCGCCACTGGCAATGATTTTCCTTGCTTTCTTTTCTTCTCTTGTATTCGTTCAAGCCTGATGTTGACGCAGTACGGACCTTGTGCACGTTTAACATCATCCTACTACAAGCTAAACTTTCTTAACTAAGAAAAGGTAAAACTTTCTTAATAACCAGTCAAGTAGACGAGACTCCTATAAACCCAGAAGCTCGCTCGTCGATGGTACAGTACTGTCGATCATCCAAATTGTACCCTCAACCACCCAAAAACCACCATTACAGGTGCATGCATGCAGCGTGTCCACCGTGCGTGCAACGGTGCAAGTGACGATAACACAGCGTTATTCATGCTAGCTGTGCGAGGGCAAGACAAACGCCTGATCAGCGCACAGAAGGGAAGGGCCCAGGCCCAGGCTACACACGCAGCTACGGCGCTTCCTCCAAACCCAAACATGTACACTGGCATCCAACCAAGGCATTGGCGTCGTTTCCGGGCACCGCTCATTCCTCTGGCGCTCTGCCTGACCAGCAACACCCGCCGGACGGCTGGTGCCGGGCAACTCGAACTCCACGGCCGTATGCGCGTGTGCCGGGCCGAGGACGATGGGCCGTAGGGTGGGGCGGGACTACGGGAGGGGCGCGTGCCATCTGGTGGCGCTGCAGTGCAGGTGCAGGTGCAGGTTCGCCCGCGTATGCGGACACCGCAGGCCAGCTGGGCGGAGAGAATCGATCGTCCACGCATCGCGCGACGTGCCCGCCGCCCGTTTCAGGGGCCAGCGGCGGCGGTTTTCTTTTCGATGCCACACCTAAACCTAATCAGGACAGGCAGGTAAATATCTCCAGCTTATGGTGGTAAGAGCAACTCCAACGGACCGACCCAAACGGACGGCGATTTCGTCGCTTTTTGTCCGTTTGGGTCGGTTAGACGGACACGGATGCCCGCTTCTGCATTTGGATAGGCGCGTGCACCCAACGGTGGCCTGAGACCCATTTCGACGGCGCCAAAAAAAATGAACAAATGCATATTAAAAAAGAAAACAGCATTAATTAAACATTAAAGCCGGCCACGAAGGCCGGCGAGAGTCCACGCGTTCACATTTGCATTAAAAAAAACAGCCTAAACTACGAGGCGGCGCGCTGCCCTAGGCGTCGCCGCCGTCGTCCTCGGGGCCCGTGAGGTCAATGAGCGTCGGCGCCGGCCCGGCCCAGGCGAACGCCGTGTTCCAGAGCGCCGCCATGTCGGGTTGTGCCGGCGCAGGCAGTGCCGGGGCGGGGGGTGTGCGGCCGCCTGTGCAGCCGCGGCCTGGCGCGCGTCCTCCTCGGCCTCGCGCTGCTCCTCCTCGAGGTCGCGCTCGAGCATCTGTTGGAAATATGCCCTAGAGGCAATAATAAAATGGTTATTATTTTATTTCCTTGTTCATGATAATTGTCTATTGTTCATGCTATAATTGTGTTATCTGGAAATCGTTATACATGTGTGAATACATAGGCCACAACATGTCCCTAGTGAGCCTCTAGTTGACTAGCTCGTTGATTAACAGATAGTCATGGTTTCCTGACTATGGACATTGGATGTCGTTGATAACGGGATCACATCATTAGGAGAATGATGTGATGGACAAGACCCAATCCTAAGCATAGCACAAGATCGTGTAGTTCGTTTGCTAGAGCTTTTCCAAATGTCAAGTATCATTTCCTTAGACCATGAGATTGTGCAACTCCCGGATACCATAGGAGTGCTTTGGGTGTGCCAAACGTCACAACGTAACTGGGTGGCTATAAAGGTGCACTACGGGTATCTCCGAAAGTGTCTGTTGGGTTGGCACGAATCGAGACTGGGATTTGTCACTCCGTATGACGGAGAGGTATCTCTGGGCCCACTCGGTAATGCATCATCATAATGAGCTCAATGTGACCAAGTGTTTGGTCACGGGATCATGCATTACGGTACGAGTAAAGTGACTTGCCGGTAACGAGATTGAACAAGGTATTGGGATACCGACGATCGAATCTCGGGCAAGTAACGTACCGATTGACAAAGGGAATTGTATACGGGATTGATTGAATCCTCGACATCGTGGTTCATCCGATGAGATCATCGTGGAACATGTGGGAGCCAACATGGGTATCCAGATCCCGCTGTTGGTTATTGACCGGAGAGTCATCTCGGTCATGTCTGCATGTCTCCCGAACCCGTAGGGTCTACACACTTAAGGTTCGGTGACGCTAGGGTTGTAGAGATACTGGTATGCGGTAACCCGAAAGTTGTTCGGAGTCCCGGATGAGACCCCGGACATCACGAGGAGTTCCGGAATGGTCCGGAGGTGAAGAATTATATATAGGAAGTCCAGTTTCGGCCACTGGGAAAGTTTCGGGGGTCACCGGTATTGTACCGGGACCACCGGAAGGGTTTCGGGGGGTCCACCGGGTGGGGCCACCTATCCCGGAGGGCCCCATGGGCTGAAGTGGGGAAGGGAACCAGCCCCTGGTGGGCTGGTGCGCCCCCCTTGGGCCTCCCCTGCGCCTAGGGTTGGAAACCCTAGGGGTGGGGGGCGCCCCACTTGACTTGGGGGGCAAGTCCCCCCTTGGCCGCCGCCCCCCTGGACCCCTATATAAAGAGGGGGGAGGGAGGGCAGCCGCACCCAAGCCCCTGCGCCTCCCTCTCCCTCCCGTGACACCTCTTCCTCTCGCTGAGCTTGGCGAAGCCCTGCCGAGATCCCCGCTGCTTCCACCACCACGCCGTCGTGCTGCTGGATCTCCATCAACCTCTCCCTCCCCCTTGCTGGATCAAGAAGGAGGAGACGTCTTCCCCAACCGTACGTGTGTTGAACGCGGAGGTGCCGTCCGTTCGGCGCTCGGTCATCGGTGATTTGGATCACGACGAGTACGACTCCATCAACCCCGTTCACTTGAACGCTTCCGCTCGCGATCTACAAAGGTATGTAGATGCACTCTTTTCCCTCTCGTTGCTAGAAGACTCCATAGATTGTTCTTAGTGATGCGTAGAAATTTTTTAATTTCTGCAACGATCCCCAACAGCATCTACTCGTACTCGCCGCGACGGCGCTCCTCTGCCAGCCGGCGCCGGCGCCACATCTCGAGGTACACCTGCTCCTACGCCGGCGTCGTCCCCAGCCAAACCGATGGCGCGGACACCCACTCGCGCACTACTCCATTCTAGGAGAAGCGCGCGATGGACTCGGGCTCGGGCTCCGGCTTGATGGGGGACGGCAGGGCCACCGGCGGCACCACGCTGTCTCCCGCCGCGGAGAGGGCAAGGGCCTGCGCCATTGCCGCCTCGTACCGGGCCTCCTCTTCCGCCTCCGCTCTGCGTCGCTCGTCCTCCTCGCTCTCCCGGTACACGGCCGCAAGGGCCGCCTGGTCCTCCTCGCGGACGACGAGCGGCGTTGGCGGCGACCTCCAGTCGACCTTGCGCACGCCCCGTCGCCTCGCCTCCTCGTGCTCGAACGCGAACCACCTCGCCCAGTTGGGCGAGTCGGTTGCGTAGGCCTTGTCGAGGCGCTGCTCCGGCATCAGCAGCGCCCGCCGGCGCCGCACCTCCTCCGCGTGAGCACGAGCCGTCCGCTGGCGCCGGAGAAGAGGCCCATCTCGCTGTGGTTGTGGTGGCTAGGGTTTGCCGGCGACGAGGGAGCAAAGGTGGGCAGATGTGGACGGCGAGTTTGGATGAGGACGGCCCCGCCGCACGGTTGGCTTAAAAAAGGACGAGCGCCGTCGCTGACGCGTGGGCCCGTCGTCATAAGTTAAGCTGGCCGCGTGGGCAGCGGGTAGTTGGACGGCCGTCATGTGGGGACGCGGCAGATAGCAAGAAGGCGCGCGAAGCGTCCGTTCGGCGTCCGCGCCGACGCATTTGGGGCGCAAATTTGGACCGCAAATGCGTCGGCGCGGACGCGACGCGGATGTGATTTGAGTTTGGGTCGGCGCGTTGGGTCGCCACTTTTGTCCGCGCCGACCCAAACGGACGCAGGCGGACGAACTGCGTCGGCGCTTTGGAGTTGCTCTAACAGTTGGGCATGTAGCGGAATCCTCTTTCGTTTGCACGAAGCTCTGGCCGCGCGTCCTCTTGTCAGTTATGCCGACCCCCCTTCACTGAGGGGAAGGAAAAAACCCTTTGCAACCTCAACCTCCTGGTGCGCTTCGAAAGCATGGCACGGGAACGAGGCGTGTTGCCGTGAATCGCAGGGGGCGGCCGCTCTGGCTACTCGTCAACCCACGACGCGATCCCGGATTGCATTGGATCGGGCCTGATCCATGTCGAGTGGCGACGGAGATCGAAGGAAAACGGCAACACGGGGTGCTCACCTTAGCTGCGCATTTGTGTTTGCAGGGGGGCCATGGGAAAGCTGTGCACATGCACTGAGTCAGTGATCATTTTGCACCAAACGACGTCATTAACTTTGTCACCCGGTGACGTCGCAGCTTCTTTATACCGGTAAATCCAGAAGCCCGCATCCGGGGTTGTGTGCGAGCAAACTGGGAAATTGAAACACAATAGTTGGATCAAATGTCAGAAAGGGCACCCATGCACGGAGAGCTTTTGACAAGTCTCCACGTCCCCGTTCGGTATTTGCCGTACGATTCTTTCTCTACACGCGGCTTTACGCGCGTTCACGCGTGTGTCAATGTGTGGAAGCTACTAATGTACGAGAAGTCTGCAGGAAGGAGGGAAAAGAAGGTTAGTGCACGTCTGATTGGACGGCTGTAGTCACAGCAACAATGAAGATTGTGCGCCCATCGTCCATATTCCCAATGCATGCAGCCTTTGGCCATCCATGTATACTCGATCCAAAAAAGTCTAACCAGAGCCTGCAGTTAGATCATCGTTAATTAAGCTCTAAGTTAACCATCATCCCTGTTCAACATGTGTGCATGTACGTAGGTCTGGGTTTCGTATGCAGTACCTATAGTGCCTGTCTCCCTCTATATGTACGTGTATCTTAGGAGACAAAATACCGGTCGCACCCTTGTACCTATATATATATATGTGCCTAGTGCACGATCAATGAGATATCGATGCACCAAATCATTCTCTATATGGTATCTATCGCAAGTCGATCCCCCGCTTCCGCCTAACCCTAGCCGCCGCCGCCGCTGCCATCTACAGCCGCCGCCGCCGCCCCACGCCGCCGCCGCCTCCCCGCGCCGCGCCTCTCCTCCCGCGCCGCGCCACTTCCCCTGCCGCGCCGCCTCCCCCTCGCCGCGCCGCACCTCCGCCGCGTCGCCCTTCCGCCGCGCTGCCATGTCTTCCTCCGCCTCCTCCTACTCCAAGCCCTTCGCTGGGCCAGACCCCGCTGACATCCGCGACATCAACATCCACGACCGCGTTTCCGTCGTCCTCAATGCCACCGACTCCACGTACTTCGCGTGGAAGACGTACTTCTCGCTGCTCTTTCGCGAGAACAACCTTGTGGATCATGTTGACGGCTCCGTCGACTCCCGCGCCATGGTGGGCGACTCCGAGTGGACCGCGATCGACACCACGCTCATCCGGTGGTTCTTCACCACCATCTCGAAGGACCTGTTTCACATGGTCGTGAGCGATGGTGATGACACCCGCGCCGTGTGGGTGAAGCTCAACGGCCTCTTCACCGACAACAAGCTTCAGCGCCGCGTTTTTTTGCAGCAGGAATTTTTCACTGTCATCAGGATGATCAGTCTATCGATGACTACTGCCGCCGCTTGAAGATGTTGGCGGATGAGCTCCGTGACATTGGCGCCAAGGTTGATGACGACCTCCTCCTCAGCACGCTCACCGCCGGCCTTAACGAGGACTTCGGTAACGCCGCCTCCAACCTCTCCCTCATACCGGAGCCCTCCTTCCCCAAGTTTGTGGCATACTTGCTGTTGGAGGAGCGGCAGATGAAGGGGGTCAAGAAGCGCGTGCAGCACCACGCCCTCGCCGCCGGCACCTCGCGTGGTGCCCCTCCACCGGCCGTCCCGCCCGCGCCCCACCACCAGCCGGCGCCCCCCGCGCCCCCCGGGGTTCTTCCCCCTCCCGCCCGTGCCCCCCGCCCCTCCCGCTGCCCCCAGCAGCCGTAGCCGGGTGGCGGGCGCCGGGCGACCGCCGCGGGGGCGGTCGCAAACAGGCGCAAGGGGGGGCCTCGTCAGCAGCAGCAGCAGGCCACCCCGCCCTGGACTTATGGCACCAACCCGTGGACGGGTGTCGTACACGCGTACTCGATGCCGGTCCCTCGGGCTCCCGCTACGGGCATCCTTGGGCCTCGTCTGGCGAGCCATGATACGTCCATTTTGCATCATGCTTTTATATCGATATTTATTGCATTATGGGCTATTGCTTCACATTATGTCACAATACTTATGCCTTTCCTCTCTTATTTTACAAGGTTTACATGAAGAGGGAGAATGCCGGCAGCTGGAATTCTGGGCTGGAAAAGGAGCAAATATTAGAGACCTATTCTACACAACTCCAAAAGTCCTGAAACTCCACGAAAGTCAGTTTTGGAATATATTAAAAATATTGGCGGAAGAAAGCACCAGAGGGGGGCCACCCACTGTCCACGAGGGTGGAGGGCGCGCCCTACCCCCCTGGGCGCACCCCCTGCCTCATGGGCCACCTGGAAGCCACCCGATGCCCATCTTCTGGTATAAGGTGTCTTTTGCCCTGGAAAAAATCATAAGGAAGCTTTCGGGACGAAGTGCCGCCGTCTCGAGGCGGGCCCTTGGAGGAACCAATCTAGGGCTCCGGCGGAGCTGTTCTGCCGGGGAAACATCCCTCCGGGAGGGGGAAATCTCACCATCGTCATCACCATCGATCCTCTCACCGGGAGGGGGTCAATCTCCATCAACATCTTCACCAGCACCATCTCCTCTCAAACCCTAGTTCATCTCTTGTATCCGATCTTTGTCTCAAAACCTCAGATTGGTACTTGTGGGTTGCTAGTAGTGTTGATTACTCCTTGTAGTTGATGCTAGTTGGTTTATTCGGCGGAAGATTATATGTTCAGATCCTTTATGCACATTAATACTGAAGGAAATATGCCCAGAGGCAATAATAAAGTTGTTATTCATATTTCCTTATATCATGATAAATGTTTATTATTCATGCTAGAATTGTATTAACCGGAAACTTAGTACATGTGTGAATACATAGACTAACCGAGTGCCACTAGTATGCCTCTACTTGACTAGCTCGTTGATCAAAGATGGTTAAGTTTCCTAGCTATTGACATGAGTTGTCATTTGATTAATGGGATCACATCATTAGAGAATGATGTGATTGACTTGACCCATCCGTTAGCTTAACACTATGATCGTTCAGTTTATTGCTATTGCTTTCTTCATGACATATACATGTTCCTATGACTATGAGATTATACAACTCCCGAATACCGGAGGAACACTTAGTGTGCTATCAAACGTCACAATGTAACTCGGTGATTATAAAGATGCTCTACAGGTGTCTCCGATGGTGTTTGTTGGGTTGGCATAGATCGAGATTAGGATTCGTCACTCCGTGTTTCGGAGAGGTATCTCTGGGCCCTCTCGGTAATGCACATCACTATAAGCCTTGCAAGCAATGTGACTAATGAGTTAGTTGCGGGATGATGCATTACGGAACGAGTAAAGAGACTTACCGGTAATGAGATTGAACTAGGTATTGAGATACCGACGATCGAATCTCGGGCAAGTAACATACCGATGACAAAGGGAACAACGTATGTTGTTATGCGGTTTGACCGATAAAGATCTTCGTAGAATATGTAGGAACCAATATGAGCATCCAGGTTCCGCTATTGGTTATTGACCGGAAGTGAGTCTCGATCATGTCTACATAGTTCTCAAACCCGTAGGGTCCGCACGCTTAACGTTCGATGACGATCGGTATTATGAGTTTATGTGTTTTGATGTACCGAAGGTTGTTCGGAGTCTCGGATGTGATCACGGACATGCCGAGGAGTCTCGAAATAGTCGAGACATAAAGATTAATATATTGGAAGGCTATGTTTGGACATCGTAAAGGTTCAGAGTGGTTCGGGCATTTTTCCGGAGTACCAGGGGGTTAGCGGAACCCCCCGGGGAGTTAATGGGCCTTAATGTGCCATGATGGAAGAGAGGAGGAGGCGGCCAAGGTGGGGGCGCCCCCCAGCCCAATCCGAATTGGGAAGGGGGCCGCCCCCCTTTCCTTCTCTCCCTCTCCCTCTTCCTTCTTCTTCTACTCCAACTAGGGAAGGGGGGAACCTACTCCTACCGGGAGTAGGACTCCCCCCTTGGGCGCGCCATAGAGAGGGCCGGCCCTCCCCTCCTCCACTCCTTTATATACGGGGGGGCACCCCATAGACACACAAGTTGATTGTTTAGCCGTGTGCGGTGCCCCCTCCACAGATTTCCACCTCGGTCATATCGCGAAGCCCTGCATCGGTAACTTCATCAACACTGTCAGCCGTCGTGCTGACGAAACTCTCCCTCGACCTCAGCTGGATCTAGAGTTCGTGGGACGTCACCGAGCTGAACGTGTGCAGATCGCGGAGGTGCCATACGTTCGGTACTAGGATCGGTCGGATCGTGAAGACGTACGACTACATCAACCGCGTTGTCATAACGCTTCCGCTTTCGGTCTACGAGGGTACGTAGACAACACTCACCCCTCTCGTTTCTATGCATCACCTAGATAGATCTTGTGTGTTCGTAGGATTTTTTTTGAAATAACTGCATTCCCCAACAGTGGTATCAGAGCCAGGTCTATGCGTAGATGTTATATGCACGAGTAGAACACAAAGAGTTGTGGGCGATAATAGTCATACTGCTTACCAGCATGTCATACTTTGATTCGGCGGTATTGTTGGATGAAGCGGCCCAGACCGGCATTACACGTACTCTTACGCGAGACGGGTTCTACCGACGTGCTTCGCACACAGGTGGCTAGTGGGTGTCTGTTTCTCCAGCTTTAGTTGAATCGAGTGTGGCTACGCTCGGTCCTTGTTGAAGGTTAAAACAGCACACTTGACGAAAAATCGTTGTGGTTTTTGATGCATAGGTAAGAACGGTTCTTGCTAAGCCCGTAGCAGCCACGTAAAATTTGCAACAAGAAAGTAGAGGACGTCTAACTTGTTTTTGCAGGGCATGTTGTGATGTGATATGGTCAAGACGTGATGATATATAAATTGTTGTATGAGATGATCATGTTTTGTAAAAGTTATCGGCAACTAGCAGGAGCCTTATGGTTGTCGCTTTATTGTATGAAATGCAATCGCCATGTAATTGCTTTACTTTATCGCTAAGCGGTAGCGATAGTCGTGATAGCAATAGTTGGCGAGACGACAACGATGCTTCGATAGAGATCAAGGTGTCAAACCAGTGACGATGGTGATCATGACAGTGCTTTGGAGATGGAGATCAAAGGCACAAGATGATGATGGCCATATCATATCACTTATATTGATTGCATGTGATGTTTATCCTTTATGCATCTTATTTTGCTTAGTTCGACGGTAGCATTATAAGACGATCTCTCACTAAATTTCAAGGTATAAGTGTTCTCCCTGAGTATGCACCGTTGCGACAGTTCGTTCCTAGCATATGCAGATATGGCCTTGGAACACTGAGACCAAAAGGTCGAGCATGAATCATATAGTAGATATGATCAACATTGTGATGTTCACCATTGAAAACTACTCCATCTCACGTGATGATCGGACATGGTTTTGTTGATTTGGATCACATGATCATTTAGATGACTAGAGGGATGTCTATCTAAGTGGGAGTTCTTAAAGTAATATGATTAATTGAACTTTAATTTATCATGAACTTAGTCCTGATAGTATTTGCATATCTATGTTGTAGATAAATAGCTCGCGATGTAGTTCCCCGTTTATTTTTTGATATGTTCCTAGAGAAAAATAAGTTGAAAGATGTTAGTAGCAATGATGCGGACTAGCTCCATGATCTGAGGATTATCCTCATTGCTGCACAGAAGTATTATGTCCTTGATGCACCGCTAGGTGACAGAACTATTGCAGGAGCAGATGCAGACGTTATGAACGTTTGACAAGCTCGGTATGATGACTACTCGATAGTTCAGTGTGCCATGCTTTACGGCTTAGAACCGGGACTTCAACGACGTTTTGAACGTCATGGAGCATATGATATGTTCCAGGAGTTGAAGTTAATATTTCAAGCAAATGCCCGGATTGAGAGATATGAAGTCTCCAATAAGTTACACAACTGCAAAATGGAGGAGAATAGTTCTGTCAGTGAACATACACTCAGAATGTCTGGGTACCACAACCACTTAACTCAACTGGGAGTTAATCTTCCTGATGATAGTGTCATTGACAGAGTTCTTCAATCACTGCCACCAAGCTACAAAAGCTTCATGATGAACTATAATATGCAAGGGATGGATAAGAAAATTCCCGAGCTCTTCGTGATGCTAAAAGCTACGGAGGTAGAAATCAAGAAGGAGCATCAAGTGTTGATGGTCAACAAGACCACCAGTTTCAAGAAGAAGGGCAAAGGGAAGAAGGGGAACTTCAAGAAGAACGGCAAGCAAGTTGCTGCTCAAGTGAAGAAACCCAAGTCTGGACCTAAGCCTGAGACTGAGTGCTTCTACTGCAAAGGGACTGGTCACTGGAAGCGGAATTGCCCCAAGTATTTGGCGGATAAGAAGGATGGAAAAGTGAAAGGTATATTTGATATACATGTTATTGATGTGTACTTAACTAATGCTCGCAGTAGCGCCTGGGTATTTGATACTAGTTCTGTTGCTCATACTTGCAACTTGAAACAGGGGCTACGGATTAAGCGAAGATTGGCTAAGGACGAGGTGACGATGCGCATGGGAAATGGTTCCAAAGTCGATGTGATCACGGTCGGCACGCTACCTCTACATCTACCTTCGGGATTAGTTTTAGACCTGAATAATTGTTATTTGGTGCCAGCGTTGAGCATGAACATTATATCTGGATCTTGTTTGATGCGAGACAGTTATTCATTTAAATCAGAGAATGATGGTTGTTCTATTTATATGAGTAATATCTTTTATGGTCATGTACCCTTCATGAGTGGTCTATTTTTGTTGAATCTCGATAGTAGTGATACACATATTCAAAGTATTGAAGCCAAAAGATAGAAGTTTAATAATGATAGTGCAACTTATTTGTGGCACTGCCGTTTAGGTCATATTGGTGTAAAGCACATGAAGAAACTCCATGCTGATGGGCTTTTGGAATCACTTGATACATGCGAACCATGCCTCATGGGCAAGATCACTAAGACTCCGTTCTCCGGAACAATGGAGCGAGCAATAGACTTGTTGGAAATAATACATACTGATGTATGCGGTCCGATGAGTGTTGATGCTCGCGGCGGGTATCGTTATTTTCTGACCTTCACAAATGATTTGAGCAGACATGGGTATATCTACTTAATGAAACATAAAGTCTCAAACATTTGAAAAGTTCAAAGAATTTCAGAGTGAAGTGGAAAATCATCGTAACAAGAAAATAAAGTTTCTACGATTTGATCTTGGAGGAGAATATTTGAGTTACGAGTTTGGTCTTCATTTGAAACAATGTGGAATAGTTTCGCAACTCACGCCACCTGGAACACCACAGTGTAATGGTGTGTCCGAACGTCGTAACCGCACTTTATTAGATATGGTGTGATCTACGATGTCTCTTACTGATTTACCGCTATTGTTTTGGGGTTATGCTTTAGAGACGGTTGCATTCACGGTAAATAGGGCACCATCTAAATCCGTTGAGACGACACCTTATGAACTGTGGTTTGGCAGAAACCCAAGTTGTCGTTTCTGAAAGTTTGGGGCTGCGATGCTTATGTGAAAAAATTTCAACCTGATAAGCTCGAACCCAAATCGGAGAAATGTGTCTTCATAGGATACCCAAAGGAGACTGTTGGGTACACCTTCTATCACAGATCCGAAGGCAAGATATTCGTTGCTAAGAATGGATCCTTTCTAGAGAAGGAGTTTCTCTCGAAAGAAGTGAGTGGGAGGAAAGTAGAACTTGAGGAGGTAATTGTACCTTCTCCCGAATTGGAAAGTAGTTCATCACAGAAATCAGTTCCAGTGATTCCTACACCAATTAGTGAGGAAGCTAATGATAGTGATCATGAAACTTCGGATCAAGTTACTACTGAACCTCGTAGGTCAACCAGAGTAAGATCTGCACCAGAGTGGTATCGTAATCCTGTTCTGGACGTCATGTTACTACACCATAACGAACCTACGAACTATGAGGAAGTGACGATGAGCCCAGATTCCGCAAAATAGCTTGAGGCCATGAAATCTAAGATGGGATCCATGTATGAGAACAAAGTGTGGACTTTGGTTGACTTGCCCGATGATTGGCAAGCCATCGAGAATAAATGGATCTTCAAGAAGAAGACTGACGCCGACGGTAATGTTACTGTCTACAAAGTTCGACTTGTTGCGAAAGTTTTTTGACAAGTTCAAGGAGTTGACTACGATGAGACTTTCTCACCCGTAGCGATGCTTAAGTCTGTCTGAATCATGTTAGCAATTGCCGCATTTTATGATTATGAAATTTGGCAAATGGATGTCAAAACTGCATTCCTGAATGGATTTCTGGAAGAAGAGTTGTATATGATGCAACCAGAAGGTTTTATCGATCCAAAGGATGCTAACAAAGTGTGCAAGCTCCAGCGATCCATTTATGGACTGGTGCAAGCCTCTCAAAGTTGGAATAAACGTTTTGATAGTGTGATCAAATCATATGGTTTTATGCAGACTTTTGGAGAAGCTTGTATTTACAAGAAAGTGAGTGGGAGCTCTGTAGCATTTCTAATATTATATGTGGATGACATATTGCTGATTGGAAATGATACAGTATTTCTGGATAGCATAAAAGGATACTTGCATAAGAATTTTTCAATGAAAGACCTCGGTGAAGCTGCTTATATATTGGGCATCAAGATCTATAGAGATAGATCAAGATGCTTAATTGGACTTTCACAAAGCACATACCTTGATAAGATTTTGAAGAAGTTCAAAATGGACCAGTCAAAGAAAGGGTTCTTGCATATGTTACAAGGTGTGAAGTTGAGTGAGACTCAATGCCCGACCACTGCAGAAGATAGAGAGAAAATGAAAGTCATTCCCTATGCTTCAGCCATAGGTTCTATCATGTATGCAATGCTGTGTACCAGACCTGATGTGTGCCTTGCTATAACTATATAGTAGGGAGGTACCAAAGTAATCCAGGAGTGGATCACTAGACAGCGGTCAAGAACATCCTAAAATACCTGAAAAGGACTAAGGATATGTTTCTCGTTCATGGAGGTGATAAACAGCTCATCGTAAAAGGTTACGTCGATGCAAGCTTTGACACTGATCCGGGTGACTCTAAGTCGCAAACCGGATACATGTTTATATTGAACAGTGGAGCTGTCAGTTGGTGCAGTTCTAAGCAGAGCGTCGTGGCGGGATCTACGTGTGAAGCGGAATACATAGATGCTTCGGAAGCAGCAAATGAAGGAGTCTGTATGAAGGAGTTCATATCCGATCTAGGTGTCATGCCTAGTGCATCGGGTCCAATGAAAATCTTTTGTGACAATACTGGAGCAATTGCCTTGGCGAAGTAATCCAGATTTCACAAGAGAACCAAGCACATCAAGAGACGCTTCAATTCCATCCGTCATCAAGTGTCGGAAGGGGACATAGATATTTGCAAGATACATACGGATCTGAATGTTGCAGACCCGTTGACTAAGCCTCTCTCACGATCAAAACATGATCAGCACCAGGACTCCATGGGTGTTAGAATCATTACAATGTAATCTAGATTATTGACTCTAGTGCAAGTGGGAGAGTGAAGGAAATATGCCCTAGAGGCAATAATAAAGTTGCTATTTATATTTCCTTATATCATGATAAATGTTTATTATTCATGCTAGAATTGTATTAACCGGAAACTTAGTACATGTGTGAATACATAAACAAACAGAGTGTCACTAGTATGCCTCTACTTGACTAGCTTGTTGATAAAGATGGTTAAGTTTCCTAGCCATTGACACGAGTTGTCATTTGATTAACGGGATCACATCATTAGATAATGATGTGATTGACTTGACCCATCCGTTAGCTTAGCACTATGATCGTTTAGTTTATTGCTATTGCTTTCTTCATGACTTATACATGTTCCTATGACTATGAGATTATGCAACTCCCGAATACCGGAGGAACACTTAGTGTGCTATCAAATGTCACAACGTAACTGGGTGATTATAAAGATGCTCCACATGTGTCTCCGATGGTGTTTGTTGGGTTGGCATAGATCGAGATTAGGATTTTTCACTCCATGTTTCGGAGAGGTATCTCTGGGCCCTCTCGGTAATACACATCACTATAAGCCTTGCAAGCAATGTGATTAATGAGTTAGTTGCGGGATGATGCATTACAGAACGAGTAAAGAGACTTGCCGGTAATGAGATTGAACTAGGTATTGAGATACCGACGATCGAATCTCGGGCAAATAACATACCGATGACAAAGGGAACAATGTATGTTGTTATGCGGTTTGACCGATAAAGATCTTCGTAGAATATGTAGGAACCAATATGAGCATCCAGGTTCCGCTATTGGTTATTGACCGGAAGTGAGTCTCGGTCATGTCTACATAGTTCTCAAACCCGTAGGGTCTGCACGCTTAACGTTCGATGACGATCGGTATTATGTGTTTATGTGTTTTGATGTACCGAAGGTTGTTCGGAGTCCCGGATGTGATCATGGACATGACGAGGAGTCTTGAAATGGTTGAGACATAAAGATTGATATATTGGAAGGCTATGTTTGGACACCGGAAAGGTTCCGAGTGGTTCGGACATTTTTCCGGAGTACCGGGGGGTTACCGGAACCCCTCGGGGAGTTAATGGGCCTTAATGGGCCATGATGGAAGAGAGGAGGAGGCGTCCAAGGTGGGGGTGCGCCCCCCAAGCCCAATCTGAATTGGGAAGGGGGCCGGCCCCCTTTCTTTCTCTCCCTCTCCCTCTTCCTTCTTCTCCCAGTCCAACTAGGGAAGGAGGGAAACCTACTCCTACTGGGAGTAGGACTCCCCCCTTGGGCGCACCATAGAGAGGGCCGGCCCTCCCCTTCTCCACTCCTTTATATACGGGGGAGGTGGGCACCCCATAGACACACAAGTTGATTGTTTAGCCGTGTGAGGTGCCCCCTCCATAGATTTCCACCTCGGTCATATCGTTGTAGTGCTTAGGCGAAGCCCTGCGTCGGTAACTTCATCAACACCATCAGCCGTCGTGCTGACGAAACTCTCCCTCGACCTCAGCTGGATCTAGAGTTCGTGGGATGTCACCGATCTGAACGTGTGCAGATCGCGGAGGTGCCATACGTTCGGTACTAGGATCGGTCGGATCGTGAAGACGTACGACTACATCAACCGCGTTGTCATAACGCTTTCGCTTTCGGTCTACGAGGGTACGTAGACAACACTCTCCCCTCTCGTTGCTATGCATTTCCTAGATAGATCTTGTGTGTTCGTAGATTTTTTTTGAAATTACTGCGTTCCCCAACAAATACCCCTCTGATTATGAACATGAATATGATTTGTGAGTAGTTACGTTTGTTCCTGAGGACATGGGAGAAGTCTTGTTATAAGTAGTCATGTGAATTTAGTATTCATTTGATATTTTGATGAAATATATGTTGTCTTTCCTCTAGTGGTGTTATGTGAACGTCGACTACATGACACTTCACCATTTTTTAGGCCTAGGGGAAGGCATTGGGAAGTAATAAGTAGATGATGGGTTGCTAGAGTGACAGAAGTGTAAACCCTAGTTTATGCGTTGCTTCGTAAGGGGATGATTTGGATCCATATGTTTCATGCTATGGTTAGGTTTACCTTAATTCTTATTTCGTAGTTGCGGATGCTTGCGAGGGGGGTTAATCATAAGTGGGATGCTTGTCCAAGGAAGGGTAGTACCCAAGCACCAGTCCACCCACATATCAAATTATCAAAGTAACGAACGCGAATCATATGAGCATGATGAAAACTAGCTTGACGATAATTCTCATGTGTCCTCGGGAGCGCTTTCCTTTATATAAGAGTTTGTCCAGGCTTGTCCTTTTCTACAAAAAGGATTGGGCCACCTTTTTGCACCTTGTTTACTTTTGTTACTTGTTGCCCGTTACGAATTACCTTATCACAAAACTATCTGTTACCGATAATTTCAGTGCTTGCAGAGAATACCTTACTGAAAACTGCTTGTCATTTCCTTCTGCTCCTCGTTGGGTTCGACACTCTTACTTATCGAAAGGACTACGGTAGATCCCCTATACTTGTGGGTCATGAAGACTCTTTTCTAGCGGCGTTGCCGGGGAGTGAAACGCCTTTGGTAAGGAAAAATTTATATAGTGTGCTGAAATTTACTATCACTTGTTACTATGGAAAATAATCCTTTGAGGGGCTTGTTCGGGGTATCTTGACCCCGACCAGTAGAGCAAAGAGTTTCACCTCAACCTACTGAACCTACTGAAAATGTTTACTTTGAAATTCGTTCGGGTATGATAGAGAAACTGCTAGCTAATCCTTTTACAGGAGATGGAACATTACATCCCAATATGCACCTAATCTATGTGGATGAACTTTGTGGATTATTTAAACTTGCAGGTATGCCCGAGGATGTTATCAAGAAGAAGGTCTTCCCTTTATCTTTAAAGGGAAAGGCATTGACATTGTTTAGGCTATGTGATGATATTGGATCATGGAACTACAACCAATTGAAATTGGAATTTCATCAGAAGTTTTATCCTATGCATCTGGTTCATCGTGATCGTAATTATATATATAATTTTTGGCCTCGCGAAGGATAAAGTATCGCTCAAGCTTGGGGGAGGCTTAAGTCAATGTTATATTCATGCCCCAATCATGAGCTCTCAAGAGAAATTATTATCCAAAAATTGTATCCTCAGCTTTCTCTCAATAATCGCTCCATGCTCGATACTTCTTGTACTGGTTCTTTTATGATGAAGACTATTGAATTCAGATGGGATTTATTGGAAAGAATTAAATGAAACTTTGAAGATTGGGAACTCGACGAAGGTAAGGAGTCAGGTATAACACCTAAGTTTGAGTGTTTTAAATCTTTTATGGATACCGATGCTTTTTGTGAATTTAGCACTAAATATGGACTTGACTCTGGGATAGTAGCTTCTTTCTGTTAATCATTTGCTACTCATGTTGATCTCCCTAAGGAGAAGTGGTTTAAATATCATCCTCCCATGGAAGTAAAAGTATTTGGACCTATTAAAGTTGAAGAAAAGACTATCACTTATAATGTTGATCCTATTGTTCCTACCGCTTATATTGAGAAACCACCTTTCCCTGTTAGAATAAAGGATCATGCTAAAGCTTCAACTGTGGTTCGTAAGATTAAAGCTAGAACACATACACCCTCTGAGCAAATTAAAGTTGAACCTAGTATTGCTATGGTTAAGGATCTCTTGGTCGATAATATTGATGGGCATGTTATTTACTTTTGTGATGAAGCTGCTAGAATTGCTAGACACGATACTAAAGGTAAACATAGACCTGTTGTTGGCATGCCTATTGTCTCTGCTAAAATAGGATATCATTGTTATCATGGCTTATGTGATATGGGTGCTAGTGCGAGTGCAATACCTCATTCCTTATACAAAGAAATTATGCATGATATTGCACCCACTGAAATAGAAGGTATTGATGTTACTATTAAGCTTGCCAATAGAGATACTATTTCACCAATTGGGATTGTTAGAGATGTTGAAGTCTTGTGTGGGAAAATTAAATATCCTACTGATTTTCTTGTTCTTGGTTCCCCACAAGATGGCTTTTGTCCCATTATATTTTGTAGACCCTTCTTGAATACTGTTAATGCCAAGATAGACTGCGAAAAGGATATTGTTACTGTTGGTTTAGGGGATATGTCTCATGATTTTAATTTTGCTAAATTTCGTAGACAACCCCATGATAAAGAATTGCCTACTAAAGATGAAATTATTGGTCTTGCTTCTATTGCCGTGCCTCCTAATGATCCTTTAGAACAATATTTGCTAGACCATGAAAATGATATGTTTATGAATGAAAGAAGGGAAATAGATGAAGTATTCTTTAAACAGGGACCTATTTTGAAACACAAGTTGCCTGTTGAAATTCTAGGGGATCCTCCTCCACCCAAGGGTGATCCGGTGTTTGAGCTTAAACCATTACCTGATACTCTTAAATATGCTTATCTTGATGAAAAGAAGATATATCCTGTTATTATTAGTGCTAACCTTTCAGAGCAGGAAGAAGAGAAATTATTGAGAACTCTGAAGAAGCACCGTGCTGCTATTGGATATACTCTTGATGATCTTAAGGGCATTAGTCCCACTCTATGCCAGCACAAAATAAAATAGGAGAAGGACGCTAAACCGGTTGTTGATCACCAACGATGGTTAAATCCTAAGATGAAAGAAGTGGTAAGAAATGAAATACTAAAGCTTCTGGAGGCAGGTATAATTTATCCTGTTGCTGATAGTCAGTGGGTAAGTCCTGTCCATTGTGTCCCTAAGAAGGGAGGTATTACTGTTGTTCCTAATGATAAAGATGAATTGATCCCACAAAGAATTGTTACAGGTTATAGAATGGTAATTGATTTCCGCAAATTAAATAAAGCTATTAGAAAGGATCATTACCCTTTACCTTTTATTGATAAAATGCTAGAAAGATTATCCAAACATACACATTTTTGCTTTCTAGGCGGTTATTCTGGTTTCTCTCAAATACCTGTGTCGAAAGAGGATCAAGAAAAGACCACTTTTACTTGCCCTTTCGGTACCTTTGCTTATAGACGTATGCCTTTTGGTTTATGTAATGCACCTGCTACCTTTCAAAGATGTATGACTGCTATATTCTCTGACTTTTGTGAAAAGATTGTTGAGGTTTTCATGGATGATTTCTCCCTGTATGGAACTTCTTTTGATGATTGCTTAAGCAACCTTGATCGATTTTTTGCAGTGATGTGAAGAAACTAATCTTGTCTTGAATTGGGAGAAGTGCCACTTTATGGTTAATGAAGGTATTGTCTTGGGGCATAAAATTTCTGAAAGAGGCACTACTGCAGGATGCTGCTAACGCGACACTACGATCAGAGACCCTTCGAGAAACTGTGTGCGATGCAATAATCGCAAACGGTGCTGTATGAAAACCGTCAGAAATGTATAAAACGTTTGCGATGACGGATGCATCAAACACGGTTTGGGTTTTAGTTGCGTATGCGATGAAGGGCATACGATTCAGTTCAACTAACTATTTGCGATGAGGAGGAACAAAAGAAACAGGCAGCCAGATGAAGGCGTGTGAGATACACAGCATACGGTTCACTCGGATGAACTGTTTGTGATTAGGCACCACAAAAGAAACGGGCAGCCAGATGAAGGTGTGTGCGATATACAGCATACGGTTCACTCGGATGAACTGTTTGTGATTAGGCAACACAAAAGAAACGGTCAGCCAGATCAAGGTGTGTGCGATATACGCATGCGGTTCACTCGGCCCTTGTCATCAGTGTGTGACCTCTGTGGCAACCGTTTTCTCCCCAGGCGCCTCTTCGTGTACCATGGCAACCGTCCAGCGCCTCTTCGCCTTTCCCTCTCGATTTGGAACTGCTGTCGCACGCTCTTCCTCCCTCCATTTGCCTTCACCCTTCCTTCTGCCATTGTTCGATCATCTTCTCCATGGAGGGAACAGGACAGAAACGACCTCGTTATTCTTGCCCCGATCTGAAAGATGACATGGTGGAGGAACTCATTGATCGGTGCGACGTCATCACCTCGGCTAGGATGGCAGGTTCGTTCAAGACCATTCTCGACTCAACTAATAACATCATTACAAGGAACCCAAGGGTCCAGGAGCAGTTTGATCTCCCCTATCTTCTTCGCCGTGACCCTGCTGACTGGCGAGGGGACGAGGGAAGCCTCGCCTTGTGCAAGTTGATGCCGCTTGATAATGATACGTATGATGTTAAGATGCCATCGCTTGAGGTCAAGGCTTGGGCAGGCGCAAATGGAGATTGGGTTGTTTATATTGGGTACAACTGCGAGTGGGAACTTGTGAATGTGTACACTCGTCACCGGGTTCCACTTCCAAAAATCTCATACGACTGCCCAGAGGTTGAGTACACTGGTATCCTACGTGAGTTCAAATACGATCATGGTGACTGTCGTCTACGGAAGATAGCAATTTGTCGAGTTCCCAACCGCTATTGGGATTACTCGAACCATGAAGTTGTTGCTATCTTCGACAAGCTTGTTGCCTTCCTTACTTCCACGCCTCGATGGATATTGCTCAAAAATCAATTTTTGTACACGGATGAGTACTGTGATGCAATTCAATACGAGGGTCATGTGTTTGTTGCCACCACTCGTGGCACTGTTTTTGCATGGAATCATCATGCTTTTGGTACGTTTGTCTTCCACCGTAATTATAGTTGTTTCATCCACATGCATGCGGGTTAGCTAGTTTCCCTTTACTAATTAATTAACCTTCTTGTGTTTCCAAGGTCCTGTGAACATTCCACCACCTATAATTGAAAAATTTTATAACCAAGGGGGAGATGACGATGCTGATGATCACGAGCATGAGGACGAGCTGGACCCATATACTCAGTGGCGCCTGGCAACTTATTCTGATGGATCACCTCTTCTTGTCTGTATACAGGGCACTGCTGATGTTACTAAGGAAGCAGGTGTTGTCTCGCATGGTCGCACTCTCCGGACGTATTCCAACATCCGTTGGAGGGTATTCGGGATGGATACTAGTGTACTAGCGCCAACACCTTCTCCCTGGTTCAGTATTGAAATCTTGGAGGAAACTCGCTCTTCCTTGGACAAAACTATCCAATGATGGTGGAAGGCGATCCAGCTGCTGTTGACACAACGTTACTACCATTTATGAGAAGCAACTGTATCTATACCTCGGACATTGCTATGCTTCCCTACTGTCCCAATATGGGTCCTGACATAGGCTGCTTCAGCCTGGATGATCAGTCCTGCGTTGGTCTCGAGATTGACAGTAGCTGGCCCTTCCCAGAGAATCACTTCTGGTTCAAAGCAAGCGTTTCCAATGCCGACGAGTGGTTGAGCTGAAGTTCATTTCATCGCTTTGTTATTTGTTGTGTGAGAAAAACTTTACTAGAATGTTTTGTTGGAAATGATCTATAATCCAACATGTATCCTCGTTGTCGTTGTGGGCTGATGACTTGTTGTATGTAATCAATGGTACATTTGCATATGCGTCCATCAACTCACGCCTGCTAGTGGTGTCCATATGAATAGTGCTACTGATTTTAGTTGCAAAAATTTGATAGTGCTAGTGATTTTTAGCTGCATATTTTGACAAATCGCAGTGTTACAAGGTTGACAAATGGCAATGTTACTAGATAAACAAATGTCAACCTTTCCATTTTGACAAATGGCAACATACCCAAAATGACAGATATGCAAATCTTACCCAATTGTTTGTACGTGGTTGCACACGGGTCATGCAAAACAACCGTTTGCGTTGAAGGGATGCAAAAATCCTGCTCGGCACATTTTCCCTTGGTTCCTGGGGAAGCTGTCGGTTTGCATCCGGGTGTTCTAACTAAAATGTTTGCGATGAGTGTTTTATATTTAAAAACCATTGACGTTTTTTTCAAAAGAAAATCGTTTGATAAGTCAGTCACACTGCGAATTTATATTCATATGATCGAGAATTCGAGATACAGTATTAAACCCCAAAACAACTATTTCCGGCGGCGGCGGAGGCGGTGTGTCGCGCCGTGGTTGTCGTTGTCGTCCTCCGGGACGCCGTTGTTGAAGTCTTCAAGGCAGCACAAAATGTTCTTCCTTGTAAATCAAACATCATGTCGTCGCGCGATCAACGGGCGGGGTGCCGGAGGACGACAACTGGCGCTGCTGAGAGGTAGCGGTCAACGGCACCGTCCCATGCCGCTGAGGGGGGCGCGCGCACGGGCATGGGCGCGGCGGGTGCAGCCAAACGCACGGGGCCCGGCGCCACGATGGGTGGAGGGGCACGCACGAGCACGGGCACGGGCGCTGGTGCTGGCATATACAGGAGCTCGCGCGGGTCCGCGGAGACCTCACTGACGCCCGCGGCTTCCAGCTCTTCGATAGTGCTCGGTGACTAGCCCGTCAATGCTACGGGGATGGTCGCTGGTGCGGGCGCGGGGATGGGAGCCGGGACGGGAGCGGGGGCAGCAACCGCCCGCGGCCAGCTCGTTCTGGGCCATGTCCATGAGGCCCCATTCCTCCTTATTTTCTATCTCCTCTGGCTCGGAGTCAACTTCACCAAACTTGAAGACTAGTGGCAGATGATCGTTCTGCGCCATGGCGTTGGTGGAGGTCTGCGGGAGGGAGGGGAATGGGAGGCGAACAGTAAGGCCGCCCATATTAAACAGCGGCTCGGGCGCCATTAATGGAGAGGAAGGCGGGCGACCATGGAAGTCAAAGGGCTCGCTTCCCAGTGAGCCTGCGCAGCGTACAGCCCGCACGCTTCCCATTGAGCATGCGCAGCGTACAGCCCGCACGCTTCCCATTGAGCATGCGCATTAGAGGACAGCTTGCACGCCTCTCGGTCAACCTGCGCACCGGACTATGCTCGCACGCCTCCCGTTCAGTCAAGGTCAAGCAGCTGTCCGCACGGCACCTCCTACAGCCATTAAAACCAAGACACGTGGCGTCACGTGAATGGTTAAAAGAACGCACACGGTTTGAATTCTACAAACGTTTGAGATATTAAAGTGGCAGCTATTTTTTCAAAATGCCTTTGTTGGCTGTCATTATTTGAGTGCGCCTTCTCTCAAAATGGACACGAAAAATGCCACAGCATGTCGGGTGCCATTCCATGATAGCATGCCAAGTTTCATGGATTTACTAGAATTTAAAAACTAGGCATCTCAATGTTTTGCCGGCAATCAACGGTGCCCTGGTGTTTGAAATTCATTCCCATTTCTTGCATGGGAACTAAGCATGCACCCAAGGACACATATTTGATTTTTCAACCAATTTATATGCACTGGAGCATGTGCATGTAGTTCAAATTTGAATTATGCACATAAATGCATTGAAAACTCAGTTAATGCATAAAAATATCCAAACGAACCCCGAAAAATCCCAAAAATGGACACAACACTCCTGTTGTTCTATCTTGACATGGGAATTTTTTTGAAAGCAATAAGAGGCAATGGATATTGTTTCGTACCGTATGGTGGGACGTTCCATACCGAAACCATCATGCTTGTTGTGAGAAGCTCTGATTTGTGAGAAGCGTATACCCGAACCTGCCGCGAATGGGACAATTTTTTTACCACGGCATGTTGATGCCGCTCCATGATAGCATGCCAAGTTTCATGAATTTCAGACGAGTTTTGGATTTACTAGAATTTAAAAACCAGGCATCTCAACATTTTGCCGGCAATCAACAGTGCCCTGGTGTTTGAATTTCATTCTCATCTCTTGCATTGGACCTAGAAATTCACACAAGGACACATATTTGATTTTTCAACCAACTTTAGTGCATTGGAGCATGTTGTTGTAGTTCAAATTTGAATTATGCACATAAAATGCGTAGAAAATCCAGTTAATGCATAAAATGTCCAAACGAACCCCGAAAAATCACAAAAATTGACACAACACTCCTGTTGTTCTATGTTGACACAAGAAAAAATTTGAAAGCAATAAGAGGCAATGGATATCGTTTCATCCCCAAAGGTGGGACGTTCCCTATCGAAACCATCATGCTTGTTGTGAGAAGCTCTGTTTTGTGAGAAGCTTATAACCAAACCTGCCCCAAATGGGACAATTTTTTTACCACAGAATGTTGATGCCGCTCCATGATAGCATGCCAAGTTTCATGAATTTCAGACGAGTTTTGGATTTACTAGAATTTAAAAACCAGGCATCTCAACGTTTTTCCGGCAATCAGCAGTGCCCTGGTGTTTGAATTTCATTCCAATCTCTTGTATGGGACCTAGAAATTCACCCTAGGACACACATGTGATTTTTCAACCAACTTTGGTGCATTGGAGCATGTGCTTGTAGTTCAAATTTGAAATATGCACATAAAATGCCTACAAAACCCAATTAATGTATAAAAAAGGCCAAACGAGCCCCAAAAAATTACAAGATTAAACACAACACTCATGTTGTTCTATGTTGACACTAGAAATTTTTTGAAAGCAATAAGAGGCAACGGATATCATCCCGTCCCCAAAGGTGGTATGTTCCCTATCGAAACCATCATGCTTGTTGTGAGAAGCTCTGGTTTGTGAGAAGCTTATACCCAAACCTGTCCCAAATGGGACAAAATTTTCACCACATCATGTTGATGCCGCTCCATGATAGCATGCCAAGTTTCATGAATTTCGGACGAGTTTTGGATTTACCAGAATTTAAAAACCAGGTATCTCAACGTTTTGCCCGCAATCAACAGTGCCCTGGTGTTTGAAATTCATTCCCGTCTCTTGCATGGGACCTAAGCATGCACCCAAGGACACACATGTGATTTTTCAACCAATTTATATGCACTGGAGCATGTGCATGTAGTTCAAATTTGAATTATGCACATAAAATGCCTAGAAAACTCAGTTGATGCATAAAAATGTCCAAATGAACCCCGAAAAATCCCAAAAATTGACACAACACTCCTGCTGTTCTATGTTGACACGAGAAAAAAGCTTGAAAGCAATAAGAGGCAATGGATATCGTTTCGTCCCCAAAGGTGGGACGTTCCCTATCAAAACCATCATGCTTGTTGTGAGAAGCTCTGGTTTGTGAGAAGCTCTGGTTTGTGAGAAGCTTAGACTCGAACCTGCCCCAAATGGGACAAATTTTTTTACCATGGCATGTTGATACCGCTCCATGATAGCATGCCAAGTCTCATGAATTTTAGACGAGTTTTGGATTTACTAGAATTTAAAAACCAGGCATCTCAACGTTTTGCCGGCAATCAACAATGCCCTGGTGTTTGAATTTCATTCCAATCTCTTGCATGGGACCTAGAAATTCGCCCAAGGACACACAAGTGATTTTTCAACCAACTTTAGTGCATTGGAGCATGTGCTTGTAGTTCAAATTTGAATTATGCACATAAAATGCTTACAAAACCCAGTTAATGTATAAAAAAGGCCAAACGAACCCCGAAAAATTCCAAGATTAAACACAACACTCCTGTTGTTCTATGTTGACACTAGAATTTTTTTGAAAGCAATAAGAGGCAACGGATATTGTCACGTCCCCAAAGGTGGTACATTCCCTATCGAAACCATCATGCTTGTTGTGAGAAGCTCTGGTTTGTGAGAAGCTTATACCCAAACCTGCCCCAAATGGGACAAAATTTTCACCACGGCATGTTGATGCCGCTCCATGATATCATGCCAAGTTTCATGAATTTCAGACGAGTTTTGGATTTACTAGAATTTAAAAACTAGGTATCTCAACGTTTTGCCGGCAATCAACAATGCCCAGGTGTTTGGAATTCATTCCCATCTCTTGCATGGGACCTAGAAATTCACCCAAGGACACACATGTGTCTTTTCAACCAAGTTTGGTGCATTGGAGCATGTGCTTGTAGTTCAAATTTGAATTATGCACATAAAATGCCTAGAAAACCCAGTTAATGTATAAAAAAGGCCAAACGAACCCCGAAAAATTCATGCCCATTTCTTGCATGGGACCTAAGCATGCACTGATGGACACAAATTTGATTTTTCAACCAATTTGTATGCATCGGAGCATGTGCATGTAGTTTAATTTTGAATTGTGCACGTGAAATGGCTAGAAAATCAGTTTATTGTATAAAATGTCCAAACGAACCCTGAATAATTCCAATTCTTTTACGACACACATATAGTTGCATGTTCACTGCAGATAAAAGGTCTAGCAATTCAAACGGTGTCCATTGCCGCTGTGACCCCATTTTGTAATTCAAATCAAGTAGATCCCACACAGTTTATTATCACCAACCGTGTGAGATGTAGTACAAAATATCTTGGAGCATCGTCGGTGTATAGTACGCCTATGGCTTACGCGAGAAAGGTGCGTCGGCTACAGTCCACAGCCGGCGTGTCAAGCACACTAGCCCACTCCCCAAAAACTCCCGCCTCTGCATCCCTCGCAATCTCGAAAATATCTACCGCCTGGAAGGTTTTAATGTTTGATAGCACACGATTAGTATGTGTGGACCGTGTGCGATGTCTGTTACTCCTGCTCTGCTTCAGTCCCTTGATTCAAATTTTCGGTAGCCCCGGCATTTTACTCCTGCCTCTGCATTCCTCGCAATCTCAAAAATATCTACTCGCCCTTGATCCAAATTTTCAGTAGCCCCACCTTGTTACTCCCGCCTAGTGAAATTTTCAGTTGCCGCAGCATTTCCTCAAACACAACCTTGCCCCCCTCCACACACACCCCAAAACCTCCGCTCACACAGACACACACAACCCTCGAAACCATTGGTAGGTCGCCGCCATCGCCGGCGCCTCCGTCCTCAACCTCTGCCCATGTGCCGGGGAGCTCGAGGAGCCAATGGCCAAAAAGAGGTTTATCGCGGCCTTTTTGCCCGACGCCGGTGAGGTGGCCATCGAGGTGTCCCTATCGTCCTCCGCGGGCCCGATCCGCCATCGTCGGTCCCCCGATCCGCCCGCCGCCGCGCCCCTATGACGGTTCGAGGACTTCCCCGTCCTCCCTCGGACCCGGCAGCCGACGAAGTCCTACCTCGGGGTCCGGCAGCGGCGGTGGGGGACTTGGGTTGCCGAGATTACAGATCGAGAGACCCACACCCGCCGGTGGCTCGGTAGCTTCCACACGGCCGAGCTCGCGGCCATGGATTACGACCGCTGGCAGGTCCCCTACCACGGCGCGGAGGCTAGGCTCAATTTCCCCTTCGGCACACGTCTGGTCCACCTCGTTCTGCCGGAGCCAGGGGTGGTGAGCTCGGCTATGGCGCGGGAGGACCGCGAGGCATGGGAGCGCCTCGAGGCCGAGGCCGCCGACGAGGCCTACATGCAAGAGCTCCGCCGGCAGCACCCGGAGCTTGTGGAGGCGGAGCGTGCGATCTTTGCTGGCGCAGAGGGCGGCGAGGTTATCGCGCTCTCCTCCGATGACGAGGTCGATGGCGGCGAGGACGGCGGCGAGGTTATCGCGCTCTCCTCTGATGACGAGGTCGAAGGCAGCGGCGCGGAGGGCGCCGAGGTGGGCCCCGAGGACGAGGAGAATGACGTCGACGAGTGGAGGAGTGCCTTCCCCAACGACCCCGATGACGGTACTGGCCCGGACCCGGCTCGCGGCACACCGTACATGACGAGGAAGGATTGGCTCGACCTCTACTTCGACCGAAAGTAGTTTAGCTTAGTTTAAATTTATGTTTTATGTTCGGTTATGCAAAACTATATATGTTTATGTTTGAACGCGTGCTACTTTCGGTTAAACCTGCTTTGAACATGATCAAATTGAAGTTTACAACCTTAAGTTTAGGGATCGACTAGAAAAGGCCAAAAATTGCTGGAGTATATATATATATATCCACTAAGGGTTTTAGTCCTTTAACTTTTTAAGGATCGCCTAGAGATGTCCTTATGACTTGTTTATTTCAGTTCTTCACAATGTGATGCTCTATATGTGCAACTATTTGCCGTGCAGTTCAATTTCATCAATAACAGTTTCAACAATACCACTATGAATTACGCTATTTGGTTGCTATTAAGGATATTGCAGTTAACATGCCTTTTCATTTTTCAATTGTTGTTTAGCAACATGCATCGTACTGAATGACTAAATATGCAATCCCATGCTACATAGCAACCAAGAAGAGTGTTACCTTAATGTTTTGATGATGTCTAGATATACATGTAATAAAATCTTATATAATGGGATGGATGGAGTGTTGTACTACATGATTTTTCAATTGTTGTTTGGCTTCTAATATTAACTTGGTGCTTTTAGGTACATGTATCATTGCCAAAGATCCACACTTCGACCCTTTCTGCGTATGGGGCAATGAGATATTCATGAACCAGCATCAAGTGAGGAAACTGATAAAAAATGTTATTAAAATGGGTCAAAAGAGGTCAATCAAACTATTTGTTTACACTTTATGCAAGACAACAGTGAACTGCAGGATGGTAAGTAAGAACCCTGTAGCCTTCTTTTTACTGCCCGTAATGAGTTGTGTTAGATGACAATATATGAATCTTTTTTCTTTTGCAATGGATCCTGAAGCAGTTTACTCAAGATTACCTCTCAAACTACATGATTGGCGGTCGGCCATCACAAGGGGTTGGACTAGAGTCCTGCATGCCTTCTGCATCCAGGAGAGCACAATAGGGCCATTCCGCTTCACCTTGTTCAGCAACTCGAATGTCTGTCACCTCTTTCTTTACCATCTGTAATTGTACAAGTATAGAACCCTGGTACATCATTCTTTATTTGGTCCTTATGTAATTCTTAAACATATGTACCTGTGAATCGAATAATGCATTGGTTGTTTGAACCTGATGGATATGAATAAAGATATAACCTACTTTCAAGTCTAAATTAGGTACAATTTTAAATAGCAGCAATTAAATTAGGGCGAAATTACGTTGTGCGGGTCATTACGGCACACATAGTTGGTAAAACACAAATGTTTGCGATATACACCATAATCCGAGATGGTTCACAGAGAGGAAACATGTGCAAGCATGCACACAGTTGCCGTTTGCAAAGCGTTTGTGATGTCAGACACTATCACATACGGTGTGGGAAAACTAAATGTGTGTGATTGTCTACCCATCGTACACGGTTTATAATCATGAACTGTTTGTGATGTGCCAGGCATCGTAAAACTCCCGTGCCTAGAATCTGTCTGGAAAACTCCCGTGCCTGGAATCTGCGATGGCAATGCGAGCACAAACGAGTAGGAATAATGAAGCGTTTGGGATACTCGAGATATCGGAAATGGTTATATAGGGACAACTGTATGCATCAAGGCTCCCTATCCCCGACGGTTTCTGGGTCGTGTGGGAAGGACCCCCCTATTGTCCACACTCACTTGGAGACGGTTCCAAAGGCCATTGCGGAAAGGGGTTAAAAACCGTTTGTTTAGGACCGACGCGCACTAGTGAGGTATTGAAGTTGATAAAGCTAAAGTTGATGCTATTGAAAAGATGTCGTGTCCTAAGGACATTAAAGGTATAAGAAGTTTCCTTGGTCATGCCGGTTTTTATAGGAGGTTCATTAAAGACTTCTCAAAAATTTCTAGGCCTCTGACTAATCTCTTACAAAAAGATGTTCCTTTTGTCTTTGATGATGATTGTGTAGAAGCATTTGACATACTTAAGAAAGACTTGATTTCTGCACCTATTGTTCAGCCACCTGATTGGAATTTACCCTTTGAAATTATGTGTGATGCTAGTAATTATGCTGTAGGTGCTGTTCTAGGACAAAGAGTTGATAAGAAATTAAATTTTGTCCAATATGCTAGTAAAACTCTAGACAGTGCCTAGAGAATTATGCTACTACTGAAAAAGAATTTTTAGCAGTTGTATTTACCTGTGATAAGTTCAGACCTTATATTGTTGATTCTAAAGTAACTATTCACACTGATCATGCTGCTATCAAATACCTTATGGAAAAGAAAGATGCTAAACCTAGACTTATTAGATGGGTTCTCTTGCTACAAGAATTTGATTTGCATATTATTGATAGGAAGGGAGCTGAGAACCCCGTTGCAGACAACTTGTCTAGGTTAGAAAATGTTCTTGATGGCCCACTCCCTATTGATGATAGTTTTCTTGATGAACAATTAGCTGTCATAAATGCTTCTCGTACTGCTCCATGGTATGTTGATTCTGCTAATTACATTGTTGCTAAATTTATACCACCTAGTTTCACATACCAGCAAAAGAAAAAGTTTTTCTATGATTTAAGACATTACTTCTGGGATGACCCACACCTTTATAAAGAAGGAGTAGATGGTGTTATTAGACATTGTGTACCTGAGCATGAACAGGAACAGATCCTACACAAGTGTCACTCCGAGGCTTATGGAGGACACCACGCTGGAGATAGACCTACACATAAGGTATTGCAATCCGGTTTTTATTGGCCTACTCTCTTCAAAGATGCCCGTAAGTTTGTCTTGTCTTGTGATGAATGTCAAAGAATTGGTAATATTAGTAGACGTCAAGAAATGCCTATGAACTATTCACTTGTTATTGAACCATTTGATGTTTGGGGCTTTGATTATATGGGGTCGTTTCCTTCCTCAAATGGGTATACACATATTTTAGTTGCTGTTGATTATGTTACTAAGTGGGTAGAAGCTATTCCAACTAGTAGTGCTGATCATAACACCTCTATTAAGATGCTTAAAGAAGTTATTTTTCCGAGGTTTGGAGTTCCTAGATACTTAATGACGGATGGTCGTTCACATTTTATTCATGGTGCTTTTCGTAAAATGCTTGCTAAGTATGATGTTAATCATAGAATTGCATCTCCATACCACCCACAGTCTAGTGGTCAAGTAGAACTGAGTAATAGAGAGATTAAATTAATTTTGCAAAAGACTATTAATAGATCTAGAAAGAATTGGTCCAAGAAACTTGACGATGCACTATGGGCCTATAGAACTGCATATAAAAATCCTTGGGTATGCCTCCGTGTAAAATGGTTTGTGGAAAAGCATGTCACTTACCTCTCGAACTAGAACATAAGGCATATTGGGCCATTAAAGAGCTCAATTATGATTTCAAACTTGCCGGTGAGAAGAGACTATTTGACATTAGCTCACTTGATGAGTGGAGAACCCAGGCCTATGAGAGTGCCAAACTGTTTAAAGAAAAAGTTAAAAGATGGCATGACAAAAGGATACAAAAGCGTGAGTTTAATGTAGGTGATTATGTTCTGTTATACAACTCTCGTTTAAGATTTTTTGCAGGAAAACTCCTCTCTAAATGGGAAGGTCCTAAGTTATCGAGGAGGTCTATCGATCCGGTGCCATCAAAATCAACAACTTTGAAGGCACAAATCCGAAGGTGGTGAACGGTCAAAGAATCAAACATTATATCTCAGGTAATCCCATAAATGTTGAAACCAATGTTATTGCCACCGTAACCCCGGAGGAGTATATAGGGGACACTTTCCAAAACGTTTCAGACTCCAAAAAGGAATAGGTATGTGGTACGGTAAGTAAACCGACTCCAAAACAGTTCTAATAGCAATTTTACTCTGTTTTGGAATATTTTTAAAAAAATAGGAAAATAAGAAGTAGTCCGGAAAGGACACGAGGCATCCACGAGGGTGGAGGGCGCGCCCCCTGCCTCGTGGACACCTCGTGTGCCCTCCGGACTCCATTTTCTTGCACGATTCTTCTTTTGGTCGGTAAAAATTCATTATATAATCTCCCGAAGGTTTTGACCACGGTACCACGACAGAATCCTCTGCTTTTGTTTCGAGCTGTTTTTCTGACAGATCTAGATCACATGACGACTTCAAGCGCCCCCCAAGGACAAGTTTTTCGAGAAGGTCATCAATCCCTACCTCGCGGAGGTGTTGCAACACCCTCAAACCATTGAGATGCGTGAGGGGGTGGTGCACATCCACGATGTTGAGGGACCAAGGAGGACCGCAAGCATGGAGACAAGACTCGAAGCAATGGAGCAAAAGTTTTCAAGTGCCAGGGATGGTGGAACGCGGACTCAACGCCAACCACATGATGATCACGGAGTTCACCAACAACCACAAGCTGGATGCCAAGAACATTGGGGAGACCATCTTCAAGCTTCACGAGAAAATCGAGCACCTCCAAGCCCAGATCTATGACCTGCAAAACCAAAACTGTGAATATGAATATAGATTCAAGAGGATGTGTTTGGCTGCAGATTTGAGGATCCCGGAGACTCGATCATCCTTCTATGATGGTGAGCCTATGCCTTGGAAGATGGACGACAAGGATACATCATCAACAACTCCATCGTCACCACCTCCAAAGAAAGAGACATAAATACATGGGTATGGGCACTCCCCTTGGCAACTGCCAAGCTTGGGGGAGGTGCCCCGGTATCGTATCACCATCACACTTCTATCTTTGCCATTTTTCTTAGTTCGATCCTTTTGGTTATATCTTGATCTAGTAGAATAAAGTTTAGTATGATCTAGCTTTGAGTTTTTGTGTTGATCCTTACCTATGTAATCAAGTCCGTGAGCTATATATAATAAAGATTAGTCTTGAGTCGAGGGCTTGGTTATCTTGCTATGATCTTGAGGGAATAAAAGAAAAAGGAAATAATAGAAAGAAATAAAGAGATCATATTGATCTTATGGAGAGTAATGACTTCACATATAAAGAGTATGATGAATAAAAGTTGTTGAGAGTTGACAAACATAGTTTTGGTCATCGTTGTAATTAATAGGAAGTAATAAAGAAAGAGAGGTTTTCACATATAAATATACTATCTCGGACATCTTTTATGATTGTGAGCACTCATTAAAATATGACATGCTAAAAAGTTGATGTTGGACAAGGAAGACAACGTAATGGGTTATGTTTTCTTATATCCGAAATAAATTATATTGGCATGGATCATCCAACATGTTGAGCTTGCCTTTCCCCCTCATGCTAGCCAAATTCTTTGCACCAAGTAGAGATACTACTTGTGCTTCCAAATATCCTTAAACCCAGTTTTGCCATGAGAGTCCACCATATCTACCTATGGATTGAGTAAGATCCTTCAAGTAAGTTGTCATTGTTGCAAGCAATAAAAATTGCTCTCTAAGTATGTATGATCTATTAGTGTGGAGAAAATAAGCTTTATACGAGCTTGTGATATGGAAGAAATAAAAGCGACGGACTGCATAATAAAGGTCCTTATCACAAGTGGCAATATAAAGTGACGTTCTTTTGCATTAAGATTTTGTGCATCCAACCATAAAAGCACATGACAACCTCTGCTTCCCTCTGCGAAGGGCCTATCTTTTATTTTTGTCTTATCCCTTATACAAGAGTCATTGTGATCTTCACCTTTCCTTTTTACACTTTATCCTTTGGCAAGCACTATGTGTTGGAAAGATCCTGATATATATATCCAATTGGATGTGGGTTTTCATAAAGCATTATTGTTGACGTTACCTTGAGGTAAAAGGTTGGGAGGCAAAACTATAAGCCCCTATCTTTCTCCGTGTCTGATTAAAACTTCATACCCATAAGTATCGCGTGAGTGTTAGCAATTGTGAAAGACTAAATGATAGTTGAGTATGTGGACTTGCTGAAAAGCTCTTATATTGACTCTTTCCGATGTTATGATAAATTGCAATTACTTCAACGACTGAGATTATAGTTTGCTAGTTTTTCAATGAAGTTTCTGATTCATACTTTACATTGTGAATAGATTGTTACTTCAGCATAAGAAATCATATGACAATACATATATGTTGCTATTCTAAGAATGATCATGATGCCCTCATGTCCGTATTTTATTTTATCGACACATCTATCTTTAAACATGTGGACATATTTTTCGATATCGGCTTCCGCTTGAGGACAAGCGAGGTCTAAGCTTGGGGGAGTTGATACGTCCGTTTTGCATCATGCTTTTATATCGATATTTATTGCATTATGGGCTATTACTTCACATTATGTCACAATACTTATGCCTTTTATCTCTTATTTTACAAGGTTTACATGAAGAGGGAGAATGCCGGCAGCTGGAATTCTGGGCTGGAAAAGGAGCAAATATTAGAGACCTATTCTACACAACTCCAAAAGTCCTGAAACTCCACGAAAGTCAGTTTTGGAATATATTAAAAATATTGGCGGAAGAAAGCACCAGAGGGGGGCCACCCACTGTCCACGAGGGTGGAGGGCGCGCCCTACCCCCCTGGGCGCACCCCCTGCCTCATGGGCCACCTGGAAGCCACCCGATGCCCATCTTCTGGTATAAGGTGTCTTTTGCCCTGGAAAAAATCATAAGGAAGCTTTCGGGACGAAGTGCCGCCGTCTCGAGGCGGAACCTTGGAGGAACCAATCTAGGGCTCCAGCGGAGCTGTTCTGCCTGGGAAACATCCCTCCGGGAGGGGGAAATCGTCACCATCGTCATCACCATCGATCCTCTCATCGGGAGGGGGTCAATCTACATCAACATCTTCACCAGCACCATCTCCTCTCAAACCCTAGTTCATCTCTTGTATCCGATCTTTGTCTCAAAACCTCAAATTGGTACCTGTGGGTTGCTAGTAGTGTTGATTACTCCTTGTAGTTGATGCTAGTTGGTTTATTCAGTGGAAGATTATATTTTCATATCCTTTATGCACATTAATACCCCTATGATTATGAACATGAATATGATTTGTGAGTAGTTACGTTTGTTCCAGAGGACATGGGAGAAGTCTTGTTATAAGTAGTCATGGGAGAAGTCTTGTTATAAGTAGTCTTGTTATAAGTAGTCTTGCTAGTTGGTTTCCTCTAGTGGTGTTATGTGAACGTCGACTACATGACACTTCACCATTTTTTGGACCTAGGGGAAGGCATTGGGAAGTAATAAGTAGATGATGGGTTGCTAGAGTGACATAAGGTTAAACCCTAGTTTATGCGTTGCTTCGTAAGGGGCTGATTTGGATCCATATGTTTCATGCTATGGTTAGGTTTACCTTAATTCTTCTTTCGTAGTTGCAGATGCTTGCGAGGGCGTTTAATCATAAGTGGGATGCTTGTCCAAGGAAGGGCAGTACCCAAGCACCGGTCCACCCACATATCAAATTATCAAAGTAACGAACGTGAATCATATGGGCATGATGAAAACTAGCTTGACTATAATTCCCAGGTGTCCTCGGGAGCGCTTTCCTTTATATAAGAGTTTGTCCAGGCTTGTCCTTTGATACAAAAAGGATTGGGCCACCTTGCTGCACCTTGTTTACTTTTGTTACTTGTTTACGAATTACCTTATCACAAAACTATCTGTTACAGATAATTTCAGTGCTTGCAGAGAATACCTTACTGAAAACTGCTTGTAATTTCCTTCTGCTCCTCGTTGGGTTCGACACTATTACTTATCGAAAGGACTACGATAGATCCCCTATACTTGTGGGTCATCAAGCCACCAGGCGCTCTTCACCGCGCAGAACGCCGCCCCCTACAGCAGCTACGGCGCCGCGCCCGCGCCTGCCTACGGCGCCGACGCCCACCTACGGAGGGTTTCTCCTTTCCCAGGTGCCGCCGTCCTGGGACCCGGCCCTCCTCGCTGCTCCGCACTCGGCTCCGTCACCTAGTAACTATGGTGGCGGAGGTGACGGGTACATGGACTCGGGCACCACTGCTCTCATGACTGCTCATCCCGGTAACCTCATGTCTGCCACCCCCATTCATACCCCCACTCGCATCATCGTTGGTAACGGTTCCTCTCTACCCATTACACATGTCGGTCATATATCGTTTCCTTCTACTTCTACTCGCATTAACATGTCTAATGTTTTTGTGTCTCCTAACTTAGTTACCAATCTTGTTTCAGTTCGTCGCCTTGCTCGTGAGAACCCTATCACTGTTGAATTTGACGCTATCGGCTTTTTTGTGAAGGACGCCTGTAGGATGGTACTCCACCGATGTGACAGCCCGGACGAGCTTTACCCGATGCATCCCTCCGGTGCCACCACCACCCGTCCCGCCGCCCTCGCAGCCAGTGTCGATCTTTGGCACGCCCGCCTCGGTCATCCCAACTCCACAGTTATGCGTCAGATTCTTCAGAGTTTTTCCTTCTCATGTAATAAGGTTGACGACCACTCTTGTGAGGCCTGCCGTCTTGGCAAGCACATTCGTCTCCCCTTTAGCGAGTCTACAAACATTTCCACTTTTCCGTTTCAGTTATTGCATAGTGATGTTTGGACGTCCCCAGTTGCGAGCAACACGGGTTATTTATAGTATTTGGTGATATTGGATGATTTTCCGCATTATGTGTGGACATTCCCTCTCCGTCGCAAGTCCGACGCTCTCGCCACACTCACAACCTTTAATTCATATGTCACCACATAGTTTGGTCGCCCTATTCTTGCCTTGCAAACTGACAACGGAAAAGAGTTTGACAACGTCGCCGTCCGCAATCTCCTTGCGTTCCACGACACTATCTTTCGGCTCACTTGCCCCTACACGTCACAGCATAATAGTCAGCGCCGAGCGCGTCATCCGCACTCTAAATGACTGTGTCTGCACGTTGGTCTTCCACTCCTACGTGCCTCCTCGGTTCTGGCCGGACGCGCTTGCGACTGCAAGCCTCCTCATTAACATTCGCCCGTGTCGTCCACGCTGGAACTACACTCCTCACCAGCTCCTCTTCGGGGCGGTTCCATCTTATGATGGTCTTCGCATTTTCGGGTGTCTCTGTTATCCTAGCACCGCGTCCACTGCTCCTCACAAACTCGCTCCCCGGTCGCTTCCTTGCATCTTCCTTTGTTATCCTCACAACACCAAAGGTTACCGGTGCTATGATCCAGTGTCCCACCGCGTTTTCACCTCGCGGCATGTGTACTTTGATGAGCTGGTGTTCCCGTTTCAGCAGGTACCGTCACCCTCAGCGTCTCCCGCGGTGCGGTTCGCCCCTGCCTCCACCTCTAGTGAACCACCCAGCCGCGCATCGAGCTCGGCCCTGCCCGCGCTCCCAGCGCCGGCTGCCCCCGTCGCCGCGGCCCCCTCGGCTGCTCCCGTCACCGCGGCCCCCTCGGCCGCCCCTGTGGCCGCGGGCCCCTTCGGCTGCCCCCGTCGCCGCGGCCCCTTCGGCTGCCCCCGACGCCATGGCCTCTGGCGCCGCCACGGGTGGCCCCTCGGAGTCTTCGGAGACCGGCTCGACTTCCTCCTCGCCGGTCCCCCCGGCTCCGCCGGCTGCAGCCGCACCTCTCATCGGTGTGGTCACTCGGGCTCGGACTGGGACGTTTCGTCCTAGCACGCGCTACACCTCCGACGAGTATGCGTGTGCCGCGTCTACCTTGGCCCCGTCCCCGCTCCCCACCTCCGCTCACGCAGCCCTTCGAGATCCGAACTGGCTAGCTGCGATGCGTGAGGAGTTTGACGTCTTGCAACGCAACCGTACGTGGCAGCTTGTCCCGCGGCCTCCCCGTGCCAATGTCATCTCTGGCAAGTGGGTCTTTCGCACAAGACTCGCCCCGACGGCTCTCTCGAGCGCTACAAGGCGCGTTGGGTGGTGCGCGGCTTCCGCCAGCGTGCCGGCGTGGACTTCACCGACACCTTCGCCCCGGATGTCAAACCGGGCACGATTCACGCTGTTCTCCAGCTTGCTGTTTCTCGCGCCTGGCCAGTTCACCAGCTCGATGTGTCCAATGCTTTCTTGCATGGCCATCTCGATGAGCAGGTGTTTTGTCAGCAGCCTACTGGTTTCGTCGACACCGACTATCCGGATCACGTGTGCTTGCTCTCCCGCTCTCTCTACGGGTTGAAGCAGGCACCTCGGGCCTGGTACCAGCGGATCGCGGCCTTCCTTCAGCGGCAGGGGTTCCGGTCCACACGGTCCGATGCCTCCCTGTTTGTTTATCACCAGGGCACCGCCACCACGTACCTCCTCCTGTACGTCGACGACATCATCCTGACTGCATCCTCGCCAGCGCTCCTTCAGCAGATCATAGCTCCCCTCGGCACCGAGTTCGCCCTCTAGGACTTGGGGGCTGTCCACTACTTCCTCGGCATCGAGGTTGTGCGCCGGGCCACTGGCTTCTTCCTGCACCCGCAGAAGTACGCCTACGAGCTTCTGGAGCGAGCGGGCATGCTTAACTGCAAGCCTGCTCCTACGCCTGTCGACACATAGGCTAAGGTGTCCGTCGTCGAGGGTTCTCCGGCGTCTGACGCTCCCTTCTACCGCTCCATTGTCGGTGCTCTTCTGTACCTCATGCTGACACGTACGGACATTCAGTGCGCTGTCCAGCAGGTGTGCCTTCATATGCATGCTCCTCGTGATACTCATTGGGCTCTGGTGAAACGTATTCTTCGGTACATACGTGGCACCACAGCTATGGGTCTCACCCTGACGGCATCACCTGACACCAGCCTTGTCGCCTACTCCGACGCCGACTGGGCCGGGTGTCCCGACACTCGACGCTCCACTTCCGGCTACTGCGTCTACGTTGGGCCCTCTCTGATTTCGTGGTCATCTAAACGACAACCCACGGTCTCAAGATCGAGCGCTGAGGCTGAGTACAGGGCAGTGGCCAACACCATCGCGGAGTGCTCTTGGCTACGACAACTACTTCAGAAGTTGCTATGTGAGGTTACCAAGGCTACGCTTGTCTACTGTGACAAAGTCTCCGCGGTGTACCTCGCTGCCAACCATGTCCATCACCGATGGACGAAGCATATTGAGCTCGACATTCACTTCGTCAGGGAGCACGTCGCACTTGGTCGTGTTCGAGTTCTACATGTGCCCATCGATCAGCAGTTCGCCGATGTTATGATGAAGGGACTACCCACCTCGACATTAGAGGGCTTTCGGTCTAGTCTTTGCGTCACCGGCGACGACGCTTCGACTGCGGGGGGTGTTGAACATGTGTACGTGTACGTAGGCCTAGGTTTCGTATGCAGTACCTGTAGTGTCTGTCTCCCTCTGTATGTACGTGTATCTTAGGAGATAAGATACCGGTCGCACCCCTTGTACCTATATATATGTGCCTAGTGCACGATCAATGAGATATTGATGCACCAAATCATTTTCTACAATCCCTTCTGTACATACATAGACCTAAACAGAGTTTGTAATCCTCTCGAAGCGAGGTACACGCCGGCGCCTCGCCGGTGATTAACTACGAGCCACACATAGTATGGTCGTCGATCCATCCACACACGCCCGCGGCCTGCGATGGTTGAGGAAGCTGGTGGCACGTGTGGCCTCCTCACACCAGAAGGGAGGCAGGGACAATGAGCCCTCCAAGTGCACCGTATGCCCCCAAGCACGAGCCGTGTCACGTCCGCTTCAGCTCCACTGGAAGAATATGACGGTCGATAGGAAGGCCGGCCGAAGGAAGCCTCAAGCTTACTGTGAAGCACGCGAGAGCGAGAGCGAAGGCCCGTTCCGTTTTCGCACCTGATGCCCCTTAGTTTTTCTCTAATTTCAGAATTACGAGCTCATCCGGTCGGCCTGCCTGTGACTAGATCCAGAACGTAGTACGAGCTCCTCAAGGGAAATATCCAAGTATGACGGGGATAACTATCCGTCCAGTCAGTCTAAATGGCCTGCGGCGTTTTCGGGCCAGATCTTTCGTACGTCCATCAGATAGCCTGAGTTTCAACTCCAACAAGTCCAAAGGTTCATCCTGAAATACTATGAAAATTGTGTGTGTGTGTGTGTGTGTGTGTGTGTGTGTGTGTGATAACCGAAACCTAATTGTGTTCTCACCTTGTATCTACGGTGACCGTAGTTTGATTCAAACTAGCTTCAAGTCGGGTCATCTAGGTGCACTACAAGGCCTTTTTGATATTTCACTGAAGGATATTTTTTGTTGTTTGTTTGTCAGGAACGCATGAGCCTGGCGTTCCATTTCAAACTCTGAGAATAACTATTCCTAAACCAAGAACCATGACCGACTTACATTCTCAAAAGGTGTGTGTGCGCTCAAATTTTGATACTAAAACAGAAATTATCCGAATCAAACATTAGTATCTGATATTCTGATCGAAATTGAGTGTTTATGTTTTGCTATGAAATATCATGATTTTTTTCCTGTTTAGTGGATATATTCATATACACATGACTTATGTTTAGTATTACTCATAAAATTTAGAAATAATTTGTTTTAAAAACGTTGCAGAAATCAAGGTCATTATACCTACTTACAGACTCATGGGAGAGTAGAGTGTAGCACGGCTTGTTGGCTATAGAATTGCCCACCTTGTATTGCTGAGCTTTTGCCAGCTGACTGTAACTCTGCATCTAAGGAATAAAACTCTTTTACCCCTGCAAAAAAAAAATACTTACATACATACGTGATTATTATTTTCTCGTTCGGTTTCGAGGATTTTCAAATCAAGGGAATGTGAAAAGTAAAAGGATTGGGGTGCCCTCTCCATTCCAATCCTTAGAAATTTGTCATGAGCTTGCACCTAGTGCTAAGAATCCTTAGGAATCAGGCTAATATGGACACAATCCTGAGGAATATAGTACCCCAATTCCTATGAAACGAATGTCATACATAGGAAGGAAGAAATCATATGGGAGAATCCTCAAAAAAAAAATCTAGGGCTCATTCAGTTTGTCGAATTTCCAAAACAAAAAAATAAGAAAAGTAAACAATCCCGAGATCCAATTAACTCTGGCCCATTCCTGAGATCCAACAAACTGAAAAATCCTCCAGCTAGCATTGATTCGTTATTTGGGACGTGGCTAACTGGAGTGAAACCAGTCATTGCGGCACGTATTTGGATTGGAATATGCTCATTATTTTGGGCTATATGGAATTGCAAGAAGATATGATCTTTAACAGACAAAATAATTCGAATTTCTCACAGGTTATCTTCAGAGCTACGGTCTGGGTCCGTACGTGGTCATTACTCACTCCTACGGACTCCAGGGAGCATTTGGTTACTGGGTGCAACCGATGGAAGATGGTAGCATGTGGTATCTTTAACCGGTTTGGATGGCAGTCCAATAATTGGATAGGTGTTTAGTCATCCTTGTCTGTTTTTATGCCGATTGTGGCTATATTTTTATTCTATTTTTAATCTCTTTTTACTCCGTTTGTGAGCTGTACTGGATTTCAGACTATGTCTTTTGTTGGCACTTTTCAATAATATAGCCGCATGCATCTTTCAGATGCAGAGGCCGGTGGTGATCCTCCTTTAAAAAAAATAGAAAAGAAAACAATTAGGATGTCCTCTCTACACAATCCTAAGGGTAGTATGCCGGGTCCTGTGAAACCAAGTGCCATATATATATTCTCAAAAAATCCTACGAACTGAATGAGCGCTATGTTGAAATATGGGGTGGGCTTTAGTCCCATCTAACAATTTCAGAAAATCTCTAAGGGCCCATGTAGATTTAATTGGCATTAGGTGTAATGGGAAGTTTAGTCTCACCCCGAAAGTTGGAGAGGAGTTGGATATACTTATAAGGGTTTCTCTTCCATATGCTATTGGAGCTTGAGAATAGAAGAGGCCCTCACGCACTCCTCCTCTGCCGCCCACCTCGCCACGCCTCGCCTTGCCACGACGCACCGCGGGTTGCGGGAATGAGCCGAACTCACACCTATGCGCTTATTTTTGCCGGTCAGTAACAGAGATTTTCTGACAGCTGGGCCACGATCTGAGACGTCGGATCATCGGCTGTCACGGACTCGGACGTGGGTCGAGCCCACGTCTCTCCCCGCGGCTGCGCCTATATAAGTGTGAGGTGTCTCCTAACCCCAGCCGCCACGCGAAACAGATCGCATCTCTGCATCCACGCCCATCGTCGTTCCTTTGATGCTGCTGCCGCCGCCGGCGACTCCATTCCGTCCACCGCGTACACGGTTGACGGGAGAGCAGATCTCTGAAACCCCGCCTCTCCGGATCCTGTATGGGATAGGGGCGATTAGGTTTTTGGGAAGCGACTACGTGATTGCTCGCATATGTTCGTCTACTTCCTCTACGTCCGCGTCGTCTTCATCATCACCATCTATCAGTCCGATGCCGACCGTCTTGCCGCTAAGAAGCTCGAGGCCGACAAGAAGGCCGCCGAGGACGCCGCTGCTGCCGCCACCGCCGCCGCGGCTTCTGCATGGCCTACTGGAGGGTATAACGCGTTTATCCCTCTCCTGTTTATTTTTATATTAGCCGTACTAGCATTATGTGTAGATGTGTCTACTGTTTGCATAGTACGTGCTTGTCTAGATCAGAATCAGTATGTCGTTAATTCTGTCAATGCCATGCTAGTGATTTATTTATGGATTAAATTAGTCAAAGAAATGTCTATTTACTCAACAATCCAAAAACCTAATATGTGTAGAAATTTTTCGGCAAGTGGGTTTGCCGCTGCACTGAAACCGGATAAGTTTACTGGTACTTTCTTTAAGCATCGGCAGACTAAGACCACTTTATGGCTCATGGCTATGAATGTGTTCTGGGTCACCGGTGTCTCCACAAGAACGATTGCTCCTGAACAGGAGAAGGCATTTAGGGAGGCCACAATTGTATTTCTAGGTGCAGTTCTTAGCGTGATCGGAGATAAATTGGTTGACGCATATTTACATGTGCATGTTGCCAAGGACTTGTGGGAGGCGCTCGAATCTAAATTCGGGGCCACCGATGCTGGGAGCAAGATGTATATTATAGAGCAGTTCCACGATTACAAGATGGTTCAGAACCGCCCGGTATTGGAGCGGGCTCATGAGATAATAGGCACCGTTAAAGAGTTTGAGCTTCTTAAGTGCGATTTATCGGGCAAGTTTGTCTCGAGAAGTATAATCGCTAAGCTCCCTAATTCGTGGAGAAACTTTGCTACCACTCTGAAACATCAGAGGCGTGAATTCTCAGTAGAGGATGTCATCAACCATCTAAGTGTTGAGCAGAAGTCGAGGGCAAAGGACTCACACAGGAAAGGGGTCGAAGGAACTTCTCTTGCCAACATGGTGAACCAGAGGAACTTCAACTCCCACAAGCCCAAGGGAAAGAACGGTGTCCAACACAATACCGACTTTAAGAAGAAGGGTAAGAAGACCTTCAAGAACAAGAAGGATGAGGGCTGCTTCACTTGTGGTTCAGTTGAACATTGGGCCAACAAGTGCCCAAAAAGTATAAGAAGCCAGGACAGGACTCAAATTCTGTCAACATGATTGTGGGCAACAACGAGAATGGTGCATCTCGGTACGGTAATTTATTTACTGTTTTTAGTGTTTTAGCCCACCGATTGGTGGTGGACACAGGTGCAGGTGTTCATGTGTGTGTGCTAACATTTCATTGTTTTCTTCTTACCAGGTCACAGGCCACGGGTCCGTATTGATGGGGAATGGCGTGAGTGCTTCTGTTCATGGTGTTGGCATGGTCGATCTGAAGTTTACTTCGGCAAGGATCGTGCAGCTGAAGAACGTGCAGCATGTCCCTGCCATCAAGAAGAACCTCGTTAGTGCCTCCCTTCTACGTAGAGAAAGGTTTAAGTTAGTCTTCGAGTCTAATAAATTAGTTGTTATGAAATATGGACTATTTTTTGGAAAATGTTATGAGAGCGGAGGGATGTTCCGGCTTTTCCTCGCAGATTTTTGTAATAAAGTCGTGAACCATATTCATTCGAGTGTTAATGAATCTGAAGTTTGGCATTCACGTCTTTGTCACATTAGTTTCGATGTTATGACGCGGCTAGCCAAGTTAAATTTAATCCCAAATTTCACTTTAGCCAAAGGTTCTAAGTGCCTTTCGTGTGTGCAAGCTAAGCAACCTCGCAAGCCTCACAAGGCTGCGGAGGAGAGATACTTGGCACCATTAGAACTCATACATTATGATCTTTGTGAGATGAACGGTGTGTTGACTAAAGGTGGAAAGAAATACTTCATGACATTGATAGATGATTCCACTAGATATTGCTATGCGTATCTGTTGAATACTAAAGATGAGGCTCTATACTACTTTAAAATCTATAAGGCAGAAGTTGAGAATCAACTTGAAAAGAAAATTAAACGAGTCCGATCAGATCGTGGTGGAGAGTACTTCTCGAGTGAGTTTGATTCTTCTTGTGCGGAACACGGTATTATTCATGAGAGGACGCCTCCCTATTCACCGCAGTCAAACGGGGTTGCCGAGCGGAAAAACCGTACTCTAACTGATTTGGTTAACGCCATGTTAGATACATCCGGTTTATCCAAGGCATGGTGGGGGGAGGCTATATTGACGGCATGTCATGTCCTGAATAAAGTTCCGACAAAGGATAATGAGATCACTCCCTATGAGAAATGTGCAAAGAAAAGGACACCACTCTCGTACTTGCGTACTTGGGGTTGTTTGGCAAAAGTCAATGTGCCGATCCCCAAAAAGCGTAAGCTTGGACCCAAGACTGTGGACCACGTTAATTTGGGCTACGCTAAGAACAACGTTGGCTATAGATTTCTAGCAGTGAAATCTGAGGTACCTGGCCAAAAGGTCGGTACAATTATGGAGTCTAAGGATGCTACATTCTTCGTGTATATTTTTCCTATGAGAGATATGCAAAGCACTTCTAGACAGAAATCTGAGGAGACTCCTGAGCCTGCCATTCTTATGGAATATTATGAACAAACACATGATGAAAATCCTGAGGAGGATGACGAGGAAACCCTTGGTAGGGGTAAGAGACAAAGGACTGCCAAGACCTTTGGTGATGAGCTCTTCGTGTACCTCGTGGATGATACTCCCACTTCTCTTTCAGAAGCGTATGCCTCTTCAGATGCTGACTAGTGGAAGGATGCGGTCCGTAGGGAGATTGATTCCATCATGGCTAATGGGACATGGGAGATCACTGAACGTCCGTATGGTTGCAAACCATTGGGATGTAAGTGGGTGTTCAAAAAGAAGCTTAGGCCTGATGGTACGATTGAAAAGTATAAGGCTAGGCTTGTGGCCAAGGGCTATGACCATAAAGAAGAGGAAGATTTCTTTGATACTTATTCACCTGTGGCCAGACTTACCACCATTCGAGTATTACTTTTGTTGGCGGCCTCACATGGTCTTCTCGTCCACCAGATGGATGTTAAGATGGCTTTTCTGAATGGAGATCTAGACGAGTAAATCTAGATGCAATAGCTAGATGGATTTGTGAAAGATGGTCACGAAGGAAAAGTGTGTAGGTTCTAAAATCTTTATATGGCGTGAAACAAGCACCTAAGCAATGGCATGGTAAGTTTAATACGACTCTGACATCTGTTGGCTTCATTGTCAATGAAGCTGACAAATGTGTATACCATCGCCATGGTGGGGGCGAAGGAGTTATACTGTGTTTGTATGTTGATGACATACTGATATTCGGGACCAACCTCAAAGTCATTGAGGAGGTTGATACGTCCCAACGTATCTATAATTTTTTATTGTTCCATGCTGTTATATTATCATTCTTGGATGTTTTACAATCATTTTATAGCAACTTTATACAAATTTTGGGACTAACCTATTGATATAGTGCCTAGTGCCAGTTGCTGTTATTTGCTCGTTTTTTACTTCGCAGAAAAATAAATACCAAACGGAGTCCAAACGCAGCGAAACTTTTTGGAGATTTTTTCTGGACCAGAAGACACGTGCTGGGCCAAAGAAGTACCAGAGGGGGGCTCTGAGGGGAGCACAACCCACCAGGGCGCGCCTGGGGGCCCAGGCGCGCCCAGGTGGGTTGCGCCCACCTCGGCCACCTCCCGCACCGCCTCTTTGCTCTATAAATACCCTGAAAATCCAAAAACCCTAGGGGAGTTGACGAAACACAATTCCAGTTGCCGCAAATTCCAGAACCACCAGATCCAATCTAGACACCATCATGGAGGGGTTCATCATCCTCATTGGTGCCTCTCCGATGATGCGTGAGTAGTTCATTGTAGACCTACAGGTCCGTAGGTAGTAGCTAGATGCCTTCCTCTCTCTCTTTTCATTCTCAATACAATGGTATCTTGGAGATCTATTTGATGTAACTCTTTTTGCGGTGTATTTGTTGGGATCCGATGAACTTTGAGTTTATGATCAGATCTATTTTATTCATGAAAGTTATTGGAGTCTTCTTTTGACCTCTTATATGCATGATTACTTATATCCTCGTATTTCTTCTTGGAATTTTTGGTTTAGTTTTAGGCCGACTAGATCGATTTTTCTTGCCATGGGAAGAGGTGCTTTGTGATGGGTTTGATCTTACGGTGCTCAATCCCAGTGACAGAAGGGGAGGACACGTATGTATCGTTGCTATTAAGGATAACAAGATGGGGTCTATTCCTTCATGAACAGATCTTGTCTACATCATGTCATCGTTCTTATTGCATTACTTTGTTTCCCTAAGAACTTAATACACTAGGGGTGTGTTTGGTAGCATGTATGGGCCTAGTTGTTCCCCCTCTCATACATGCTGAGTGTAGACATGCTGAATCTATGCATTTGCTGTTGTTCGGCAGCGGTGTATGCGCTGAGACATGCTGAGCTGAGACTTTGTTTGACAGCCTGCATGTGTTTAGACATGCTGAGCAATTTCGAATTCCAAATAATTTTTTTGAATGGAAACAAAAATTTAAACATATTTGGAAATTCTAAACATTTATTAAAAAATTAAACAAAATATGAAATTCTAAACTTTTTTGGAAGTTTAAATAAAATATAAAATTCTATTTTTTTTAAATTTAAACATACTTTTAAAGTCTGAATTTTTTGGAATATTTTAAAATTTTGAATTTTTTTTTCAAAAAATTTAAACCAAATTTGAAATTCTGAACTTTTTTCAAATTTAAACAAATTTTGAAATTCTGAATATTTTTGAAAATTTAAACAAAGTAGTAAATTCTAAACTTTTTTCAAAAATTTAAACAAATTTTGAAATTTCGAACATTTTTCAATAATTTAAACGATATTCAAATTCTTAACATTTTTGGAAATCTAAACGATTTTGAAATTTAAACTTTTTCGAAAATTTAAACAAAATTTGAAATTCTAAATAATTTTTGAAAATTTATATAAAATTTGAAATTATGAAAATGTTTTTTGAAAATTTAAACATATCTAGACGTGGTCTGGTGAGTGGGGACAAGGCTCGGGGTCAGCATGGCTGCCTCCATGCACCCTTTGTGGGGTGCATGAGATGGGCATAACTGAGGGCCCTTTTTGCATCAGTTGAGCATAGCCCAGGTGAGCCCATGCACCCTACCAAATAAGCAAAAGTGGGTCGGATTGGGAACTTTTACCCTCATGCACCCTACTAAACACACCCTAGATGCATGCTGGATAGCGGTCGATGTGTGGAGTAATAGTAGTAGATGCAGACAGGAGTCAGTCTACTAATCTTGGACGTGATGCCTATATAATGACCATTGCCTCGATATCGTCATAAGTATTTGAAGTTCTATCAATTGCCCAACAGTAATTTGTTTACCCACCGTATGCTATTTTCTCAAGAGAAGCCACTAGTGAAATCTACGGCCCCCGGGTCTATTCTTCTTCATATTTGCTTTCCGATCTATTATTTGCCACTTTTATTTTCAGATCTATATTTCCAAAAACCCAAAAATACCTTGCTGCACTTTTTATTTGCTTATTTTAATTCCTGTTTTATCAAGATCTATTTATCCAATCTATCACAATTTTTATCCCGTCAACTTGACAATTTCTGGCACCGTTAACCGAAAGGGATTGACAACCCCTTTAACACGTCGGGTTGCAAGTATTTGTTCTTTGTGTGCAGGTACCGTTTACATAGTGGTGTTTGGTTCGATAATCTTGGTTTCATAACTCAGGGAAATACCTATCGAAGTTGTGCTGCATCATCCCTTCCTCTTTGGGGAAATACTGACGTAGTTCAAGCAACATCAAAAGGAATTTCTGGCGTCGTTGCCGGGGAGGATCAAGTCAAGTCTCCCGACAAAGTGTCAATTTCAGGTGCCGTTCCCGGGGAGAAGTCATCAACATCTATCAGGTTCCTGATCACAAATCTCATCTCCTTAGAATTTACATTATTTGCCATTTGCCTCTCATTTTCATCTCCCCCACTTCACAAAATTTTCCGTTTTATTCGCCCTCTTTTTCGTTTGCCGTTTTCTCATCAGATCTCTTATTTGCTTGAACCTGTCATCATGAGTGACTTTGGTATGGCAGAAACAGATGATGGCTTGACTCCTAAAATTGGACGATCTGGCAATCTGGATGTTAAAACTTTTGTTTTGGGGCAAGGGAATATTATGGGAAAAGAACATATCCAATAATTTTTCAACTGTGTCGGAAATTTAACTCTTGATGATGCTCCTATACTTAAAAGAACTAAATCTTATGCGGAAGCTATTTCAGCACTAGTTCTGAAACTTGAAAATAAATTTATCCGTACCCATCCTACCTTGCAAAGATTGTTTTATGAGTTACCTGTTATAAAGAATCCCAAGGCAAGAAAGTTGGCTACCCTTGATCTTATGAAGGAATTTGATTATATAATACGGGAAGCTAGGGAAATCTTTGATTTTTATGGTATGAACCGTGAAATACCGGTGATTGATGAGATCCTTTATAATAGCGTGTAACATCCCAAATTTTCAATTTGGAATGTTATACATAGGTCATCCATGCATATCATATTTTATTGCATTTTGTGTTGCGATCCTCGAAATTCTAAGCAACTCAAGGACCCACGGAGAGAGTTGGGGATTTCACGTTTTTCATATTTGAATTTTCTCGAATATCGAAACAAGGATCATTTTGGTTCTAATTATTTTTCTCTCCAAAAATATTTCATATTAAAATAACATGAGAGGAGATAATATGACTTCTCCAAAATAAATGAAATATTGGAGGAAAATGTTAAAATCAAATAAATAATTTTATTTGGATTTTATTGCTATTTTATTTGAATTAGAAAATATGCATATTTTTTAAATTTCATTTTTAGGCCAAGAAAATGTTCATCATGTTCTAAATATTTTATTTAGACGGCGAAAATTTGTTTTGCCATTTTTAGATTTTTATTTTATTTATTAGGATTTTTCTGGCGAAATTTGTTTAAAAAAAGTCAACGCCCGACTCCTCCCGAGGCCGAGCCCCCTCCTTAAATAGTGCCGCCCGCACCCCCGTGGACCCCCCAAGTCGTTGCCTCCACCGCCTCTCGCCGCAGCGTCGCCGCCTCCACCGCCGCAAACCCTGCCGCCTCGCGCCACCGCCCGCCGCTGCTGCTGCCGAGCCGCGCCGCCGCCTGCCGCCCCGCGCCTCGCCGCCTCGCCTCGCCGCGCCGCCCGTGCAAGCCCGACGGAGCCGCCGCCGTTCGCCGGATCTCGATCCACCGGTTTTTGTTCGGTTTAGGTAAAAAAACGATCGGTTTTTTGAGAAACCCTAGATGCGTTTTTTATTTTATCGGTTCGGTTTTCTCGGTTTAGTTAAATTAGCGGACGTTCGTCCATTCGTTCGTTCTTAAGAACGCTATTCACCGTTTAGGTTCAGACAGTGAACGTTCGTTCGTTAGTTTTTTCTTTTTATTTTATTTTCGGCCAGGGACCTATCCATGATTATTTTTATCGCATATTAGCCCCTGATCTTCAAACCCTCGTAACTTTTTAACGGTTTGTCCAAATCCAGTGAAACCAACGCCAAAATCTTCGTCTCGAAACCCTCTTGCCTTTTAAACAACTTGAACAAGGTTTTGAAAATTTAAAATTTGGTTTCAAGTAGATTTTATTTCGAAGTTCTTTTGACCGTAGTTTCAGTTCCATAGCTCCGTTTCGGTTGATTCTTTTTGCTAATCGAATCTCTTCAGTTGAGTTTTCAGATTCGATCGTCTTATTTTAGTTTTGCCCGTGCATCTCTGCTTGATTGCTTATGTATGCTATTATTTGTTTGCGATAGAATTCTCGGAGTGCGAAGCGTGCTACTACGAGTCGCTAGGTTTTGCGGATCATCAGCAAGGCAAATAACATTTTGATCATATTTTTCATACCTAGTTTTTATGCATTAGTTTCAATCCTCAAACACTGCATGATTAGGATGTGATTAACATGTGGGTATTGGGAAGTAGTTGATGAGGTAGAACCTATTACTCTTATGTTATCAAACCCTTGGGAGTTACTTCTACGTTATGCTTATATTGCCATGCTATGCTCGTAGACGTGGATTGGGTTTGAGAGTATCCATGACAGATGTGAGATTGTTAATTAATCGTTAACTTAATGTGGCAACTTTAATACACATCTGGGTGGATTGGTTGCGGGCACCTGGAGAATCCAGTGTTGTCCTAGGATATCCTGGAGTACCCGTGTGATCATCCTACGGTTCGCCACCCAGGCTCAAAGGGATCATAAGATTATTCATGCTAGAAACTTCCGTGTGCAGCCACAAGCTATTATGGGCTCTAGCATAGTTGAGTATGTTGCATGACCTCTTTTAGTGGTGGGCTAGCACATGTAGGGGAAAGTAGGTGTAACTATCCACCCAGAGTAAAGAGTTAATGTTTCTGAAAGACTGTGTCTCGTTCATCCGTTTCTCAAACACCATGTAGTGCGAGAAATCCAACGAAGGAGATCGAGTCTTTTGGGGAAAGTGTGCAAACCTCTGCAGAGTGTACAAACTAATCATGGTTAGCCGTGTCCCCGGTTATGGACATCTTGAGTGTCTGGTACTTGAATTATTGATTTGATCTCATCACTCTAAATTAATTTGTTGGGTTATTAATATTGCTTAAATGGGATTGAGTTGGAGGAACCTTCTCAATGTTTCAACCACCATGATAGTTAAACCAAATATATTCCTTTGTTGTAGGGAAAAATTGGCTCTTCGCAAAAACAATATAACCATAGAGCCTCCACCAGCTATACATGCATGTAGTGATAACATTTATCTGTTCATTGCTCTACTGTGTTATATTGCCAGCATATTCCATGTGCTGACCCATTTTCGGGCTGCAAAAAGTCATGTTGCAGTCTTTTCAGACGAAGAGTAAGGTGCGCTAGGTCGTTTGTCATGCACTCAGCTATGCCTTTGGAGTTGATGGACTCACTTTATCTTCCAAGCCTTCCGCTGTTATCTAAATTAGATGGCCTTAAGTCATATTTATTGTAATAAGTTCTCTTTTGAGACATTCGATGTAATAAGTGTGTGATTGCTACTCTGTTATAAATCCTTCGAGTACTGTGTGTGTCAGCATTACCGATCCAGGGATGACACTGAACACAGAGATTTGATTGTCTGAGGTCAGATCGCTACAAGATGGTATCAGAGCCCACGCTGAATGTAGGACACGACCACTAAGATGAACCATAGGTCACTCTTCTCTACTCATTTCTGAATCCTCTCCATTTTCTACTCTTTAGGATGGCGGACTCAAGGAACAAGTTTACACAACCAGATGAAGACACACCTTTTGGGAGACACTTGAAGGAAGTTACTAGGTAGCTGAACATCGGAATACCAAGCTTCACCGGGACCTACACCGCCACTTTACCAAAAGAAGAGCGATGGATGATTCGAGTTCAAGTTCGAGGAAGTACATTCACGCCAGTCACTGAACCCATAGAGTTTTTCTTTGATGCACCAACCTCGAGTCTAGGAAAGTGCATGGCAGCCCACATCGCCATGGGACGCATCGGAGAAGTTTAACACAAGGATCTTAAGGGCACTATCTACCAGATATTTGGGCGCCGAGATGAGCAATGGGAGATGATCAGCACCAGGAGGGACAGGTCCATTGCAGCTTTCATCCAGGAGTTAAACCAACACATCCGACGTCAGGAGAACCAGATGTGCGCAAGCATGATAGATTTGAAGAATGCGATGACCAGGAACATGGAGCTAGAAGAGGAACTCAAGTCTACACGAGACGTATATGAGGAGGAAATCATAATACTTGTGGAGAAGAATGATGACCTGACAAGGAAGCTAGGAGTATTCATGGGAGACCCCGCGCCAGGAGGAGAAGACGATTAACCCAAGGAGATTCGTTCTAAAGACTACATCATCATCGACGACACCGACTCCGACCCTGATGGTAGTGATGATAATTATGAAGACGAAGCTAGAGCGGATATCATGGAGTCTTCCACCGATCAAAATTTCTAGTTGACCACCATATGATTAGTAGTTTTTCCCCATGTACATAGTAGTAGTCCGAGCACTGTAACGATAGTTCTAGACCGTTTGTATGCCCTTGCTTGAATTGTTTTGGTGTGATATGAATGTGTTTGTCTCATGTGCATATGGGTAGTGCTTTCTCACTAGACCTCATTCTATTCTCAACTCTCCTCTTAAACCCATCAGATGCCTCTGAGACGTGATACCGGATTTGTCTTCCCACCGGAGATCACTCAGTTGATCCAGCAGCAGAATGCCTTGATGCAGATATTAGTCCAGAACCAAGGCAACAACAACAACAACCCTCCACCACCACCTCCAGTTGACAACTTAGCCCGTTTTCTGAGGTTGCAGCCGCCGGTGTTTTCCAGTAGCACCGAGCCAATAGTTACTGATGATTGGCTACGCAGGATTGGAAGGGAGTTGACCACCGCAGGTTGCACAGATGCTGAGAAGGTGCGTTTTACCGCACACCAATTGGATGGACCAACAGCCTCATGGTGGGAGAATTATACAACCACTTTCCCTATAGCCAATATCACTTGGGCTCAGTTTCAGCAAGCATTTCGCACTGCACATGTCTCCACTGGAGCTATGAACATGAAGAAGCATGAGTTTCGCAACTTACGCCAGGGAAACCGTACTGCGGGGCTGTATGTGGATGAGTTCAGTAAGTTAGCTCGCTATGCCCTAGATGATGTGGCCAGAGATGCCGTGAAGCAGGAGAAGTTTATGGAAGGGTTGAATGATGAGATGAGCATGCAGTTGATGGTGGCAACATTTGCAAACTACCAGGAGCTGGTGGACAGGGCTCTTATGATTGAAGGGAAGCAGCAGCAGATAGAGAGCCGCAAGAGGAAGTATGGACAAGGTAAGTACAATTCTGGAGCTCAGCAGAAGCCCCGTTTTACCCTGAACTCGGGGGGATATACCCATAACCATGGAGGCCATACCCACAATGGAGGGAACTCGCATAACCACAATGGCCCCAAGAATGGGAATGAGAATGGAGCAGGCAGTAATCAGAACCGCTCCAATCCAGCCACACCAGCCAAGAAGGATCTAAGTCACATTACTTGTGTCAAGTGCGGGAAGACTGGACACTACGCCACCGAGTGTTCTGAAGCAAAGAACAAAAATGGCAATGGAAGCTCTGGGAAGAAGCCCAACCCTTTCAACAGGGGACAAGTGAACCACGTTAACGTGGAGGAGGTTGAAGAGCAGCCTGATGCAGTTATCGGTAAGTTTTTGGTTAAGTCATTTACTGTAATGGTTCTTTTTGATACTGGTGCATCGCATTCATACATTTCAAGGGGATTTGTGGATAAGTATAAGTTTCTCACTAAAGTTCTTAGGACACCTATGTTAGTAAGCTCACCAGGAGCGGAGTATATGGCAAGTCAAGGATGTTTTCAGATTCCATTGACCATTGGAAGCCATGTTTTCCCCTCAGACCTGATAATTTTGGAGTCACAAGGATTGGATGTGATACTAGGAATGGATTGGCTATCGATGTATAGGGGAAACATCGATTGCGCCAGTAAGTCGATTTTACTTACCACCCCGGAGGGAAAAAGGATCAAGTATGTATCCAGGCATGCGCCTAGGAGGACTCAAGTAAATTCACTCTCGGGAGTTGTTCAGGAGGAAGTGCCTGTAGTGAAGGATTACCCAGATGTATTTCAGAGGAGCTACCAAGCATGCCGCCAGATCGGGACATTGAGTTTTTGATAGAACTATTGCCAGGCACCGGACCGATATCGAAGAGACCATACCGGATGCCCGCAAATGATCTGGAAGAGATGAAGAAGCAGATTAAGGAGTTACTGGAGAAAGGTTACATTCGACGAAGTTCATCACCATGGGGAGCCCCAGTGCTCTTAGTTGAGAAGAAGGATGGATCCTTAAGAATGGTTGTTGATTATCGTGCTCTGAATGAGGTGACAATCAAGAACAAGTACCCACTGCCGATGATCAATGATTTGTTTGACCAGCTGCAAGGAGCTAAAGTATTCTCCAAGATCGATCTGCGATCGGGATACCACCAGCTAAAGATCCGGGAAAAGGATATACCTAAGACAACTTTCACCAGAAGGTATGGGTTATATGAGTATACGGTTATGTCATTTGGATTGACTAATGCCCCTGCCTATTTCATGAGCATGATGAATAAGGTGTTTATGGAGTTTTTGGATAAGTTTGTCGTGGTGTTCATTGATGATATCTTGGTATACTCGAAGAATGAAGAGGAGCACAAGGAGCATTTGCGTTTAGTTCTCGAGAAGCTCAGGGAACATCAGTTATACGCCAAGTTCAGCAAGTGTGAGTTTTGGTTGAAGGAATTTGGATTTCTTGGACATGTTATATCAGGAGAAGGTATAGCAGTAGACCCCACCAAGGTTCAGTCAGTCATTGAGTGGTTGGCACCCACCTCAGTTGGAGAGATCCGCAGTTTTCTTGGACTCACGGGATACTATCGGAGATTCATTGAGAATTTTTCCAAGATTGCAAAGCCTATGACGGCGTTGTTGAAGAAGGACACCAAGTTCAAGTGGACAGAAGAATGTGAAGCAAGTTTCTAGGAGTTGAAGAAACGTTTGACTACAGCCCCAGTGCTGATTCTGCCAGATATACGCAAGGATTTCCAAGTGTATTGCGACACATCTCGCTTAGGACTTGGAGGAGTACTTATGCAAGACGGAAGAGTTGTCTCTTATGCCTCACGACAGCTTCGACCCCATGAGTTGAATTATGCCACGCATGATTTGGAGTTAGCAGCTATAGTGCATGCCCTCAAAACCTGGAGACATTTTCTTATCGGCAACCGTTGTGATGTGTACACGGATCACAAGAGTTTGAAGTATATTTTCACCCAGAAGGAGCGGAACCTCAGGCAAAGGAGATGGTTGGAACTCATAAAGGATTATGATATGAAGTTGCACTATCATCCGGGCAAGGCCAATGTCATAGCAGACGCCTTGAGCTGGAAGAGTTATGCTAATACCCTCGCAAATGGAGGACTGCCAAAGGAGTTAGCGGAAGATCTCAGGGAACTTCGTTTGGAGATTGTTCCTAGAGGTTTTGTTGTAGCGATGGAGGTTCAATCAACATTATTGGGGAAGATTCGAGAAGCTCAGAAGGATGACAAAGGAATTTCCGAGATAAAGGAGAGAATGGGCAAAGGAAAAGCCAAAGGTTTTCGTGAGGATGAGCACGACACCTTGTGGTTTGAGGACCGTGTATATGTGCCCAATAATGCGGAGATCAGGAAGTTGATACTTCAGGAAGCTCATGACTCGCCATACTCGATACACCCCGGAAACACCAAGATGTATTTGGATTTCAAGGAGCATTTCTGGTGGACTGGAATGAAGAAGGATATTGCCGAGTATGTAGGCGTATGTGATGTATGTCAGAGAATGAAGGCAGAACATCAAAAGCCAGCAGGATTATTGCAGCCTATGCCAATACCCGAATGGAAATGGGACAAGCTTGGCATGGATTTTATCACCGAATTACCCAGGACCCGCTCGGGATATGATTCTATCTGGGTAGTAGTAGATCGTCTGACCAAAGTAGCCCACTTTATCCCAGTGAAAACCACCTATACAAGTGCGGAGTTGGCCAAGATATATATGACCAGGATCGTATGTCTGCATGGAGTTCCGAGGACCATCGTATCAGATAGAGGGACATAGTTTACTTCAAAGTTTTGGCATCAGCTGCACCAGACTTTGGGTACCAGGCTAGAGTTCAGGATAGCCTTTCATCCGCAGACAGATGGATAGACCAAGAGAGTCAATCAGATTCTGGAGGACATGTTGAGAGCTCGTGCACTAGATTATGCATCTAGTTGGGATGACAATTTGCCTTACACAGAGTTCTCATACAACAATAGCTACCAGGCCAGTTTGAAGATGGCACCTTTCGAAGCTTTGTATGGAAGGAGGTGCAGGACACTGTTGATGTGGGACGAAGTTGGAGATCGTCAGTTGTTTGGACCAGATTTGATCAAACAGTCAGAAGAGAAGGTTAAGCTGATTCGAGATAGACTGAAGGTAGCACAGTCCAGGCAGAAGAGTGATGCAGACTCGAAACGCTAGGAGGTAGGCTATGAAATCGGAGACAGAGCCTATCTTCGAGTATCACCTCTGCGAGGGGTTAAACGTTTTGGAGTTAAAGGAAAGTTAGCCCCGCGATTTGTAGGACCATACCGAGTTTTGGAACGTATGGGAGAGGTGGCCTACAAGTTGGAGTTACCCGAAGGACTGCCAGGAGTTCATGATGTGTTTCACATTTCCCAGTTGAAGAAGTGCCATGCAGAGATGGCCGATATTCCGCTGAGAGATACAGTGCCCCTGGAAGCAATTCAGTTGGATAGTGATTTGACCTATGAGGAGAAACCTGTCAAAATTCTCGAGTTTGCCAGCCGAGTTACACGCAGTAAGGTCATCATGTTTTGCAAAGTTTAGTGGAGCCACCATACGAGGATGAAGCCACCTGTTAACGGGAGGAAGATCTACTCAAAGACCACCCACACCTATTTTCTAGCCAACCCGAATCTCGAGGACGAGATTCATCTTAAGGGGGGTAGGTTTGTAACATCCCAAATTTTCAATTTGGAATGTTATACATAGGTCATCCATGCATATCATATTTTATTGCATTTTGTGTTGCGATCCTCGAAATTCTAAGAAACTCAAGGACCCACGGATAGAGTTGGGGATTTCACGTTTTCATATTTGAATTTTCTCGAATATCGAAACAAGGATCATTTTGGTTTTAATTATTTTTCTCTCCAAAAACATTTCATATTAAAATAACATGAGAGGAGATAATATAACTTCTTCAAAATAAATGAAATATTGGAGGAAAAATGTTAAAATCAAATAAATAATTTTATTTGGATTTTATTGCTATTTTATTAGAATTAGAAAAATATGCATATTTTTAAAATGTCATTTTAGGCCAAGAAAATGTTCATCATGTTCTAAATATTTTATTTAGACGGTGAAAATTTGTTTTGGCATTTTTAGATTTTTATTTTATTTATTTGGATTTTTTCGGCAAATTTTGTTTTTTTAAGTCAACGCCAGACTCGGCCGAAGGCCCAGCCGAGCAAGGCCGGCCCGCAACGCGCCACCGCCTCCGCCACCGTGCCCGAGTCTGGCCGGGACAAGGGCGAGCCACCGTCGTTGCCCGGGAGTCCTCCCGAGGCCGAGCCCCCCTACTTAAATAGCGCCGCCCGCACCCCCGTGGACCCCCCAAGTCGCCGCCTCCACCGCCTCTCGCTGCAGCGTCGCCGCCGCCAAGTCGCGCCGCCGCCGCCCGCCGCCGCTGCTGCCGAGCCGCGCCGCCGCCTGCCGCCCCGCGCCTCGCCACCTCGCCTCGCCGCGCCGCCCGCGCAAGCCTGCCGGAGCCGCCACCGTTCGCGGATCTCGATACGCCGGTTTTGTTCGGTTTAGGTAAAAAAAAACGATTGTTTTTTTACAAACCCTAGATGCGTTTTTTTATCGGTTCGGTTTTCTCGGTATAGTTAAATTAGCGGACGTTCGTCCGTTCGAACGCTATTCGCCGGTTAGGTTCAGACAGCGAACGTTCATTCGTTAGTTTTTTCTTTTTATTTTATTTTCGGCCAGGGACCTATCCGCGATTATTTTTATCGTAGATTAGCCCCTGATCTTCAAACCCTCGTAAACTTTTAACCGTTTGTCCAAATCCAGTGAAACCAACGCCAAAATCTTCGTCTTGAAACCCTCTTTCTGTTTAAACAACTTGAACGAGGTTTTTACAATTTAAAATTTGGTTTCAAGCAGATTTGATTTCGAAGTTGTTTTGACCGTAGTTTCAGTTCCGTAGCTCCGTTTCGGTTGATTCTTTTTGCTAATCGAATCTCTTCAGTTGAGTTTTCAGATTCGATCTTCTTATTTGAGTTTTGCCCGTGCATCTCTACTTGATTGCTTATGTATGCTATTGTTTGTTTGCGATAGAATTCCCAGAGTGCGAAGCGTGCTACTACGAGTCACTAGGTTTTGCGGATCGTAAGCAAGGCAAGTAACACTTTGATCATATTTTTCATACCCAGTTTTTATACATTCGTTTCAATCCTCAAACACTGCATGATTAGGATGTGATTAACATGTGGGTATTGGGAAGTAGTTGATGATGTAGAACCTATTTGTCGGTGTGGAACGACACCTATGGGATCACAAGAATCCCTACTACGGTTGCCGGGGCGCGGGGTTGCGAGAAGAGCAGGGCTAGTAGACAGCACAAGGATCGTTTACCCAGATTCGGGCCGCGAGGATGCGTAAACCCTAGTCCTGCTTTGGTGGGTGTATTTCAGAGGGTTCTTGAGCTCTCAAACTAGCTGTGGTCAGTGCGTGGTTCGAAAGAGCCGAATCCTTCTCCAGTATGCCATGGGCCTCCTTTTATAGTCGGAAGGGGCTGCCACAGTGGCACATAGGAGGTGGAAAGGTGTACAGTGCCCTGAGCTTATCGCTCGTATTACAGGACAAGACGCATTTAATGCGTAGCTTAGGTGTCCCCTTGCTTTATCGAGGACCGGGGTGAGGCCCGTCCCGTCCGTCGCCTCTCCTCCTCGCTCCGACACGCGCCTTGGCCAGCGATGCGTGCGGCGCCATGTAGGCAGGCAGGCAGCTGAGGTGGCGCGGTGGTGGAGCCTTCACGAAGATCTGCATGCCGCCATGCAGGCGCTCGATGAGTTGGCCTGGGGGCTGCCTGTTGCCACGCAGGTGCCCGCCCAGCTGGTTGGGCTGGCAGCTGCATCTGATTGATGGTGGAAGCTTGGTCGGCGTGGGCCTCGCGGTGACCCTGCTGGCGTCCTTGGTGAGGGCCTTGCCGGGTGGCCCGGCAAGGGTCTTGCCGTGTGGCCCGGCAAGGGTCTTGCTGTGGCGCGCTGTCGTCCCCGGCAAGGGCCTTGCCGGGGGTCTGGTGGCCTTCCTCGGCAAGGATCTTTCCGAGGATCGTCGTCTTCTAATCCTCATCTGATCTTGAATATGTCTTCACAAAGATCTGCATGCCACCACACAGGTGCCTTCCCGAGCCCTGGCCCCACATGGATGATGGCGTTGGGGACTGTGGGCTCAAGGGTGGCTCGCTCTATTGGTGTGGGGCGAGCTGTCCCGGCAAGGATCTTGCCGGGACTGCTGAGGCTGCCCCGGCAAGGGTCTTGCCGGGGGAACCTGCTTCGTCCCTCTGCTCTTTGTGGTCTTGGCCTTGGCGTTGCTCTTATTGTCTTGGGCTTTGGTCTTACCTTGGCTCACCTCCCCTGTTTTTCTTGGCGTGACCGTAGGCGCGGCTCCGACTGCCCGTGCACAGGTATAGGGGTACAAAAACGCACCCCTCTTTTTGTACACCGACAGGAGCCCGCGGGCCTGGGCCACACATAAGCGCGACACGTTGTTGGGCCAGGCCCAAAACGGTGCGCAGGCAGGCGGGGCGGTTTTTTTACCGCGGTAAAAAATTTCATGCGCTGCGCTTCCCACGACCCGCGCGCGGCGCGTCGTGGAGGAGTGTGCGTGACGTGGGCGGCATGCGTGGGGCGGTTTCCACACGCATGCGTCATATTGCAGTAAAGAGGCGGCTTGCGCCTTCCCCGTAAAAAGAGGGAGGCGTGGAGGCGCGGCTCATTTAATGAATGGGGCTGGGTCGCGGTCTTCAAGGCGTCCACTCACCACGATCACGGGGTGGGGAGATGTCGCTTCACCCGTCCCCTCAGTTCTGCATGTCCGCCACGCGTCCTTCATGCGCCTGGGGTGGCAAGCGGTGGAGGCGGGAAACCGGGCCGTCGCTGGTTGGGGCAGTGGGTCGGTCCTGATTCCCTGCGCCTCCGGTGGCTGGATTGGTCGAGCGGGGCGGCCGAGCCCCGACCCCGCCCCTTCATAAAGAGGGGGAAGGGGGGATGGCGTCCCGCATTCTTCTGTCATCTATCTCCTCTTGCTTCTGCTTCTTCCTTTCACTCGCCATGGAGAAAGGGAACCCGGGTCCCTCGACGGTGGCGGCGAGGGTCGCCGCTCGATAGCGCGTCCCTCATCCTCCTGAGCCCGTGGTGGTGGAACCAGCCACGAGGGGAAGGGGGAGTGGGCGAGGCCGGGTCAGAGGTCGTAGTGCTCGGGGAAGAGGAGGACGGGGCGGCGCGCCGGCTTCGCCCCCGCCAATGGTGCCTTTCCTGATGGAAGGCCATGTTGGAGACCAGCCCCGCGAGTTCTTCATTAGGCTGCGCCGGCCTCCGTGTCGCCGTCTCCGTCTTCCCGCCCCGTTTGCTTGGGAGATCTAGCGTGACCGGCCCCAATCCCTCAGATTGCACATGAGGGGTTGTGGGAACGGGGGCACGCCGGTCGACGTCGACTTCCCGGCTCCTCGGGTCATGTACCTCCGTCGTGGGTGGAAGACGTTCGCTCGCATCCACAGCCTAACGGCGGGGCTCGTCCTCTACTTCAAATTGATGGAGGACGGCCTGCTCTCCGTCAAGGTCTTCGGAGACTTCGGGACTCGCCTGAAGTGCTGCGTGGAGAGCTCCTCCGATGGAGATTTCGACGATGGAAGCTCTTCCTCGAGCGGAAGTGATGAGGAGGACTGCGGGGCAGATGACGGGGATGAGAACGACTAGGCGTCGGACGCCCCGCGCCTGGGTGGGTGCGGCAGCAGCAGCATCTGCACCTGGCCGCTCCTCCGACAGGGTTTTGCCGGGGGTGGGGCCAGCTCCTTGAACTTCTCGGGGCCGTCTCCTTGGGCGGCTGGCATCGGGAGGCTGCGGAAGAGGAAGAGGGCGGGCGGCAAGGCCGTCAACTCGGAGTACGCGGGCATCGACGCCTTCGTCGCGTACTGCCGGTCCTGCTGCCTTGTCTTCCAGCTCCTTTCCCGGCACCGTCATCACCGGCCTACCCGTGGGTGGCCACCGAGGTGTTCTCTTGGTGCTTTCTGCTGCTCGTAGCTCGCCTAGGCGCCCATTTTGTCCTCTCGCCTCCTTGACCTGCCTCCTGAGGAGAGGGACAAGAAAGGGATCACGAGCGCCTTATCTCCTTTTTTAATCTGTAAGCCTTCGGGCCTTGTTAAATTTAAAGCTTGTAATCCCCTTTGTTCATGTTTTTCATTCCGTATGGACTGTACCTGTATGGGATGTTTTTTATGAAAAAGGGACGCTTGCCAGGTTTTTCGTTCATGGGTAAATCCCGCGACAAGGAGCGAATCCTTGTTATTGTTTAAGATAAACGTTTTCGCCCGGCAACAGGCCTTACCGTTCCCCCACTCCACTCGACCGTTCTCGCGCTCTTGGTGGAGGTAGGGATGAAGTGGGCTTTAGGCTCCTTGTTCTACCTCCTTGCCGCCGTGGCTACAACCAAATCCGGACCTAGGAAATAATCCTTAGGTATAGGAAAAAGGGGAGCACGGCAGCCTAGAGATAAAAACGAGGTTTCACATGCCCCAGTCCTGTTCCGAAATGCATGAAAGAGGATAAAAGACTTATCTGGATCTGCAGCCCCCCGGCAATCTCATCTTGCCGCGGTTGGATCCTTGTGCTTGCAGCCCCCGACAACTCTGGTTTGCCGGGGTCGGGACGCCGGTCCATTTTCTTTCTTCCAAGTAGCTCGGCAGAAGTGCTCATGTGCCCTGCGAACCAAAAGAGGACAGAAGAGAAACAGATAGACGCACACTCGACCTCTAAGCTAGGGGTTAGTCGCTGCTGAGCACTATCAACCCTAACCAAGGAAGAGACTCGACCTAGCATGCGTGCTATGACTTAGGGCGCCGGCGCTTCATTTATTTATGCTCTGGGTCTGCGCCTAGCTTTGTACGAAGGGTTACATGCCTTGCCGGCAAAGCTTGTACAAAAGGTGGCTTGCCGGGAGGCCCGGCAAGCCGCGCCTTGTGGGTAAAACTTGCGAAGATGCTCGACGTTCCAGGAGTTGCTCACTGGGACGACATCTTTGGTCTCCAGGAGGACTGCGCCGGGCCTGGTGACTCGTATTACCCGATAAGGGCCTTCCCACTTCGGCGTCAACTTGTTGGCATTCTTGGCCGACTGAACGCGCCGAAGAACAAGGTCGCCTTCCTCAAAGCTTCGGGCATGAACCTTGCGGCTATGGTAGCGGTGCAAGGCTTGCTGGTAGCGCGCTGCTCTCACAGCCGCCCGGCAAGCCTCAAGGAGCGTTGCGTCATCTTGGCGCAACTGATCTTGCTCAAGCTCATCATAAGCGACCACTCGAGGTGACCCGTATATGAGTTCTGTGGGGAGAACTGCTTCTGCCCCGTATACCAGGGCAAAAGGTGTCTGGCTGGTGGCTCGATTTGGCATCGTCCTGATCGACCAAAGAACCGTCGGCAATTCATCAATCCAGTGCCTTCCGCTCTTGCGCAACTTGTCAAAAGTGTTTGTCCTTAGGCCTCGCAACACTTCAGCATTTGCCCTCTCCGCTTGGCCGTTGCTCCATGGGTGTGCCACGGAAGCAAAACAGACCTTGCTGCCGAGGTCTTGAATGTATTGCATGAAGGTGTGGCTCGTGAACTGCATGCCGTTGTGGGTGATGACTCTGTTTGGCACACCAAAACGGTAGACCAGTCCCTTGAAAAACTTGACAGTTGATTGAGCAGTCACCTTTCTCACTGCTTCCACCTCCGGCCACTTTGTGAACTTGTCGATCGCAACGTACAAGTACTCAAAGCCCCCGACAGCACGGGGGAAAGGGCCCAGTATATCGAGCCCCCAGACCGAGAATGGCCAGGAGAGAGGGATTGTTTGAAGGGCTTGAGCTGGTTGATGAAGCTTCTTTGAATGGAACTGACACGCTTCACACTTGGTTACTAGTGCCGTCGCATCCTGGAGGGCGGTGGTCCAGAAGAAACCTTGCCGGAACGCCTTCCCGGCAAGGGCCCTCGACCCTATGTGGGAGCCACATATGCCTCCGTGTATCTCCGCCAACAGCTCCAGTCCTTCCTCCCGGGGGATGCACTTCAATTTCACACCGTTTAGCCTTCTCCTGTACAGGACGTCATCGACGAACTGGTACAGGGCGGACCGACGGGCTACTTTTTCCGCTTCTTCCTGCTCCTCAGGAAGCTCCCCTGTTTGGTGGAATTGGACGGTATGTTGCGCCCATGTCGGAGCCTGGGGCTCGACGGCAAGGACCAAAGGCATTTCTTCCGCCATGGGAGCGGCTGTCTCTACGGCCAGGGCTTGACGCCCTGCCGGAGCCAGTTGCTCTTGGGCAGGCTCAGCGTCCGTGGCAGCACCCTTGCCGGCAGCCCTAGGGGGCTCGGTAGGAAAGTACTTGCGGGGACCTGACTTCCTCCGCTTGTTCTGCCCCGTTGATGGTTCGACGGATGGTTGAGTTAACCGGAGAAAAAAGGTACCTGGTTCCACAGGTAGCTTGAATGCGGCACACTTTGACAGGTAATCGGCGATGTCGTTCTCCGCTTGGATACCGTCAAAGCGTTCCTCCAGCTTCCTCACCTCATCTACGTAAGCTTCCATCAATGGGCTCTGATAATCCTTGTTGACCTGTCTGACAACGAGCTGCGAGTCACCCCTGACGATGAGCTTCTTCACCCCGAGGTCTGCCGCGATCCTGAGACCGGCAAGCAATCCCTCGTACTTAGCAGTGTTGTTGGTGGACATCTCCCTGGGGAAGTGCATCTGGATCACGTACTTGAGGTGCTCTCTAGTGGGTGCGAGGAGCAGCACACCGGCACCGGCGCCTTGCAGCGAGAAAGCCCCATCAAAGTACATTATCCAGTCGCGGTCTACTTCCTTGACGGGGAGAGTGGTCTCCTGGATTTCTTCGTCAGGCGTCGAGGTCCATTCTGCAATGAACTCTGCCAAGACTCTGCTCTGAATTGTCGAGGTACTTTCAAACTTTAAACCAAAGCTTGACAACTCCAAGGCCCATTCCACAATCCTTCCAGTCGCATCTGGGTTGTGCAGTATCCGTTGCAATGGGAGGCGGGTGACGACAGTGATCTCGTGGGCTTGGAAGTAATGACGCAGCTTCCTCGAGGCCATAAGGAGGCCGAAGAGCAATTTCTGCACACCGGAGTACCTCGATCTAGCTCCCTGCAAGGGGGAGCTGACAAAGTAAACCGGGTGCTGCATCTTCTTCTTCTTCTGCACCACCTCACTTGACTGCGCGGGCACTGCCTCGGCGGCATCAGACTCTGCCGGGGGCCTCGCCTTGCCGGCACCAGGCCCTGCCGGGGGAATTTTGGGCTTGCCATCCACTGGTTCTGCCGCCGTCACTGCCTCCTCGTTGACCTCCCTCTGTTCCACCAGCGCGGCGCTGACCACTTGATTCGTCGCCGCCAGATACAGCAGCAACGGCTCTTGTGGTTTAGGCGCAACCAGTATTGGCGTGGAGGAAAGGTATTTCTTCAGATCCTGCAATGCTGCCTCGGCTTCTGGTGTCCACTCCATTGGGCCTGCCTTTTTAAAGATTTTGAAGAAGGGAAGGGCGCGCTCGGCGGACTTGGAGATGAATCGGCTCATGGCGGCAACGCAGCCGGTGAGCCGACGCACATCTTTGATCCGCTTGGGTGCCTCAATCTGCTCAATAGCCTTGATCTTGTCTGGGTTTGCCTCGATCCCGCGCTGCGACACAAAGAACCCGAGAAGCTTGCCGGATGGAACCCGAAGACACACTTCTCAGGGTTGAGCTTGAGGTTGATCTTGCGCAGGTTGGCAAATGTCTCTTCCAGATCTTGCACAAGAGTTGGCCCATCCTTGGTTTTGACCACTATGTCATCCATGTATGCCTCCATATTTCTATGGAACTGAGGTTCAAAACAAATTTGGACTGCTCTTGCGAACGTTGAGCCAGCACTCTTCAACCCGAAAGGCATCCGTAAAAAGCAATACGTACCACATGGGGTGATGAATGATGTCTTCTCTTCATCCTCACTTGTCATGAAGATCTGGTGGTAGCCTAAGTAGGCGTCGAGGAATGATAACAGATCACACCCGGCTGTGGAGTCAAAAATCTGGTCGATGCGCGGCAACAGGAAGGGTCCTTAGGACAAGCCTTATTGATATCTGTGTAATCAATACACAGCCTCCACTTCCCATTCGCCTTGCGCACCACTACCGGATTGGCCAACCACGTCGGGTGGAGCATGATAACCCACAAGTATAGGGGATTGCAACCGTTTTCAAGGGTAGAGTATTCAACCCAAATTTATTGATTCGACACAAGGGGAGCCAAAGAATATTCTCAAGTATTAGCAACTGAGTTGTCAATTCAACCACACCTGGATAACTTAATATCTGCAGCAAAGTATTTAGTAGAAAAGTAGTATGGAACTAATGGTAACGATAGCAAAAGTAATATTTTTGGGTTTTGTAGTGATTGTAACAGTAGCAACGGAAAAGTAAATAAGCGAAGAACAATATGTGAAAAGCTCGTAGGCATTGGATCGGTGATGGAGAATTATGCCGGATGCGGTTCATCATGTAACAGTCATAACATAGGGTGACACAGAACTAGCTCCAATTCATCAATATAATGTAGGCATGTATTCCGAATATAGTCATACATGCTTATGGATAAGAACTTGCATGACATCTTTTGTCCTACCCTCCAGTGGTAGCGGGGTCCTATTGGAAACTAAGGGATATTAAGGCCTCCTTTTAATAGAGTACCGGAGCAAAGCATTAACACATAGTGAATACATGAACTCCTCAAACTATGGTCATCATCGGGAGTGGTCCTGATTATTGTCACTTCGGGGTTGCCGGATCATAACACATAGTAGGTGACTATAGACTTGCAAGATTGGATCAAGAACTCGCATATATTCATGAAAACATAATAGGTTCACATCTGAAATCATGGCACTCGGCCCCTAGTGACAAGCATTAAGCATAGCAAAGTCATAGCAACATCAATCTCAGAACATAGTGGATACTAGGGATCAAACCCTAACAAAACTAACTCGATTACATGATAAATCTCATCCAACCCATCACCGTCCAGCAAGCCTACGATGGAATTACTCACGCACGGCGGTGAGCATCATGAAATTGGTGATGGAGGATGGTTGATGATGACGACGGCGACGAATCCCCCTCTCCGGAGCCCCGAACGGACTCTAGATCAGCCCTCCCGAGAGGTTTTAGGGCTTGGCGGCGGCTCCGTATCGTAAAACATGATGAATCCTTCTCTCTGATTTTTTTCTCCCCGAAAGTGAATATATGGAGTTGGAGTTGAGGTCGGTGGAGCGTCAGGGGGCCCACGAGGTAGGGACGCGCGCAGGGGTGCAGGCGCGCGCAGGGGGGCAGGCGCGCCCCCACCCTCGTGGAGAGGGTGTGGGCCCCCTGACATGGACTTTTCTTCCAGTATTTTTCTTATTTTCCAAATAGATGTTCCGTGGAGTTTTAGGTCATTCCGAGAACTTTTGTTTCTGCACATAAATAACACCATGGAAAGTCTGCTGAAAACAGCGTCAGTCCGGGTTAGTTCCATTCAAATCATGCAAGTTAGAGTCCAAAACAAGGGCAAAAGTGTTTGGAAAAGTAGATACGACGGAGACGTATCAACTCCCCCAAGCTTAAACCTTTGCTTGTCCTCAAGCAATTCAGTTGATAAACTGAAAGTGATAAAGAAAAACTTTTACAAACTCGGTTTGCTCTTGTTGTTGTAAATATGTAAAGCCAGCATTCAAGTTTTCAGCAAAGATTATGACTAACCACATTCGCAATAACTCTTAGGTCTCATGTTTACTCATATCAATGGCATAATCAACTAGCGAGCAATAATAATAAATCTCGGATGAGAACACTTTCTCAAAACAATCATGATATGATATAACAAGATGGTATCTCGCTAGCCCTTTCTGAGACCGCAAAACATAAATGCAGAGCACCTTTAAAGATCAAGGACTGACTAGAGATTGTAATTCATGGTAAAAGAGATCCAGTCATAGTCATACCCAATACAAATTAATAGTAATGGATGCAAATGACAGCTGCGCTCTCCAGCTAGTGCTTTTAATAAGAGGGTGATGACTCAACATAAAAGTAAATAGATAGGTCCTTCGCAGAGGGAAGCAGGGATTTGTAGAGGTGCCAGAGCTCGGTTTTCAAATAGAAATAAATAATATTTTGAGCGGCATACTTTCATTGTTAACATAACAACCAAGAGATGGCGATATCTTCCATGCAACACACATTATAGGCGGTTCCCAAACAGAATGGTAAAGTTTATACTCCCCCTCCACCAATAAGCATCAATCCATAGCTTGCTCGAAACAACGAGTGCCTCCAACTAGCAACAGTCCCAGGGGGAGTTTTGTTTGCAATTATTTTGATTTAGTTTGCATAAAGCATGGGACTGGGCATCCCGGTGACCAGCCATTTTCTCGTGAATGAGGAGCGGAGTCCACCCCTCTTGAGAATAACCCGCCTAGCATGGAAGATACGGACATCCCTAGTTGATACATGAGCTATTCGAGCATACAAAACAGAATTTCATTTGAAGGTTTAGAGTTTGGCACATACAAATTTACTTGGAACGGTAGGTAGATACCGCATATAGGAAGGTATAGTGGACTCATATGGAATAACTTTGGGGTTTAAGGGATTGGATGCACAAGCAGTATTCCCGCTTAGTACAAGTGAAGGCTAGCAAAAGACTGGGAAGCGACCAACTAGAGAGCGACAACAGTCATGAACATGCATTAAAAATAATAGACATTGAGTATGAGCATGAGTAGGATATAATCCACCATGAACATAAATATCGTGAAGGCTATGTTGATTTGTTTCAACTACATGTGTGAACATGTGCCAAGTCGAGTCACTTAAATCATTCAAAGGAGGATACCACCCCACTATACCACATCACAACCATTTTAATAGCATGTTGGCCCGCAAGGTAAACCATTATAACTCATAGCTAATCAAGTATGGCACGAGCAACTATGATCTCTAATTGTCATTGCAAACATGTTTATTCATAATAGGCTGAATCAGGAACGATGAACTAATCATATTTACAAAAACAAGAGAGGTCGAGTTCATACCAGCTTCTCTCATCTCAATCAGTCCATCATATATTGTCATAATTGCCTTTCACTTGCACGACCGAACAAGGTGAAAATAATAAGAGTGCACGTGCATTGGACTAAGCTGGAATCTGCGAGCATTCAATAAACACGAGAAGACAAGGCAATATGGGCTCTTGTTAAATCAACAATAATGCATATAAAAGCCACTTCAACAATTTAATCATGGTCTTCTCCTATCGACCCCCAAAGAAAAGAAAAGAAATAAAACTATTTACATGGGAAAGCTCCCAATAAGCAAAAGAAGAACGGGAAATCTTTCTGGGTTTTCCTTTTTAATTATTACTACTACAGTAAGAAAAGTAAACAACCTAAAAGCTACACTAATTTTTTTGGTTTTTCTTAAGGTTTAACAAACACACAAGAAGAAAGCAAGAAAAAGAAAATAAACTAGCATGGATATTACAGTGAAAGAGTATGAGCACCGACATCTAGCAATGAGTGTGTAAACATAAATGTAATGTCGGTAAGAAATACGTACTCCCCCAAGCTTAGGCTTTTGGCCTAAGTTGGTTTATTGCCACGGATGGACTGGCGGATATCCATAGTTGTAGCTGGGGTCGTACTGAGATGAAGAAGACTCTGATTGCCACTGGTTAGAAATCATCTCCGGATCCCAATAATAGTTAGACTGTCGTGGAGGTTCAGATTGTGGTTCCGGCTCCGTGGCTGGTGTAGGGTTCCGGTGGGCATGAATGGCCGCCAACGGAACGAGATACGGACCTTCAGATAAATTAAACAAGGAGGGAGCAGGCAAGGTAATAGTCTCAGGGTGATGTTTATCAAAGAACAATTTGTATTTAAGCGCTCCTTCCCTATTCTTAACAATAAAGTCATGCGTTACCATACTCTTATAATCTAAATAAGCAGTGGGCAGCAATTTTTCTTCTTTTTCATAGTGCCTAATAGGTATGTTATAATGTGCAGCAAGGCGTGAAGCATAAATACCTCCAAAGATGGGGCCCTTTGTACGGTTCAGACTTAACCGTTTGGCAATAATACCGCCCATACTAACAGTGTTATCGCAGAATAAACCATGGAACAAAATGATAATATCAGGAACACTAAGGTTTCCACAGTTTCCGCGACCAATTAAGCAACGACTAGCAAATATAGCAAAGTAGCGTAAAACAGGAAAATGTATGCTAGTGATTCTTGCATCGGAAACCTTCCTGGTTTCCCCCACAGTGATAGTGTCAATAAACCCATCCACATCTTTACGATGTGGTTCATCTAAACTACCCTCAAAAGGTATTTTGCAGATCTTGCAAAATTCATCTAGTGGCATCTTCTTAACAACATCATATAAATGAAACTCTACTGAAGGAGGTGATTCCTTAGGAAAATAGTAGAAGTTTTGCACAAAAGTATTGGTGAGTAAGAGATACTGATTGCGTTGGTCGCGGAGGAAGTCGGTGAGGCCTGCATTCTCAGCCAATTCATAAAAATCATCATAAATCCCGGCTTCTCTCAAGAAATCATTGGAAGGCCATTCACACGGCCGGACCTCCGCGGTGCGAGGCAAATTATATTTGGGCCTCTGTGCTTCTTCACTTTGCTTTCCTTCGAGCTTCGGCTCGATGAGCCCCTCAAAAATCTCTTCATTATTTTCTGAAAAATTCTGAAATTTTTAGTAACTTCAAATAAAAGTAAACCAAACTCAACAAAATTGATAGCAACTACTCCTACAAGTGCCTAGAGCCTTTATCAAGCATTAGAACTACTTGGAACCATATAAATTTGACATGCAAGCTCAAGAACATGGTCACCTAGGCAGCACAAATTTGCAATGAATAAAGCACTAGAACAAAAACTAATTAGACCAATGGAGGAGTCACATACCAAGGAACAATCCCCCCAAGCAGTTTTGTGAGAGGTGCTTTGACCAAGGAGATCGAAAATCGCAGCAAAATGAGCTAGAACTCGTGCTTGAGCTGGATGGTGATTTTTTGGGAGGAAGAAGAAATGTGTGGGTGCAGGAATAAGTGGAGGGGAGCAGCCATGGGCCCACGAGGCAGGGGGCGCGCCCTGGACCCTCGTGGCCAGGTGCTTGCCCCCCCTGCTGTGTTCTCAGTGCAAAATATTCTCAAATATTCCAGAAAAAATCATATTCCATTTTCAGGGCATTTGGAGAACTTTTATTTTCGGGGTATTTTTTTATTGCACGGATAAATCAGAAAACAGATAGGAAAATACTATTTTTGCTTTATTTCAACTAAATAACAGAAAGTAAAGAGAGGTTACAGAAGGTTGTGCTTCTAGTTTCATCCATCTCATGCTCATCAAAAGGAATCCACTAACAAGGTTGATCAAGTCTTGTTAACAAACTCATTCCGAATAACATGGAACCGGAGAAATTTCGAATAACACTATGTTACCTCAACGGGGATATGCACATCCACAATAATAAGAATATCATATTTCTTCTTGACAGTAGGAAGAGGAAATTCAAAACCTCCAAAAATAATGAATGAAATTTTCCCAATAGAATTGATACTGTGGACTTGAGGTTGTTTCCTCGGAAAGTGTACCGTATGCTCATTACCATTAACATGAAAAGTGACATTGCCTTTGTTGCAATCAATAACAGCCCCTGCAGTATTCAAAAAAGGTCTTCCAAGAATAATAGACATACTATCATCCTCGGGGATATCGAGAATAACAAAGTTCGTTAAAATAGGAACGTTTGCAACCACAACAGGCACATCCTCACAAATACCGACAGGTATAGCAGTTGATTTATCAGCCAATTGCAAAGATATTTCAGTAGGTGTCAACTTATTCAAATCAAGTCTACGGTATAAAGAGAGAGGCATAACACTAACACCGGCTCCAAGATCACATAAAGCAGTTTTAACATAGTTTCTTTTAATGGAGCATGGTATAGTTGGTACTCCTGGATCTCCTAGTTTCTTAGGTATTCCACCCTTAAAAGTATAATTAGCTAGCATGGTGGAAATTTTAGCTTCCGGTATCTTTCTTTTATTAGTGACAATTTCTTTCATATACTTAGCATAAGGATTCATTTTGAGCATATCAGTCAATCGCATACGCAAAAAGATAGGTCTAATCATTTCAGCAAAGCGCTCAAAATCCTCATCATCCTTTTTCTTGGATGTTTTGGGAGGAAAAGGCATGGGTTTCTGAACCCATGGTTCTCTTTCTTTACCATGTTTCCTAGCAACAATGTCTCTCTTATCATAACATTGATTCTTTGATTGTGGGTTATCAAGATCAACATCAGGTTCAATTTCTACATCATTATCATTACTAGGTTGAGCATCATCATGAACATCTTCATTAATATTTTCATTAGGTTCATGTTCATTACCAGATTGTGTTTCAGCATCAGAAATAGAAATATCATTTGGATTCTCAGGTGGTTTGGCAATAGGTCCACTAGAAGCATGCAAAGTCCTATCATCTTTCTTTTTCTTCTTTTTAGAAGGACTAGGTGCATCTATATTATTTCTTTGAGAATCTTGCTCAATTCTCTTAGGATGGCCTTCAGGATACAAAGGTTCCTGAGTCATTTTACTAGTTCTAGTAGCCACTCTAACAGCATAATCATTTTTCTTACTATTCAATTCATTGAGCAAATCATTCTGAGCTTGAAGTACTTGTTGTACTTGAGTGGTAACCATAGAAGCATGTTTACTAATGAGTTTAAGTTCACCTTTAACATTAGCCATGTAATTACTCAAATGTTCAATCATATAAGCATTTTGTTTTAATTGTCGACCAAAATAAGCATTGAAGTCTTCTTGCTTAACCATAAAGTTGTCAAACTCATCCAAACATTGGCTAGCAAACTTAGTAGGAGGGGTTTCAGCTTTATCATATCTATAGAGAGAATTTACCTTTACTACCTGTGTCGGGTTATCAAGACCATGTGTTTCTTCAATAGGTGAAGGATTAAGATCATATGTTTCTTCAACAGGCGGTAAATGAAGACCATGTATTTCTTCAATAGGAGGTAAATTCTTAACATCTTCAGCTTTAATACCCTTTTCTTTCATAGATTTCTTTGCTTCTTGCATATCTTCAGGACTGAGAAATAGAACACCTCTTTTCTTCGGAGTTGGTTTAGGAATAGGCTCAGGAAGTGTCCAATTATTTTCATTTGTCAACATATTATTTAGTAGAATTTCAGCTTCATCCGGTGTTCTTTCCCTGAAAACAGAACCAACACAACTATCCAGGTAATCTCTGGAAGCATCGGTTAGTCCATTGTAAAAGATATCAAGTATTTCATTTTTCTTAAGAGGATGATCAGGCAAAGCATCGAGTAATTGGAGAAGCCTCCCCCAAGCTTGTGGGAGACTCTCTTCTTCAATTTGCACAAAGTTATATATATCCCTTAAGGCAGCTTGTTTCTTATGAGCAGGGAACTATTTAGCAGAGAAGTAATAAATCATATCCTGGGGACTACGCACACAACCAGGATCAAGAGAATTAAACCATATCTTAGCATCACCCTTTAATGAGAACGGAAATATTTTAAGGATATAAAGGTAGCGAGTTCTCTCGTCATTAGTGAACAGGGTGGCTATATCATTTAATTTAGTAAGATGTGCCACAACAGTTTCAGTTTCATAGCCATAAAAAGGATCAGATTCAACCAAAGTAATTATATCAGGATCAATAGAGATTTCATAATCCTTATCAGTAACACAGATAGGTGAAGTAGCAAAAGCAGGGTCAGGTTTCATTCTAGCATTAAGAGATCGCTTCTTCCATTTAGCTAATAATTTCTTAAGATCACTTCTATCATTGCAAGCAAGAATGGCTCTAGCAGATTCTTCATCCAAAACATAACCGTCAGGAACAACAGGCAATTCATATTAATTAGGGGGAGAGTCTTCATCATCACTATCTTCAATATTATTAGTTTCAGTAATTTCATTCTCTCTAGCCCTAGCAAGTTGTTCATCAAGAAATTCACCAAGTGGCACAGTAGTATCAAGCATAAAAGTGGTTTCATCATAAGTATCATGCATAGCAGAAGTGGCATCATCAATAATATGCGACATATCAGAATTAATAGCAGAAGCAGGTTCAGGTGTCGCAAGCTTACTCAAAACAGAAGGTGAATCAAGTGCAGAGCTAGATGGCAGTTCCTTACCTCCCCTCGTAGTTGAGGGATGAATTTTTGTCTTAGCGTCTTTCAAGTTCTTCATAGTGACCAGCAGATATAAATCCCAAGTGACTCAAAGAATAGAGCTATGCTCCCTGGCAACGGCGCCAGAAAATAGTCTTGATAACCCGCAAGTATAGGGGATCGCAACAGTTTCGACGGTAGAGTATTCAACCCAAATTTATTGATTCGACACAAGGGGAGCCAAAGAATATTCTCAAGTATTAGCAACTGAGTTGTCAATTCAGCCACGCCTGGATAACTTAATATCTGCAGCAAAGTATTTAGTAGCAACGTAGTATGGAAGTAACGGTAACGATAGCAAAAGTAATATTTTTGGGTTTTGTAGTGATTGTAACAGTAGCAACGGAAAAGTAAATAAGCGAAGAACAATATGTGAAAAGCTCGTAGGCATTGGATCGGTGATGGAGAATTATGCCGGATGCGGTTCATCATGTAACAGTCATAACATAGGGTGACACAGAACTAGCTCCAATTCATATATATAATGTAGGCATGTATTCCGAATATAGTCATACGTGCTTATGGATAAGAACTTGCATGACATCTTTTGTCCTACCCTCCCGTGGTAGCGGGGTCCTATTGGAAACTAAGGGATATTAAGGCCTCCTTTTAATAGAGTACCGGAACAAAGCATTAACACATAGTGAATACATGAACTCCTCAAACTATGGTCATCACCGGGAGTGGTCCCGATTATTGTCACTTCGGGGTTGCCGGATCATAACACATAGTAGGTGACTATAGACTTGCAAGATTGGATCAGAACTCACATATATTCATGAAAACATAATAGGTTCAGATCTGAAATCATGGCACTCGGGCCCTAGTGACAAGCATTAAGCATAGCAAAGTCATAGCAACATCAATCTCAGAACATAGTGGATACTAGGGATCAAACCCTAACAAAACTAACTCGATTACATGATAAATCTCATCCAACCCATCACCGTCCAGCAAGCCTACAATGGAATTACTCACGCACGGCGGTGAGCATCATGAAATTGGTGATGGAGGATGGTTGATGATGACGACGGCGACGAATCCCCCTCTCCGGAGCCCTGAACGGACTCCAGATCAGCCCTCCCGAGAGGTTTTAGGGCTTGGCGGCGGCTCCGTATCGTAAAACGCGATGAATCCTTCTCTCTGATTTTTTTCTCCCCGAAAGTGAATATATGGAGTTGGAGTTGAGGTCGGTGGAGCGTCAGGGTGCCCACGAGGTAGGGGCGCGCGCAGGGGGCAGGCGCCCCCCCCACCCTCGTGGACAGGGTGTGGGCCCCCTGATGTGGACTTTTCTTCCAGTATTTTTCTTATTTTCCAAATAGATGTTCCGTGGAGTTTCAGGTCATTCTGAGAACTTTTGTTTCTGCACATAAATAACACCATGGAAAGTTTGCTGAAAACAGCGTCAGTCCGGGTTAGTTCCATTCAAATCATGCAAGTTAGAGTCCAAAACGAGGGCAAAAGTGTTTGGAAAAGTAGATACGACGAAGACATATCAGAGCACTCCTCTCACCAAACCTGCCGCTTCCAACTTCCTGATCTCCTCTGTGATGAACTCCTGCCTCTCCAGAGCCTACTTTCTTACCTTCTGCTTGACGGGCCGCGCGTGGGGGCAGACAACTAGGTGGTGCTCAATCACCTCCCTGGGAACATCGGGGATGTCGGATGCTTGCCACGCAAACACGTCGACATTCGCCCGCAGGAAGGTGACGAGCGCGCCTTCCTATTTGCTGTCGAGGGTGGAGCCTATGGTGAAGGCCCCTCCCGTGCCATCCTCCCTGACGGGCACCTTCTTGGTCTGCGGCGGCTCGGCTCTGGATCTCTTGCTCTTATCAGTAGAGCTCTCTGGCACGTCCTCGACGGTAGCACAACACTCCGAGGAGGTGCGCTTGCCGGAGTGGGTGCGAGAGGTCTTGCCGGGCTTCTTCTTCCCTCCCGGGCCTTCAGCGGCAGGAGCAGGTGCCTTGACGGCAGCTGCTGCAGCTGCTTCCCGGTAGAGTTGGTCGGCGCAGATCAGCGTGCCCTTCTTGTCGGAGGGGACGGAGATGATGGTCAACGGCCCGGGCATCTTTAGCATGTTGTAGGCGTAGTGTGATGCCACCATGAACTTGGCTAGTGCCGGGCGGCCGAGGATCCCGTTGTAGGGCAAGGGGATCTCGGCCACATCAAAGACGATCCTCTCCGTCCTGTAGTTCAACCCTCCTCCAAATGTCACGGGCAGTGTGACCTTTCCCTTCGGCTGGCTCCTCCCCGGATTGACCCCTTGAAACGTGCCCGTTTCCTCGAGGTCTCCATCAGGGATTTGCAACCTTTTGATCACGACAGGCGAGAACAGGTTCAGGCCGGCCCCACCGTCAACCAACATCTTGTTCACCCTGAGGTTGTGTATCGTTGGTGAGACCAACAATGGCAAACACCCGACCGCGGCAGTGCGGTCAGGGTGGTCCTCGGCGTCAAAGATGAGGGGCGTGCTGGACCACTTCAGCGGCTTCTGAGCGTCGAACGACGGCTCTGCTGCTGTAATCTCACGCGCCCACTGCTTGAGCTGGCGGTGAGAGGTATGCAGCTAGGCGCCGCCATCGTCGCACATGGCCTTCGTATCCTTCTGGAACCCTTGCTCACCAGACTCGTCGTCCTCGTCATGATCATCGTCTTCTTGTTTCTTGTCGCGGCCCCGGGCGGGCCTCTCTTGCTGGTTGTCCTTGCCGGGGCGGACTCCTTGGCTGCCATGCTTCTTGCCGGATCCCTCAGCACCCTCCTGGTCCTTCTCCTTGTCCCGCCTCTCATACTCAGCCTTTTGCTTCTCAGCAAGCAGCTCGACTTGTCGGCAGTTCTGGAGGTCGTGGCCCTTGGTGCGGTGGATCTTACAGTATTGCTTGTCGGAGCTTCCTGGCTTGTCGGTAGCCGCCAAGGCCCGGTAGGCGGCGCACCCGGCAATCTCCTTGCCGGGGGCTTCTGCCTTGACCTTCTTGCCGGCACCGGTATCGTCAGATCCCTCAACGGCAAGCACGTCCTTGCCTTTGCGTTTCCTGTTGCGACGCCAGCCCTTCTTCGTCGGGGTGGCGGCGTCTTCATCGGTAGAGTCGGTTTCCGCGCCGGCGTCTTCGTCGGGGTACTTCTTTCCCTCTTCAGCCCGGGCGCACCTATCAGCCAGAACATAGAGCTCGGCCACATCCTTAACTTTGGTCATCGCCAGCTCTTCGCGCATCTTGCGGTTGCGCACGTTCTGGTGGAACGCGCTGATCACAGCGGTAGGATGAACGTCGGGGATGTTGTACTGCACCCGGCTGAATCTCTGGATGTACTTGCGCAGGGTTTCCCCTTCCTTCTGGGGAATGATATGCAGATCACTGGCCTGGCCATGAGCTTGGTGGCCTCCTGTGAAGATCCGACCAAGAAGAAATGGAATCCACCAGCAGGTGCATCAACCAAGACATCACATTGGGCTTCAGTGCCAGCGGGAAATAGTTGGTGAGCACCTTGTCGTCGCGAGCTCCAGCAGCCTGCATCGCAATGGTGTAGATGCTGAGGAACTCGGACGGATGGGTCTTGCCAGTGTACTTCTCGCCGACATCAGGCTTGAACGTGCGGTGGGACGGCCACTGGAACTGCCGCAGCTCACGGGTAAAGGCCGGGCAGCCCACCTCGTAAGGTAGGCCACTGGGGCCCCCCGGTGCCGGGTGGTCCATAGCGGGTTCCGCCCGCTTGTCCGACTGGCGGCGCGTTTCCCGCCGGCGCTCGACGGTGGTTCGAGCGTCTTCGTGAGCTCGCTCCTGAAGGACCTGGGGCTGGTCGCGGAGGGTCCGCGGATCGGACGATGCTATGGAGATGTTATCACAAGCGTCGTGGCGACGGGCCGACGCCCGCGGCGGCTGGCGAGGAGGAGGAGAGTGCACCGTGGCCGCAGCTCCCCCGGTCCTCCCAGCGCCAGCATGTGGTGGCTCGGTGGAGCACCGACTCGAGGGCCCCGCCAGTCGCGGATCGTCTTTGTTTGCGACGGCGACGAGGCTCCGGATGGTGGCCCTCCACTCGTCGAGCTTCTCCGCAACAGGAGGGAGGCCGAGGAGCAGCTGCGCGCGCGCCAAAGCTTCCGCTGGCGTGGGCGGCGGCGACAGCTGCGTGGATCGCGGCGCGCTTCGACTTCTAACTACGTTAGAAGGAGCTCCGTTACGACCCAGCGGCTGCGTGCCATTTTCGCCAGCGCTTTGGCGAGCGTGCTGAACCCCTTCATCTTGCGAATGACGCACAGGGCTCTTCCCATGGCGGTGCCCAGGGTCACCAACGTGGTGACGCTGCTCAGCGCGCACACCATGGGAAGAGCGCGCGGTGGTCTCCGGTGTGGGCGTCTTGGAGGTCGCTGCGCCGCCCGGAGGTGGCACAACGACACCCCTGGAGGGCCACGCGCCACCTGCGGGGGGCCCGGCTCCGTCTTTGGATCTGGCGACGTGCGGCCGGTCGTCTGGCGCACGAACGACGCCGCTCGCCAGGCTCTGACTGCCTGGGCGATGCTGGTGCTCGCGGACCGCGGCCCGGATCCTGTCCGCGACCGGTCCACTGCTCGTCTGCACCGGCACGGGCCGCTCGGCTCCCAACGAGCCGATCGCTGTGGTCGTCTTCTTCTTAGGAGCCATGGCGACGAAGAACTGCTAGGCTAACTACTAGACCAGATTCTCACAATTGCGCCCCCTACCTGGCGCGAAAGATGTCGGTGTGGAACGACACCTATGGGATCACAAGAATCCCTACTACGGTTGCCGGGGCGCGGGGTTGCGAGAAGAGCAGGGCTAGTAGACAGCACAAGGATCGTTTACCCAGGTTCGAGCCGCGAGGATGCGTAAAACCCTCGTCCTGCTTTGGTGGGTGTATTTCAGAGAATTCTTGAGCTCTCGAACTAGCTGTGGTCAGTGCGTGGTTCGAAAGAGCCGAATCCTTCTCCAGTATGCCATGGGCCTCCTTTTATAGTCGGTAGGGGCTGCCATAGTGGCACATAGGAGGTGGAAAGGCGTACAGTGCCCTGAGCTTATCGCTCGTTTTACAGGACAAGACGCATTTAATGCGTAGCTTAGGTGTCCCCTTGCTTTATCGGGGACGGGGGTGAGGCCCGTCCCGTCCGTCGCCGCTCCTCCTCGCTCCGACACGCGCCTTGGCCAGCGATGCGTGCGGCGCCATGTAGGTAGGCAGGCAGCTGGGTGGCGTGGTGGTGGAGCCTTCACGAAGATCTGCATGCCGCCACACAGGCGCTCGATGAGTTGGCCTGGGGGCTGCATGTTGCCATGCAAGTGCCCGCCCAGCTGGTTGGGCTGGTAGCCGCATGTGAACGGCGATGGAAGCTTGGTCGGCGTGGGCCTGGCGGTGGCCCTGCTAGCGTCCTTGGTGGGGGCCTTGCCGGGTGGCCCGGCAAGGGTCTTGCCGTGGCGCGCTGTCGTCCCTGGCAAGGGCCTTGCCAGGGGTCTGGTGGCCTTCCTCGGCAAGGATCTTGCCGAGGATCGTCATCTTCTAATCCTCATCTGATCTTGAATATGTCTTCACAAAGATCTGCATGCCACCACAGAGGTGCCTTCCCAAGCCCTGGCCCCACGTGGATGATGGCGTTGGGGACCGTGGGCTCAAGGGTGGCTCGCTCTATTGGTGTGGGGCGAGCTGTACCGGCAAGGATCTTGCCGGGGCTACTGAGGCTACCCCGGCAAGGGTCTTGCCGGGGGAACCTGCTTCGTCCCTATGCTCTTTGTGGTCTTGGCCTTGGCGTTGCTCTTATTATCTTGGGCTTTGGTCTTACCTTGGGTCACCTCCCCTGTTCTGCTTGGCGTGACCGTAGGCGCGGCTCCGACTGCCCGTGCACATGTATAGGGGTACAAAAACGCACCCCTCTTTTTGTACACCGACACTATTGCTCTTATATTATCAAACCCTTGGGAGTTACTTCTTCGTTATGCTTATATTGCCATGCTATGCTCGTAGACGTGGATTGGTTTTGAGAGTATCCATGACAGATGTGAGATTGTTAATTAATGGTTAACTTAAGGTGGCAACTTTCATACACATCTGGGTGGATTGGTTGCGGGCACCTGGAGAATCCAGTGTTGTCCTAGGATATCCCGGAGTACCCGTGTGATCATCCTATGGTTAGCCACCCTGGCTCAAAGGGATCATAAGATTATTCATGCTTGAAACTTCCGTGTGCAGCCACAAGCTATTATGGGCTCTAGCATAGTTGAGTATGTTGCATGACCTCTTTCAGTGGTGGGCTAGCAGATGTAGGGGAAAGTACGTGAAACTGTCCACCCAGAGTAAAGAGTTAATGTTTCTGAAAGAGTGTGTCTCGTTCATCCGTTTCTCAAACACCATGTAGTGCGAGAAATCCAACGGAGGAGATCGAGTCTTGTGGGGAAAAGTGTGCAAACCTCTGCAGAGTGTACAAACTAATCATGGTTAGCCGTGTCCCCGGTTATGGACATCTTGAGTATCTGGTACTTGAATTATTGATTTGATCTCATCACTTTAAATTAATTTGTTGGGTTACGAATACTGCTTAAATGGGATTGAGTTGGAGGAACCTTCTCAATGTATCAACCACCATGATAGTTAAACCAAATATATTCCTTTGTTGTAGGGAAAAATTGGCTTTTCGCAAAAACAATATAACCATAGAGCCTCCACCAGCCATACATGCATGTAGTGATAGCATTTATCTGTTCATTGCTCTACTGTGTTATATTGCCAGCATATTCCATGTGCTGACCCGTTTTCGGGCTGCAACATATCATGTTGCAGACTTTTCAGACGAAGAGTAACGTGCGCTAGGTCGTTTGTCATGCACTCAGCTATGCCGTTGGAGTTGATGGACTCACTTTATCTTCCAAGCCTTCCGCTGTCATCTAAATTAGATGGCCTTATGCCATATTTATTGTAATAAGTTCTCTTTTGAGACATCGATGTAATAAGTGTGTGATTGCTACTCTGTTATAAATCCTTCGAGTACTGTGTGTGTCAGCATTACAGATCCAGGGATGACACTGAACATAGAGATTTGACTGTCTGAGGTGAGATCGCTACATAGTGATTATATGTTGAGACACTTGCTTGGAAATAATCAAATTTTCGATAAGAATCTTAAAAAGGAAATTCCCGTTTTATATATAATCCAACAAGTTTTCAATGATGTTAATCAACACTATTCTTGGATTGTTGCTGGAAATCAAAGGAGATATGATGATAAGCAACTTGATAGTGCTAAAGTTAATATGGACAATGTGTTTCAAGTATTTTTGCAAAACCTCCTGACAAAAACACATCAAAGGGAAATAAGGATAAAGTTGACAATACTTGAATCTTTGCTTTATGCCTAGCTAGGTGCGTAAAACGACAACGCTTGTTGGGAGGCAACCCAATGAATAAAATTTATTTTTGCCTTTTTCTTTCTGTTCTTGAGTGTTTGCACAATTATCCCTCTATTATGATTGTGTTTCTTATGTTTTAGTTAGTGTTTGGGCCAAGCAAATCCTTTGGGATCATGTTGGGTGGTAGTTGATTTGATCTTGCTGAAAATTAGAAACTTTTGCGCTCAGTAAAATAATTTTAATAAATCACAGAAATGAGCTTTTGCTCTTAATTTTGTACACAAGATTGATATACAAATTTCCCACGTTGTCCTACTTTTTCAGAATTTTTGGAGTTACAGAAGTATACGATGTTTTCAGATTGCTACGACTGTTCTGTTTTTGACAGATTATGTTTTCTTTGCATTGTGTGCTTATTTTGATGAATCTATGGACTTTATCGGGGGGTATGAGTTATAGCAAAGTTGGAATACAGTAGATATAATGCAATAATAAAATATGAATGGATTTGCAACAGTACTTAGAGTGGTTATTTGCTTTGTTATACTAACGGATCTCACGAAGGTTTTGTTAAGTTTTGTGTGATTGAAGTTTTCAAGTTTTGGGTGAGATCACGATGGATGAAGGAAAAAGGAGTAAGAAGAGCCTAAGCTTGGGGATGCCCACGGCACCCCAAGGTAATATTCAAGGATGAACAATCAGCTAAGCTTGGGGATGCCCCGAGTGGCATCCCCTCTTTCTTCTAACGACCATCGGTATTTTACTTGGAGCTATATTTTTATTCGTCACATATTATGAGTTTTGCTTGGAGCGTCTTGTATTATATGAGTCTTTGCTTGTTTTGCTTTTTGTTTTGTGTCAAGTATCCTTGCTGAACACACCTATTTGAGAGAGCCAAAATTATTCTATGATTTGTTAGAATTGTTGTTTGTGCTTCACTTAAATTTTTTGAGCCATGGAATTGCTCTAGTGCTTCACTTATATCTTTTTTAGCACGGTGTGCTTTAATAATTTTGAAGAAATGCTCTCATGCTTCACTTAGATTTATTTGAGAGTTAGTAATTTTTGAAGAAATTCTCTCATGCTTCACTTATATTATTTTGAGAGACAAAAAATTGTATCCTCATGTTCTTCACTTAGATTTCTTTGAGCTATCAAAAGCAACACATGAAACTAGTCCCAAAGTGATAGATATTCAAGAGGGATACAATAAAAAAAATTCATGAAGATCATTGGACAAATTAAACTTGATTCTTTGTAGTAGTTTTGCGATATGATGATAGTGATATGTGAGTCATGTTGATGAGTAATTGTGCTTTAGTAAGAATATTGGTGTTATGGTTTGTGATTCCCTATGCAAGCACAAAAGTCAATAGTTATGCAATGAAATTACATCCTACTTGTGGTGCATCATTCGGTGTTAGTTATGCTTAATGCTCGCTTATGTGATTTTTCGTTTCTTGGTTTGATGCTTCTCGACCTTTTTGCTAGCCTTCTCTTGTACCAAGTAGGAACACTACTTGTGCATAAAAATTCCTTAAACCCAGTTTTGCCTTATGAGTCCACTATACCTACCTATATGCGGTATTTCTGTGCCGCTCTATGCAAATTTGTATGTGCCATCTCTAATCTTCAAAATAAATTTCCTTTTTGTGTGCTCGTACCGCTCATGAAACAGTAGGGGGTGGCTGATATTTTTCCATGCTAGATGTGTTATTCTCAAGATGAGTGTTTATTCACTTGTCATTGCACGAGAGTACGGCAAAGGTATTAGGGATTGTTGGGAAACGTAGCATGCAATTTTAAAAAATTCATACGCTCACGCAAGATCTATCTATGAGATGCATTGCAACGAGAGGGGGAGAGTGTGTCTACGTACCCTCGTAGACCGAAAACGGAAGCGTTTGACAATGCGGTTGACGTAGTCGAACTTCTTCTCATTACGACCGATCAAGTACCGAACGCACGGCACCTCCGAGTTCTGGACAAGTTCAGCTCGATGATGTCCCTCGAACTCTTGATCCAGCAAAGTGTCGAGGAAGTAGATGAGTTCCGTTAGCACGACGGCATGGTGACGGTGATGGTGAAGTGATCCGCACAGGGCTTCGCCTAAGCACCGCGAGAATATGACCGAGGGTGTAATCTGTGGAGGGGGGTGCCGCACACGGCTAACAGATGTTGTTGTGTGTTCTAGGCGCCCCCTCCCCATGTATGTGTGTGTGTGTGTGTGTGTGTGGGAGAGGGAGGGGAGCAGCAAGGGGCGCCCCAAGTAGGAGGAATCCTACTTGGGCGCCTCCCCAATTAAGCCTCCCCCCTTCCATAAGTTCCGGAGGGGAAAGGAAGGAGGAGGGAGGATGGAAGGAAGGGGGAGGCCGAATCCCTCCCCTTCTTTCTCTCTTCCCCTCTTTTCTTTTTCCTTTGGTTCGGCCCATATGGGGGGCGAAGCCGCCCCTGTTGGCTGCTGCGTTTCCCCTCTTGGCCCATTAGGCCCATATCTTTTGTCGGGGGTGCCCGGAACCCCTTCTGGTGACCCGATATGTACCCGGTACCCTCGGGAACACTTTCGGTGTCCGAATACTATCGTCCTATATATCAATCTTTACCTCTCGACCCTTTTGGGACTCCTCGTCATGTTTGTGATCTCATCTGGGACTTCGAACAACATTCGGTTAGCAAAACACATAACTCATATAATACAAAATCATCATCGAACGTTAAGCGTGCGGACCCTACGGGTTCGAGAACTATGTAGACATGACTGAGACACATCTATGGTCAATAACCAACAACGGAACCTGGATGCTCATATTGGTTCCTACATATTCTATGAAGATCTTTATCGGTCGAACCGTAATGACAACATACGTTATTCCTTTTGTCATCGGTATGTTACTTGCCTGAGATTCGATCGTGGGTATCTTCATACCTAGTTCAATCTCGTTACCGGCAAGTCTCTTTACTCGTACCTTAATACATCATCCTGCAACTAACTCATTAGTCACTTTTCTTGCAAGGATTCTTATGATGTGTATTACCGAGAGGGCCCAGAGATACCTCTCCGATACTCGGAGTGACAAATCCTAATCTCGATCTATGCCAACCCAACAAACACCTTCGGAGATACCTATAGAGCATCTTTATAACCACCCAGTTATGTTGTGACGTTTGATAGCACACAAGGCATTCCTCCGGTATCCGGGAGTTGCATAATCTCATAGTCGAAGGAATATGTATATGAATGAAGAAAGCAATAGCAATAAAACTAAACGATCAATATGCTAAGCTAACGGATGGGTCATGTCCATCACATCATTCTCCTAATGATGTGATCCCGTTCATCAAATGACAACACATGTCTATGGTTAATAAACTTAACCATCTTTGATTAACGTGCTAGTCTAGTAGAGGCTTACTAGGGACACGGTATTTTGTCTATGTATCCACACATGTATCAAGTTTCCGGTTAATACAATTCTAGCTTGAATAATAAACATTTATCATGATATAAGTTAATATAAAATAAAAAACTTTAGTATTGCCTCTAGGGCATATATTTCCTTCAGTCTCCCACTTACACTAGAGTCAATAATCTAGTTCACATCGCCATGTGATTTAACACCAATAGTTCACATTTTATGTGATTAACACCCATAGTTCACTCGCCATGTGACCAACACCCAAAGGGTTTAATAGACTCAATAATCTAGTTCACAATGCTATGTGATTAACACCCAAAGAGTAGTAAGGTGTGATCATGTTTTGCTTGTGAGAGAAGTTTAGTCAACGGGTCTGCCACATTCAGATCTGTACGTATTTTGCAAATTTCTATGTCTACAATTCTCTGCTTGGAGCTACTCTAGCTAATTGCTCCCACGTTCAATACGTATCTAGATTGAGACTTAGAGTCATCTAGATCAGTGTCAAAGCTTGCATCAACGTAACTCTTTACGACGAACTCTTTATCACCTCCATAACCGAGAAACATTTCCTTAGTCCTCTTTAAGGTAACTAAGGTTAATTTTGACCGTTGTCCAGTGATCTATTCCTGGATCACTATTGTACCCCCTTGCCAAACTCATGGCAAGGTACACAATAGGTCTGGTATACAGCATGGCATACTTTATAGAACCTATGGCTGAGGCATAGGGAATGACTTTCATTCTCTCTTTATCTTCTATCGTGGTCGGGTTTTGAGTCTTACTCAACTTCATACCTTACAACTCAGGCAAGAACTCCTTCTTTGACTGATCCATTTTGAACTCCTTCAAAAACTTATCAAGGTATGTACTCATCGAAAGTCTTATCAAGCGTCTTGATCTATCTCTATAGATCTTGATGCCCAATATGTAAGCAGCTTCACCGAGGTCTTTCTTTGAAAAACTCCTTTCAAACACTCCTTTATGCTTTCCAGAAAATTCTACATCATTTCCGATCAACAATATGTCATTCACATATACTTATCAGAAAGGCTGTAGTGCTCCCACTCACTTTCTTGTAAATACAGGCTTCACCGCAAGTCTGTATAAAACTATATGCTTTGATCAACTCATCAAAGCGTATATTCCAACTCCGAGATGCTTGCACCAGTCCATAGATGGATCGCTGGAGCTTGCACATTTTGTTAGCACCTTTAGGATTGACAAAACCTTCTGGTTGCATCATATACAACTCTTCTTTAATAAATCCATTAAGGAATGCAGTTTTGATATCCATTTACCAGATTTCATAAAATGCGGCAATTGCTAATATGATTCGGACAGACTTAAGCATCGATACAAGGGAAAAAATCTCATCGTAGTCAACACCTTGAACTTGTCGAAAACCTTTTGCGACAATTCGAGCTTTGTAGATAGTAACACTACCATCAGCATCCGTCTTCCCCTTGAAGATCCATTTATTCTCAATGGCTTGCCAATCATCGGGCAAGTCCACCAAAGTCCACACTTTGTTCTCATACATGGATCCTATCTCAGATTTCATGGCTTCAAGCCATCTGTTGGAATCTGGGCTCATCATAGCTTCTTCATAGTTCGTAGGTTCGCCATGGTCTTATAACATGATTTCCAGGACAGGATTACCGTACCACTCTGGTGTGGAACGTGCTCTGTTCAACCTACAAGGTCTAGTAGTGACTTGATCCGAAGTTTCATGATCATCATCATTATCTTCCTCTCTAGTTGGTGTAGGCATCACGAGAATGGATTTCACTGATGTGCTACTTTCCAATTCGAGAGAAGGTACAATTACCTCATCAAGTTCTACTTTCCTCCCACTCACTTCTTTCGAGAGAAACTCCTTCTCTAGAAAGGTTCCATTCTCGGCAACAAAGATCTTGCCTTCGGATCTGTGGTAGAAGGTGTACCCAATTGTTTCCTTAGGGTATCCTATGAAGATGCACTTCTCCGATTTGGGTTCGAGCTTATCAGGCTAAAGCCTTTTGACATAAGTGTCGTAACCCCAAACTTTAAGAAATGACAGCTTAGGTTTCTTGCCAAACCATAGTTCATACGGTGTAGTCTCAACGGATTTAGACGGTGCCCTATTTAACGTGAATGCAGCTGTCTCTAATGCATAACCCCAAAACGATAGTGGTAAATCGGTAAGAGACATCATAGATCGCACCATATCAAATAAAGTGCGGTTACGACATTCGGACACACTATTACGCTGTGGTGTTCTAGGTGGTGTGAGTTGTGAAACTATTCCACATTGTTTTAAATGAAGGCCAAACTCGTAACCCAAATATTCGCCTCCGTGATCATATCATAGAAACTTTATTTTCTTGTTACGATGATTCTCCACTTCACTCTGAAATTCTTTGAACTTTTCAAATGTTTTATACTTGTGTTTCATTAAGTAGATATACCCATATCTGCTCAAATCATCTGTTAAGGTCAGAAAATAACGATACCCGCCTCGTGCCTCAACACTCATCGGACTGCATACATCGGTATGCATTATTTCCAATAAGTCATTGGCTCGCTCCATTGTTCCGGAGAACGGAGTTTTAGTCATCTTGCCCATGAGGCATGGTTCGCAAGTATCAAATGATTCATAATCAAGTGATTCCAAAAGTCCATCTGCATGGAGTTTCTTCATGCGCTCTATACCAATATGACCTAAACAGAAGTGCCACAAGTATGTTGCACTATCAGTATTAACTTTGCATCATTTGGCATCAATATTATGAATATGTGTATCACTACGATCGAGATTCAATAAACCATTCACATTGGGTGTATGACCAAAGAAGGTTTTATTCATGTAAACAGAATAACAATTATTCTCTAACTTAAATGAATAACTGTATTGCAATAAACATGATCTAATTATATTCATGCTCAACGCAAACACCAAATAATATTTATTTAGGTTCAACACTAATCCCGAAAGTAGAGGGAGTGTGCGATGGTGATCATATCAGCCTTGGAATCATTTTTAACACACATCGTCATCTCGCTTTTAACTAGTCTCTGTTCATTCTGCAACTCCTGTTTCAAGTTACTAATGTTAGCAACTAAACCGGTATTAAATACCCAGGGGCTACTATGAACACTAGTAAAGTACACATCAATAACATGTATATCAAATCCTTTGTTCACTTTGCCATCCTTATCCGCCAAGTATTTGGGGTAGTTCCGCTTCTAGTGACCATTCCCTTTGCAGTAGAAGCACTCAGTTTCAGGCTTAGGTCTAGCTTTGGGGTTCTTCACGGGAGTGGCAACTTGCTTGTCATTCTTCTTGAAGTTCCTTTTCCTTTCCTTTGCCCTTTTCTTGAAACTAGTGGTCTTGTTAACCATCAACACTTGATACTCTTTCTTGATTTCTACCTTCGCCGATTTCAGTGTCACGAAGAGCTCGGGAATTGTTTTCGTCATCCCTTGCATATTATAGTGCATCACGAAGTTCTAGTAGCTTGGTGGTAGTGACTAGAGAAGTCAATCACTATCTCATCTAGAAGATTAACTCCCACTTGATTCAAGCGATCATAGTACCCAGACATTCTGAGCACATGCTCACTAGCCGAGCTATTCTCCTCCATCTTGTAGGCAAAGTACTTATCAGAGGTCTCATACCTCTCAACACGGGCATGAGTCTGAAATACCAATTTCAGCTCTTGGAACATCTCATATGCTCCGTGGCATTCAAAACGTCTTTGATGCCCCGATTCTAAGTCGTAAAGCATGGCACACTAAACTATCAAGTAGTCATCATATCGAGCTTGCCAAATGTTCATAACGTCTGCATCTGCTCCTGCAATTGGTCTGTCACCTAGCGGTGCATCAAGGACATAATTCTTCTGTGCAGCAATGAGGATAATCCTCAGATCACGGACCCAGTCTGCATCATTGCTACTAACATCTTTCAACTTAATTTTCTCTAGGAACATATCAAAAACATAGGGGAGCTGCAACGCGAGCTATTGATCTACAACATTATTTGCAAATACTATCAGGACTAAGTTCATGATAAAGTAAGTTCAATTAATCAAATTACTTAAGAACTCCCACTTAGATAGTCATCCCTCAAGTCATCCAAATGATACGTGATCCAAATCAACTAAACCATGTCCGATCATCACGTGAGATGGAGTAGTCATTAATGGTGAACATCTCTATGTTGATCATATCTACTATAAGATTCATGTTCGACCTTTCGGTCTCCAATGTTCCGAGGCCATGTTTGTACATGCTAGGCTCGTCAAGTTTAACCCGAGTATTCCGCATGTGCAAAACTGTCTTGCACCCATTGTATGTGAACGTAGAGCCTATCACGCCCGATCATCACGTGGTGTCTTAGCACGAAGATGTTGGAAATATGCCCTAGAGGCAATAATAAAATGGTTATTATTGTATTTCCATGTTCATGATAATTGTCTATTGTTCATGCTATAATTGTATTAACTGGAAACCGTAATACATGTGTGAATACATAGACCACAACATGTCCCTAGTAAGCCTCTAGTTGACTAGCTCGTTGATCAATAGATGGTTATGGTTTCCTGACCATGGACATTGGATGTCATTGATAACGGGATCACATCATTAGGAGAATGATGTGATGGACAAGACCCAATCCTAAGCATAGCACAAGATCGTGTAGTTCGTTTGCTAAGAGCTTTTCTAATGTCAAGTATCATTTCCTTAGACCATGAGATTGTGCAACTCCCGGATACCGTAGGAATGCTTTGGGTGTACCAAACATCACAACGTAGCTGGGTGGCTATAAAGGTACACTACAGGTATCTCCGAAAGTGTCTGTTGGGTTGGTACGAAACGAGGCTAGGATTTGTCACTCCGTATGACGGAGAGGTATCTCTGGGCCCACTCGGTAATGCATCATCATAATGAGCTCAACGTGACTAAGTAGTTAGTCACGGGATCATGCATTACGGAACGAGTAAAGTGACTTGCCGGTAATGAGATTGAACGAGGTATTGGGATACCGACGATCGAATCTCGGGCAAGTAACATACCGATTGACAAAGGGAATTGTATACGGGATTGATTGAATCCCCGACATCGTGGTTCATCCGATGAGATCATCGTGGAACATGTGGGAGCCAATATGGGTATCCAGATCCCGCTATTGGTTATTGGCCGGAGAGGTGTCTCGGTCATGTCTGCATGGTTCCCGAACCCGTAGGGTCTACACACTTAAGGTTCGGTTACGCTAGAGTTGTTATGGGAAATAGTATGTGGTTACCGAAGGTTGTTCGGGTCCCGGATGAGATCCCGGACATCATGAGGAGTTCCGGAATGGTCCGGCGGTGAAGATCGATATATTGGACGAAGGGTATTGGAGTCCGGAAGTGTTCCGGGGGTACCAGGCTATGGCCAGCATGACTGAAAGGTGTGTCGGGAGCCCCGGCAAGTGTTGGAGGGCCTCATGGGCCAAAGGGGAAGGGGCAAACCAGCCCACTAATGGGTGGTGCGCCCCCCACACCCTTTCCCACGTTACTTGGGGAGGTGGGCGCCTCCACCTGGCTTGGGAGGCAAGCCTCCACCTGCTTGGCTTGGGGGGCAAGTCTCCCTAGGATTTTCCCTAGGGAGATCCAATCTGCTTGGCCGCCGCCCCTAGGGGAAACCCTAGGGCGCCTCCCCCTCTCCCCTTGCCCCTATATATAGTGGAGGGGTGGGAGGGCAGCCGCACCCCTTCCCTGGCGCAGCCCTCCCTCCTCATACACCTCCTCCTCCTCCTCCGTAGTGCTTAGCAAAGCTCTGCCGGAGAACCACGAGCTCCATTGCCACCACGCCGTCATGCTGCTGGAGTTCTCCCTCAACTTCTCCTCTCCCCTTGCTGGATCAAGAAGGAGGAGACGTCCCCGGGCTGTACGTGTGTTGAACGCGGAGGCGCCGTCCGTTCGGCGCTAGATCAGATCTTCCGCGATTTGAATCGCTGCGAGTACGACTCCATCAACCGCGTTCTTGTAACGCTTCCACTTAGCGATCTTCAAGGGTATGAAGATGCACTCCCTCTCTCTCGTTGCTAGCATCTCCTAGATTGATCTTGGTGACACGTAGGAAAATTTTGAATTATTGCTACGTTCCCCAACAGTGGCATCATGAGCTAGGTCTATGCGTAGATTCTATGCACGAGTAGAACACAAAGTAGTTGTGGGCGATGATTTGTTCAATTTGCTTGCCGTTACTAGTCTTATCTTGATTCGGCGGCATTGTGGGATGAAGCGGCCCGGACCGACCTTACACGTACTCTTACGTGAGACAGGTTCCACCGTCTGACATGCACTTGATGCATAAGGTGGCTAGCGGGTGTCTGTCTCTCCCACTTTAGTCGGATCGGATTCGATGAAGAGGGTCCTTATGAAGGGTAAATAGCAATTGGCATATCACCGTTGTGGCTTTTGCGTAGGTAAGAAACGTTCTTGCTAGAAACCCATAGCAGCCACGTAAAACATGCAACAACAATTAGAGGACGTCTAACTTGTTTTTGCAGGGTATGCTATGTGATGTGATATGGCCAAAAGGATGTGATGAATTATATATATGTGTGATGTATGAGATTGATCATGTTCTTGTAATAGGAATCACGACTTGCATGTCGATGAGCATGACAACCGGCAAGAGCCATAGGAGTTGTCTTAATTTATTGTATGACCTGTGTGTCAATGAAAAACGCCATGTAATTACTTTACTTTATTGCTAACCGTTAGCCATAGTAGTAGAAGTAATAGTTGGCGAGACAACTTCATGAAGACACGATGATGGAGATCATGATGATGGAGATCATGGTGTCATGCCAGTGATGAAGGTGATCATGCCGCACCTCAAAGATGGAGATCAAAAGGCGCAAGATGATATTGGCCATATCATGTCACTTTATGATTTGCATGTGATGTTTGTCATGTTTACATCTTATTTGCTTAGAACAACGGTAGCATAAATAAGATGATCCCTCACTAAAATTTCAAGAGACGTGTTCCCCCTAACTGTGCACCGTTGCGAAGGTTCGTTGTTTCGAAGCACCACGTGATGATCGGGTGTGATAGATTCTAACGTTCGCATACAACGGGTGTAAGCCAGATTTACACATGCGAAACACTTAGGTTGACTTGACGAGCCTAGCATGTACAGACATGGCCTCGGAACACAAGAGACCGAAAGGTCGAACATGAGTCGTATAGTAGATACGATCAACATGGAGATGTTCACCGATGATGACTAGTCCGTCTCACGTGATGATCGGACACGGCCTAGTTGACTCGGATCATGTATCACTTAGATGACTAGAGGGATGTCTATCTGAGTGGGAGTTCATTAAATAATTACATGAACTTAATTATCATGAACATAGTCAAAAGGTCTTTGCAAATTATGTCGTAGCTTACACTTTAGTTCTACTGTTTAAGATATGTTCCTAGAGAAAAATTTAGTTGAAAGTTGATAGTAGCAATTATGCGGACTGGGTCCGTAAACTGAGGATTGTCCTCATTGCTGCACAGAAGGCTTATGTCCTTAATGCACCGCTCGGTGTGCTGAACCTCGAGCGTCGTTTGTGGATGTTGCGAACATCTGACATACACGTTTTGATGACTACGTGATAGTTCAGTGTGTAATGTTGAACGGTTTAGAATTGAGGCACCGAAGACATTTTGAAACGTCGCGGAACATATGAGATGTTCCAAGAGCTGAAATTGGGATTTTAGGCTCGTGCCCACGTCAAGAGGTATGAGACCTCTGACAAGTTTCTTAAGCCTGCAAACTAAGGGAGAAAAGCTCAACCGTTGAGCATGTGCTCAGATTGTCTGAGTACTACAATTGCTTGAATCGAGTGGGAGTTAATCTTCCAGATGAGATAGTGATGGTTCTCCAAAGTCACTGCCACCAAGCTACTAGAGCTTCGTGATGAACTATAACAAATCAGGGATAGATATGATGATCCTTGAGCTATTCGCAATGTTTGACACCACGAAAGTAGAAATCAAGTAGGAGCATCAATTGTTGATGGTTAGTAAAACCACTAGTTTCAAGAAGGGCAAGGGAAAGAAGGGATACTTCATGAAACAGCAAATCAGTTGCTGCTCTAGTGAAGAAACCCAAGGTTGAACCCAAACCCGAGACTAAATACTTCTGTAATGAGGGGAACGGTCACTGAAGCAGAACTACCCTAGACACTTGGTAGATGAGAAGGTAGGCAAGGTCGACAGAAGTATATTGGATATACATTATATTAATGTGTAGTTTACTAGTACTCCTAGTAGCACCAGGGTATTAGATACCGGTTCGGTTGCTAAGTGTTGGTAACTCGAAATAAAAGGCTACCGAATAAACGGAGACTAGCTAAAGGTGAGATGACGATATGTGTTGGAAGTGTTTCCAAGGTTGATGTGATCAAGCATCGCATGCTCCCTCTACCATCGAGATTGGTGTTAAACCTAAATAATTGTTATTTGGTGTTTGCGTTGAGCATAGACATGATTGGATTATGTTTATCGCAATACGGTTATTCATTTAAGGAGAATAATGGTTACTCTGTCTATTTGAATAAAACCTTCAATGGTCTTGCACCTAAAATGAATGGTTTATTGAATCTCGATCGTAGTGATACACATTTTCATGCCAAAAGATATAAGATAGTAATGATAGTACCACATACTTGTGGCACTGCCACTTGAGTCATATTGGTATAAAACGCATGAAGAAGCTCCATGTTGATGGATCTTTGGACTCACTCATTTTTGAAAAGATTGAGATATGCGAACCATGTCTATTAGTATATATGCATGAAGAAAGTCCATACAGATGGATCGTTTGGACTCACTTGATTTTGAATCACTTGAGACATGCAAATCATACCACATGGGCAAGATGACTGAAAGGCCTCGTTTTCAGTAAGATGGAGCAAGAAAGCAACTTGTTGGAAGTAATACATTTTGATGTGTGCAGTCCAATGAGTGCTGAGGCATGCAGTGGAAATCGTTATGTTCTTGCTTCACAGATGATTTGAGTAGATGCTGAGTATATTTACTTGATGAAACACAAGTCTGAATTATTGAAAGGTTCAAGTAATTTCAGAGTGAAGTTGAAGATCGTCGTGACAAGAGGATAAAATGTCTGTGATATGATCATAGAGATGAATATCTGAGTTACGAGTTTGGCACACAATTAAGAAATTGTGGAAATTGTTTCACGACTAATACCGCCTGGAACACCATAGTGTGATGGTGTGTCCAAACATCATAACTCCACCCTATTGGATATGGTGCATACCATGATGTCTCTTATCGAATTACACTATCGTTTATGGGTTAGGCATTAGAGACAACTGCATTCACTTTAAATAGGGCACCACGCAATTCCGTTGAGACGACACCGTATGAACTATGGTTTAGAGAAACCTAAACTGTCGATTCTTAAAAGTTGGGGCTGTGACGCTTATGTGGAAAAGTTTCAGGCTGATAAGCTCGAACCCAAAGCGGATAAATGCATCTTCATAGAATACCCAAAACAGTTGGGTATACCTCCTATTTCAGATCCGGAAGCAAAGTGATTGTTTCTAGAAACAGGTCCTTTCTCGAGGAAAAGTTTCTCTCGAAAGAATTGAGTGGGAGGATGGTGGAGACTTGATGAGGTTATTGAACAATGACTTCAACTAGTGTGTAGCAGGGCACAGGAAGTTGTTCCTGTGGCACCTACACCAATTGAAGTGGAAGCTTATGATAGTGATCATGAAACTTCGGATCAAGTCACTACCAAACCTCGTAGTACGACAAGGATGCATGCTACTTCAGAGTGGTATGTAATCCTGTCTTGGAAGTCATGTTGCTAGACAACAATGAACCTACGAGCTATGGAGAAGCGATGATGGGCCCGGATTCCGACGAATGGCTCGAGGCCATAAAATCCGAGAGAGGATCCATGTATAAAAACAAAGTGTAGACTTTGGAAGAACTACTTGATGGTCGTAAGGCTGTTGGGTGTAGATGGATTTTAAAAGGAAGACACACAATGATGGTAAGTGTCACCATTAAGAAAGCTCGACTTGTCGTTAAGATGTTTTCTGGCAAGTTCAAGGAGTTGACTGCGATGAGACTTTCTCACTCGTAGCGATGCTAAGAGTCTGTTGGGATTATATTAGCAGTTATTGCATTATTTATGAAATCTTGCAGATAGGATGTCAAAACATTGTTTCCTCGACGATTTTCTTGAGGAAAGGCTGTATGTGATACAACCAGAAGGTTTTGTCAATCCTGAAAGATGCTAACAAGTATGCAAAGCTCCAGCAATCCTTCTAAGGATTGGAGTAAGCATCTCGGAGTTGGAATGTACGCTTTGATGAGATGATCAAAGATTTTGGGTTTATACAAAGTTTATGAGAAACTTGTATTTCCAAAGAAGTGAGTGGGAGCACTATAGAATTTCTGATGAGTATATGTTGTTGACATATTGTTGATCAGAAATGATGTAGAATTTCTGGAAAACATACAGGGTTATTTGAAAAGTGTTTTTCAATGCAAAACCTGGATTAAGCTACTTGAACATTGAGCATCAAGATCTATAAGGATAGATCGAAAACGCTTAATAGTACTTTCAAATGAATGCATACCGTGACAGGATTTTGAAGGAGTTCAAAATAGATCAGCAAAGAAGGAGTTCTTGACTGTGTTACAAGGTGTGAGTATTGAGTAAGACTCAAGACCTGACCACGGCAGAAGAGAGAGAAAGGATGAAGGTCGTCCCCTATGCTTTAGACGTAGGCTCTACAGTATGCTATGCTGTGTACCACACCTGAAGTGTACCTTGCCATGAGTCAGTCACGGGGTACAAGAGTGATCCAGGAATGGATCACATGATAGCGGTTGAACTTATCCTTAGTAACTAGTGGACTAAGGAATTTTCTCGATTATGGAGGTGGTGAAAGAGTTCGTCGTAAAGGGTTGCGTCGATGCAAACTTTGACACTATCCGGATGACTCTGAGTAGTAAACCGGATTTGTATAGTAGAGCAGTTATTTGGAATAGCTCCAAGTAGCGCGTGGTAGCTGCATCTACAAGATGACATAGAGATTTGTAAAGCACACACGGATCTGAAAGGTTCAGACCCGTTGACTTGTAACCTCTCTCACAAGCGAGATATGAACAAACCCCATGGGTGTTGGATTCATTACAATCACATAGTGATGTGAACTAGATTATTGACTCTAGTGCAAGTGGGAGACTGTTGGAAATATGCCCTAGAGGCAATAATAAAATGGTTATTATTGTATTTCCATGTTCATGATAATTGTCTATTGTTCATGATAATTGTCTATTGTTCATGCTATAATTGTATTAACTGGAAACCATAATACATGTGTGAATACATAGACCACAACATGTCCCTAGTAAGCCTCTAGTTGACTAGCTCGTTGATCAATAGATGGTTATGGTTTCCTGACCATGGACATTGGATGTCATTGATCATGGGATCACATCATTAGGAGAATGATGTGATGGACAAGACCCAATCCTAAGCATAGCACAAGATCGTGTAGTTCGTTTGCTAAGAGCTTTTCTAATGTCAAGTATCATTTCCTTAGACCATGAGATTGTGCAACTCCCGGATACCGTAGGAATGCTTTGGGTGTACCAAACATCACAACGTAGCTAGGTGGCTATAAAGGTACACTACAGGTATCTCCGAAAGTGTCTGTTGGGTTGGTACGAATCGAGGCTGGGATTTGTCACTCCGTATGACGGAGAGGTATCTCTGGGCCCACTCGGTAATGCATCATCATAATGAGCTCAACATGACTAAGTAGTTAGTCATGGGATCATGCATTACGGAACGAGTAAAGTGACTTGTCGGTAACGAGATTGAACGAGGTATTGGGATACCGACGATCGAATCTCGGGCAAGTAACATACCGATTGACAAAGGGAATTGTATACGGGATTGATTGAATCCCCGACATCGTGGTTCATCCGATGAGATCATCGTGGAACATGTGGGAGCCAATATGGGTATCCAGATCCCGCTATTGGTTATTGGCCGGAGAGGTGTCTCGGTCATGTCTGCATGGTTCCCGAACCTGTAGGGTCTACACACTTAAGGTTCGGTTACGCTAGAGTTGTTATGGGAAATAGTATGTGGTTACCGAAGGTTGTTCGGAGTCCCGGATGAGATCCCGGACATCACGAGGAGTTCCGGAATGGTCCGGCGGTGAAGATCGATATATTGGACGAAGGGTATTGGAGTCCGGAAGTGTTCCGGGGGTACCAGGCTATGGCCAGCATGACTGAAAGGTGTGTCGGGAGCCCCGGCAAGTGTTGGAGGGCCTCATGGGCCAAAGGGGAAGGGGCAAACCAGCCCACTAATGGGTGGTGCGCCCCCCACACCCTTTCCCACGTTACTTGGGGAGGTGGGCGCCTCCACCTGGCTTGGGAGGCAAGCCTCCACCTGCTTGGCTTGGGGGGCAAGTCTCCCTAGGATTTTCCCTAGGGAGATCCAATCTGCTTGGCCGCCGCCCCTAGGGGAAACCCTAGGGCGCCTCCCCCTCTCCCCTTGCCCCTAACTATAGTGGAGGGGTGGGAGGGCAGCCGCACCCCTTCCCTGGCGCAGCCCTCCCTCCTCATACACCTCTTCCTCCTCCGTAGTGCTTAGCAAAGCTCTGCCGGAGAACCACGAGCTCCATTGCCACCACGCCGTCGTGCTGCTGGAGTTCTCCCTCAACTTCTCCTCTCCCCTTGCTGGATCAAGAAGGAGGAGACGTCCCCGGGCTGTACGTGTGTTGAACGCGGAGGCGCCGTCCGTTCGGCGCTAGATCGGATCTTCCGCGATTTGAATCGCTGCGAGTACGACTCCATCAACCGCGTTCTTGTAACGCTTCCGCTTAGCGATATTCAAGGGTATGAAGATGCACTCCCTCTCTCTCGTTGCTAGCATCTCCTAGATTGATCTTGGTGACACGTAGGAAAATTTTGAATTATTTCTACGTTCCCCAACAGAAGAATTGTCGCAATGGTGCGTACTCAGGGAGAACACTTATACCTTGAAATTTAGTGAAGGGATCATCTTATAATGCTAACGCCATACTAAGCAAAATAAGATGCATAAAAGATAAACATCACATGCAATCAAAATATGTGACATGATATGGCCATCATCATCTTTTGCTTTTGATCTCCATCTCCAAAGCATCATCATGATCTCCATCGTCACCGGCTCGACACCTTGATCACCATCATAGCGTCGTGGTCGTCTCGCCAACTATTGCTTCTACAACTATCGCTAACACATACTAATAAAGTAAAGCAATTACATGGCGTTTGCATTTCATACAATAAAGAGACAACCATAAGGCTCCTGTCGGTTGCCGATAACTTTTACAAAACATGATCATCTCATACAATAACGTATATCACATCATGTCTTGACCATATCACATCACAACATGCCCTGCAAAAACAAGTTAGACGTCCTCTACTTTGTTGTTGCAAGTTTTATGTGGCTCTACGGGCTTCTAGCAAGGACCGTTCTTACCTACGCATCAAAACCACAACGGTGTTTTGTCAAGTTGTTGTTTTAACCTTCAACAAGGACCAGCCGCAGTCAAATTTGATTCAACTAAAGTAGGAGAAACAGACACCCGCCAGCCACCTTTATGCAAAACTAGTTGCATGTATGTCTATGGAACCGGTCTCATGAATGTGGTCATGTAAGGTTGGTCCGGCCGCTTCATCCAACAATACCGCCGAATTAAAATAAGACGTTGGTGGTAAGCAGTATGACTATCACCGCCCACAACTCCTTGTGTTCTACTCGTGCATATCATCTACGCATAGACCTGGCTCTGATACCACTATTGGGAAACGTAGCATGCAATTTCAAAAAAAAAATCTATGCTCACGCAAGATCTATCTATGATATGCATAGCAAAGAGAGGGGGAGAGTGTTTCTATGTACCCTCGTAGACCAAAAGGGGAAGCGTTTGACAATGTGGTTGATGTAGTCAAACTTCTTCTCGTTCCGACCGATCAAGTACCGAACGTACGACACCTCCGAGTTCTGCACACGTTCAGCTCGATGACGTCCCTCAAACTCTTGATCCAGCAAAGTGTTGAGGAAGTAGATGAGTTCTATCAGCACGACGGCATGGTGACGGTGATGGTGAAGTGATCCACCCAGGGCTTCGCCTAAGCACCGCGAGAATATGACCGAGGGTGTAATCTGTGGAGGGGGGCGCCGCACACGGCTAACAGATGGTGTTGTGTGTTCTAGGTGCCCCCTCCCCATGTATATATAGGTGGAGAGGGAGGGGAGCGGCAAGGGGCGCCCCAAGTAGGAGGAATCCTACTTGGGCGCCTCCCCAATTCGGCCTCCCCCCCCCCCTTCCATAAATTCCGGAGGGGAAAGGAAGGAGGAGGGAGGAGGGAATGAAGGGGGAGGCTGAATCACTCCCCTTCTTTCTCTCTTCCCCTCTTTCCTTTCTCCTTTGGTTCGGCCTATATGTGGGCACAGCAGCCCTTGCTAGCTGCTGCGTTTCCGCTCTTGGCCCATTAGGCACATATCTTTTGCCGGGGGTGCCCGGAACCCCTTCCGGTGACCCGATATGTACCCGGTACCCTCCGGAACACTTCTGGTGTCCGAATACTATCGTATATATCAATCTTTACCTCTCGACCATTTCGAGACTCCTCGTCATTTCTGTGATCTCATCCGGGACTCCGAACAACATTCAGTCACCAAATCACATAACTCATATAATACAAAATCATCATCGAACGTTAAGCGTGCGGACCCTACGGGTTCGAGAACTATGTAGACATGACCGAGACACATCTCCGGTCAATAACAACAGCGGAACCTAGATGCTCATATTGGTTCCTACATATTCTACGAAGATCTTTATCGGTCGAACCGTAATGACAACATACGTTATTCCCTTTGTCATCAGTATGTTACTTGCCCGAGATTTGATCGTCGGTATCTTCATACCTAGTTCAATCTCGTTGCCGGCAAGTCTCTTTACTCATTCCATAATACATCATCCTGCAGCTAACTCATTAGTCACTTTGCTTGCAAGGCTTCTTATGATGTGTATTACCGAGAGGGCCCAGAGATACCTCTCTGATACTCGGGGTGACAAATCCTAATCTCGATCTATGCCAACCCAACAAACACCTTCGAGATACCTGTAGAGCATCTTTATAATCACCTAGTTACGTTGTGACGTTTGATAGCACACAAGGCATTCCTCCGGTATCCGGGAGTTGCATAATCTCATAGTCGAAGGAATATCTATATGACATGAAGAAAGCAATAGCAATAAAACTGAAATATCAATATGCTAAGCTAAAGGATGGTTCATGTCCATCACATCATTCTCCTAATGATGTGATCCCGTTCATCAAATGACAACACATGTCTATGGTTAGGGAACTTAACCATCTTTGATTAACGAGCTAGTCTAGTAGAGGCTTACTAGGGACACGGTGTTTTGTCTATGTATCCACACATGTATCAAGTTTCCGGTTAATACAATTCTAGCATGAATAATAAAAATTTATCATGATATAAGGAAATATAAAATAACAACTTTATTATTGCCTCTAGGGCATATTTCCTTCAGGGATGCCCAGTCCCGAAATGAAAAATGAGTTTACTGTATGTTGTCAAATATTAAATTCCTTGGAAAGTGTTGGTATGGACGGCACCTGTGGATACGGCTAGCCGTGTAATGTGAAAGTATGGTGGAAAAGGGAATAAATTTATTTTCTGTTTGGGAACCGCCTATGATATATCTAGCATGGAAAGTATTGGGAACTACTCGGTCATTTTTGTTGACAGGAAAAGCATGCCACCCAAAATCTTTTATCTCTCTTTTCCGCTTTGAGCTCTGGCACCTATATGAATCCCTACTTCCCTCTGCGAAGGGCCTTTCTATTTACTTTATGCAATTTTTATTTTTATTTGAGTATCCACCTTCTCTTATAAAGCACCAACTAAGGGGCAGTATGATCGTACTAGAGCATTGGGTGTAGCTAATATGAAAGTGTGTTTCATGAATGGATCAATGATTGAGCATATTGGGCTAGGGATAACTTGCTTTAGTGTTGATATTTTGAAAGACATGGTTGCTTGTTGATATGCTTGATTATTGAAATCTTCATGTCAAAACTAGACTATTGCTTTGAACCATATAAAAGTCCATATGTCCATGCTACAAAGGAAAAGAATATGTGATGAACATGTTAGGCAACATTCCACATCAAAAAATCTGTTTTATCATTTACCTACTCGAGGACGAGCAGGAATTAAGCTTGGGGATGCTGATACGTCTCCAACGTATCTATAAGTTTTGACTGTTCCATGCTGTTATATTATCATTCTTGGATATTTTACAATCATTTTATAACAACTTTATATCATTTTTTGGCACTAACCTATTGTCATAGTGCCCAGTGTCAGTTGCGGGTTTTTTTCTTGTTTTTTACTTTGCAGACAATACCGAAGGAGTCCAAACACAGCGAAACTTTTTGGAGATTTTTTCTGGACCAGAAGACACCTGTTGGGCCAAAGAAGTACCAGAGGGGCGCTCCGAGGGGAGCACAACCCACCAGGGCGCGCCCAGATGGGTTGTGCCCACCTCGGCCACCTCCCGCACTGCCTCTTTGCTCTATAAATACCTCGAAAATCCAAAAACCCTAGGGGAGTCAACAAAACACAATTCCAGCCACCGCAAGTTCCAGAACCACCCGATCCTATCTAGACACCATCATGGAGGGGTTCATCATCCTCATTGGTGCCTCTCCGATGATGCGTGAGTAGTTAATTGTAGACCTACGGGTCCATAGTGAGTAGCTAGATGGCTCCCTCTCTCTCTTTTGATTCTCAATACAATGGTCTCTTGGAGATCTATTTGATGTAACTCTTTTTGCGGTGTGTTTGTTGGGATCTGATGAACTCTGAGTTTATGATCAAATCTATTTTATCCATGAAACTTATTTGAAACTTATTTTGATCTCTTATATCCATGATTACTTATAGCCTCGTATTTCTTCTTCGAATCTTTGGTTTAGTTAGGCCGACTAGATCATTTTTTCTTGCCATGGGAAGAGGTGCTTTGTGATGGGTTCGATCTTACGGTGCTCAATCCCAGTGACAGAAGAGTACATGACACATATGTATCGTTGCTATTAAGGATAACAAGATGGCATCTATTCCTTCTTGAGTAGATCTTGTCTACATCATGTCATCGGTCTTATTGCATTACTCCGTTTCTCCATGAACTTAATACACTACATGCCAGCTGGATAGCGGTCGATGTGTGGAGTAATAGTAGTAGATGCAGGCAGGAGTCGGTCTACTAATCTTGGACGTGATTCCTATATAATGATCATTGCCTGGATATCTTCATAATTATTTGAAGTTCTATCAATTGCCCAACAGTAATTTGTTTACCCACCATATGCTATTTTCTCGAGAGAAGCCACTAGTGAAATCTACGGCCCCGGGTCTATTCTTCATATTTGCTTTCCGATCTATTATTTGCCACTTTTATTTTCAGATCTATATTACCAAAAAACCCAAAAATACCTTGCTGCACTTTTTATTGGCTTATTTTAATTCTTGTTTTATCGAGATCTATTTATCCAATCTATCACAATTTTTATCCCGTCAACTTGACAATTTCTCGTACCGTTACCCGAAAGGGATTGCCAACCCCTTTAACACGTCGGGTTGCAAGTATTTGTACTTTGTGTGCAGGTACCGTTTACATAGTGTTGCTTGGTTCTCCTACTGGTTCGATAACCTTGGTTTCATAACTCAGGGAAATACCTACCAAAGTTGTGCTGCATCATCCCTTCCTCTTTGGGGAAATACCGACGTAGTTCAACCGACATCAGAGGTCAAGTCGTTTCTATCTCAAAACTTTGAGATGAAATACCTTGGTGTGGCTGATGTTATCTTGAATATCAAGCTACTAAGAGATAATGAGGGTGGGATTACACTTCTGTAATCCCATTATGTTGAGAAGGTGTTGAGCTATTTCGGATATTCTGACTACAAACCATCTCAAGCACCATATGATCCTAGCATGTTGATTCGAAAGTTCGAAGGCACGGCTAAAGATCAATTGAGATACTCTCAAATCATTGGTTCACTCATGTGCCTAGCGAGCGCAACGAGGCCTGACATCGCATTTGCTGTGAGCAAACTGAGCCGATTTGTTTCCAAACCGGGTGATGTACATTGGCATGATGTTGAAAGAGTTATGCACTATCTGAAAGGTACTATGAACTATGGACTTCACTATACCGGAGACCCGTCGGTACTTGAAGGGTATAGTGATGCCAATTGGATCTCTGATGCTGATGAGATGAAGGCCACAACTGGGTATATATTTACTCTTGGAGGTGGCGCTGTTTCATGGAAGTCTTGCAAGAAAACGATCCTAACGAGATCGAAAATGGAAGCAGAATTAACAACATTAGACACGCCTGGTGTCGAAGGAGGATGGCTTCTAGATCTTTTGATGGACTTGCCATTGGTTGAGAAACCGGTTTCGGCTATCCTTATGAATTGTGACAATCAGATAGTTATCACCAAGGTGAAGAGTTCAAAGGACAACATGAAGTCCAACAAACACATAAGAATGAGATTAAAAGATGTCAGAAAATTAAGAAACTCCGGAGTGATAGCGTTGGACTATGTCTAGACGGCTAAGAATCTGGCAGATCCCTTTACAAAAGGGCTATGACGTGTTGTGATAGATAATGCATCGAGGGAGATGGGTATGAGATCCACATAAGTTGCCATGGTGGTAACCCAACCTATGTGATCGGAGATCCCGTGAAGTAGGACCTCGGAAAACAAGCCTGTGGTGAACTGAGGAGAGTAACTATACTAACCCACTCCGTTGGAGATGCAACACTCTCGATACTGTATAGTAGGATCACTATTGTCTTAATGTGTTCCAAAGATTATGTAAGCAAGATGCTATCCTATAGAGCGATCTTTGGAGGAACACACCTATGTGAGCCCGACTGCTGGTCACAGTCTATGAGATTGGCGTGATCTCTAGTAAGCTCATGAATAGGCCATGAGTGTCACTTATATGGTCCACCCGAGGGGTCAGCCTTCGGCAGCCTAGTACTAGTAAGACATGTGGTGAAGCTTATTACGCCAAACTAACAATCCAAGGCATAGTCCTTTGTTCAGTTGTGAAGGAGTGTAGCTGCTTGCTCTAGGTGAAGTTCAACCTTAACAGGTCTTCACTGATACACTGGTATATCGAAATGGCAATTGGAACAGAGGACACAATGGGCCCTCGAGATCTGGTGGGGGGTTGTTGAAATATGGGGTGGGCTTTAGGCCCATCTAACAATTTCAGAAAATCTCTAAGGGCCCATGTGGGTTTAATTGACACTAGGTGTAATGGGAAGTTTAGTCCCACCCCGGAAGTTGGACCTCCTTATAAGGGTTCTCTTCCTCATGCTATTGGAGCTTGAGAATAGAAGAGGCTCTCGCGCACTCCAACTCCGCCGCCCGCCTCGCCACACCAAGCCTCGTCATGATGCGCCGCAGGTTGCGGGAATGAGCCGAGCCGAGCTCACACCTATGCGCTTATTTTTGCCGGCCAGTAACGGAGAGTTTCTGATAGCTAGGCCACGATCTGAGATGTCGGATCATGGGCTGTCACGGACTCGGACGTGGGTCGAGCCCATGTCTCATCACGCAGCTGCTCCTATATAAGTGTGAGGGGTCTCCTAATCCTAGCCGCCACGCGAAACATATCGCATCTCTGCATCCGCGCCCACCGTCGTTACTTCGGTGCTGCAGCCGCCGGTGACTCCATCCCGTCCACCGCGTACACGGTTGACGGGAGAGCAGGTCTCCGAAACCCCGCCTCTCCGAATCTTGTACGGGAGAGGGTCGATTAGGTTTTTGGAAAGCTACTATGCGATTGCTCGCATCTGTTCGTCTACTTCCTCTACGTCCGCGTCGTCTTCATCATCACCATGTCTCAGTCTGATGCCGACAGTTTCACCGCTGAGAAGCTCGAGGCCGACAAGAAGGTCGCCGAGGACACCACTGCTGCCGCCACTGCCGCCGCGGCTTTTGCATGGCCTACTCGAGGGTATAACGCGTTTATCCCTCTCCTATTTATTTTCGTATTAGCAGTACTAGCATTATGTGTAGATGTGTCTACTGTTTGCATAGCACGTACTTGTCTAGATCAGAATCAGTATGTCGTTAATTCTGTCAATGCCATGCTAGTGATTTATTTATGGATTAAATTAGTCAAAAAATGCCTATTTACTCAACAATCCAAAAACCTAATATGTGTACGAATTTTTCGGCAAGTGGCTTTGCCGCTGCACTAAAATCGGATAAGTTTACTGGTGCGTACTTTAAGCGTTGGCAGACTAAGAACACTTTATGGCTCACGGCTATGAACGTGTTCTGGGTCGCCGGTGTCTCCACAGGAACGATTGCTCCTGAACAGGAGAAGGCGTTCAGGGAGGCCACCATCGTATTTCTCAGAGCAGTTCTTAGCGTCATCAGAGATAAATTGGTTGATGCATATTTACATGTGCATGTTGCCAAAGACTTGCGGGAGGCACTCGAATCTAAATTCGGGGCCATCGATGTTGGGAGCGAGATGTATATTATAGAGCGGTTCCACGATTACAAGGTGGTTCAGAACCGTCCTGTATTGGATCAGGCTCATGACATAATATGCTTCGTTAAGGCACTAGTACAATGAGGTGCTATACAAACGGTTTGTAACCCCTTTCAGCGATGGCATTTGGAACCGTCGCCTAGTGAGTGACTGTGATACGGGGGGTCCTTCCCACACGACCCAGAAACCGTCGGGGATATGCCCTCCTGGCACACAGGCTCGGCAAAATGAGGTCGTGTGCGACCGGCGAGCGATCAAATAAGGTTATAGGTACAGTAGTGCTAAAAAATTCAATTATACAGGCGAAATCGTTTCCGGTCGTAACTTCATCCCACACAGTCAGTCCCCGCTAAACATTTCCGTTCGTATATACATCCCACACAGTCGCTCCAAGGAAAACGTTTCTGTTCGCAGGTACATCACACTATTTTCCCCGTTAAATCGTTTGTGATAGCGTTTCCATTGCAAATGGTATTAACAATTTTATCGTTTGCGTTATTGAATGCATCACACACGGTGCATAGAATAAACTGTGTGGCAAAGGCTGTCCATCACACATAGTTTTTATGTGGTAAACGTTTGTGCCAGGTGGCCTAACGCAAACAGTTTTCAAGAGGATGTCGTGTGTGATTGTTCATCAATCCAGCATGGTTTATGCTTAGAAACAGTGTGCGTTGCCTGAGGTGGTGTTTTCTCAATAACCATTTGCAATAGAAAAACCCAATTAGCAGGCTAATTATCCTATTATTAATAATCCATTTATTAATCTAATTGACATTTCATATTAAGCACACAATATATTTCATTTTCATAATTGAAATACATCAGAGTACAACATCATATAGCTTCAGCAATCAGTATACGTCTCCAACATATCTATAATTTTTGATTGTTCCATGCTATTATATTATCTATTTTGGATGTTTAATGGGCTTTAATATACTTTTTTATATTATTTTTGGGACTAACCTATTAACCGAAGGCCCAGTGCAAATTGTTGTTTTTTTGCCTATTTCAGTGCTTCACAGAAAAGGAATATCAAACGGAATCCAAACGAAATGAAACCTTTGCGAGGATCGTTTTTGGAACAAACGCAATCTAGGAGACTTGGAGTGGACGTCAAGGAAGCAACGAGGCAGCCACGAGGCAGGGAGGCACGCCCAGGGGGTAGGCGCGCCCCCCACCCTCGTGGGCCCCTCGTAGCTCCACTGACCTACTTCCTCGCCTATATATACTCTTATACCCCGAAAACATCCAGGGGATCCACGAAACACTTTTTCCACCACCGCAACCTTCTGTACCCGTGAGATCCCATCTTGGGGCCTTTTCTGGTGCTCCGCCGGAGGGGGTATCGATCACGGAGGGCCTCTACATCAACACCATGGCCTCTCCGATGATGTGTGAGTAGTTTACCACAGACCTTCGGGTCCATAGTTATTAGCTAAATGGCTTCTTCTCTCTTTGGATCTCAATACAAAGTTCTCCTCGATCTTCTTGGAGATCTATTCAATGTAATACTTTTTGCGGTGTGTTTGTCGAGATCCGATGAATTGTGGGTTTATGATCAAGATTATCTATGAACAATATTTGATTCTTCTCTGAATTCTTATATGCATGATTTGATATCTTTGCAAGTCTCTTCGAATCATCGGTTTAGTTTGGCCTACTAGATTGATCTTTCTTGCAATGGGAGAAGTGCTTAGCTTTGGGTTCAATCTTGCGGTGTCCTTTCCCAGTGACAGCAGGGGCAGCAAGGCACGTATTGTATTGTTTGATAAAAAGATGGGGTTTATATCTTATTTCTTGAGTTTATCCCTCTACATCATGTCATCTTGCCTAATGTGTTACTCTGTTCTTATGAACTTAATACTCTAGATGCATGCTGGATAGCGGTCGATGTGTGGAGTAATAGTAGTAGATGCAGAATCGTTTCGGTCTACTTGTCACGGACGTGATGCCTATATACATGATCATGCCTAGATATTCTCATAACTATGCGCTTTTCTATCAATTGCTTGACAGTAATTTGTTCACCCACCGTAGAATATGCTATCTTGAGAGAAGCCACTAGTGAAACCTATGGCCCCCGGGTCTATTTACCATCATATTAATCTCCCGTCAACTAGCTATTTCTGTAGCCGTTTATTTTTGCAATCTTTACTTTTCAATCTATACAACAAAAGTACCAAAAATATTTATCTTATTATCTTTATCAGATCTCACTTTTGCAAGTGGCCGTGAAGGGATTGACAACCCCTTTATCGCGTTGGTTGCAAGGTTCTTAATTGTTTGTGCATGTACTAGGGATTTGAGTGTGGTCTCCTACTGGATTGATACCTTGGTTCTCAAAAACTGAGGGAAATACTTATGCTACTTTGCTGCATCACCCTTTCCTCTTCAAGGGAAAACCAACGCATGCTCAAGATGTAGCAAGAAGGATTTCTGGCGCCGTTGCCGGGGAGATTTGCACCAAGTCAAGTCAAGATTTGATCTCCCAGCAACTAGCCATTTCTGGCGCCGTTGCCGGGGAGATCTACGCACAAGTCAAGACATACCAAGTACCCATCACAAACTCTTATCCCTCACATTACATTATTTGCAATTTGCCTCTCGTTTTCCTCTCCCCCACTTCACCTTTGTCGTTTTATTCACCCTTTTCCGTTCGCTTCTTTTTGCTTGCTTCTTGTTTGCTTGTGTGTTGGATTGACTGTTTGCCCCGATGGCTCAAGACAACACTAAATTGTGTGACTTTTCAAATACCAGCAACAATGATTTTATTAGCACTCCGATTGCTCCTATTACCGATGTTGAATCTTGTGAAATTAATGCTGCTTTGTTGAATCTTGTCATGAAAGTCCTAGTGAAGATACCGCTACCCATCTAAACAACTTTGTTGATTTGTGCGATATGCAAAAGAAGAAAGATGTGGACAATGTTATTCTTAAATTGAAGCTATTTCCGTTTTCGCTTAGAGATCGTGCTAAAACTTGGTTTTCTTCTTTGCCTAAAAATAGTATTGATTCATGGAATAAGTGCAAAGATGCCTTTATCTCTAAGTATTTTCCTCCCGCTAAGATCATCTCTCTTAGAAACGATATCATGAATTTTAAGCAACTTGATCATGAGCATGTTGCACAAGCTTGGGAGAGGATGAAATTAATGATACGTAATTGCCCTACACATGGTTTGAATTTATGGATGATTATACAAAAAATTATGCCGGATTGAATTTTCCTTCTAGAAATGTTTTAGATTCTACCGCGGGAGGCACTTTTATGGAAATCACTTTAGGAGAATCTACTAAACTCCTAGATAATATTATGGTTAATCATTCTCAATGGCACACCGAAAGATCTACTAGTAAAAAGGTTCATGCAATTGAAGAGATTAATGTTTTGAGTGGAAAGATGGATGAACTTATGAAATTGTTTGCTAATAAGAGTGTTTCTTCTGATCCTAATGATATGCCTTTGTTCACTTTGATTGAGAATAATAATGAATCTATGGATGTGAATTTTGTTGGTAGGAACAATTTTGGTAACAACGCGTATAGAGGAAACTCTAATTCTAGGTCGTTCCCTAGTAATTCCTCTAATAATTATGGTAATTCCTACAACGACTCTTATGGAAATTTTAATAAGATGCCTTCTGATTTTGAGACTAGTGTTAAAGAATTTATAAATTCGCAAAAGAATTTCAATGCTTTGCTTGAAGAAAAATTGCCTAAGATTGATGAGTTGGCTAGGAACGTGGATAGAATTTCTCTTGATGTTGATTCTTTGAAACTTAGATCTATCCCACCTAAGCATGATATCAATGAGTCTCTCAAATCCATGAGAATTTCCATTGATGAGTGTAAAGAAAGAACCGCTAGGATGCGTGCTAAAAAAGATTGCTTTGTGAAAGCGTGTTCTTCCAGTTTTCATGATAATAATGATGAAGATCTAAAAGTGATTGATGTGTCTCCTATTAAATCTTTGTTTTCTAGTATGAATCTTGATAATGATGGGACTGGAGATGAGTCAACTTTAGTTAAAAGGCGTCCCAATGATTCGGAGTTTTTAGATCTTGATGCAAAAATTGGTAAAAGTGGGATTGAAGAGGTCAAAACTTTAGATAGCAATGAACCCACTATTTTGGATTTCAAGGAACTTAATTATGACAGTTGTTCTTTGATAGATTGTATTTCCTTGTTGCAATCCGTGTTAAATTCTCCTCATGCCTATAGTCAAAATAAAGCTTTTACCAAACATATCGTTGATGCTTTAATGCAACCCTATGAGGAAAAACTTGAATTAGAAGTTTCTATCCCTAGAAAACTTTATGATGAGTGGGAACCTACTATTAAAATTAATATTAAAGATCATGAATGCTATGCTTTGTGTGATTTGGGTGCTAGTGTTTCCAAGATTCCTAAAACTTTGTGTGATGTGTTAGGTTTCTGTGAATTTGATGATTTTTCTTTAAATTTGCACCTTGCGATTCCACCATTAAGAAACCTATGGGAAGGATTAATGTTGTTCTTATTGTTGCGAATAGGAATTATGTGCCCGTAGATTTTATTGTTCTTGATACATATTGCAATCCTACATGTCCTATTATTCTTGGTAGACCTTTCCTTAGAATGATTGGTGAAATTATTGATATGAAAGAAGGAAATATTAGATTTCAATTTCCATTAAGGAAGGGTATGGAACCCTTTCCTAGGAAGAAGATTAAATTACCTTATGAATCTATTATGAGAGCCACTTATGGATTGCATACCAAAGATGACAATACCTAGATCTATTCTTGTTTTTATGCCTAGCTAGGGGCGTTAAACGATAGCGCTTTTTGGGAGGCAACCCAATTTTATTTTTGTTCCTTGCTTTTTGTTCCTGTTTAGAAATAAATATTTCATCTAGCCTCTGGTTAGATGTGGTTTTACATTTTAATTAGTGTTTGTGCCAAGTAGAACCTATAGGATCTTCTTGGGTGATAATTATTTGATCTTGCTGAAAAAGACAAAAACTTTCTTCTCACGAAAATAATTGTTAAAAATCACCAGAAAGTGATAAAATACTGATTCCAATTGAAGTACATCAATAATCAAATTATCTAGGTCTTCCTATTTTTTCAGATTTTTCTGAGCTATATAAGTTTGCGTTTGATACAGATTACTACAGACTGTTCTGTTTTTGACAGATTCTGTTTTTCGTGTGTTGCTTGCTTATTTTGATGAATCTATGGCTAGTATCGGGGGGTATGAACCATAGAGAAGTTGGAATACAGTCGGTTTAACCCCAATATAAATAAAGAATGAGTTCATTACAGTACCTTAAAGTGGTGGTTTGTTTTATTTCGCTAACGGAGCTCACGAGATTTTCTGTTGAGTTTTGTGTTGTGAAGTTTTCAAGTTTTTGGGTAAAGATTTGATAGATTTTGGAACAAGGAGTGGCAAGAGAACTTGGGGATTCCCAAGGCACCCCAAGGTAAAATTCAAGGACAACCAAAAGCCTAAGCTTGGGGATGCCCCAGAAGGCATCCCCTCTTTCGTCTTCGTCTATCGGTAACTTTACTCGATGCTATATTTTTATTCACCACATGATATTAATTTTGCTTGGAGCGTCTTGTATTATTTGAGTCTTTGCTTTTTAGTTTACCACAATCATCCTTGCTGTACACACCTTTTGGAGAGACACGCATGAATCGGAATTTATTAGAATACTCTATGTGCTTCACTTATATCTTTTGAGCTAGATAATTTTGCTCTAGTGCTTCACTTATACCTTTTTAGAGCACGGTGGTGGTTTTATTTTGTAGAAATTATTGATCTCTCATGCTTCACTTATATTATTTGGAGAGTCTTTTAGAACAGCATGGTAGTTTGCTTTGGCTATAAAATTAGTCCTAATATAATAGGCATCCAAGATGGGTATAATAATAACTTTTATATAGAGTGCATTAAAAACTATGATAAATTTGATACTTGATAATGGTTTTGAGATATAAAGGTGGTAATGTTAGAGTCATGCTAGTTGGGTAATTGTGAAATTGAGAAATACTTGTGTTAAGGTTGGCAAGTCCCGTAGCATGCACGTATGGTAAACGTTGTGTGACAAATTTGAAGCATGGGGTGTTCTTTGATTGGTTTCCTTATGAGTGGTGGTCGGGGACGAGCGATGGTCTTTTCCTACCAATCTATCCCCCTAGGGGCATGCATAGTAGTACTTTGCTTCGAGGGCTAATAAACTTCTGCAATAAGTATATGAGTTCTTTATGACCAATGTGAGTCCATGGATTATACGCACTCTTACCTTTCCGCAATTTGCTAGCCTCTACGGTACCGTGCATTGCCCTTTGTCACCTTGAGAGTTGGTGCAAACTTCACCGGTGCATCCAAACCCCGTGATATGGTATGCTCTATCACACATAAGCCTCCTTATATCTTCCTCAAAACAGCCACCATACCTACCTATTATGGCATTTCCATAGCCATTCTAAGATATATTGCCATGCAACTTTACACCGTTCCGTTTATTATGACACGCTCCATCATTGTCATATTGCTTTGCATGATCATGTAGTTGACATCGTATTTGTGGCAAAGCCACCTTTATAATTCTTTCATACATGTCACTCTTGATTCATTGCATATCTCGGTACACCGCCGGAGGCATTCACATAGAGTCATATTTTATTTGTTCTAAGTATTGAGTTGTAAGTAAATAGAAGTGTGATGATTTTCATTATTAGAGCATTGTCCCATGGGAGGAAAGATGATGGAGACTATGATTCCCCCACAAGTCGGGATGAGACTCCGGACTATAAATAAATAAATAAGGCCAAAGAAGCCCAAATAAAAAAAGAGGCCGAAGAAGCCCAAAAAATGAGATAAAAAGAGAGAAGGGACAATGTTACTATCCTTTTTCCACACTTGTGCTTCAAAATAGCACCATGATCTTCATTATAGAGAGTTTCTTATTTTGTCACTTTCATATACTAGTGGGAATTTTTCATTATAGAACTTGGCTTGTATATTCCAATGACGGGCTTCCTCAAAATGCCCTAGGTCTTCGTGAGCAAGCCAGTTGGATGCACACCCACTTAGTTTCTTTTGATGAGCTTTCATACACTTATAGCTCTGGTGCATCCGTTGCATGGCAATCCCTACTCCTCGCATTGACATCAATTGATGGGCATCTCCATAGCTGATTAGCCGCGTCAATGTGAGACTTTCTCCTTTTTTGTCTTCTCACATAACCCCTATCATCATACTCTACTCCACCCATAGTGCTATATCCATGGCTTGTGCTCATGTATTGCGTAAGGGTTGAAAAGGCTGAAGCGCGTTAAAAAGTATGAACAAATTGCTCGGCTTGTCATCGGGGTTGTGCATGATGGGAGCATTTTGTGTGACGAAAATGAAACATGGCCAAACTATATGATTTTGTAGGGATAAGCTTTCTTTGGCTATGTTATTTTGATAAGACATAATTGCTTGGTTAGTATGCTTGAAGTATTACTATTTTTATTTCAATATTAAACTTTTATCTTGAATATTTTGGATCTGAACATTCATGCCACAATAAAGAGAATTACATTGAAAATTATGTTAGGTAGCATTCCACATCAAAAATTCTGTTCTTATCATTTACCTACTCGAGGACGAGCAGGAATTAAGCTTGGGGATGCTTGATACGTCTCCAACGTATCTATAATTTTTTATTGTTCCATGCTATTATATTATCCGCTTTGGATGTTTAATGGGCTTTAATATACCTTTTTATATTATTTTTGGGACTAACCTATTAACCGAAGGCCCAGTGCAAATTGTTGTTTTTTTGCCTATTTCAGTGTTTCATAGAAAAGGAATATCAAACGGAATCCAAACGGAATGAAACCTTCACGAGTATCGTTTTTGGAACAAACGCAATCCAGGAGACTTGGAGTGGACGTCAAGGAAGCAACGAGGCGGCCACGAGGCAGGGAGGCGCGCCCAGGGGGTAGGCGCGCCCCCCACCCTCGTGGGCCCCTCGTAGCTCCACCGACCTACTTCCTTTGCCTATATATACTCTTATACCCCGAAAACATCGAGGGGAGCCACGAAACACTTTTTCCACCGCCGCAACCTTCTGTACCCGTGAGATCCCATCTTGGGGCCTTTTCCGGCGCTCCGCCGGAGGGGGAATCGATCACGGAGGGCCTCTACATCAACACCATGGCCTCTCTGATGATGTGTGAGTAGTTTACCACAGACCTTCGGGTCCATAGTTATTAGCTAGATGGCTTCTTCTCTCTCTTTGGATCTCAATACAAAGTTCTCCTCGATCTTCTTGGAGATCTATTCAATGTAATACTTTTTGCGGTGTGTTTGTCGAGATCCGGTGAATTGTGTGTTTATGATCAAGATTATCTATGAACAATATTTGATTCTTCTCTGAATTCTTATATGCATGATTTGATATCTTTGCAAGTCTCTTCGAATTATCGGTTTAGTTTGGCCTACTAGATTGATCTTTCTTGCAACAGGAGAGTTGCTTAGCTTTGGGTTCAATCTTGCGGTGTCCTTTCCCAGTGACAGCAGGGGCAGTAAGGCACGTATTGTATTGTTGCCATCGAGGATAAAATATGGAGTTTATATCTTATTGCTTGAGTTTATCCCTCTGCATCATGTCATCTTGCCTAATGCGTTACTCTGTTCTTATGAACTTAATACTCTAGATGCATGCTAGATAGCGGTTTATGTGTGGAGTAATAGTAGCAGATGCAGAATCGTTTCGGTCTACTTGTCACGGACGTGATGCCTATATACATGATCATGCCTAGATATTCTCATAACTATGCGCTTTTCTATCAATTGCTCGACAGTAATTTGTTCACCCACCGTAGAATATGCTATCTTGAGAGAAGAAACTAGTGAAACCTATGGCCCCCGGGTCTATTTTCCATCATATTAATCTCCCGTCAACTAGTTATTTCTGTCGCCTATTATTTTGCAATCTTTACTTTTCAATCTATACAACAAAAATACCTAAAATATTTATCTTATTATCTTTATCAGATCTCATTTTTGCAAGTGGCCGTGAAGGGATTGACAACCCCTTTATCGCGTTGGTTGCAAGGTTCTTAATTGTTTGTGCGGGTACTAGGGATTTGAGTGTAGTCTCCTACTGGATTGATACCTTGGTTCTCAAAAACTGAGGGAAATACTTATGCTACTTTGCTGCATCACCCTTCCTCTTCAAGGGAAAACCAACGCATGCTCAAGAGGTAGCACTCAGCTACCCCATTACACAACTGCACCAGCACCAAATTTCACATGCAACATCTATAACCTTTCGAAATTAGCATCATAGATGGTACATAGAAAGATGTATCTCATGTGGAAAACTGCTGAAGTAGAAAGCGAATATTGAGCCTTCATTGATGTTGAAGGTCTTTGCAACTTTAGGCCAATGCCTGTGGATGATTGACTGTCCATCCTTCGTCCTCTTCAGGAACACTTCAATATTGAACCGTGGGTGTTGTATGAATACCTTCCTCGCCTCCTGACCATATAGGTGGTTTGAGAGGTAATCATCAATGAACTGCTTTGAAAAGGCCTGAAAACAAGGATGTGCATAAATATCTTCTCTATATTGGAAATGGGGCAAAGGAATAAAAAAGGCAAGGCATAATAGTTAGTACCATCCTGTAGTGAACTGATGTCTTCTTCATTGTGCAGACAAAGATCTTGTTGTTTTTTGTCGCTAATTTCTTTATCCTAACAATCTTTCTGAGTTTCTTGACTTGACTGATATTCATGGACAACTCATTTCCCCATATGCAAAAAGGGTCGAACGGTGGGTCAAAACCTCACACAACAGGACCTACATGTGCAAGACCAAATTGTTAAAAACCTAAATACTAGAATAGTTCCTGCAATTGCACAATAATGTGCTATTAGACAAAGGACCATGGATGTGCAAACCTCGATTGTAAACCTCAGTGCTTCCCATTGTTTCCCTGCAACACATATAAGGTAGTTAGTGATCAGGTTAAGTGAGGGTTCGCATGCTATTAGTAAAATATGTTGATGAAAAATAAGCACATTGCAGATTCATCAGATTAATTCAAGCCACATGGGAAACCCATTTATCCAAACCAAGCATGATTAAGAACAAGGAAATATAGCAATTGTATATGTTTCTCATGTATTAAGTGAAGCCAAATTCGATTATTCCTCACATGCACAACAATACAAAATTCTACCCACGACAATCGGACATCGCATTGCAGAATTGAACCAAGCAGTTAACTAAACACCACAACAAATGAATCAAACATTAGCTGAGCACCACATTGCACAATATAACATGCTCCCAATAGAAGATCAGATAGTTCACCAAACCAAGCATGCTTAACAACTTGGAAATATAGCAATTGTATTTGTTTCTCATGTATTTAGTACAACCAAATTTGATTTATTTCTCACATGGTATACAATAATAGAATGCACCCACAACAATTGAACATCGCATTGCAGAATTGAACCTAACAGTTAACTAAACACCACAACAAATGAACCAAACGTTAACTGAGCACCACATTGCACAATGTATAACATACTAGAAGATCAGACAGTTAACCAAACCAAGCATGCTTGACAACTTGGAAATATAGCAATTGCATTTGTTTCTCATGTATTTTGTAAAGAAAAATTTGATTTATTTCTCACATGGAAGACAATACAAAATTGCACCCTGAAGAATTGAACATCACATTTGCAGAATTGAACCAAACAGTTAACTGAACAGGACAACTAATTAACCAAACAGTTAATAAGTGAGCACCACATTGCACGACATATAGAACATCTACACTAGAACAACATATTGCATGGTAAAAGTAGATAGCACAATTCACTAGAATTTGTTAAGGAAAGGTAGTAGCTAGCAAACTGAACATGGGTCCTTATAGTGAGCTAATAAGACAAGCTACTCCTCATTGTCGGAGATATCGATGACGATTAGCTCCTTGGACATGGAAGAGGGCGAGGCCTCCGCATCGTGGATGCCCTCGTCGTAGTGATGAGTTGCTTGAGCCACTCCGGACACCAGCCTGCTGGCTCTCGAGTTGAGGTAAGCACGTGCACGCTGAGAAAACACCTCGTAGTCTTCGTTGAAGGCACCGAGGGTGGCCTCGAGAAAACGCCACGAACTGTCATTTAAAGCAGCCAACCGCATCGCGGCGTCAGAGCGCGAGGCATCGACGGTGGCCTCGATAGCGAGGTGCTCCTCTAAAATCTGGGGGTCGGCACGAATGGCAACCATCGCGACCTCATCCGCGCGTGCGGCCGCGATTTGCTTCTCCGCTGCCAAATTCTCCTTAAGCTCCTGGCTATACTGCGTGCACCATGGCTTAGGGCGGCGCTTATTTCGTGGAGGGTGTTGGGTTCTACGGTAGGGTGCGTTAACTGCAAATTAAAATTTTCCTACGCGTAGAACAACCAGGAACATGCTACGGGAATGGATCACAGATCGTTACCACTAGACGCGCAGTGTCGTGCAGCGGAAGAAGAGTTGGGGCAGCGCGTCAACGTGGATCGTCTCCTCCTCATCCGATCTCCCTCGAACAGCCTGTCGTCCAATCCCACATACAAGTTCCCCGGAGCGGCGCAAGTGCACCGCCTCTAACGGTATCCGCGCGTGCAGGAGGAACACCGTGCGGCGGACTGCTAGGTCCGATCACACAGTCGGTGACGAGTGGAGGTGGCTATTCGCAACACATGCAAACCCTTTGTGACAGCGCCGAAGCAATCAACAGAATGAGTGCGCCGCACCTCCACTTTATATAGGCGTCTCTTGCAGGCTCAACACTTGGGCCTCGCACGGACCCTAAAGCCCAAAGTCAGTTCGGCAAGGGATCCGAGTCCGAGTAGGATCACATCTAACTCGTGGAGTCGGATCGGGCCTCACAGGTTCCTTCCCTTAAGCGCGTGACCCCTTAGGTTCAAGTCGGCTTGGTCGCAGGTCGGATCACCTCCGACCTGCTCGGCTGGTAGCAGCCTCTAGCAAGGCGTGCCGACCACCAAGTAGACAATGAAGCCGGTTGGCAAACCTGTACATCACACTTCTGTTCCCTTTGCCACATGATATATGTTGTCGGGCTCAAGGCGAGTCTGTCATCCTTGTGCTAGCCCGACCTCTTTCTCGTTCCAGTGATGCCGACCACAAACTGGATTGTCTCATAATCCTTGTCGCATGGCCATGCTTATCCTAGTCGGATCACACGAGGGGCCCAGAGTATATCTCTCCTGATCAGAGGGGCAAATCCCATCTTGCTCGACCGTGTCTCGCAGCATGGGTCTGGACAAGCCCAATACCTACCTTTGTAACTACCCGGACACGGAGTAGCGTTTGGTTGGCCCAAAGCAGGTCTGTCACCATCCCGACTACATGCGCCAGCTCAGGTCTTAGGACATAGAACGTATGTTGTTCTAGAGACTCACAGATGACATATCGCTGCGTCTCATAGTTGGGTCTGTCCGACTCGGACCTTATCTCGACTTGGATCCGAATACGTCGAATCCGACCAGATCCTTCTGAGCCCATATTATCCGGTTAGCATCCAATGCTCCATGGCTAGTGAGACCAATCCATCGACCGTGTCATATGCTAGTCTAGTCGACTGCGCATCCACATAGCCCTTTCAATGAGGGACCTTTTCGAACAGTCATCATACAATGCATAGTCCCACAAACAAGTCACATACTTGCTGATACAAATCATTGATAATGTCCATGGACTATCTTTATTCATAAACACATAGGAAATATCATCATACATGATTGCCTCTAGGGCATATCTCCAACAGTCTCCCACTTGCACTAGAGTCAATCAAATAGACATCGAATGCCCATAGCTCTAACGTGCCCCTCATGCTTGGGTTGTGGAAGCGGCTTAGTCAACGGATTTGCGACATTTGCATCCGTGTGAATTTTGCATAACTCTACCTCACCATTCTTTACGATCTTTCGTATCAGGTGATATTTCCAATCTATGTGTGTGACCTTGTGGTGATTCCTCGGCTCCTTGGCTTGTGCGATGGCACCAGAATTATCACAATAAAGGTCCAATGGTTTTACCGAGGCTGGGAAAATACCAAGATCATCCAAATAGTTCCGGATCCAAACACATTCCTTTGCAGCTTCACAAGCCACAATGTATTCGGCTTCTGTGGTAGAATCGGCCACCGTATCTTGCTTGGAACTCATCCAGCTCACTGCTCCTCCGTTCATGACATACACGAATCCGGACTGTGATCGACAATCATCTCTGTCGGTTTGGAAACTAGCATCGACGTAACCCCTTACGACGAGCTCTTCCTCACCTCCATAAACTAGGAACATCTCTTTAGTCCTTTTCAGGTACTTCAAAATAGTCTTTACCGCTGCCCAGTGACTCTCACCTGGGTTGGCCTGGTATCTGCTTGTTAGGCTTATTGCAAAAGCAATATCAAGCCTTGTACATATCATGGCATACATGATGGATCCCATTGCAGAGGCATACGGAATCCTACTCATCCTGCTTCACTCATCAGATGTTGAAGGACTCTGAGTCTCGCTTAGCCTTATACCATGTGAGAGTGGCAAGAACCCTTTCTTCGCCTCACTCATGTTGAACCGCTTCAACACTTTATCTATGTGCGTGCTCTGGCTTAAGCCGAGCAGCCTCCTCGATCTATCACTATAGATCTTAATGCCTAAAATATACACTGCCTCACCAAGGTCCTTCATCGAAAACTTGCCATTCAATGACTCCTTGATCGAGTTCAGCATCGAAACATCATTTCCGATCAATAATATGTCATCCACATACAAGATCAGAAACACTATCGAGCTCCCACTTAACTTCTTGTATAAACAAGCATCCTCTTCGCTTTTGATGAAACCAAGACCAGTGACGACCTCATCAAAATGAATATTCCAGCTCCGAGATGCTTGCCTCAACCCATAAATGGATCTCTTGAGCTTGCATACCTTAGCGCTAGTCGGATCGACAAAACCCTCGGGCTGTATCATATACATGTCCTCGGTTAAATTTCCGTGAAGGAAAGCCGTCTTGACATCCATCTGCCATATCTCGTAATCAAAATATGAAGCTATAGCTAGTACGATCCTCACCGACTTCAGCATTGCTACTGGCGAGTAAGTCTCGTCATAGTAAATTCCTTGAACTTGTCCATAACCCTTAGCGACAAGCCGAGCTTTGTGGATCTGAACATTTCCATCCACATCGGTTTTCTTCTTAAAGACCCATTTGCAACCAATGGCAGCTACGCCAGGTGGCGAATCAACCAAATCCCAGACTTGATTCTCATCCATGGACTTTAACTCAGATCTCATGGCCTCTAGCCATGCCTCAGAATCCGGGCTCACCATCGCTTACGCATACGTGGCCGGCTCGTCGCTTTCTAGCAACAATACATCACGCACTCTGCGCAATCTTTCCGACCCCCTTGGTTCCGGTGCCGCTTCCACTATGGGTTCCCTGACTGACTCCGGTATGATCTCATCACCTGTCGAGCCGTCCCCGAGTGGTACTCGGATTTCTTTGAGTCGGGCCGTCCTCCCACTGGCCTCCCGACTGAGAAACTCTTTCGGATATCCCATGAATATGCATTTATCCGACTTGGGTGTAAGCTTGTCTGACATAAGTCTCTTGACAAATGCTTCACAACCCAAAATATTTAGAAAAGACAAACTAGGACTCTTCCCGGTCCACATCTCATGTGGTGTCTTGTCTACGGATTTTGATGGTACCCTGTTAAGTGTGAAAGCTGCACTTTCTAGAGCGTATCCCCAGAATGACAAGGGTAAATCCGATTTGCTCATCATAGACAGGACCATGTCCAACAAGGTCCTATTCGTCCGTCCCGACTCACCGTTTCTCTGTGGCGTACCCGGAGGTGTGAGCTGAGGTACTATACCTCGGCTTTTCAGATGGTCGTCAAACTCCTGGCTCATGTACTCACCTCCACGATCAGATCGTAGAAGCTTTATAGTCTTGCCGAGCTGATTCTCAACCTCGTTCTGAAACTCTTTGAACTTTTCAAAAGTTTCCGACTTGTGCCTCATCAAATAGATATATCCATATCTAATCAAGTCGTTGGTAAAAGTCACGAAGTACTGATAACCACCTCTGGCAGTTGTGCTCATTGGTCCACACATATTACCGTGTATCGGTTCCAACAGCTCGGACGCCCTCTCGCAACTCTTTGTGAAAGGAGACTTAGTCATCTTGCCGAGCAAGCATGATTCACATGTCTCGAACGACTCAAAGTAGGACGAAGTTAGGAGCCCATCATCATGGAGCTTCTTCATGTGTTTCATACTAATGTGTCCAAGCCGACAATGCTAGAAGTATGTCGGATTTATCTCATTAGGCTTATGCCTCTTGACATTCACGTTATAGACCGGTTCCTGTTCTAGATTCAATATAAATAGCCCATCAACAATGGGCGCATAGCCGTGGAACATACCATTCAAATAAAACGAACAACCATTGTCCTTTAAATTGAATTCATAACCCTGACTCATCAAGCATGAGGCAGAAATAATGTTCCGACTAAGTGCAGGAATGCAATAACAATTATTCAATTCCAAAATAAATCTAAAAGGAAGCTGGAGCTGCATCGTGCCGACCTCCAACGCAGCAACTCTTGCTTTGTTGCCGACCCTGATGTAAATCTCCCCTTGTGCCACACGCCTAGTTCTTACCAGCCCCTGCATCGATTTGCAAATATGAACAACCGATCCGGTATCAAATACCCAAGAGCTACTAGGTATTTCCGCAAGGTAAATGTCTATAACATATGTAACAAGTGTACCTTTGCCTGAAGCAGCATTTCTGGCCTTCTTGCCATGCTCCGCAAGCCACTTGCTACAGTTCCTCTTCTAGTGACCAGTTTCCTTGCAATGGTAGCAAATGGTCTTTGAGTCCGGTCCAGACTTCGGCGCAGCAGCGGAGGTTACCATCTCCGTGCCCTTTGCCTTAGCCTTCTTCTTGGACTAACTCTTCTTGAACTCAACACTTGATGCGTGCCTTTCTTAATATCCTGCTCTGCACTTTGAGCATCCATGCAATTCGAGCTTCTTATCCATGCCATGCATATGATAGTTTGAGATGAACGTCCCATAGCTGGGCGGAAGAGAACCCAGAACTGCATCAGTAGCCAGCTCATCCAAGAGCGGGAAGCACAACCGATCCAAAGCTTGCACATATCCGATCATCTTGATCGCATGTGGGCTCAGTGGATCACCTTCCTTCAGCTTGCAATCCATCAAGGATCGCCAAACGTTGAACCTTTCGGTCCTAGCATGTGTCTGAAACATGCTCTTGAGACTCTCGATCATATCGTAAGCCTCAACATTTTTGAAATGTTGTTGCAAATCGGGAATACAAGCCAGCATCAGACAGCTGATCTCCATTGATTCTTCAATGAGTTTCTGGTAGGCATTCTTATTTGTGGCATTAGCATTATTGGCAGGTTCCTCTGGAAGTGGAACCTCTAGAACATGTTCCTTTTTATCATGCTTGAGAACAATTCTCATATTTCTATACCAGGTGGTAAAGTTTGTTCCATGCAGTTTATCCTTTTCCAGAATTGGTTTCAATGCAAAGTTGGGTTGCGCAGGTGGTGCCATTGATCTACAACAGAAAATATGCAATCATTAAGTAATGTGTTTATGTAGAGTAATTGAAGCCTTAAATATAAATACTCCCACTAAAGTTGGCATCCCTCCGCAAACTCTCAGTGATTCAGGATCCGACTAGCACATGCGACTAGTGGCTTTAGCATCACTGCTAGACAACATGCCTATCCGGTAAGCAACTCCTTGCTAATCGTATCTCTATACGACTCCTGTCGGTCGGGAAGGTATCTCATACCCCGGCCCCTAACCTTCTTTGCCATAAGGCCCAAAACCGTTTTGATAGCCTTGTCAAGTTAACCTGATGCAATGCATGTCCGTGTCCGACACGAACCCTTCACTTCAAGGACACCTAGCAGCACCCCAATTTTATGAGCCCGCTACTAGACGTACTTGACGTGCGAACGTGCAACATCGGGAATGGCAAATTGCTTGATATTAACAAGGGATCTTTCTACCATTCTAACATGCATAGAAAACTAGAAGCATAACAATCACAAATAAACATATATTGTGAAATAGTATGGCTCCTTCATGGATGTTTTTCCAGGTCAGCTCCGACTCCGATGACCATCTAGGAACTCCATCTTGTTTGTCACGCCGGGACGCCAAGCCACCAACCTGATCTATATTATCCAACTACTACAACTAGTAATGAATTTTACATAGAGTCACAAGTCGACACGCAGGTCATTATACACTATAATGACAGCACTTTCGCTCCTGCCGGCTGACAAACATGACACGCAGGCCATGTATAATTTACACACATGCATCACACACACATGAGCCATACTATTCACATCAAACCTGCAAAACAAAGTTACGCATAGAACCGCATTCTACTGGTTTGAGTGATCGTGTATGAAATACAAGGCGCTACGCACACGGAGGTCCCACGACAATACATGCATCACATACACGGCCAAATTCGATTATTCCTCACATGCACAACAATACAAAATTCTAACCACGACAATTGGACATCGCATTGCAGAATTGAACCAAGCAGTTAACTAAACACCACAACAAATGAACCAAACATTAACTGAGCACCACATTACACAATATAACATGCTCCTAATAGAAGATCAGATAGTTAACCAAACCAAACATGCTTAACAACTTGAAAATATAGCAATTGTATTTGTTTCTCATGTATTTAGTACAGCCAAATTCGATTTATTTCTCACATGGTATACAATAACAGAATGCACCCACAACAATTGAACATCGCATTGCAGAATTGAACCAAATAGTTAATTAAACACCACAACAAATGAACCAAATGTTAACTGAGCACCACATTGCACAATGTATAACATACTAGAAGATCAGATGGTTAACCAAACCAAGCATGCTTGACAACTTGGAAATATAGCAATTGTATTTGTTTCTCATGTATTTTGTAAAGAAAAATTCGATTTATTTCTCACATGAAAGACAATACAAAATTGCACCCTGAAGAATTGAACATCACATTTGCAGAATTGAACCAAACAGTTAAGTGAACACGACAACTAATTAACCAAACAGTTAATAAGTGAGCACCACATTGCACAACATACATAACATATACACTAGAGTAACAGATTGCATGGTAAAAGTAGATAGCACAATTCACTAGAATTTGTTAAGGAAAGGCAGTAGCTAGCAAACTGAACATGGGTCCTTATAGTGAGCTAATAAGACAAGCTACTCCTCATTGTCGGAGATATCGATGAAGATTAGCTCCTTGGACATGGAAGAGGGCGAGGCCTCCACATCGTGGGTGCCCTCGTCGTAGTGGTGAGTTGCCTGAGCCGCTCCGGGCACCAACCTGCTGGCTGTCGAGTTGAGGTAAGCACGTGCACACTAAGAAAACACCTTGTAGTCTTTGTCGAAGGCACCGAGGGTGGCCTCAAGAAAACGCCACGAACTGTCGTTTAAAGCAGCCAACCGCGTCGCGGCATCGGCACGCGAGGCGCCGACGGTGGCCTCGACGGCAAGGTGCTCCTCCAAGATCTGGGGGTCGGCATGAATGGCAGCCATCGCGACCTCATCCACGCATGCAGCCGCGATTTGCTTCTTCGCTGCCAAATGCTCCTTGAGCTCCTGGCTATACTGTGTGCACCATGGCTTAGGGCGGCGCTTATTTGGTGGAGGGTGTTGGGTTCTACGGTAGGGTTCGTCAACTGCAAATTAAAATTTTCCTACGCGCAGAACAACCAGGAACATGCTACGGGAATGGATCACACATCGTTACCACTAGATGCGCAGTGTCGTGCAGCAGAAGAAGAGTTGGGGCAGAGCGTCAAATGGATCATCTCCGCCTCGTCCGATCTCCCTCGAACAGCCGGTCGTCCGATCCCACGTACAAGTTCGCTGGAGCGGCGCAAGTGCAACGCCTCTAATGGTATCCGCGCGTGTAGGAGGAACACCGTGCGGCGGACTGCTAGATCCGATCACACAGTCGGTGATGAGTGGAGGTGGCTATTTGCAACACATGCAAACCCTAGTGACAGCGCCGAAGCGATCAACAGAATGAGTGCGCCGCACCTCCACTTTATATAGGCATCCGTCGCAGGCTCAACATTTGGGCCTTGCACGGACCCTAAAGCCCAAAGTCTGTTCGGCAAGGGATCCGAGTCCAAGTAGGATCACATCTAACTCGTGGAGTCGGATCGGGCCTCACAAGTTCCTTCCCTTAAGCGCGCGACCCCTTAGGTTCAAGTCGGCTTGGTCGCAGGTCGGATCACCTCTGACCTGCTCGGCTGGTAGCAGCCTCTAGCAAGGCATGCCGACCACCAAGTAGACAATTAAGCCGGTTGGCGAACCTGTACATCACACTTTTGTTCCCTTTGCCACACGATATATGTTGTCAAGCTCAAGGCGAGTTTGTCATCCTTGTGCTAGCCCGACCTCTTTCTCGTTCCAGTGATACCGACCACAAACTAGATTATCTCATAATCCTTGTTGCATGGCCATGCTTATCTTGGTCGGATCACACGAGGTGCCCAGAGTATATCTCTCCTGATCGGAGGGGCAAATCCCATCTTGCTCGACCATGTCTTGCAGCATGGGTCTGGACAAGCCCGAAACCTACCTTTGTAACTACCCAGACACGGAGTAGCGTTTGGTTGGCCCAAAGCAGGTCTGTCACCATCCCGAGTACATGCGCCAGCTCAGGTCTTAGGACATAGAAAGTATGTTGTACTAGAGACTCACAGATGACATATCGTTGCGTCTCATAGTTTGGTCTGTCCGACTCGGACCTTATCTCAACTCGGATCCAACTACATCGAATACGACCAGATCCTTCCGAGCCCATATTATCCGGTTAGCATCCAGTGCTCCATGGCTAGTGAGACCAAGCCATCGACCGTGTCATATGCTAGTCTAGTCGACTGCGCGTCCACATAGCCCTTTCAACTAGGGACCTTCTAGGACAGTCATCATACAATGCATAGTCCCACAAACAAGTCACGTACTTGCTGATACACATCATTGATAATGTCCAAGGACTATCTTTGTTCATAAACACATAGGAAATATCATCATGCATGATTGTTTCTAGGGCATATCTCCAATAGAGGGGTCGGTGGTTTGGGTGGAAGGTGTCGCGCCGGCGGTCGGGCATGTGGGATGTGGAAGGACGAGGAGGATGGGGGTCGGGTGTGGATTACCTGCATGGATAGATGAGGGCGAGCAGCGTGAAGGAGGGTCGCCGGCGAGGAGGCGGCGCTGCAAGCAAGGAGTGAAGGTTTCAACTTGGAAAGGAAGGCGAAATAGGGGAAATGTGGCTTTTGGTAATGGGGGGAGAGGTAGATATTTCCGTGGAAGCCGAAAATTTTGAATCGGTTCAGCGAAAAAACTGGCGTGCAAAGCGTCATCAAACACAGTCCCTTTTGCAAAACTGTGTACGATATGTGAACATCACAAACGATTCAGATAGCTTAACCCGTGTGTGCTGAGTTTGAACATCAAAAAATTTTGGTTCGAATTTCCCTGGCTACAGTGGTCATTGCATAATTTGCATACACAAAGGAGACTACAGCACACCCACACTTCTTAATCGAGCAATTTCAGCAATTAAACAGAGCTAGCTGACCTAAACATTACTCTAACAAATTAAAGACCGGCGCTCTTAATTAAACAAAACAAAGAGTACTACTATGGCTTGTGCTCGTCGATCTCCGCCGCCTCCTCCATGTCCAGCTCGTGCCCAAGGATCTCCTAGGGAAGGGGCTCCATGGCATCCATTGCACCATACTCAGCAAGCATCTCGCCATCCGCATCCGCCATATCTTCGGAATAGGCTTCCACGAGCTTGGCGCGGGCGGCCGCGATCTTGGCTTGGGCGGGCTCCGTTCTGGCAAGGTATGCCGCGCAAGAACGGACGGCTGCTCGAACACTCTCGGCGATTGCCAAGTCTTCGGTCGTGGGTTGCCGACCGTTGTCAGATAAACCTCGTTCGATTTGTGTGGTGACTGATACGTCTCCAACATATCTACTTTTCCAAACACTTTTGCCCTTGTTTTGGACTCTGACTTGCATGATTTGAATGGAACTAACCCAGACTGACGCTGTTTCCAGCAGAATTGCCATGGTGTTATTTTTGTGCAGAAATAAAAGTTCTCGGAATGACCTGAAACTTCACGGAGAATATTTTTGGAATTAATAAAAAATATTGGCGAAAGAATCAACACCAGGGGGCCCACACCCTGTCCACGAGGGTGGAGGGCGCGCCCACCCCCCTAGGGCGCACCCCCCTGCCTCGTGGGCCCCCTGAGGCTCCACCGACCTCAACTCCAACTCTATATATTCACGTTCGGGGAGAAAAATCAGAGAGAAGGATTCATCGCGTTTTACGATACGAAGCCACCGCCAAGCCCTAATCTCTCTCGGGAGGGCTGATCTGGAGTCCGTTCGGGGCTCCGGAGAGGGGAATCCGTCGCTGTCGTCATCATCAACCTTCCTCCATCACCAATTTCATGATGCTCACCGCCGTGCGTGAGTAATTCCATCGTAGGCTTGCTGGACGGTGATGGGTTGGATGAGATTTATCATGTAATCGAGTTAGTTTTGTTAGGGTTTGATCCCTAGTATCCACTATGTTCTGAGATTGATGTTGCTATGACTTTGCTATGCTTAATGCTTGTCACTAGGGCCCGAGTGCCATGATTTCAGATCTGAACCTATTATGTTTTCATGAATATATGTGAGTTCTTGATCCTATCTTGCAAGTCAATAGTCACCTACTATGTGTTATGATCCGGTAACCCCGAAGTGACAATAATCGGGACCACTCCCGGTGATGACCGTGGTTTGAGGAGTTCATGTATTCACTAAGTGTTAATGCTTTGGTCCGGTACTCTATTAAAAGGAGGCCTTAATATCCCTTAGTTTCCAATAGGACCCCGCTGCCACGGGAGGGTAGCACAAAAGATGTCATGCAAGTTCTTTTCCATAAGCACGTATGACTATATTCGGAATACATGCCTACATTACATTGATGAACTGGAGCTAGTTCTGTGTCACCCTAGGTTATAACTGTTGCATGAGGAATCGCATCCGACATAATTATCCATTACTGATCCAATGCCTACGAGCTTTTCACATATTGATCTTTGCTTAGTTACTTTTCCGTTGCCATTGTTACAATTACTACAAAACTGCTACTGTTACCTTTGCCACCGTTACCATTACTTCCATACTACTTTGCTACTAAATACTTTGCTGCAGATATTAAGTTTTCCAGGTGTGGTTGAATTGACAACTCAACTGCTAATACTTGAGAATATTCTTTGGCTCCCCTTGTGTCGAATCAATAAAATTGGGTTGAATACTCTACCCTCAAAAACTGTTGCGATCCCCTATACTTGTGGGTTATCAAGATTATTTTCTGGCGCCGTTGCCGGGGAGCATAGCCCTATTCTTTGAGTCACTTGGGATTTATATCTGCTGATCACTATGAGGAACTTGAAAGACGAAAAAACCAAGATTTATCCCTCAACTACGAAGGAGGTAAGGAACTGCCATCTAGCTCTGCACTTGATTCACCTTCTGTTATGAGTAAATTTGTGACACCTACACCTGCTATTGATTCTGATAGGTCGCATGTTATTGATGATGCCACTTCTGCTATGCATGATACTTATGATGAAACTACTTCTATGCTTGATAATGCTGTGCCATTAGGTGAATTTCTTGATGAACAACTTGCTAGGGTTATAGAGGATGAAATTATTGAAACTGATAATATTGATGAAAGTGATGATGAAGATTCTCCCCCTAGATATGAATTGCCTGATGTACCTGAGGGTTATGTTATGGATGAAGAAACTGCTAGAGACTTTTTTGCTTGCAAAGATAGATATGATCTTAAGAAACTGTTAGCTAAGCTGAAAGAAAAATCTTTGAATGCTAGAATGAAATATGACCCTGCTTTTGCTACTTCACCTATCTGTATTTTTGATAAGGATTATGATTTCTCTGTCGATCCTGAGTTAATTACTTTGGTTGAATCTGATCATTTTTATGGCTATGAATTTGAAACTGTTGTGGCACATCTTACTAAATTAAATGATATAGCCACTCTATTCACTCATGAGGAAAAAATTTGTTACTACTATATCCTTAAGTCATTTCTGTTCTCATTAAGGTTTCAGTCGGGGAACGGACCCACGCCAGGTTTAACCTATGCATTAACAGATGGGCCGGGGTCACACCCAGGCGGGGGCGATCCCCGTGGATCCGCGGGGGTTGGGCCCCAAACCTCGCGGGGGAGGGAGTAAACGAACAAGGCCTAAAGGGTGATGCTGAAACATGGTTTAATTCTCTTACTCCTGGTTGTGTGCGTAGTCCCCAGGATATGATTTATTACTTCTCTGCTAAATATTTCCCCGCTCATAAGAAACAAGCTGCCTTAAGGGAAATATATAATTTTGTGCAAATTGAAGAAGAGAGTCTCCCACAAGCTTGGGGAGGCTTCTCCAATTACTTAATGCTTTTCCTGATCATCCTCTCAAGAAAAATGAAATAATTGATATCTTTTATAATGGACTAACCGATGCTTCCAGAGACCACCTGGATAGTTGTGTTGGTTGTGTTTTTAGGGAAAGAATTGTTGATCAAGCTGAATTCCTATTGAATAATATATTGAGTAATGATAATGATTGGACACTTCCTGAACCAACTCCTACTGTCGAATTTCGGGTTCCGGCAAAACCCTTGAGGTTCAAACACTGGGGTGCGCACGGAGATCTCTCCCTCCCTAGCTCGCTCTCGCAATGATAGCAAGGCCTAGCACGACGAGCCCAAAGAACGAGAGACGCAAGAGTTTATATTGGTTCAGGCCACCGATGTGGTGTAATACCCTACTCCAGTGTGGTGTGGTGGATTGCCTCTTGGGCTGAGGATGAACAGTTACAAGGGAAGAACAACCTCCTGAGGAGAGGTGCTCTTGTGCTTGGTGAGCTGGTGTGGTGGTTTCGGTGGAATGGATCCAATCCCAGATCAGTTGCCTCCTACAGTGGTGGCTAGTCCTACTTATAGAGGCCCTGGTCCTCTTCCCAAATATTGAGCGGGAAGGGATCCCACAGCGGCCAAATTCGAAGGGGGACAAATAGTACAAGTTATCCTGACTAAAGGTGGTCTTCTCCTACCAAAGGCTCTGGTGGTGACGCCGTCTTGGGCTCCACAGTGACCTCCGTCCTGCCGTCCTGCTGGTCTTGGTCTCATTGCACAGATATGGAAACCTTTGCCTGATGCCTCGGGACTCCTCGCCTGCGCTTGCCTCTTTAGCACCAAAGAGGAAAAGAGGACACTGTGCGTGCTAGCGCCTGCCTAGCGCCTGCCTGGCTCCAGTCGTCATGGCTTACGTCACAGGAACCTCGCGAGGTGCCCCTCGCCTTGATCTCTCCGCCCCTCGCGAGCCAGCCTGGTGAGGCCGCCCCCGAGGAGGTCTTGCATCGTCCGCCTCGCGAGGCTTGGCCCCTCACGAGGGTCTTGAGTGTTTGCTGGTGAAGATGGGCCGTACAGGGCCGCTAGTGGAGCCACGCCGTGGGCCGCAGGCAGGCAAGTCTGGGGACCCCCGTTCCCAGGACGCCGACAGTAGCCCCCAGGCCCAAGGCACGCTCGGACTTGGCTTCGAGGCGAATCCAAGGGGCAAGTGCGGAGCGCCGCGGGCCCCAACAGCTTGCGGCCCCGCTTGACGCGTGGCGATTGATTGGACGTGGGCGTCTCTGCTTCCCCATGCTGCCTCGGCAACTGCCTGCCTTGACGAGTCCCTGCTGCATGCAGAGGAAAATCATCATTACCTGTGATCGTGGGGATCGCCGGTTGGCCTTCTCCCGCTATAAATGAGGAGAGGGGGCGGAGCCCCTCGCCGCTCATCTCTTCCTGCTCCGCTCGCTTCTTCTTCCTTGCTTCCAAAATCTCCAGGTCTGCTTTGATTCCCTTCCGAGCCAGCGACCAATGGAGCCCCGAAAGGTCAAGGCTGCTTTGCCGCCCGCCTGGTATGAGCCAGCTCTGGACGCGCCCAATGTCTCAGAGAAGAACCTCACCACCACGCGTCTGCTGATGGCGGGGGAGAACAACGAGAAGGGGAAGACCGAGCTCTGGGCCGGTTCCGCCAAGCCGGAGGCTTTGAGAAGCACCTTCTACCCCTTCTTCATGAGCAGCGTCGTTGCGGGGTTGGTTCCCCCCTTCTCCGACTTCTTCTACGCCGTCCTCGGCCATTACAAGCTGCAGGCCCTTCATCTTCATCCCAATTCTGTTCTTCTCCTGTCGATCTTTGCCTTCTACTGCGAGGCGTACGTCGGGGTGATGCCGTCCGTGGCTCTGCTGCGCCACTTCTTCTTCCTCCGGATCAATGACGGCCACAACTCAGGGTGTGCCAATTTCGTCGCGGCCGGCAAGGCCAACACAATCTCAAAGGCTGGAAAGAAGGCCAAGGGCTTCAGGAGCGAATGGGTCATGATGGATGCCAAGTGCGTCCACCCACGGTTGATGCTGCCGACGGAGATGCCCCAGTCTGATGAAGGGTGGCTCTGCGCAAAGCTTACTGACGACCGGGTGAAGCCAGTGCTGGAGAAGGCGGCGAAGATGACGGGGGCCATGCTCCTGAGGGAATTCCTGATGCTGCGTGTGGCCCCGCTCCAGGCGTGCTCACGCCCCTTGTGAAAGCTTGGGGGCGAAGAAGATAAGCTTCGCTTGAGCCCAGAGGCCCTGTCTGACGAAGAGCTGGATGTGGCTCTCTGCCTCCTAGTCGGGGACGACCAGGAGTATCCGCTGAGTGCCTTCGTTCCCTTGTTTCTTCGCAAGGACGGGGCGCAGGTCGCGGCTGTCATGCCAACCTTTGACGGGCGCGGGCTAGTGCCACCGGCGCCCCCTGGGGTCCCAGTGGTTGTGTCTTCTGGCGATTCCCGCAGGGAGGAGGAAGCGGAGGAGGACGAGGAGCGCGACTCGGAGGCGACCCCCGAGGGGATGGGGGAGACCTCCCCCTTGCGCAAGGCCGACATCCTCCGCACGCTGCCTGATGACGATGACGGGGCTGATGTCCCCCTGGAGGGAGATGAGCCGCCCATGGCTGGGGGCTCCTCGAGGTCCAATGCTAGCCCCCAGAGGAGGCCACCAGCCGAGGTTCCGACGAGGGGCAGGTCGGCACTGATCTCCCGAGACGACGCTTCTGCTCCGACACCGCCTGGGGCTGCTTCCGGCCCATCTGCTGCCCCCTCTTCCGCTCCTGGAGCCCGCTAGTCAGCCCCCGTGGCCTCGCTGGCTCCGGAGGTGCTTACGTCCGGCTCGGCTGCTGAGGTCCCCAAAGCTCAGGAGCCCCTAGACTCCCAGGCCATGGTGGCGATGCTGCCTCCTCCTCCTCCTACCGCACTGCTGACACCAGATCCTTCTGCCTCCTCTGACGTCCTGAAGCGCGCTCTTTCTGCGATGACCCTGCTGCGAGAAGATCTTCAGGGCGCTGACCCCCACCTGGTAGCCGGGCGCCTGGAGCTGGTCTCCGGCTGGCTTCATTCAGACGTGTCCGTTCGGGTGGCGCTGAGCCAGGCGGCTGCAACCTCCGAGAAGGACAAGAAGGCCGCCGCTCAGGCCGCGGCCGCTCGCGAGGTGGCGCTGAAAGATGTCGGGGCCGCCCAGGATCGCTGCCGGTTGTTGGAGGCCAAACTGAAGGCTATGTGCAGCGAGCGTGCGGAAGAAGCTCGTGGCAGCAAGGCGGAGGAGGAGAAGATGAAGGTCCGAGAGGATGCCGTCAAGGGTCGCGACGCTGAGCTGGAGCAGTTGGGGAAGGCGCAGGCCGCAGAGCGCAGTCGGCTGGAGAAGCTGAAGCAGAGGATGGAAGTGGAGAAAACTGAGCTTGACGCCAAGGTGCAGCTCCTGGCCGAGGACCGCGCGGCCTTCAAGCTCCTCGTGGAGAGATCTTGCAAGGCACTGCAGTCGCTCTACGAGAAGGGCTTGGAGGAGCCGCTGGCTACCGACGACGAGGGCCCCACCCAGCTGCTTCCTTATCTGGTCGCGGCGCTTGAGGAAGTCGTGAGTGGCATCGGCCCCTTGGCAGAGGAAGAAGCCTGCGTTCTTTCCTCAGCCGCGTTGACGCACGTCTTCAGCCACCTCCATCTTCGCGATCCCACCGCCCACCTTGACGAGCTGCTGGAGCCTGTGGACGTCGAGCACTACGCAGCTGCTGCCGAGGCCGTGAAGGGTCAGGTGGAGGCCCTACTGAAGAGGTTCCGCGCCTTCGACCCCGCGCCCTTGACTGGCGGTGTTGTTGATCCTGCAACTCTGGCGAGTGGTGTAGGTGAGGCCAACGCCGCTAGAGAAGAAGCATCCCTTGCGAGCGACAGCGGCGACGTCCGGGGATGACGAGATGTCTTGCTGGCAGCTCCTTTCCTGTTTAGTTTCTGCAAAATGCACCATGCCTCGTGGAGGCGTTTAGACTTGCGTTTGGTATTGGGAGAACAATATGTCTTGTAATATTTGCTTGAGATTTTGCGATTTCCTTCCCATTTGCTTTATATTCTACGTCGGCAGAGCCCGACCCCGCACATACCTCAGTCGCCGTTGGGTCGTCCGGATCACCAGGACGACACCAAGGGGTGAGGGGCTACGTGGCCAGTTAGGCTCCTGAGTCGCGATGCTCAGGAGTCCCCCTTGACGCGCAAACAGCTTACAGAAAGGAGATGCAGGAATAGGTCTAGTGTTCTACGTCGGCAGGGCCCGACCCCGTGCATACCTCAACCGCCATTGGGTCGTCCGGATCACCAGGACAAGACCAAGGAGTGAGGGGCTACGTGGCCAGTTAGGCTCCTCAATCGCGATGCTCAGGAGTCCCCCTTGATGCTCAAATGACCTTCATACCTTTTCCCTCACCGAGGCTCGGCTCAGGAGGGGCGCGCGACGACCAGGTCCGGGGGACCTGGCGGGGTGGCGTACGCTTGGGCGTGACCCGAGTGCAGCCCCCGTGCCCATCCCCCTCGTGCGACTCTCCCGAGGGGAGGTGTTGCGATGAGGCCAGACACTGAGCTCAAGGGCTCCCTGAGGTTGATACGGGCATGGGGCCGCCCTCGGTTGTTTATCACCAGCGCGGAGCATAACGCTTTCGCACTTGCACGGGCATAACCGCTCCTCGGTAGTGTCGACCGCCAGCGCGGAGCATGGTGCTTCCACTGGTGCGTGGGTGAGGGTTCCCTCTGAGTGGAGCCCCCGGGGCATGTACAGCCCCGCCCTGACACGTGGCTTGCACGGCAGGGCTAGACGAGGTGTGTCTGGGCACTCGTGAGCCAGCGCGGGACTCACGAGGCCCTACCTCAAGGCGGGTTGCGCCTGGTCTTGGTTCTTGTTAGCTGCGGCGGTCCTGCGAGATGTTTGGGCAACCTGCGCCGAATGAATTTCCTGAGGTTATCGCACGAGAAGGTCAAGCACCAACGACCCCAGGAGGTGACGTGAACGGGACCGGCCCGCCAGACAGAGCTCAGCCGTTGGATTTATCAACGCTGCAGGGACGGACCCGAGCATAGACGCCGTGCCTAGCCTTCTTATGCGAAGGATCCTAAAGAAAGACGATCGGCGCGTGGCTCCCGTGGTGGGCGACAATCAAGTAGGTGATAACCATAGATGTATTATGCATGGAAAGCGAAGTAGCTTAGGTAAATGCAAGAACGATACATGCCACTGGGTCGGACCCGAGCGGCCTGGGGATGACGCAGCCCGAGGGGCGCCCCCAGCAGAGTAAGCTAAAGACGTAAAAGGATACATGCCACAGGTACAGGCCCACGCGGCCTGGGAATGATGCAGCCCGGGGGTGCTCCCAGCTAAATAAACTTGGAAAATGTCACCTGGTTCCGTTGTCGAAGGAATGTTGGGGTAGCTAAAGATGCGTGGAGAAGGGGTTGCTCCTCACGAGCCACCGGGGCCCTAAGCCTCGGGAGGCTCTGGGGGTCCAGGCGGTTCCTCGAGGACCACCTCCACCAGGACTGTGTTATGTCTGGCCTCCTGAGCCGCCAGGACGCTCCGCAGGTTGCGCTGGAAGGCGGCTGCCATGCTCGGCAGGCCGAATGGCTTGCGAACATAGCTGTGAGGTGGGCCCTCACAACGTCCCACACGCGAAGGCCAGAAGAGCTCCTGAGATGCGGCCCTGTTGAGCCTTGGGATGTCGATGCTGACGTGCAGCCCGCCATCCTTGCCAGGATGGGGAGTTGCGCCAGGTGGGCGGCGGTCGCCGCGCATTGGCTCTTGCATCCTGCAGCTCCTGAGTGGTCTTGGTGATGAACTCCTGAGCGCCGGGCACTCCTCGCTCGGTGTCCTCCTGAGGGAAACATGCCGCAAAGCACGCCTCCATGTGGTGCCCAGCGCCTCCCTCGTGATGTTGGCTAGGTCTGAGGCCCTCCAGAAAAGAGCCCCCGAGCCCTGCCCGAGGAGGGCGCCGGGCGCGCCTTCCTATGCGAGGGAGGGAGGCTTCCTAGGCTCGGGCGCGATCCTGATGTGGCACCGCTAGAGGCGCCGCTCCCCTGAGGCCATGTGCGGAGTAGTTGCTTCTTCTTCTTGGGGATGGCCACAGGAGGGTACTGCGCACCATCATTGTCGGGGTCTTCGTTTGCTGCGGCTTGGAAGGCACGCTCGAGGGAGCACACCGCATCTCTTTCTACGCAGGGGACGGTGATGATCCCGCCGCTTCCTGGCATCTTGAAGACGTTGTAGCCGTGGTGAGTTACCGCCATGAACTTTGCCAGTGCTGGGTACCCGAGGATGGCATTGTATGGCAGACGGATGTGGGTGACGTCGAAGTCGATGAGCTCGGTGCGGTAGTTGTCGCACTGTCCGAAGGTGATAGGGAGGCGGACCTGCCCTATTGGGGTGGTGGAGCCGTCAGTCACTCCTGAGAAGGGCTTGGTGGGCTGAAGCTGATCGTATGGCACTTGAAGGCTGTCGAACGTCTCGACGGACAGGACGTTAAGCCCTGCCGCCGTCAATGAGGGTCTTGGTGACTTGTATGTTGCTGATGACGGGTGAGCAGAGCATCGGGAGGGCGCCAGCGGTGGCCGCGCACTTGTGCTGGTCTGCCGAGATGAAAGTGATGGCACACTTGGACCACCTGAGCGGGCGTGTGGCCTCAAGCCTAGGAAGGGCTGCGTTCACCTCGCGAGCAAACTGCTTGAAGATGCACTGAGAGGCTGGGACCTGAGCTCCACCCAAGATGCAGGCGATAGCACGCGGTTCCTGGAAGCCTCCAGCCCCCTCGTCCTGATGGTGGTCATCGTTCCTTCTTGGCGGAGGCGGCAGCGGAGGAAGACCAGCATTGCCCTGAGGGCGGTCCTCGCGAGGTTGATCCCTCCAGGCGCCCTCACGAGGCTGGTCCTGCCAGCGGTCCTCGCGAGGGTGGTCGCGCCACTCCTGGCGGGGGCCACGATCGTCCCAGCGTCCTCCGCCTCGTCCTCCTCCTCGGTCGTAACCCCGGTCGTTGTGCTCGGGGCATCGACCGAAGCGTCCATCTCGAATGGCCCTGAGCTCTTGACAGTCGTTGGTGTTGTGGCCGTGTACGTTGTAGAAGGCGCAGAACGGCCGGCTGCTCTTGGACGACTCGGGATGGTCCCGACCGCGCTTCGTATCCGGCTCCGCTGCGAGCACGGCCACTCCCTTGTGCTTCACGTCCTTGGCCTTGGCTTTCTTCTCCTCCGGGTCGGTAGCTGGGAGCTCTAGGAGGTAAAGGCGCCCCTCCTCAGTTGTTGCGCACTTGGTCGCCAGGTTGAACAGCTCCAAAACTGTGCATAGCTCCTCGTGGATGGCGAGCTCCTCCTTCATCTTGACCTCGCGGACGCCATCAGAAAACGCTGAAATGATGGCCTCGTCCGTCACCTTGGCGATCTTGAGGCGAACGTTGCTGAAGCGCTGGATGTACTTCTCCAGGGTCTCTCCTGGCTGGTGCTTGATGCGGCGTAGGTCACCCGCGGCCGGAGGGCGGTCGCGAGTGCCCTGGAAGTTGGCGATGAAGCGGTCGCGCATCTCGCCCCAGGAGGAGATCGAGCCCTGGGGCGGGTTCAGGAGCCACGAGCGAGCACCATCCTTGAGAGCCATGGGGAACCAGTTCGCCATCACTTTTTCGTCGCCGTTGGCCGCCTCGATGCTCAGCTCGTAGAGCTGCAAGAACTCTGCAGGGTCGGGGGTGCCATCGTAGCGAGGAGGCAGGTCTGGCTTGAACTTGCCCGGCCAGGCGATGCTACGCAGCTCAGGAGTGAAGGCACGGCAGCCTGCCGTGGCCACCGTGGCCACCGGGGCCCTTTGCTGATGCGGAGCCTGCCCTTGATGCCCGCGCACCGCCACTGCAGGCGGCACGCGGTCTTGTCGTGGTGGCGCTGGGAGCGCGGGAGCATTCTCTTGCGGCCGTGGAACTTCTTGGCAGCTTCCTTCTTCTCGCGTGGGCGCCCGACGCGGTGGATCGCGCCGGGGGGCCGCGCGCCTCGGTGCCAGGGCGTCGTCTAGGTGCAGAGGTGGTGGAGGCGCTCCGTGAGCTACGTCGCCCACAGCTGGCGGAGGGCGAGGCAGCGAGAGGGATGGCGCGGGGGAGCCCCCTGCGGCACTAACGAGCTCGGCGATGCGGTCCAGCCAGTCCTCGTAGAGGTCGTCGACTGGGTGGTAGCGTAGGAGCTCGCGTGCAAAATGAGCAACGCGGCCTGCGTGTCTGTGGGAGCGCAACGAGCGTGGGACGACGAGCCGGCTGGGGTCAGTGACGGAGTGGCGGTGCGGCCGTCCCGCCGCACCGAGGGATGCAGTGAGGACGCTTGCTGCTCATTTCCCGCCGGGCTGGTGGCGGCGTTGGCGGCGGGCGATGGGGAACAACGGGAAGGCCCGCCGACAGGAGCTGTCTGAGCGACGCGGGCGGCGAGGGCGGCCCGGCGCTCAGCACGGGCTCGACGAGCATCCGCCATGGATGCGACGAAGCGATGAAATGCGGATCGACGGAAGGAAGGCTTCGGCGCACCCCTACCTGGCGCCCTTGAGATTCGAACACTGGGGTGCGCACGAAGATCTCTCCCTCCCTAGCTCGCTCTCGCAACGATCGCAAGGCCTAGCTCGAGGAGCCCAAAGAACGAGAGACGCAAGAGTTTATACTGGTTCGGGCCACCGATGTGGTGTAATACCCTACTCTAGTGTGGTGTGGTGGATTGCCTCTTGGGCTGAGGATGAACAGTTACAAGGGAAGAACAGCCTCCTGAGGAGAGGTGCTCTTGTGCTTGGTGAGCTGGTGTGGTGGTTTCGGTGGAATGGATCCAATCCCAGATCGGTTGCCTCCTATGGTGGAGGCTAGTCCTATTTATAGAGGCCCTGGTCCTCTTCCCAAATATTGAGCGGGAAGGCATCCCACAGCGGCCAAATTCGAAGGGGGACAACTAGTACAAGTTATCCTGACTAAAGGTGGTCTTCGCCTGCCAAAGGCTCTGGTGGTGACGCCGTCTTGGGGTCCACGGTGACCTCCTTCCTGCCGTCCTGCTGGTCTTGGTCTCGTTGCACCGATATGGAAACCTTTGCCTGATGCCTCGGGACTCCTCGCCTGCGCTTGCCTCTTTAGCACCAAAGAGGAAACGAGGACACTGCGCGTGCTGGTGCCCGCCTGGCTCCAGTCGTCATGGCTTACGTACGTCACAGGAACCTCGCGAGGTGCCCCTCGCCTTGATCTCTCCGCCCCTCGCGAGCCAGCCTGGTGAACCTTCTTTACGCCAAACTGACAATTCAAGGCATAGTCCATTGTTCAGTTCTGAAGGGGTGTAGCTGCTTGCTCTAGGTGAGGTTCAACCTTAACAGGTCTTCGTTGATACACTGCTATATTGAAACGGCAATTGGAACAGAGGACACAATGGGCCCTCGAGATCTGGTGGGGGATTGTTGAAACATGGGGTGGGCTTTAGGCCCATCTAACAATTTCAGAAAATCTCTAAGGGCCCATGTGGGTTTAATTGGCACTAGGTGTAGTGGAAAGTTTAGTCCCACCCCGGAAGTTGGACCTCTTTATAAGGGTTTCTCTTCACATGCTATTGGAGTTTGAGAATAGAAGAGGCTCTCGCGCACTCCTACTCCGCCCCCACCTCGCCGCGCCACGCCTCGTCACGACGCGCTGCAGGTTGCGGGAATGAGCCGAGCCGAGCTCACACCTATGCGCTTATTTTTCCCGGTCAGTAACAAAGAGTTTCTGACAGCTAGGCCATGATCTGAGAGGTCGGATCGTGGCCTGTCACGGACTCGGACATTGGTCGAGCCCATGTCTCTCCACGCAGCTGCGCCTATATAAGTGTGAGGTGTCTCCTAACCCTAGCCGCCATGCGAAACAGATCGCATCTCTGCATCCACGCCCACCGTCATTCCTTCGCTGCTACTGCCGTCGGTGACTCCATCCCGTCCATCGCGTACACGGTTGACGGGAGAGCAGGTCTCCGAAACCCCGCCTCTCCGGATCCTTTACGGGAAAGGGGCGATTAGGTTTTTGGGAAGCGACTACACGGCTGCTCGCATCTGTTCGTCTACTTCCTCTATGTCCGTGTCGTCTTCATCATCACCATGTCTCAGTCCGATGCCGACCGTCTCGCCGCTGAGAAGCTCGAGGCCGACAAGAAGGCCCCCGAGGACGCCGCTGCTGCCGCCACCGCTTCTGCATGGCCTACTGGAGGGGTATAACGCGTTTATCCCTCTCCTGTTTATTTTCGTATTAGCAGTACTAGCATTATGCGTAGATGCATCTACTGTTTGCATAGTATGTGTTTGTCTAGATCAGAATCAGTATGTCGTTAATTCTGTCAATGCTATGCTAGTGATTTATTTATGGATTAAATTAGTCGAAAAATTACCTATTTACTCAACACGCTAAAAAAAAGTTCCAGATTAAAAAGGCGTTGGTTTTCTAGAACCTTCAAACTTCACATTCAACTATTTCATCCTTGATTGATAACCGATAGTCCGAAACATGACAGACGCATGCATCTCACACACAAGGATCATGATGCAATTAGAAGCAGGAACAAAACACGATTTATGCTTCTCTCTTATAATGTTGAAAATGGGAAATATTAGGGACTAAAAAAGGAAACAATGCTTATTATCTCAACCGTGATATATTTCTCAATTACGCCATAAACATCAGGCCGAGAAACAACAGCTTCTAGAAACGAGCGAGAAAACAGCAAATCGGGGGGCAGATATTCTGCTCAAAAGAGAACGCACGGTATCCACTCGTAGCCTGGTGCTCGTACGTACGCGAGGGATGCTTGCAGTAACTTTTTCTTGTTTTTAACTATGTGCATTAGCAAAAGGGAAATAAAGAAAGGCGATTCGCTATCTATCTGTAGCCGCTGCCGCTGCCGGTGCACAGTAACATGACCGTCAGGAAATCCAAGGCAAGTGCCATCAGAATCCGGCTTGGATTGCAAGCGATCGAATCCTGCGCGCCATTACCAGGACAGGCACGATCCTGGGGCCACGCAGGATCTGCTTCTGTCCAAATCGTACCGTCCAGCTCCATCCGCTACAGCAAAAGCAGTAGTGACTCTAGCTAGCCTGTGACTCTCTGATCTGTTGCCCGTTGCCGCCATGTTATGTCTTCCCTATAGCTTCTGTGGTAAACATGGCGCCTTGTGGTCATCTGGTACGTATTTCCCATCGCACTCGTACAAAGACTGGCTGGCTCTAAAGAGATAGTGATATCTCAAGGTTAGCCATCCAATGACGATCCAGAGAGACAATGGATGCCACACGACAATGCTGATCTTGATCGTATATAGCAAGAAGCTGCTAGTGCTAGGCTTACATGCATTATGATGCTGATGAGAAGAATAACTTTAGCTAGCGTGCATATATCTCATGGGTGGAGGATGGATAGGAAGGTGTGTGGACTCTAACATGTACGCGACGTCGCGACCACGGGCAGCAGTAGTCGACTGTGCATGCATAGACATGCATCTCTATCGTCGGATGCAGTTGGTGGCGTGGCGCGTGCCCATCTTCTCGTGTAAAGGCGTTAGACATACTCCCTCCGTTTTTTTAGTTTGCATATAAGATTTAATCAAAGTCAAACTTTATAAAGTTTGACTAGTTTTGTAGAAAAAAATATTAACATTCACACTATGAGATCAATACTATTTGATACATGATGAAATTAATTTTCATAAATTGTAGATGTTAATATTTTTTCCTATAAAGTTAGTCAAATTTTACAAAGTTTGACTTTGACCAAATCTTATATGCGGACTATATAAGATTTGGTCAAAGTCAAACTTTATAAAGTTTGACTAGTTTTGTAGGAAAAAATATTAACATTCACACTATGAGATCAATACTATTTGATACATGATGAAATTAATTTTCATAAATTGTAGATGTTAATATTTTTTCCTATAAAGTTAGTCAAATTTTACAAAGTTTGACTTTGACCAAATCTTATATGCGGACTAAAAAGAAACGGAGGAAGTACTTGGTTATCGGAGGAGATATATGCGCGGGGCAAGTTGGGCCGTGAGAGAATCATCAACATTGATTTCACTGCACACAGGAAAGTAACTAATTAATGGAGTATGTTGCATGTTCATGCAAGTAAAGTGATCACGCCCACTGAACACCTTTCAGGAGTAGAAATTATAGTAGCACACTGCTCCGTCCTTCTTTACAAAAGTGAGATCTTGATTAGCTAAAAGAGAGGCAAACGTATGAGAGAATGGCCAGTGTGCAGCAGCTAGAAACGTACTACGTAAGTACATACGTGACACGCCCGCGTTGCACTATCTGGGGAATAATATTACGGCGCGTCCTTCCGTCCGTTCGTACGTACGTACCGAACATGCATGCATGCACCCAGATAGATGTATACAAACCGGCCGGTCACCTCCCCCTTTCTATCTTCCTCGCCGAACCTATGCTACCAGCAACGTGACACCAGGACAAAGCAAACCTCGCAGATGAGATGGATGATTCCCATCGTGCATGCGTCGCATTTGCCTACCGGCCGGTACCGAACATGCACGCACATAGACATAGGCCGTGATCTGCACTGCAGCCACCCAGCCAGCCAATGGAACGCGATCCAGAAACGTACGCTCGGCCGGTCTGAATCCTGGCCGACGCAAAGGCTACACCAGCAGCCCAGCAGCCTTCTTTCCCGTCGCCGGGCAGGGCCGCGAGCACATGGCCGCGCGCGCACGGAGATGCCAAAAATGGCGGTGGCCTAGCCTTTCGGGGGTAGTGGGGGAGCACGCGGCCCCAAAGGGCGCGATCCGGGCGAGATCGTGCCGTACCGCTGTCCCCGCGGGCGTGTCAACCCGGGGTTGGCCGCGCCCGCCGGCCGTCCGATGCCCGGCGCCGAGATTACCACTCCGGATAGAGAACGGCCGGGGTTGAGCATGAGTTGATAATAGTAAATGGTTATTGGTCAAGTTGCAAATCTGCGTTAAAAGGTAGTAGGAGCAGACTGGAAAGTGCGATCGATGCGTGCAATGGCTGATGGGATTAGTGCTCTGGATGGATCCAACTTTAGAGCAGCGTAAATCGGGCTTTAGTTGCTCGCGACCTCAAATCGAAAAGCGAGGAGAAAAGAGGTCAGGTAAGCGTGGACGAGGGACACTGGACAGACAGGAGAGGGACACTGCGTGGTGCTCCCTGCTTGCTTAATCCTTCGTCGAGAAGAAACAAATTTTGCCTAAACTGACCTCACCAAATACTACCAGTTACCAAAATGGGCCGGCTAGATTTCCTTGTAGGAGTACATGTTTTTATGCATGTGGCTTCAGGTGCTTTTATTTCGAAATGGCAGAGTTTCTGTATTCATTAAGAAGAAAAGTGTTGCTCGGTTAATTAGAAAAACTGAGCGAAAACCAGATTGCTCAATTGATTTCGAAAACCGGGCGAAAACCTGAGCAACACACACAAGAGACCCACACACACCACTCCAACGGGGGCATCACCGAGACAGCACGCAGTCGTCATCATCATCACTCCTTCCCTAGAGGCGTCATCGCCATCCCTAAACCCTGAGCAAGCGACTCCGACTCCGAGGAAGAACTACAAAGGACAAAACCAGCCAAGGCTGGCGCCACAGAAGATCGCCGAATGGGCCACTTGCAGCTAGTCATCGTATACCACATGGGCCCGCCGCCGCAGCTCCGACTTCACAACAACAAACAAACCGAGGTAATCCCATGGACACGCTGGAGAAGAGCTGACTACCTCAACCATTGCCGCGTCGCCAACATCGTTCCCACCATCATCGTTGCCACAGAAGTCTGGACACCACAACTGCCGCCAACCACCGGTCCTGCTTGTCGATGCCGGGCTCCGAGACGAAACCCCTAAGAGGGAAAACGACACCAAAGCGCCGTCATCGTCCGATCATGAGACCAAGGGTTTTCCCTCGAGAGGTCGTGATGGCCGGGTCCGTGCGGGAGGAGTGTGGCAGCAAAGCAGCAATGCAACGGCCACAACCACCGCCATCGCTGGTCACAGCACAATGCCGAGACAGGGTCTTCACCCCTGCTTCCACACCACCTCAGTTGCACCTCATGCCGCAACCGTGTCGGAAGCTCACCAACAAACCAACCTGCCGCCGAAGAAGCACAGAGCCACTGCCGCCGCAGCCAACCGCACCTCGGGTGTTGGCTTCAGATTTTGGCGCTCAATGCACAGGCTTTCTCTACCATGACCTTTCTTGATCAATATACACCATTGGCCATTCTATATTTTGTACTGAAAAGCACTTTCTTATCTGTCTGTTGTGGCGCTGCTGGACTGAATGGAACAGATTCAGACATGGAGAAACTACTGAAGAATGGATTCAGCTCCTTGCTGCACCTCCCATAGCCAGCCCGGCGCGATCAATTAGCTGGCAAACCCCACCAAGTGACTGGGTGATGCTGAACACAGACGCCTGAACGCCTCCTTCACCGACACTAACGGATCTGGAGGATGGGGATGCATTTGCCAGGGATGAAGCGGGCGACGTTCTTTTCGCTGCTGCTGGCTGTATCTCGAGGGCGTCTGATTCCCTACAGCCGGAAGCGGCCGCGCTAATGAAGGCCATCAACCTGGCAGAGGGGTTTGGCATGGGCCGTGTCATTTTCAGCGTGACTGACTGACTGCCTCACGCTGCAACACTCCATCGTCTCAACTGCTGCGGATCATGCAAAACTTGGAGGCAAAGTACCAACTGAGGCTAGGCTTTATAGAGTTTTAAAGTTCTTTTTCAGTCTCGTGAACGTAATGTCCCAGCCCACATGTTGATGTTGGCAAGGCATGGTGCAGGAATGGCTTTGGACAGCGAGCGCGTTTGGCTCGCTGACCTGCCCCCTGATGTGATCCGTGCTCTGGCCGGCGATTTAGCCACGCACTAGTTAATGGAATGCATGGTGTTTCATCTTTAAAAAAAAAACTTCTAGTACTAATGGTTTTGTAACCATTAAATGTTTTATGGGAAACTATCAAACTATGCCATGAAATGGAAGAAAGGGTGTGTGAGATGAAATTTTGTTTTTTTTTTGTGGTAAAACAGTTTATATGGTCTTATATAAGATTGAGTTTAAGACCGATTAAGAGTACAAATGGGTATCCTTTAGGGTATTTCCCGACACTTTTTAGTTCAAGATTCCAGAAGTCATGTCACTTTTACAGTTTTGCTGCATTTGGGTGAACTAATAGGGGTCAGAGGATACATAGCAAGATTTTTTGGAAAAAAAATGTTATTAATAATTCTGTTAGAAATAAGTGTGTACCACAGAATCTTGTTTGGATGAGAACGAGTGAAGTGGTACAAAAGCTAGGTTCACAGTTTTAGAAAAACTATGATTTACTTATCCTCAAACTTATTACCCTAACCAGACAAGTCTTGGTTAGTTGCAGCCATAAACGACATGCCGGCGAAACCAATTTTGTAAAAAAGTTGTACTAAATCAGCGGCATTTATTTTGGGACGAAGAAAGTAGTATCCAAAGGGTCCCAAATTTGCATGTCCAAGACAAATCAACTAGAGGCTTAATATATGGATGACAGCAAATAAAAGTCTCACGAATAGCCCACAACAAGATATGGTCGGTACCACAAATCAAAGTTACACAAAAAATTGTAGGACAAGATGTTTATATATACAACAGTACATCAATGATTTGCACACCCCAGCAAAGAATTACAAAACTGAAACAAATAACAAGTTGCCAAAAACGGAACCTGAATACACACGGGACTCACCGAAGCTGCCGACAGCCAAAGTACTGCACCTTCAACCGCAGTAAACACCATTCCAATGCAATATCACTATAATAACTCGAAAAGGAGGTCTTTCGGATCAAAAAATATCCAGCTAACCAGTATACTTCATCAAATGGAACTAATATGACAAAACTTAGGTGACTCCAACCATACCCGAAAAACCTTTCATCAAAGGGCAATCTTGAGAAAACACTTGGGCAGCACACAAAAATCAAAGGTAATTGTTTCCCTGAAGATCATCTTCTACTGGCAAATGCTGCCAATGCATTCGCATGAGCAGGTGGTAGAGCACTTAGTATTGGCTGCATCTGCTGACCATAAACCGATATCAAATGAGAAACAGCCTTGCCAATAGTTGTTTTGACTTCATCACTCTCATCTGGGGATACTACCACTTGGGCAAAGACATGTATCACATCAGGCACTAGAGTGAGGATCTGCAACAATAAAAAGTTAGATTTGCCTAAGAAAAGTTTGCATGATGTTAGCAAAGATCATGGAATAAATCAAAAAACATGGGGTGGTTTAAGACCAAGTCACCTGGGGATGTGATGATAGTAACAAATTACATAAGCAGCTATAGACAGCCATTGATTCTTCGTGATCTTCTTTTAGTGGCAAAGCTTTGATAAACACTGGAAGAACCTAAGAAACAGATATAGCAATGCAACCAAGTGTTAGATAGGCACTTCAAAGCCTGGAATTTGAAGCTGTTCAAACATACTCCCACCGTCCGGAAATACTTGTCGGAGAAATGAATAAAAATCTAGAACTAAAATATGTCTAGATACATCCATTTCTCCGACAAGTATTTCCGGATGCAGGGAGTATTATGTACAGGATAGTGCCTACCTGGTTGAGAGGAATCGACTGAGGTTGCACCATTATCATTCTAGCAATAGCACCGGCCGCATTATCTCTAACTGCAAGGTCTTGCTCGGAATTAGCAAACAAACGATGCAGACCCTGCAGTATATCCGGGTAATATCTGCAGAAGGATGAGCAAAAGCCTGTCAATAACTGAATTTACAGGACTACCATTCATGTTTCCTAGAATGTTAATAATGTATAAAGAACATTAATTCATTTAGTGAATAGACAGCAGACCATATCCAATACACTTGGCAAACTTTAGCTTCTATTCTTCAGCCCTCACGTCATTATTGTGAAAACTAATTACTATGGTCAGGGTTTAATTTTGTGACACTGCAAGAATTAGGAAGTTGGCAGACTATTACTTGATCTTGTGAGCAGGACTATGAAAAGAAAAACTATTGCCTTTCGAGAAAGAACACTGCAGCAATTCCGATACTATTACTTGGACACTAATAAGAGTTGTGGTAACCTATAGTTTTCATCAACTGCTCCTCACTTGCAGGCTTCTTACTCTAAGATTGATAAAGTGAAAAGTGTATGCCCTTGCCTTTCTTTAAAGTAATGGAACATGAATCAGTTGAAAAAAGCATTCATGTCCATTTTCTATGCAGATAGGCTTTTGGAGCACAAGAGAAAAATCATGCACAACCTATTTTAAGTAACAGTCGTTTGGTCCTTCTCGCTAGTGCAAGACATTGACCTCAGATGTAAAGGTGAGCATGGAATATGTCTGTCATTGTAGGTAATATACATACTTCAGTGCTGCAGCACCGCTGTTCTTGCATAGCTCGCCAACACAGAAAGCGGCATTTCTCCTATTCGTAGCCTCAGAAGATGCAAGTTCTTTCAACGCCAAAGGCATTATCTTCTGCAAATGATTCGAATATGAGTAAGCATTCAGAGGTCAACTAAAACGATGAGATCTCAATGATAAAATGGAATGGTTTTTAGAAAATTGTAGGCATACATCAACATAAGCAGAAATTGGAGCACCCATTTCTTGAGCGACCTCAGCTAGAGTGGCAACAACCATAGTCTTGTCTTGGGGAGGATGTGGAGATTTCTGCATTTATTCCAGAAAGAACTTCAAACCTCAAATGTACAATTCTCACAATAATCATTATAGGCTTGGCATGCCGTTAGCTGAGGATGACTAATAAACGGGGACCGGGGATACTCACAGCAAATTTCATTAGGGGGTCAAATAACTTCGCAAAGATAGGATCAAAGTAAGATCGCATCACTTTTGCGAAAGCAGGCAAAAGATCTGAAACTGCGTCCATGAGGACTTCATCATGATCGATGTCACCATCATCTTCACCATCTGACTCTACTTGCTGACAGCATGATTCTTGATGCAACAGAGCAAGTGTTGCCTCAGCAAGCCGTGGCATATCTGAAACAGCGACAAAAGGGACAGTTTTAGCAGCACAACCTAGTATTCCAAGTGCACCAAACTCTGATGCAGCTTACAAAGTTCAACAGCAGCAAAACCACAATCTTTCATGATATCAGCTACACTCATGCAAGCTTGTGCGACTACTTCTTTATCATCATCCTCTGTCATGGTCTTGATATAGATGTTCATAATAGTATCTGAAAAAAAAAACAATAGAAATTGAGCATGGCTTGATGTGCAGGTGGCACAATAGACTTAAAAACATCACTTATAGTAGCAATTACCAAGAACATCCTTCTGTTTCTCTAGTATATCCTGCATGGTAGAAACAGTACACTGCATCAGAATTCTGATGTTCCACAGCAACCACTTCCAAATTGACAAGTTAATACAAGGAAATACTCACAGGATGTGCAGGTATTGCCCTTAATGCAGTTAGGATGTCTGCAATAATAATTTTACTCTAGTTACTAATAACATCACAAAACTTACCTTTAATGGAAGTCTCAAAGAAAAATACTTAAAGAAGCATCTAATTTTACAAATTTGAATTTATGGGGGGTAGGTGATTCAAATCAAACAAGACTAATCACTCTGGTTTCTGTGTGAAACATTATCTTATTGATTGTAATTGTTTGCAATCCATATACTATTTGTTTATGATCTGTTGGTAGCTACCTACCAGAACAGAGGGGTTTGCGATTTGTAGTTGGTCTCTACACAGTATAGGGTTCATGGATCCAGATAAATTTGATTTTCCAATTATACCACGCAAAAAATGACAAAAGTAAAAAGGGGTATGATGTAGGAGACTGATTTGGGTTTGCATCGGTTGATCGATTTTGAGCCCCTCCCTGGATTGCTAGGTTCAGGTTCAATGACTATTTGAGCAAATCCAGTAATCAGTGGTACACTACCAAGATTGCACTAGCATGATGTTTACTGCATTGAAACTTTGATGGTTCAACTTGAATAGGTTAGCTGCTAAACCTAAACAACACCTCAAATGATGGACATAAAGTATAACTATACATCATTATATAAAATTACTTCAATAATGAATGCATCTTGTGATTTACATTAACGTATCTTGGTGTGAATAAGTGTATACCGTATCAATATACCATTTGGATATACTATATACCATGCTGGAGACAGATTCTGTAGATTACCTGTGACAAGTTTATTCATCTAAATACCCTTTTGTATGTTAGATGACTACTGGAAGTTTGGAGCTTTGCAATTACAACTAAAATTGTCAGCCTATCTATTACTCCCTCCGTCCCACAATATAAGAGCGTCTGCTTGCAAAACACTCTTATATTGTGGGACGGAGGGAGTAGTTGTTATCTGTAGGCCTGACAAACAAGGAAAAAAGAGCTGCTACAAACATGCATATTAAAGGGGACTAGGAAAGATGTTACGTTTTAAGGAAATAATTGCCTGAAGCCTGACATCTTCATGAAAATACCCACTGTGCTTGATTAAAATTTTCAACGACTCCTCCAAGTACCTAGTGTCAGTTCAGGAAATTTTGAAGAACAAAAGATGGCAAAAATATGTGTTAAACCCATTTAAGGATACGGGGCATAGGCACTCTTTGTGTGAAGTGCAAAAAATCCAATAGCCTGAGTTGCAGCAGCTTTCTCATCTAACACTCCAGTCCTCACGCTGATATTTCTAACTCTTGGCTCATCATCATCATCATCATCAGAGGAAACACCACTAAATCCATTGTCAACACCATCAGCATCATCAATGTCCACAGCAGAACCATCATCCAAGTTGCACGAGGAAAATGCAAGAGGCACAACATGAGGGAGATACTGCAATGTGCAGCAACCACTTCTGTAAACATTAACAGCATTCGTGAAATGAACAAAACTTAGACTACCCTTGTTACCTGTGAGAAACTATCATCCAGAATCTCAGCAACGTTGCTAAAAAAACCATGAGTGTACTCCCTTAGCTCGCTATAATCCAATCCAAAACCCTGCAAATATGAAGAGCATAAAGAATTGCACTAAAGCCTGCTGTTTGTCTGAACTCTGAAGTATTGGAATTAAGACTCACAGAAATAGCAGCCTCAATAAAAGGAGGTAATATGGCTTCCATTCTGGTTCTGCCAACTGCCATTGCTACTATCCCAACAACCTCAGTAGCTCTAGCTCGTGCGCACAAATCTTCATCCTTAGTGAGCACCATAAAGCCTTTCATCATTTCAAGAACCTTCTCTGCATATGGGATAAATGCCTGTTCTGCAGCAGCTGCTACAGAGCCAATTGCAGACTGCAGCAAAACATCATCGTTGTCAATTTATAAGATAACATAAGGGGAAAAGGTTGTCACCGTCTTGACATATAGATAATTATGAGCAATGATTTCCATACGAACCATGCATGTCTCTTGCAGGTTGCGAGGACTGCTCTGCAAAGATATAACTAATCTACATATCAAAGGTTCCAGATATGGTAGGATATCTTCACCCATATCTTCACAGAACGCTGCCAGTGCATAATAAGATTTCTCCTACAAGATCACAACGCTTATTGGCATTAGTTAATTACTACAGAAAATGCCACGCAAATTTAATCAATATCATTTATATCCAAAGTTTCTGCCTATTTATCAGAGATGATGTCACTTGAAATAGGTTATTTTACCTTAACTTCGTCTGATGGATCTTCAAGTGCATTTAAGATGCATGGAAGTACACTCTCATAGTGAGATAAAATTTCTGGCTGCAAGTGTTCAGCAAACTGACCAAGAGCAAATGATGCAGCGCCTCTAACCATCTGCTCTTGATCCTTTAAAGCTTCTAAAACAACTTTGAGACATTCTTCCAACTTATCCTTAAAATGTTCAGAACAACCTTCTGAGACAACACCCAGCGAAGTAACAGCAGCCTCACGATACTTGGGATTAACGTGACGAAAGTTCACAGAAGCAAATTCAAGAACTGGTCCAAAAACATGTCTTGGTAAGTTGATAGCCATTGTATCAATGACTTCGGCTGCAGAACGATCTGCCGCTAAATCAGAGTCTTCATCTTCATTAGCTGTTTCTGTAAGCAAGGGGCACATAACTTGTAGAATAGGTACAATCAGCTTGTTCTTTTTTAAGAAAGATGCTTTAAATTTTACAAGCCATGAGATTATCTGAATAGCCTGGAACAAATAAGAGCATTTACAGTCAGTTATTTTGTAAAATCAATAAATATATAATCAATAATGCAGATGGCTGATCAAACCTGTTGCCTTATATTTATTTCCATATCTTGGTTTGAGCAAACTTCAAGTGAGAACTGCACAATTGATCTCACTGAATCTCCAAGAAGTGGTGCAGGAGATTCAATTAGTTCATCGAATATTTCGAAGGCAATGGAAGCAACATCGTCATCGCCATTAGCAAGACATTGCCTTGACACATTCAAGATACTCGGAACAAAGTCTCGAAACATCTTTACCTAGCAGTTATGCCAATACAAGATCTGCTCATCAGGCATAAGAGGCAAACTCTAGCGGTAGCATGACATACTATTGAAGATTTAAAATCAGCTAAGAGAAGCTACAGCTCTAAAAAGAAGACAAACAAAATTACCACTGCTGCATGCAAAGAAAACAACAAACACATAGAAAACTTCAAGTACTACTTAATAAAAAAAGCTTTACTGAAGAACACATTGCCAAAAGGTCTTCTATAAGAATGAAAACTATGATGACACACTTTCACCTCGAAAAGTAAATGTCTATAAAAATCAGGAAAGATAGGAAGAACTTACAATGTCTCCTCCTTCATTGACATACTCTATGAAGGATCCAACAGCCCTGTTGCACAGACCAAAAAATAGCTTTACGGTCACAATATGGTAAAATGAGGAAGGCCTAAATAGCGACTTATCACAAACTTAACCGTACTTTAGGGCAGCGATTCTGACTCGAGAGCTAGTCTCATCTTGCAGACATTTCAGTAAAATAGGTTGCAAATCATTCAGATGAGATTGAAACGTAGTCCCAATAGTTTCAGTAAGGGAGCTGAACAGAATTAAAGCTACCTGTAAAGAGAAGAGCAGGTCAGTAAGCATTGACATTTTGTTAGGAGATATTAAGCAGCACATGTTTCTTTCATGTATAGTTCACTTGAGATAATTTATGGGTTATCCACAAACAATTCCTACGAAATACAGAACTAGGACGCTGATTTCTCTGCAACACTGCATATACTACATACATCAGAACATTTGATGTCAAAGAATGCACTATCTATTAGTGACGCATTACTGTATTAGCATCCCAACCCCACTAACACACATATACAGGAGGTATAGAAGAAAGTGAACACCAGGTAGACACTTCCACCAATAAAAAGAGAGAAGATGGTGTTTAGATTTCGCACATGCATAGGCAGTGCAACCTTATGAAATCTAACATTTGAAGGTTATGTCAAGCCTTAGTGCTGGAAATGTGTAGGCTTTTTGGTGGCTAAGATGGCCAGTGGCACATACTTTAAAATCCATGCATAGTTAAGTTATGGATGGTCTTGGGATTTCAGCATTTAGCTCTATTTATTGAACAATATGCCAAACAAACAATTATGAAAGAGCACACCGACATGTGGCTGCATGCTGCAATCATGCTGACAACACAAAATATACATTTTCATCTTCTCACTACGCGGATAAAGTTCTTGTCAAACCAGAGGAGCAGAACAGGGGAAGCAAAGGAAGCTATCACAGGTATGGATTTTTTGAATCTCAAGCTCATTTACATTGATAGCTTATGGTCTGTATTTATACTCCCTCCGTCCCAAAATAAGTGTCTCAACTTTGTACTAATTTATTTTGGGACGGAGGGAGTAGTACATAAGAAAGTCGATTGCTAAATTGACCATACAGGTCTAGTAGCTGTCAGTACACGCAAACAACAAATTAACTACTTGCTGACAGCCCTATCTTACTAAGTAAGGTCACCCGACCTATATAAACTGGCTTCTACAAATACTTAGCAAATTAAGCAAAGGGCAGAAGGATTGCAAATTTGCAACTGACAGTTCTTTAAAAAATATACCAAATTGAAGAAAAGGAATGTGCAAGTAAGCTCTTATTGTGGTCCACATGTATCAAGTATATTATGATAAAACCACATGGCAGGTTTCATTAAAGACAAATATCCATACTTACACCCTAAACAATGCATGCATACATAATTAATGATTAAAAATACATGTCAACTAAGAGATACACTTACTTCCCTGTGTTCTTCTTGTGGACTTTGGCTGCATTGGAAAAGGAACGGTAACAGCTCTTGCCACTCTCCTGCAGGGACAGCATACTTAGCAATAATGCTCACGACATTTGCACTAGCTCTCCTTACAAGATGACTGCATAAGAAGCAAGAGGAAAATCAGTTCATCATCCTCTCAAAATTACATGTGGAAAAAACTGAGGCAGATTTCAATAATGAAACAGCATTTGCACCAGGGTGGGAATTAGCTTGATCATTGGTGGCTACTAACTAGTCCCAGCGAAAACAGATCAACCATGCTCGATCGTCATCGTAACTTGTTAGAGCTATACTACGCATATCTCGACTTCCATATTTCTAGTTAGCCCAGTTTATGGCAACCCCATCACAGATAAACTTTATATGCAAATATAAGTATTTAAAGTCTAAAGGAGAGGACTTTTTATCGAGGAATAAAAACTCCAATAGAGTGAATTTCTGAGACATCATAAATACTCCCTCCGTCCGGAAATACTTGTCGGAGAAATGAATAAAAATGGATGTATTTAGAACTAAAATACGTCTAGATACATTCATTTCTCCGACAAGTATTTCCGGACGGAGGGAGTACTACTCTAGTGTCAAAAATGCTCTTATATTATGGGATGGAGGGAGTAACATTTTGAATTGTTTACTTCGCACTTTTCCATATTTACTAGGATTCGATTAGGCAGTGTTCTCTTTTCTCACATTTGTTCTGCCTCCTATTCTAACTTCCTCCATTCTAAGTATATTTCCTACTGTTCTCCCTAAAAAAGACACACCAAACCGACTGTAACTTTCCAGCGAGTTGTTCATTTCCGGATAAAACTCGCACAAAAGTATCTCCATTTCGTAACAAACCATTTGCCATTTGGAATACCAGCACATGAATACAATATTATACAAGGAACGGCAGTAGCAGACATCGGTTGCAAGCAGGCCAGATGTATTACAGGTCACCATGATCACTGTAAATTGTACTACTTGCTTAACCTATGGACCATAAATTACTCCCGACAGGGTTCCAGTTCTCATTAGGTCTAACAGTTGGGTTAATCGTTACTCACACGCACGAACTGTTCAGTTCAGCTAGACAACCATGTGTAACTGAGGATACAGCAGAGGACAAATTATAAATTACGGAGAGGCGGGGGGCGTGGGGAAAGTCGGGTGGGGCAAGCACCTGTTGTCGAGGGTGATGGAGTCGATGAGGGCCTGCTTTAGGGAAGCCTTGGCGTGCGGTGGAAGCTTGGGCCAGTGGGAGGTGATCTTCTTGCGGAGGAGCACGGCGGCGAGCTGGCGGACGTTGGGGGTCTTGGCGGTGCGGAGGTGGTGGACGAGCGCCGGCACCACCTGCGGGTCCCGCGCCAGCCGCCGGATCTGCTCCTCCGCCTGCCGCCGCGCGTCGTTGTCCGGCATCAGGAACTGGATTAGCAAGAGCTCCAGTGACTGCGCCATTCCTCCTGCCTGCCTGCTGCCTGAGCCCGCGGGCCTCTCCCTCCCTCCCTTCCTTCCTTCCTGTGATCGGCGGCGCCGGCGGCGGGCGGGGGGAGGTCCAAAACCCTACCGATTGGGTCCGCTCGGGTTTTGGTGGTGTCGCGCGTGGGGGCGGGAGGGGTTTATTAGTGAGTAGTAGTAGTAAGTTGGGATATTGCTGTCTCTTTCCATTTCTTTTCTTTTCTTAGTTTATTATCTTCTTTTTTTTTTGCGGGGATTCTTAGTTTATTATCGGTTGGTTGCGAATTGTTTTTTAATCTTTTTCTATCTAGAATCGTTTCCAATTTTTTTTGAGAAATCCAATGTTCCATTACGTTGTTGAGAATCGTTTCCAATGTTGTTGATTGAGGCGTTGGACCTACAGAGCAGGAACCTGGCCCAACTACCTCAGAGTTCCATTACGGCCCACGGATAAACGTTACGCAATCCACCGAACGGGAAAATGACCCATAACTTGGCCAGTCACGCTACTATCACAGCCCAATTATAACAACTTGCGCACATGCCCCGTAAGGGACTTCACACAAAAGCAACTAATTGAGGAGCGCTCGTCCACAAGGGTCACTTGGTAGGCTAAGAGCGCGCCACTAGGCGCACTGTCACCGCCGCCACGTTTCGCGCTCTGGATGCTCCCTTCGGATTATTTTTTATTTTTCTGCATGCGTTTTCGGCATTTTAGGTTTTTTCGGTTTTTCGATTTTCCGTCGGTCTTTCTTAGCTTTGGAAAGGGGGGGATGCTGGAGAATACGTGTTTTTTTCCTTCCGCGAGAAACACGGTTTTGCTTCTGCGGGAGGCACGGTCGTGCCTCTTGCAAACCAAAAAAACAGGGGTTTTTTCCTTCCGTAAGAGGCACGATTTTTCTTCCGCGAGGGGCACGGATTAGTTTCCGCGAGAGGCATGGTCATGGCTCTCGGAAACAAAAAAAATGTATTTTCTTTCCTTTTTCCTTTCGTAAGAGACACGATTTTGCTTCCGCGAGAGGCACGGCCGTGCCTATCCGGACCGAAAAATGGGTTTTTTTTCTCTTTTTTGGGAGGCATGGTTTTGCTTCCGCGAGAGTTTTCTTTCCACGAGAGGCGCGGTTTTTCTGTCTAGTTTTTTTTCTGAAAAAAAGTTTATCAAAAGCTATCAACATGGGATCTAATTTTCAAGATCTCGACGAGAGGAATCCAACGGCGGAAACAGTTCGAGATTTGGACGCACGGTTTAAGAGACAAAACATTATGAATAAACGGATCTATGAAAAAAATCCCAACTTGCGACAAGTGACGCATGAAAGTGACGCATGAAAGTGATCTTTGAAAGGAGTACTTCTCAATTAGTGATTTCGACTTCGCGCGCTAGGCGTTGGCTAACGAGCCAGCTCGCCCTTTTGGCCCAGCCCATGTGTGGGGCGCCCTGTTTTTTTCATTTCGTTTTTTGCCTTTTCTTTTCTTTTCTTTTTGATTTTTTCTTTATTTAAAAAAATAAGATTTAAAAAGATTCCAAACTTATAAAAATTTGTGAATTAAAAAAAGTGTTCATGAAATGATAAAATATTCACAGATTCAAAAAATGATCATGGCTTTAAAAAATTGTTCGGATAGTCACAGATACTCATGATTTTGAAGAAAATGTTTGGGATATCAAAATATGTTTATGCTTTTGAAAAATGTTCAGATATTCAAAAAAGGATTTTTCGTGAATTTAAAAAAAATTGGAATTCAAAAAATGTTCAAGAACTTTCCAAAAATGTTCACAAAAATTAAAAAATGTTCGTGAATAACAAAAAAAAGTTCAGCGATTCAATAAATGTTCACTGATTAAAAAAATGTGCATAAATCAAAAAATGTTCATGCATTTCCAAAATGTTTGTTAAAAATAAAAAAATCATGAATTTAAAAAATTGTTCCCCAATTTCGATAATTGTTCGCCGGTTCAAAAAATGCTCATGGGTTTCATAAAAAATACATAATTTTCAAAAAAAAGATACATGCATTCAAAAAAGTTCATGATTCTAACACGAATTGGTAAAAAATGTTTGCTAAATTTAAAAATGTTCACGATTTCATTAAAATGTGAATTGGCGAATGTACATGATTTTAAAAATGTTCGTGATTTCAGAAAAAATGAAAAATGTGAAATATGGAAACTAAAAATTAAAGAAAAAGAAACATGAAACAAAATAAAAGGAAAGGGAAAGAAAGAAAAGAACGAAAATGAAAAGACAGAAGAAAAAAAAAGAAAAAACACAAAAAGAAAGAGAGAGAAACGGTTTGGGAAGGTCTAGAACTATCTCAAAACCGAAAAGAGCTAATGGGCCGGCCCGAAGTGTATGTACCCGCAACGGGGGATATGCGCTGGGTCGCTAACTAGCGACCTATGGGCCAAATAGGTTCCCCGCGTCGTAATGCCTGAATCACTGTAATGACCGTTCATATATGACTACCGGGATCAAAGAGGCGGTCCAGCGGAATCGCCATATTAGTCTCGGACATGTGAGCCTCCTCATTTAAAGGTTCGGGGCTGATAAAGAGCGGCCCCAGATTCAGTCAGGAAAGTTTCAGCCTGCTTCTTCCTCTTCTGTCCTCTCCCTTTCAAGCTCGTGCAAATAGTGTGGTCGCGTATCTAGTGCCAAAAAAGCATTACCCTCAATGGTTGATGAATAGATCGAAAGTTTTTCCAGCAAAAAAACATCAAAATTCTGACATTTCAGAAAACTTGGGGTCGATCAATGAAATTTTAGTTAAATTTGGATAAATTCAAATTTAAACAATTGGATAAATTAATTTCAGCAATATTTCTACACAAAACCTAATCTATCCCAATTGAGTGTTCGTTACATCCAATTTTGTAGACCCAGGTTTGAATCTCAGCAACATAACCTTTTTTTTACTAATATTTAATACAACAGGCATAAAGTTCCAGGAAGAAAAATTGATGTGGGATTCAAACGCTAGTCCTGAAGTGTGGGAGGAGAACTGCCTACCACTCTGCTATGAGAAGTATGTGTTTCTACTGTTGAATATCGAATTACATTTAATAAGGAAGAAACTGAGAGTTTTAAACCATCCAAAGGTTTATGACAAGGAGACCCGTTATCGCCTTACTTATTTTTGCTATGTAGTGAAGGGTTATCCGCTCTCTTGTCACATGTAGAGGAGAGTGAAAAAATTGAAGGTGTGAAAGTATGTAGAGAGGCTCCTCAAGGAAATATGCCCTAGAGGCAATAATAAAGTATTATATATTTCCTTATATCATGATAAATGTTTATTATTCATGCTAGAATTGTATTAACCGGGAACATAATACATGTGTGAATACATAGACAAACAGAGTGTCACTAGTATGCCTCTACTTGACTAGCTCGTTAATCAAAGATGGTTATGTTTCCTAGCCATAGACATGAGTTGTCATTTGATTAAACGGGATCACCTCATTAGGAGAATGACGTGATTGACATGACCCATTACGTTAGCTTAGCACCCGATCGTTTAGTATGTTGCTATTGCTTTCTTCATGACTTATACATGTTCCTATGACTATGAGATTATGCAACTCCCGTTTACCGGAGGAACACTTTGTGTGCTACCAAACGTCACTACGTAACTGGGTGATTATAAAGGTGCTCTACAGGTGTCTCCAAAGGTACTTGTTGGGTTGGCGTATTTCGAGATTAGGATTTGTCACTCCGATTGTCGGAGAGGTATCTCTGGGCCCACTCGGTAATGCACATCACTATAAGCCTTGCAAGCATTGTGACTAATGAGTTAGTTGCGAGATGATGTGTTACGGAACGAGTAAAGAGACTTGCCGGTAACGAGATTGAACTAGGTATCGAGATACCGACGATCGAATCTCGGGCAAGTAACATACCGATGACAAAGGGAACGACGTATGTTGTTATGCGGTCTGACCGATAAAGATCTTTGTAGAATATGTGGGAGCCAATATGGGCATCCAGGTCCCGCTATTGGTTATTGACCGGAGAGGTGTCTCGGTCATGTCTACATAGTTCTCGAACCCAAAGGGTCCGCACGCTTAAAGTTACGATGACAGTTATATTATGAGTTTATGTGATTTGATGTACCGAAGGTTGTTCGGAGTCCCGGATGTGATCACGGACATGACGAGGAGTCTCGAAATGGTCGAGACATAAAGATTGATATATTGGACGACTATATTCGGACACCGGAAGTGTTCCGGAGAAGTTTCGGATTAAACCGGAGTGCCGGAGGGTTACCGGAACCCCCCGGGGAAGTATTGGGCCTTGGTGGGCCTTGAGGGGAGAGAGAGGGCAGCAGCCATGAGGTGGCGTGCCCCCTCCCAAGGGGAATCCTAGTTGGACTAGGAGAGGGGGGCGCAGCCCCCTTTCCCTCTCCCTCTCCCTCTCTTTCCTTCCCCCCCTTCTTTCCTAGTAGGACTAGGAAAGGGGAGTCCTACTCCTACTAGGAGGAGGACTCCCCCTCTCTCCTTGGCGCGCCTAGGGCAGCCGGCCTCCCCCTTGCTCCTTTATATACGGGGGCAGGGGGGCACCTAAGAACACACTTGATATATGATATTTTAGCCGTGTGCGGTGCCCCCTCCACCAGATTACACCTCGATAATACCGTCGCGAAGCTTAGGCGAAGCCCTGCGTCGGTGGAACATCATCATCGTCACCACGCCGTCGTGCTGACGAAACTCTCCCTCAACACTCGGCTGGATCGGAGTTCGAGGGACGTCATCGAGCTGAACGTGTGTAGAACTTCGGAGGTACCGTGCGTTTGGTACTTGATCGGTCGGATCGTGAAGACGTACGACTACATCAACCGCGTTGTGATAACGCTTCCGCTGTCGGTCTACGAGGGTACGTGGACAACACTCTCCCCTCTCGTTGCTATGCATCACCATGATATTGCGTGCGCGTAGGATTTTTTTTGAAATTACTACGTTCCCCAACAGCTCCATCTATTATGAATCTTCTTTTTACGGATGACTCATTGATCCTGATGAAGGCAAATATTCACAATGCTGAGGCTTTGAAAACCATTCTGTACTCGTATAGTAAAGCATCTGGGCAATTGGTCAGTGTTGATAAATCAAGCATATTTTTCAGCCCCAATATAAAGTGGAAATCAAGGAGCAACTCTGTACAACCCTCGATATTATGACTGAAGCTTTCAATGATAAATATTTGGGGTTACCGGCTAATGTGGGTATGGATAAGTGTGACTGCTTTCAATATTTGATTGACCGTATCATCATGAAGATAAGTGGATGGAAAGAAAAACTTTTATCCGCAAGAGGGAAGGAAATCCTCCTAAAATCCGTTATACAAGCTATCCCCACCTATGCGATGTCGTCTTTAAAATTCCTATAAAAATGCAAGGGAATCATTGATGCAATATCTCATTTTTGGTGGGGGCGAGGACAATCAGAAGCGGATGCATTGGATGGCTTGGTGGAAAATGTGTGTACCCAAAAATCAAGGGGGTACGGGATTCCGGGATATTCATTGCTTCAACCTGGCAATGCTAGCAAAACAAGCGTGGCTTATCATTGAGAATCCAGATTCCTTATGTGCGACCGTGTTGAGAGCTAAATATTTCCCAAACGGTGATTTATTGAATACAAAGCTAAAAAAGGGCTCCTCTTTTACTTGGCAAAGTATTATGGCAGGGGTTAATTGTCTAAATCTTGGTTATGTTTGGCTTGTTGGAAATGGTCACAACATTGATATTTGGGAAGATGCTTGGATCCCTAACTATGCAAATAGAAAAGTAATCACACCTAGGGAGAGTAATTTTTTCTCAAGGGTATCTGATCTAATTGATCCTGCTACTAGTAACTGGGACAAAAATCTGGTTACAGAAATATTATGGCCAGTTGATGCACAAAGGGTCCTTTCAATTCCTTTGCCCCAACATGACATGTTGGACTTTGTCGCCTGGAGCTATTCAAGGAATGGAACATTTTCTGTTCAGTCAGCCTATGCAGTGAAATGGGAACACCAACACGGGGGGAAACTAAGAAGAAACGATGGTATGGGACACATGACTATCAATCCTATTTGGAGTGACATTTGGAAATTATCTTGTCCATCGAAGGTTAAAATTTTCATTTCGCGTACGCTGCATGGCACCCTCCCATGTAGAGTTAATTTGGTGAATAGACACATAAAAGTTACCCCCAATTGTCCTGCATGTTCCTTTGGATCAGAAGATACAAAGCATATATTATTTCAGTGTTAGAAAGCAAAGGAGGTTTAGAGAAAGATGTGACTGGATCAGGTCATTAAAAGAGCTTGCGAAGTTGATTATGCCGGTGAGGCGGTTCTTGAATTTTTGCTTTCTATGCCTGAACGGGAGCTTACTATCTTGGGTATTCCGAATGTCCGTGAATTGATTACAATTTCAACCTTGTATTTATGGTGGGAGAGGCAAAAACTGGTCCATAAAGAGAAAACCCAAGATGCTAACTAGATCTCTATGAGGATTCGTGCTATTACGTTAAACTATGTTAGGGCTATATCACCAAAGGCAACTATGAAAAGAGGAGGTTGGGTCCAACCTCCAAGGGGGTTTGTAAAACTTAATGTGGATGCCTCTTTTGATCATGACGGGCTTAAGGGCACGACTGGTGCTGTTTTGAGGGACGATAAAGGAAAATCCATTGCAGGGGGAAACCGATGACCCACAAGTGTAAGGGCATATTTCTCCCTAAGTGGTTTTGGTGATTGATGACAATGCTTTTGCGGACTAATCGTGTGCATTGAGCATTTCAGATATCTCATGTCTAGGCACAAGACGATTCGGTGCCCCTCGGAGCCCATCGAAGACGGCGGTTCTCTACGTTTCTTTTTGGTGGATTTGAGTCGTAGGAAAGCCGTACTATTAAGAGGGGGTCCGCTTCGGAAAGGTTAGGGTGGAATCAACACGTAAACATTTTTTTTCCTTTGCACCACCTTTCCTTCGCTTCGATGGAGCACCATCCGGCTATCCATGTCTCTGCAATATGTAGGCTGCCAAATGCTAAAGCTTCTGTGGCGTGCGGTAGTACTGCTCGAGGGAGCGGTAGTACTGCAGGGTCCGGCGGTAGTACCGCTCCTGGTGAGCGGTAGTACTGCTGTCTCCAGCCCTGACAGTAACGCATGCGGAAGTAGGCACGGATGTAATTTTTTACATCCGTCCCCATGCGGTAGTACCGCTCCTGTGAGCGGTAGTACCGTGCCGGATTTTTGCACAGCTCCAACCCGCGGAAGTAGTTACGGAAGTAATTTATTACTTCCGTGCATTTCCAGCGCCAGTTGAGCCCTGCCTTACGGTAGTACCGTAGGGCCGCGCCGTAGTACCGCTCCGGCGGTTCTACCACTCGTTGTCGTGTGCAACAGGCCCTCGTCACTACCGCGCAAGCGGTAGTACCGCAATCCTTTGCGGTAGTACCGCGTCGCGCGGGCTGAGAGAGGGGATAACGGTTGGATCTTTTCCCCCACTATATCAAGGGGGTCTTCTTCCCCAAGAAGACCACCTCTTCCCTCCCCAAGCTCCATTGTTGCTCAAACCTCCATTTTCGCCCGATCTCTCTCCCTAGCCAATCAAACTTGTTGATTTTTTAGGGATTGGTTGAGAAGGCCCCGATCTACACTTCCACCAAGAGAAATTTGATTCCCCTCACTAATCCCTTGCGTATCTTGTTACTCTTGGGTGTTTGAGCACCCTAGACGGTTGAGGTCACCTCAGAGCCATATTCCATTGTGGTGAAGCTTCGTGGTGTCGTTGGGAGCCTCCAATTAAGTTGTGGAGATAGCCCCAACCTTGTTTGTAAAGGTTCGGTCGCCGCCTTCAAGGGCACCAATAGTGGAATCACGTCATCTCGCATTGTGTGAGGGCGTGAGGAGAATACGGTGGCCCTAGTGGCTTCTTGGGGAGCATTGTGCCTCCACACCGCTGCAACAGAGACGTACTTCCTCTCAAAGGGAAGGAACTTTGGTAACACATCCTCGTCTCCACCGGCTCCACTCTTGGTTATCTCTTACCTTTACTTGTGCAGGCTTCTATTGTGTTGTATCCCTTGCTTGCTTGTGTGCTTGTTGTTGTTGCATCATATAGGTTGCTCAGCTAGTTGCACATCTAGACAACCTACTTTGATGCTAAGTTTAATTTGGTCACGAAAAGCTAAAAATTGTTAGTTGCCTATTCACCCCCCTCTAGTCAACCATATAGATCCTTTCAATTGGTATCAGAGCCTCGTCTCTTTATTAAGGACTTTGCCGTCTGAAGAGTATGGTTGGCACCATAGACGAGGGGGAGGAGCACTCCCGTGCGAGTCTGTCCTTGTCTGCGGCCGATGGGGGATCCTCGGTCTCTTGTGCGGAGTTCAGTGCGGCTCTGGACACACTGAAAACCTCCATGACGACCGAGGTTAAAGGCATGTTTAAGGAGTTTCTTGAAGGCCTTAAATTATCCACCGCACCGTTGGAAGTGGTTGGTCCCGCTAACAAGGTTGCGGATGCTAACTCCAAAAAGGGGGAAGCTAGTAGTGATCAAGTTCCTTTGCCTAGTGGTAGGAGTGTGAGTGGCATCTTTGCCCATGTTGAACCTCCCCTCACCTATGGAGGACCGGTTCCCTCCACGCATATGAATCATGTTGGTCCTCCTCCTAAGCTTGTGAAAAATGAGGATTTTGCCGCTTGGGTGCATCGCTTTAAACGTCATTTAAATCATAGTTCTACTAATCTTTGGAGAATTATTGAGCAAGGTTTCTACCCGCATGATCCAAGCAACTTCACTCCTAGAGATGCCGTGGATCATCAATTCAACGAGTCCGCTCTCTTCATTCTCCAAGAATCTATTCCTCCCGAAGATATTGTGCATCTTCGACCTTTCACCATGGCCAAGGAAGCATGGGAGCACGTTGTTTACTTATACAAGGGAAGCGCAAGCATTCAACGCTCAAACTTTGAAGTGGTTCAAGATGAAGCCGATGAGTTTGCCATGATTGAGGATGAAGAACCTCAAGAGCTTTATCGAGGATTAACTACTCTCGCGGTCTCACTCCGAGATCATGGGAGCAGGGATACGGATGACAATTGGATCAAGAGCAAGTTCCTCAAGGCCATGATGCTTTACCATAAGGTCATGTCCTCCGTCATCCGTCAAATGCCGGACTTCCACGCCTTGTCCTCAAGTGAAGTGTTGGATGAGTTTGTTGCAATGAGGATCTTGGACAAGACCGCCGACAATGCGGTGTTGTGTGCTCAACGATCAAAGAAGCCCAACCTTGCTTTGAAGGCCAAGGCTAGTGCGGAAGAAGAGGATGAAGAGGAAGAAGAGGAGAGTTGCCCCGAAGACACCAAATATGCCTATCATGAGCACATGGCTCTTGCTTCACGGCAATTTTGGGGCAACAAGAAGAACACAAGGCCCAACTTCAACAAGAACAACTCAAGTGGCACCAAGGGCAAGCAACGTGTGAGGACGTGCTATAATTGTGGCAATGTGAGTCACTTTGTTGTGGATTTCCCTTACGAGAAGAGGGAAGACAATGGTGTCAAGCTCATCCGAAAAGACAAGGCCAAGTCTTTCCCCAACAAGAAAAACTTCACCAAGAAGACACAAGAAGAGTACAATGGGGATGATGATGACGATGAAGATGGTGAGACGAGTGCTGTCGTGGAATTGTCACGGCAGATGTCCTAGTGTGAGGACTTAATCGTGGAGCCATCGCAACGAGATTAGCTTAAAGGGGTTAATCAGGACAAAGGACGCAAGGAGTTTATACTGGTTCGGCCCCTTGCGGTGAAGATAAAGGCCTAATCCAGTTTGAGGTGGTATTGCTAGGGTTTCAATGACTAGGGAGCGAACACGCTTAACCTGGCTCTCGACCTGTTGTTTCTTATCCCTAAACCGCCGCCGGGTCGTCCCTTTATATACACAGGTTGACGCTCCGCGGTTCACACGATCCCGGCCGGCTCATAAACGTGTCCGGCTCGGTATCTACTCTTTCCTATCTTACAATACAAGTCATACACCTATGGCGGTTTATATCTATGGGCCCTAACCCGCCTCCGGGCTTTGGACCTTTTTATTAAGTCTCCTTCGTAAGTCGCCATCTTCTATGTCTTCATGGGCTTCAATACTGGTAAATCATCATGAGTATAATCCGGCCCCTCCTGGGCGGTTTATACTCAATAGTTATATCCCCAACATTAGGCCCCAGGTTGATTTGAACTTGTTCATGTCAATCTTCAATACTTAGAAAAAATCTTTCTGCATTACCTTCGCGATAACTTGTAACTCGCCGTGACGTCATCTTCTAAGATCACGATAACTCGCCATGACGTCACCTGTCATTAATTCTATACAAATCCAAAATCATATTTAATGAACCTCCGAAAATCGAGGCGTCGGCCCTGTTATATATCCAATTTGGAGCTCCTCGATTCCCGCGCATGCCACTTATCCATTCGCCTTATAAATAGGACCGGGGGTCCCTTTCACCCCCCATGCCTCTTCGTCTCGTCTTCTTCCTTGCGACGCCCTAGCGCTCGAGCTCAGCCGCCGCCATCAAGCTTCACCTCTGCTTCAACGTCGGCTGTTGCATCAACCTGATTGGTCCAGATCTCACTCACGCGCCTCCACCGCTCCAGCAGCCTCGGTAAGTTCTTCCTCCTTCCCTCTCTGTAGATCCCATTAGGGTTCGTTCGAGCTCATGGAAGTTCAGCACCGTTCTTCCCTTGTTCTTCGCTGTAGCATGAACTCTTAATCCAAACTTGATATTTCCCTGTGCGGCAATAGCCATAGTCCTTCTTTCCTCATCAGAACATCTCTTTTTAAGTAGAAAATCCAATCTGAACCTTTATAAACTGTTCAAGTACCAACATTTAGGTCTGAATATATTTTCATTTTCTGACACGCGGTAGATCCGAAATTGTGATATCCATCTGTGAAAACTGTTCTTCATCACTTAGTCATTTTCCAACTTCAGATCTATACTTTCAATATCTGTGTAGGCGGTTTAACTCAGAAAATAATAACCCGCCAGGTACCATTAGTCCCCTCTTAAACCGCCAATTGCTCATCTCTGCAACTTGATAATGCCAATCTCGGGTTTAACACTTTTTGCATGCTTCAACACTTTCTGCCCTTTAACCTTTAATGGATTAAACATGAATCTTAAACCGGCACAAACCTTTCTTCTAGGTTATCGAATAAATGGCCAAGTCCTTTTATTCCTGCATCTGGGTTCAATCCCGGGTTACAGAAGAAAAACTGAACGGGTGTGTTGCTACTGGCGCTTTATCCAAAAAGGAAATCATCCACTAGAGAGTCCCTGGTCCTGAAAATCCTCCTGAACCCAAGGAAGGGGAAGTGATCATTTTTGTTGACCATCTGAGTTGAGGATTTAGCCCTCCCGGATCAAAAAAAATTCCGTGATGTGCTTCATTTCCTCCAACTTCACCCTCAAGATATTGGACCGAACTCCGTATCCAATATTTGCAATTTTCAAGTGTTCTGTGAAGCTTACCTGCAAGAGGAGCCCACGGTCAAGCTATTCAGAGATTTCTACTATTTAAACCACCGTACAGAATTTGTGGACGGGCCCAATACCGAACTTGGCGGGGTGTCAATCCAAAAGAGGAAAGATATTAGCTTCCCTCACGCTAACCATCATAGCCATCCCAAAGACTGGAATCAAACTTGGTTCTATTGCCGAGATACATCTCCAGCTGGTGAGAATCCTCTGCCGGGTTACCGTGCTCACCGGCTTAGCAGTACACATCCACTCCCCCAAAGACTCAGTGCAAAAGAACGGGCTAAGTATGCACCACAGCTTTCAAAGCCCAGAGCCTTTGTGGCAAACGATTTAACAGGCGTTGATTTCGTCCGTTGCTGGGTGTCTTGGAGTATTTTACCCTTAAGTCGTCGCCCCGGTTTAATGTGTGAATACACAGGGAACGTGAAAGATCCTCAACGCCATATTGATATTCAGCTGACCGACGCTGAAGTTACTGAAGCCGTCAAGAAAATGTTGGATATACCGGTGGCCGAGTGCAGCAAAACAGGGCTTAGTCCTTTCTACGCTTCAAATAAACCGCCAGCTGTAAGAATTGCCTAACTCCTGCTTAATCCATATTTTTTTAATACTCCCTTATGATCTTTTCAACTTTTAACAGGGTGATGATCCATTCTGGAAGAAGAAACCGCATGATAAACCGGCCAAGACAACTCACCCCAAGACCATGGTCACCAAGAAGCCTACCAAGAAGGAAACCGCCGAGTCCACTGAATTAAATATTGATGATGACAATAATAACCATGAGTCAGAGGTATAACTTGATTCACTTGGCTCCTTCTTCATACATCTCATTGACAATGACTATTATCAGGATGACGCAGAGGTGAGCCATGCTGGCGACACAGAGGCAATTATTCTTTCCTCCGGCTCAGAACCTCTGCCTGTTGAGGAACGTAGTAATTTCAAAAAAATTCCTACACACACGCAAGATCATGGTGATGCATAGCAACGAGAGGGGAGAGTGTTGTCTACGTACCCTCGTAGACTGAAAGCGGAAGCGTTATGACAACACGGTTGATGTAGTCGTACGTCTTCACGATCGACCGATCCTCAGTACCGAACGTACGGCACCTCCGCGATCTGCACACGTCCAGCACGGTGACGTCCCGCGAACTCACGATCCAGTAGAGCTTCGGGGAAGAGCTTTGTCAGCACGATGGCGTGATGACGGTGTTGATGAAGTTACCGACGTAGGGCTTCGCCTAAGCACCGCTACGATATGACCGAGGTGGATTATGGTGGAGGGGGGCACCGCACAAGGCTAAGAGAGATCAATGATCAACTTGTGTGTCTATTGGGTGCCCCCTGGCCACGTATATAAAGGAGTGGAGGAGGGGGGAGTGCCGGCCTAGCTATGGCGTGCCCTGGAGGAGTCCTACTCCCACCGGGAGTAGGATTCCCCCCCCCTTCCCTAGTTGGACTAGGAGAGAAGTAAGGGGGAGAGAGGGAGGAAGGAAAGGGGGGGCGCCGCCCCCCTCCTAGTCCAATTCAGACCAGAGGGGGAGGGGGCGCGCGGCCTGCCCTGGCCTCCTCTCTCTCTCCACTATGGCCCATTAAGGCCCATACAATTACCGGGGGATTCCGGTAACCTCCCGGTACTCCGGTAAAATCCCGATTTCACCCGGAACCATTCCGATGTCCAAATATAGGCTTCCAATATATCGATTTTTACGTCTCGACCATTTCGAGACTCCTCGTCATGTCCGTGATCATATCAGGGACTCCGAACTACCTTCGGTACATCAAAACACAAAACTCATAATACCGATCGTCACAGAACTTTAAGCATGCGGACCCTACGGGTTCGAGAACTATGTAGACATGACCGAGACACGTCTCCGGTCAATAACCAATAGCGGAACCTGCATGCTCATATTGGTTCCTACATATTCTACAAAGATCTCTATCGGTCAAACCGCATAACAACATACGTTGTTCCCTTTGTCATCGGTATGTTACTTGCCCGAGATTCGATCATCGGTATCTCAATACCTAGCTCAATCTTGTTACAGGCAAGTCTCTTTACTCGTTCCGTAATGCATCATCCTGCAACTAACTCATTAGTTGCATTGCTTGCAAGGCTTATAGTTATGTGCATTACCGAGAGGGCCCAGAGATACCTCTCCGACAATCGGAGTGACAAATCCTAATCTCGATCTATGCCAACTCAAGAAGTACCATCGGAAACACCTATAGAGCACCTTTACAATCACCCAGTTACGTCGTGACGTTTGGTAGCACACAAAGTGTTCCTCCGGTAATCGGGAGTTGCATAATCTCATAGTCATAGGAACATGTATAAGTTATTAAGAAAGCAATAGCAGTAAACTAAAACGATCAAGTGCTAAGCTAACGGAATGGGTCAAGTCAATCACATCATTCTCCTAATGATTTGATCCCGTTTATCAAATGACAACTCATTTCTATGGTTAGGAAACTTAACCATCTTTGATCAACGAGCTAGTCAAGTAGAGGAATACTAGTGACACTCTGTTTGTCTATGTATCCACACATGTATTATGTTTCTGGTTAATACAATTCTAGCATGAATAATAAACATTTATCATGAAATAAGGAAACAAATAATAACTTTATTATTGCCTCTAGGGCATATTTCCTTCAGTCTCCCACTTGCACTAGAGTCAATAATCTAGATTACACAGTAATGATTCTAACACCCATGGAGCCTTGGTCCTGATCATGTTTTGCTTGTGAGAGAGGCTTAGTCAACGGGTTTGGAACATTCAGATCCGTATGTATCTTGCAAATCTCTATGCCTCCCACCTGGACTTGATCGCGGATGGAATTGAAGCGTCTCTTGATATGTTTGGTTCTCTTGTGAAATCTGGATTCCTTTGCCAAGGCAATTGCACCAGTATTGTCACAAAAGATTTCATTGGACCCGATGCACTAGGTATGACACCTAGATCGGATATGAACTCCTTCATTTGCTGCTTCCGAAGCAGCTATGTACTCTGCTTCACACGTAGATCCGGCCACGACGCTTTGTTTAGAACTGCTCCAACTGACAGCTCCACTGTTCAATATAAACACGTATCCGGTTTGCGATTTAGAATCGTCCGGATCAGTTTCAAAGCTTGCATCGACGTAACCATTTATGATGAGCTCTTTGTCACCTCCATAAACGAGAAACATATCCTTAGTCCTTTTTAGGTATTTCAGTATGTTCTTGACCGCTGTCCAGTGATCCACTCCTGGATTACTTTGGTACCTCCCTGCTAAATTAATAGCAAGGCACACATCAGGTCTGGTACACAGCATTGCATACATGATAGAGCCTATGGCTGAAGCATCGGGAACACTTTTCATTTTCTCTCTATCTTCTGCAGTGGTCGGGCATTGAGTCTTACTCAATTTCACACCTTGTAACACAGGCAAGAACCCTTTCTTTGCTTGATCCATTTTGAACTTCTTCAAAACTTTATCAAGGTATGTGCTTTGTGAAAGTCCAATTAAGCGTCTTGATCTATCTCTATAGATCTTGATGCCCAATATATAAGCAGCTTCACCAAGGTCTTTCATTGAAAAACTCTTATTCAAGTATCCTTTTATGCTATCCAGAAATTCTATATCTCCAATCAACAATATGTCATCCACATATAATATTAGAAATGCTACAGAGCTCCCACTCACTTTCTTGTAAATACAGGCTTTTCCAGAAGTCTGTATAAACCATATGCTTTGATCACACTATCAAAACGTTTATTCCAACTCCGAGAGGCTTGCACCAGTCCATAAATGGATCGCTGGAGCTTGCATACTTTGTTAGCACCCTTTGGATCGATAAAATCTTCAGGTTGCATCATATACAACTCTTCTTCCAGAAATCCATTCAGGAATGCAGTCTTCACATCCATTTGCCAAATTTCATAATCATAAAATGCAGCAATTGCTAACATGATTCGGACGGACTTAAGCATCGCTACGGGTGAGAAGGTCTCATCGTAGTCATCTCCTTGAACTTATCGAAAACCTTTCGCAACAAGTCGAGCTTTGTAGTAACATTACCGTCAGCGTCAGTCTTCTTCTTGAAGATCCATTTATTCTCGATGGCTTGCCGGTCATCGGGCAAGTCAACCAAAGTCCACACTTTGTTCTCATACATGGATCCCATCTCAGATTTCATGGCCTCAAGCCATTTTGCGGAATCTGGGCTCGTCATCGCTTCCTCATAGTTCGTAGGTTCGTCATGGTCAAGTAACATGACCTCCAGAACAGGATTACCGTACCACTCTGGTGCGGATCTTACTCTAGTTGACCTACGAGGTTCGGTAGTAACTTGATCTGAAGTTTCATGATCATCATCATTAGCTTCCTCACTAATTGGTGTAGGTGTCACAGGAACCGGTTTCTGTGATGAACTACTCTCCAATAAGGGAGCAGGTACAGTTACCTCATCAAGTTCTACTTTCCTCCCACTCACTTTTTTGAGAGAAACTCCCTCTCTAGAAAGGATCCATTCTTAGCAACAAATGTCTTGCCTTCGGATCTGTGATAGAAGGTGTACCCAACAGTCTCCTTTGGGTATCCTATGAAGACACATTTTTCCGATTTGGGTTCGAGCTTATCAGGTTGAAGCTTTTTCACATAAGCATCGCAACCCCGAACTTTAAGAAATGACAACTTTGGTTTCTTGCCAAACCATAGTTCATAAGGCGTCGTCTCAACGGATTTAGATGGTGCCCTATTTAACGTGAATGCAGCTGTCTCTAAAGCATAACTGTCGGTGTCAAAACCGGCGGATCTCGGGTAAGGGGTCCCGAACTGTGCGTCTAAGGTCGATGGTAACAGGAGACAGGGGACACAATGTTTACCCAGGTTCGGGCCCTCTCTATGGAGGTAATACCCTACTTCCTGCTTGATTGATCTTGATGAATATGAGTATTACAAGAGTTGATCTACCACGAGATTGTAATGGCTAAACCCTAGAAGTCTAGCCTGTATGACTATGGCAATGAGTATATCCTCCTCCGGACTAAGTCCTCCGGTTTATGTAGACACTGGGGGATCTAGGGTTACACAAGGTCGGTTACAAAGAAAGGAATCTACATATTTGGTTGCCAAGCTTGCCTTCCACGCCAAGGAGAGTCCCATCCGGACATGGGTGTAGTCTTCGCTATTCGTGTCTTCACAGCCCATCAGTCCGGCCCATGGCTAACAAGCCGGACGCCCGAGGACCCCTTAGTCCAGGACTCCCTCAGTAGCCCCTGAACCTGGCTTCAATGACAAGGTATCCGGCGCGTAGATCTGTCTTCGGCATTGCAAGGCGGGTTCCTCCTTCCGAACTCCAAGATAGTCTTCGGACGTATTGAACGTGTCCGGACGTGTAACACACGCACCACACACAACCGCAGAGAGAATATAATTTTCCACGAGTCCAATCCGCTGACAACTTTTTGTAATATGACATCACGTCTGTTCGGTCACTATATCGAACCGTTTTTGTCCGCCGTTCCGTGTTTCGAGATGCGGTTTCCATTGGCACATCTTGTCAAAGCAGAGATCGTGTCCCCTTATTGCGGGATTTTCATCAATGCGGGCGTGGGTAACTCAACCGTGCCGTTTACACAGCCCTTGGGAATAGGCGAGTTTTAGGGCGAGTGGGGAGGCGTTCGATATTCACTGCCTTTATAAGGGGATAAGGATTCCCCCTTTTTCTCCCACGCCTTCTTTTCCTCTGCCCTTCCACTCTTGAGGTCTAGCGCCTAGGTTCTCATCTTCTTCTCACTCAAGCTAGCACTCAACCATGTCCGGATCCGGAGGCCAAGGCAAGTGGATGGTCTCCTCCGTCAAGGAGAAGGACATTACTGAGCTTCGGGCGGCCGGGTACTTGGCGAAGGAAATCGCACACCGTCTTCCGGCCCAGGGACAAGTCGTCCCCACGCCGAAGCCCAACGAGAGGGTGGTATTCATCCCTCATTTCCTCCGTGGACTAGGGTTTCCACTCCACCCTTTCATCCGTGGGCTGATGTACTACTACGGGATAGACTTCCATGATCTATCCTCGAACTCCTTCCTCAACATCTCGGCGTTCATCGTCGTGTGTGAGGCCTTCCTCCGCATCCAACCCCACTTCGGGCTGTGGCTCAAAGTCTTCAACGTAAAGCCGAAGGTGGTGGATGGCCAGCACGCGGAGTGCGGATGAGCCATGGTGAGTAAGCTGATCAATGTCTCCTGGCCGAAAGGCACTTTCATGGAGACTGTCAAGGAATGGCAGAAACAATGGTCTACATCACAGAACCCCACGACACAAACTGGGCCGCGGCTGCCGAATTTAACTCCGGCGCTCCCATGCGACTCACCTCCTGGGTCGAGAAGAGCCCGAACTGGTGTTTGCCAGATGAGCTGATAGCGCTGCAGACGCGCATTCAAAGCATGGTGGACAAGGATGTCAAACTTGTCGATATAATCCAGGTGATGCTAGTTCGCCGGATTCTCCCGTGCCAAAGCCGAAGCCTCCCGCTATGGAAGTTCAATCCGAAGAAGCACCATACCCTGAAGAGGCTCTTCTAGACCACTCACGAAGACGCCTGGAAGTTGCTCTTCAAAGGCAACGAGACACCGCCAGCCACAGATTCGGACCGTGGGCATGATATCAACCACCCTGCCAGTGAGGTAAGTTTTTAACGTGTCCTCTACTTGTTTGTTTCAAGGAGGATATTTGAACTTTTACTGTCATTGCTTCTTCAGGAATGGATGGAGAGGGCGAAGAAGATCCAGTGTCCGGCTCCGCTGCCTGAAGAACCAGTAATTCCGCGTTTAGCGAAGATGCTAGTGTCGGCGCCCTATACGGCGCCGGCGAAGAAGGCCACGGGGAAGGCCAAGGGGTCTGGAGTGTCCCCGCCATAAGGGCGCTTCGGACACGACGTCCGAAGACAAGACCCGTTCCTCCGTCGCCGAAGACGACGATGATGAGGAAGAGGAGGAGAGCGACTCTCCCCCTGATGGGGGGGAGAAAGAAGAGGGCGGCCTCCACAATTCTGGAGGCGGAGGCGCCCAAGAAGGGGAAAGGCCCGCTCATGGGCAGCTCTGCATGGGATGTCGACAGCAGTCCGGAGCAGCGCCCCCGCACTAAGCCTTGGGTCGCGTCGTAAGTGCTAAGACTCGTACATGCCCATAAATCTAGCCTCTCCTCTTTGTCGTATTGACATGGTTAATTATGTTGTTGCAGTCCGGCCCACGACAGCTCCCAGCGATCCTCATCAAGAGGCTCGTTGGACTCAAAGGAGATGGCCAGCGAGACACCGCCGGCCGAATACTCTCCCAAGGCCAAGGGAGACGATGAGGTGCTCTCCCAACGGACCTTCACATGCTAGGGGGAGGTTCAGGAGGCCGTCAAGGCGGCACCAGAGGGCGATACCTCGGCCGCCGGACACATGGGGGAGCAAGCCCCCATGGAGACTGACGATGGGGGTCGAACTCAATTCGGCCCCCATGAGAGCACGGATCCGGAGACTCATACGGCCCCAGGATCCGACAAGCAGCTTACTTCAAGAGAAGGAGGCATGCCCGTCCCGCTGGCGACCTCTGTCCAACCAGAGGCGCTGGACAATCTATTGGAAGCGCTGAGAGGCGCTTCCATTGTGGAAGAACACCGTATCCTTATGGGTATGGTGATTGAGAAGGTTCATTCCATTAAAAGCGGACTGACCGAAGCCTGCCGTAGCCTGCTGACGGGTTTTGAGGTAAGCGGCGTTTAATCGAGAAAATCCCCACATAGACAGTAGCCCCTGAGACACTGTCCGGTGTTTGGAAAGAATAGCTGGATAGAGGATCAATTAAATTTCGCAAGAAACTAACCAAACTGTGTCTGATGTGAATAAGCAGGCGTCACTGCTGGCCATGACTTCTCACACTGCCGAAGTCGCCACACTAAAGCGAAAACTGGAGCGGGCCGAAGAAGAGCTCGACCAGGCGAGGAAGCAGCTAGAAGACCAGCAAGGTATGCAATGGCTCGCTATATACTCAGAAAGAGTAAATGAGTATACTGACCATAGTGTCATTATATGTGTAGGGACGACGACCGAGGTCGCGGCCCTTGATGTCTACTACACAACCTTCTTCTTGTAGACGTTGTTGGGCCTCCAAGTGCAGAGGTTTGTAGGACAGTAGCAAATTTCCCTCAAGTGAATGACCTAAGGTTTATCAATCCGTGGGAGGCGTAGGATGAAGATGGTCTCTCTCAAACAACCCTGCAACCAAATAACAAAGAGTCTCTTGTGTCCCCAACACACCCAATACAATGGTAAATTGTATAGGTGCACTAGTTCGGCGAAGAGATGGTGATACAAGTGCAATATGGATGGTAGATATAGGTTTTTGTAATCTGAAAATATAAAAACAGCAAGGTAACTAATGATAAAAATGAGCACAAACGGTATTGCAATGCGTTGAAACAAGGCCTAGGGTTCATACTTTCACTAGTGCAAGTTCTCTCAACAATAATAACATAATTGGATCATATAACAATCCCTCAACATGCAACAAAGAGTCACTCCAAAGTCACTAACAGCGGAGAACAAACAAAGAGATTATGGTAGGGTGCGAAACCACCTCAAAGTTATCCTTTCTGATCAATCTATTCAAGAGTCCGTAGTAAAATAACATGAAGCTATTCTTTCTGTTCGATCTATCATAGAGTTCGTACTAGAATAACACCTTAAGACACAAATCAACCAAAACCCTAATGTCACCTAGATACTCCAATGTCACCTCAAGTATCTGTGGGAATGATTATACGATATGCATCACACAATCTCAGATTCATCTATTCAACCAACACAAAGTACTTCAAAGAGTGCCCCAAAGTTTCTACCGGAGAGTCAAGACGAAAATGTGTGCCAACCCCTATGCATAGGTTCATGGGCAGAACCCGCAAGTTGATCACCAAAACATACATCAAGTGGATCACGTGATATCCCATTGTCACCACAGATAAGCACGGCAAGACATACATCAAGTGTTCTCAAATCCTTAAAGACTCAAACCGATAAGATAACTTCAAAGGAAAAACTCAATCCATTACAAGAGAGTAGAGGGGGAGAAACATCATAAGATCCAACTATAATAGCAAAGCTCGCGATACATCAAGATCGTACCACCTCAAGAACACGAGAGAGAGATCAAACACATAGCTACTGGTACATACCCTCAGCCCCGAGGGTGAACTACTCCCTCCTCGTCATGGAGAGCGTCGGGATGATGAACATGGCCACCGGTGAGGGATCCCCCCTCCGGCAGGGTGCCGGAACAGGGTCCCGATTGGTTTTTGGTGGCTAGAGAGGCTTGCGGCGGCGGAACTCCCAATCTATTTTGTTTTCTGGAGGTTTCAGTATTTATAGGATTTTTTGGCGTAGGTCTCACGTCAGGGGGGTCTCCGGGTTGTCCACGAGGCAGGGGCCCACGCCCAGGGGGGTGGGCGCGCCCCCACCCTCGTGGGCAGCCCGGGACTCTCTTGGCCCAACTCTGTCACTCAGGGGGCTTCTTTTGGTCCAGAAAAAATCATCAAAAATTGGCACGTCAATTGGACTCCGTTTGGTATTCCTTTTCTGTAAAACTCAAAAACAAGGAAAAAACACAAACTGGCACTGGGCTCTAGGTTAATAGGTTAGTCCCAAAAACATATAAAATAGCATATAGATGCATATAAAACATCCTAGAAGGATAATATAATAGCATGAATACTTCATAAATTATAGATACGTTGGAGACGTATCAGCCCTAAAAGAGGCCTTGGCCGAAGCCGAGGGGAAAGCTCTTAAGGAGCAGGCCGCTCGCAAGAAGCTGAAGGCCCAGCTGAACGAGGTCCAACAAGAGTTCCAGGACGCGGTGAAGATAAATGAGACCCTGGAGGGTGATGTTTCGGCTCAAGAGACCGAACTCTCCAAGGCTCGTCAAAGCACGAAAGCGGCCCGGGTTGAAGCCCAGGGCGCCCTCCAGGAGATCCAAGAGGCCAGGAAGATCGCGGCGGGTAAGGCGTTTAGTATGCAAAGCAAATATGTAAGGAGGAAGTATCTTTTACTAACCCGGATTCAGAGTTCTCCAGGAGCCTTTGCTGATCTGCCACGTAGTGTGTCCGCTGCCGTGAAGTTTTTCCGAGCCGAAGAAGGAAGCTCCACGGAGAAGCTGTTCTGGTCGCAATATCTTGCGCCAGAACATCCAGTGCCCTTCAGCGATCAGCTAAAGCAGCTGGTCGAGCTGCACAGGGTGGCCGAACTGGCCATGAAGGATTTAATAATCCGGTTATGGCCAGCCGAAGCTATACCCAGCAGTTACTTCGGCCTTGTGAAGCGGCTGGTGGATGCCTGTCCTTGACTGGACACCGTCAAGCGGTCCGTCTGCATCGAGGGCGCGCGCCTGGCCTTCTCCTATGTCAAGGTGTGGTGGGCGAAGATGGACGCCGTCAAGCTAGCGACCGAAGGGCCGCCCGAGGGCAAGGAGCACCGCACACCCGAGCGGTATTTTGGAGACGTCCTGGAGGGGTCTCGCATTGTAGCAACGCAGTGTGGGCAAGACATTATTTTCGAACGAATACATTCATGTTGTCTTTGCCTTGTACGACGAAACAAAGTCGGTTTGCAGTATAATGTTTGTTATGTTTTAATTTTTTCCTCCTGTGCGGCCGTGTTGTATGAAATCTGAGGGTTGGCCAGTCGTCGGCTTCTGCCCCCACGTAGGTAGTACGGGGGTGTTCGGGATGGAACCTAAACAATCTTGATCCAATTATATGGTCCTTGAAGGATTTGTTTAGCGCAACGAACCAGGCAATCAGACTATGCGGCTTGAACGCCCTTACTCAGCCATAGGAGTTTTACAATAAAACATGGGCGCAGCCCCTAGTATCCGAACCAGAGTGCTATGAGCGTCTTATCGGGAAGTACCGATCCTTCGCGTGACGCGGGAGAAATCTCCAACGATTTGCAACCTCCGAACAGCTGACCGGCTCTCGCCGTATCATGACAGTCAGTTTTTGGCTTTCTCTACTGAGGTGCTCCTTTGGATAAACCAGGGCACAATCGCAGTAGTTCTCCCTTTACTACCTTAGCCGATATAGCGGAACGTAAGGTAGCAAGCACAGGATCCGGGCAACCCAACTATTGACCAAAGACATGATTCGGAGCCAATGCATATAATGCTAAATTCGGGGTGCCGAACTATACTGTAAAAGTGTTCGGACTTCTGTTGCCATGTTGTGGGGCGCTATGAAGCCCCTGGCAAGTTCGAACGCACCGAGTGTACGGGTGTTATCTGATAGAATTACGAGAAAGGAAAAGGCAAAAAGAAAGAAAAAGGAAGAACCAGTGGTAAGCTAGAGCCGTGGAAATTTGGGCCGCAAACTATTTCTATTATAATTTCGTTGGTGCATTAAAGCACATTTATACAAGTGGTGCAATAAGCGGAAAGGCTATTTACCATGTCTTTACCAAGAGAGAGCTGCGTATGGGTCCTGAAGACAGGTAGAGTTTTTAACGAAACCACCTTGAGATTCCCCAATACGTTTGTGCTTCTTGCCATCTTGGTGTATTTGTCCTTCGAGAGGATCAGTGATCTAGCCATCAGGAAAGGTCTACGAAAAAGAAACCTGAAAAAGGAAACAATTAAAGTATATGTGTCCGGGAGCGGTCGAGCCGTACTGTGGGTCACCGGCTAGTTATGCCTCCATCTATGCCCATGGTATTTTGAGTGCGTAGTTATGTACGCGCGGTACTAGTGTCGCCACCTGATTGGGATTGGGACGGAGGCCGAATTGCTAATCAATCTTCTGTCGAGCCAAGCTGTCATGCTGCAGGATGGTCCGGACTCTCTTGACAGTGTCCGGGAGCTTGGCCGCCGAATTAAGGTTCTGCTTAAGAAGGCCGCTCTGTACTTCTGCTGCTAAGGCAGCGGTGTGCTCTTCCGTACGGAGGGAGCATTCCGTGTTACCATTAACTGTTATGACGCCGCGTGCCCGGGCATCTTGAGCTTGAGGTAGGCATAATGAGGCACCGCATTGAATCAAGCAAATGCGGTTCGTCCGAGCAGTGCGTGATAGCCGCTGCGAAAAGGGACGATGTCAAAGATTAACTCCTCGCTTCTGAAGTTGTCCGGGGATCCAAAGACAACCTCTAGCGTGATTGAGCTCGTACAACGAGCCTCTACACCTGGTATGACTCCTTTAAAGGTGGTCTTTGTGGGCTTGATCCGTGATGGGTTAATGCCCATTTTGTGCACTGTTTCCTGGTAGAGCAGGTTCAAGCTACTGCCGCCGTCCATAAGGACTCGCGTTAGGTGGAATCCGTCAATTATTGGGTCGAGGACCAATGCGGCTGAACCACCATGACGGATACTGGTCGGGTGGTCCCGTCGATCAAAAGTGATCGGGCACGACGACCATGGATTAAATTTTGGGGCGACTGGCTCTATCGCATAGACGTCCCTGAGCGCGCGCTTGCGCTCCCTCTTGGGGATGTGTGTAGCATATATCATGTTCACCTATTTGTCCTGGGGGGGAACTTCTTTTGTCCCCTTGTGTTCGGTTGCCGGAGCTCCTCGTCGTCGTCCTCGCTTTGCGATCCCTTTTCTTTGTTCTCGGCATTTAACTTGCCGGCCTGTTTAAAAACCCAGCAATCTCTGTTGGTATGATTGGCTGGTTTATTAGAGGTGCCATGGATTTGGCACGGACGATCGAGTATGCGATCCAAGCTTGATGGTCCCTGATTGTTTCTTTTATATGGCTTCTTCCGCTGACCGGACTTGGAACCACTGAATCCGGCATTGACTGTCGTGTCATCGGTGTTGTCACCATTACTTCGGCGTTTGTGTCTATTGCGTCGGAGCTTGCCGTTGCTATTTTTGGCCTCGGAGGTGCCCGTGTCACTTGCTGTATTCTTGCTACAGGCCAGCCAACTATCCTCTCCCGCACAAAAGCAGTCATGAGTGCCATGAGGGCTGCCATAGATTTTAGCTTTTCCTGGCCGAGGTGGCGGGCGAGCCATTCGTCACGGATGCTATATTTAAAGGTCGCTAGGGCTTCGGCATCCGGACAGTCGACGATCTGGTTCTTTTTAGTTAGGAACCTAGTCCAGAATTTCCTGGCTAACTCTCTAGGTTGCTGGACTATGTGACTTAAGTCATCAGCGTCTGGTGGCCGGACATAAGTACCTTGGAAGTTGTCAAGGAAAGCTTCTTCCAAGTCCTCCCAGCTGCCAATGGAATTTTCAGGCAGACTGTTTAGCCAGTGCCGAGCTGGCCCTTTGAGTTTCAGTGGGAGGTATTTGATGGCGTGAAGATCATCCCCGCGGGCCATGTGGATGTGGAGAATGAAATCCTCTATCGATACCGCGGGATCGGTTGTTCCATCGTATGACTCGATGTTTACGGGTTTGAATCCTTCTGGGAATTCATGATCCATTACTTCGTCGGTGAAACAAAGAGGATGTGCGGCGCCTCTATATCGGGCCGCATCGTGACGTAGCTCTGATGGGGTCCGTCTGTGGTTTTCGACCCGGGCGTGACTAGGTTTGTCACGTCCGAATAGATAGCCGTCCTTGTGTGTCAAGGCACGTCCTCGCGATCCGTAGATCGATCTTGTATGTCCTGCTCTACTGTCTAGGTCTTGACGAAGGTCATATTATGGCCCCGAGCTGTCTTATCCCCGCCTTTACGGTGAGGTGGGACAGTCTGGTTTTCGGCTCGGGTTGCTGTTTTATCCCGACTGCGCGGTGGTCAATCAACCGCATTGAGTGATGCTGGTGCGGGATCTGGCGCCTCATCATCGAACTGAGGTAGCAATTTGCGCTTCGGGTAACTTTTGGCCGGGCGTTTAAGGCCGTATTCCTCGGCTGCAAGGACATCGGTCCATCTGTCATTGAGCAGGTCTTGATCAGCTTGAAGCTGCTGCTGCTTCTTTTTCAGGCTCCTCGCAGTGGCTATTAGCTGAAGCTTAAAGCGCTCCTGCTCGAGAGGTTTGTAACGCCCACGATGCGGCTATATCTCCCACGTGTCGAGGCACGACTTAGAGGCATAACCGCATAGTGGTTTTGTCGCAAGAAGGGTCATCTTCACACAATCCCATTCGCGCGTGTAATATGTCAAATTGTTCGTCTCGTGATGCTCTACATTTTGTTAAATTGCACCATGTTCATTAGAGGCCATCTTGATGCCCAAATCTTCGTTGGAAGAGGGCTAGTTGCTGTTAATCTCTGGTTCTTATCAGAACTTGGAGATTTGTCATTTTCGTATCATTAAATTTGTGCATCTTTTGAGCATAAGCTCTACATGTGTTTTGAAGTATGCCATGCCATCTTTCCAGTGGTGTAGTCCATGTATTTTTGTGATCTCTGTTGTGACTAGCACAAGCATGCAAAGTAGGCTCCGTAATATTTCTGATTTCAGGGACTTAGTGATTTCTCTAAGTCCTTGTCTGCTGTAATTTTGTTGCCATGTAAACTTGATGCTACAGAGAGATCCATGCATATTTTGGAGATGTTCAGTAAGGATGTTTTGTAGCTATAGTTGTAATTGATCCATTCCTGCAATTTTTTACAATTATAGAGTGCCATAGCATGACTCAATCTTGCTCTACTTTTGCTATAAAATATTTCTGGCAGATTCTTAACATGATTTGCAATCTTGCCAAGCTTATTGCAGTTGATCCATACATGCTATGCAATTGTTCTTGCCATGGTTAGCTTCATGAACATGCCATCTTGCTTTATGTATGCTCGGTTTGTCATGCATTGCTCTGTAGTGAGTGCATCAAGCTCACAAAGAGGCCTACATATTATTATTATTTCTGCCATGCTCTGTTTTCTGCTAAGTCTGGAACCTGATAACGAAACTTGCTATGTTTACATGCTTGCCACCATATCTTATGGTCCTTTTTGGCTTATGGTCAGTAAGGGACTTTTGACATGTGCATTTAGTATAACACTGACATGCCTTGTTTTGCTATGTTAAGTTTCTTTAGCATGTTGATTTCGTGCTCTGAACATTGCTACCTGATGCTGTTTACTGCCATGTCCAGTTTTTCACCAAGTCTGTGAACCTGTAATCTTTTGCACTTTTGCCATGCTTGTTTGAGCTTGATATGTTGTGAACTAGCCGTAGCTCAGTGTTCATCTTTTGTCAAGCATCTCCTGTAGATTACTGCCATGTGCTTTGTTGTTATGTTGAGGTGCTGTAGAATTGTTACTTGTTGCATTTTAAGTGCTATCTTGCTGTTAATCGCAGATTCGTGTCATTCTTGTTTTGCTTGCCATTTGCAAACCGTGCATCCGATTCCGGTGATCTTTATATCGATTTCGACCGAAATCATCTCATCTTTCCAGTGGTATGCTTGGTTTGCCAAGTTACTGCCTTTTTCATCTTTTTCCTTCCGGAGCACGCATATGCATCGCATATCATATCTTGCATATCATACATGTTTTGCATCATGTTGCTTGCGCATTTCTCGTTGTTGATTGTGGTTCCGTTTGTTTGTGTTCTTGTCTTGGGTAGAGCCGGGAGACGAGTTCGTGAACGAGGAACCTGTCGAGTACGCTTACGAGGATTAAGCTTTCGACAACTCTGAGAACCTTGCAGGCAAGATGACCACCCCTCGAAATCACTTCTATCTTTGCTATGCTAGTTGTTCGCTCTATTGCCATGCTCGCTACCTATCACTTGCTATATCATGTCTCCCATTTTAGCCATGTCAGCACTAACCATCCTTTCCTAGCAAACCGTTGTTTGGCTATGTTACCACTTTTGCTCAGCCCCTCTTATATCGTTGCTAGTTGCAGGTGAAGTTGAAGTTTGTTCCATGTCGGAACATGGATATGTTGGGATATCACAATATATCTTATTTAATTAATGCATCTATATATATTTTGGTAAAGGGTGGAAGGCTCGGCCTTATGCCTGGTGTTTTGTTCCACTCTTGCCGCCCTAGTTACTGTTATACCGGGTTTATGTTCCTTGAGTTTGCGTTCCTTACACGGTCGGGTGATTTATGGGACCCCCTTGACAGTTCGCCTTGAATAAAACTCCTCCAGCAAGGCCCAACTTTGGTTTTACCATTTGCCACCTAAGCCTTTTTCCCCCGGGTTTTCGCGAGCCCGAGGGTCATCTTATTTTAACCCCCCGGGCCAGTGCTCCTTCGAGTGTTGGTCCGAACTGAGCAGACTGCGGGGCCCCCTCCTGGAAACTCGAGGTCTGGTTTTACTCGTAGGATGTCTCATCCGGTGTGCCCTGAGAACGAGATATGTGCAGCTCCTATCGGGATTTGTCGGCACATTCGGGTGGCTTTGCTGGTCTTGTTTTACCATTGTCGAGATGTCTTGTAAACCGGGATTCCGAGACTGATCGGGTCTTTCCGGGAGAAGGTTTATCCTTCGTTGACCGTGAGAGCTTATGATGGGCTAAGTTGGGACACCCCTGCAGGGTATTATCTTTCGAAAGCCGTGCCCGCGGTTATGAGGCAGATGGGAATTTGTTAATGTCCGGTTGTAGATAACTTGTCACTTGACCCAATTAAAATACATCAACTGCGTGTGTAGCCGTGATGGTCTCTTCTCGGCGGAGTCCGGGAAGTGAACACGGTCTGAGTTATGTATGACGTAAGTAGGTGTTCAGGATCACTTCTTGATCTTTGCTAGATGACGTCAGTTCCGTTGCTTCTCTTCTCGCTCTCTTTTGCGCAAGTTAGCCACCATATATGCTTTTGCCGCTGCAGCTCCACCTCATTGCATCATCCTTTCCTACCAGCTTAAATAGTCTTGATCTCGCGGGTGTGAGATTGCTGAGTCCCCGTGACTCACATATTCTACCAAAACAGTTGCAGGTGCCGACGATGCCAGTGCAGATGATGGCGTCGATCTCAAGTGGGAGTTCGACGAGGAACGTGGTCGTTACTATGTGTCTTTTCCTGATGATCAGTAGTGGTGCCCAGTTGGGACGATCGGGGATCTAGCATTTGGGGTTGTCTTATTTTCATCTGGATTTTGGCCGTAGCCGGCCTATATGCTTGTATTTTGGATGATGTATTAATAATATTTATGTATTGTGTGAAGTGGCGATTGTAAGCCAACTCTTTATCCCATTCTTGTTCATTACATGGGATTGTGTGAAGATGACCCTTCTTGCGACAAAACCACTATGCGGTTATGCCTCTAAGTCGTGCCTCGACACGTGGGAGATATAGCCGCATCGTGGGCGTTACAAGGTTCCTCAGGCACAATGAAGTCTTTGTTGCTGAGGCTCACCTCCTCCTTGGAGGGCGGATGATAACTGCCGTCCTCCGAGTCTTCTTTTGTGGCCTGTTCATCAGGGTTGACTTGCACATCTTCCCGATTGTCTTGTTCAGCAGTTTTTTCCTCGGGTTCCTCTGTGTCTTCGGCACCATCCGGAGTGTTGTCGTCTCCGGTGCCGGTGTTGCCGTCTCTGCTGTGGTGCGACTTGGAGCGGCGCCGCTGACGCTGGCGCTTGGTTGCGTCTTAGGAGGGTCCTCCTTCGATGGGTTTTCCTTGTCATCTCCGTTATTATTTTTCGGCGTATCTACCATGTATACGTCATATGAGGAAGTGGTCGTCCATCGTCCAGTGAACGGCGGGTTTTGGGCCTCCTCGTCTCCGGCGTCGTCGTCCATACCGTCGATGTCTTCGGAGTTGTAGTCGAGCGTGTCGATTAGGTCTTCGACAGTGGCTATGAAGTGGGCGGTGGGTGGGGAACGAGATTCTCCGTCATCAGCCTCCAGTTCAAACCGGATATAATTCGGCTATGGGTCCTCCGCCAAGGACAGGTTCTTTAATGAGTTTAGCACGTCGCCGAAGGGCGAGCGTTGGAAGATGTCTGTGGCGCTGAACTCGAAGATCGATAAATGATCAAGTTCGGCGTCCGCGGACTCACATGGTTCGGAACTTATAACCAGATATGAGTCCGGAGTTCCGGTGACATAGGTATCATGTGAGGTTAAGTCCATGTGTGGCTCCAACTCCAGGGAATCTGTGGCCTCAGTGGTGGGGTTGAGCCTCCCGTCCTTGGATGGCGCAGTCTGCTCCGGATCTAAGGCCAGAGCGGTTAAAGGAGCCGTCTCCTGGATGCGGTCTGATGACAGATTTAGGTCATGTTCATCAGGGTGACCAGGAGTGGTTGCCGCGGTCTCGAATCCGGCGAAGATCAAATCTCCGCGGATGTCCGCAACGTAGTTCAAGCTTCCGAATCTGACCTGATGGCCAGGGGCGTAGCTGTCGATCTGCTCCAGATGGCCAAGCGAGTTGGCCCGCAGTGCAAAGCTGCCGAATACGAAGATCTGTCCGGGGAGGAAAGTTTCTCCTTGGATAGTATTGTCGTTGACGATTGAAGGGGCCATCAAACCTTTTGGAGACGACACAGTGGAACTCTCAATGAAAGCAGCAATGTCGGTGTCAAAACCGGCGGATCTCGGGTAGGGGGTCCCGAACTGTGCGTCTAAGGTCGATGGTAACAGGAGACAGGGGACACAATGTTTACCCAGGTTTGGGCCCTCTCTATGGAGGTAATACCCTACTTCCTGCTTGATTGATCTTGATGAATATGAGTATTACAAGAGTTGATCTACCACGAGATCGTAATGGCTAAACCCTAGAAGTCTAGCCTGTATGACTATGGCAATGAGTATATCCTCCTCCGGACTAAGTCCTCCGGTTTATATAGACACCGGGGGATCTAGGGTTACACAAGGTCGGTTACAAAGAAAGGAATCTACATATTTGGTCGCCAAGCTTGCCTTCCATGCCAAGGAGAGTCCCATCCGGACACGGATGTAGTCTTCGGTCTTCGTGTCTTCACAACCCATCAGTCCGGCCCATGGCTAATAGGCCGGACGCCCGAGGACCCCTTAGTCCAGGACTCCCTCAATAACCCCAAAATGATAGCGGTAAATCTCTAAGAGACATCATAGATCGCACCATATCCAGTAAAGTACGATTACGACGTTCGGACACACCATTACGTTGTGGTGTTCCGGGTGGCGTGAGTTGCGAAACTATTCCACATTGTTTCAAATGAAGACCAAACTCGTAACTCAAATATTCTCCTCCACGATCAGATCCTAGAAACTTTATTTTCTTGTTACGACGATTTTCCACTTCACTCTGAAATTCTTTGAACTTTTCAAATGTTTCACACTTATGTTTCATTAAGTAGATATACCCATATCTAATCAAATCATCTGTGAAGGTGAGAAAATAATGATAACCACATACATCAGTATGTATGATTTCCAACAAATCTGTTGCTCGCTCCATTGTTCCGGAGAACGGCGTTTTAGTCATCTTGCCCATGAGGCATGGTTCGCAAGTACCAAGTGATTCATAATCAAGTGATTCCAAAAGTCCATCAGAATGGAGTTTCTTCATGCGCTTTACACCAATATGACCTAAACGGCAGTGCCACAAATAAGTTGCACTATCATTATCAACTCTGCATCTTTTGGTTTCAACATTATGAATATGTGTATCACTACTATCGAGATTCATTAAAAATAGACCACTCTTCAAGGGTGCATGATCATAAAAGATATTACTCATATACATAGAACAACCATTATTCTCTGATTTAAATGAATAACCATCTCGCATCAAACAAGATCTAGATATAATGTTCATGCTCAATGCTGGCACCAAATAACAATTATTCAGGTCTAAAACTAATCCCGAAGGTAGATGTAGAGGTAGCGTGCCGACGGCGATCACATCGACTTTGGAACCATTTCCCACGCGCATCATCACCTCGTCCTTAGCCGATCTTCGCTTAATCCGTAGTCCCTGTTTCGAGTTGCAAATATTAGCAACAGAACCAGTATCAAATACCCAGGTGCTACTGTGAGCTTTAGTAAGGTACACATCAATAACATGTATATCACATATACCTTTGTTCACCTTGCCATCCTTCTTATCCGCCAAATACTTGGGGCAGTTCCGCTTCCAGTGGCTAGTCCCTTTGTAGTAGAAGCACTCAGTCTCAGGCTTAGGTCCAGACTTGGGTTTCTTCTCCTGAGCAGTAAATTGTTTGCTGTTCTTCTTGAAGTTCCCCTTCTTCTTCCCTTTACCCTTTATCTTGAAACTGGTGGTCTTGTTGACCATCAACACTTGATGCTCCTTCTTGATTTCTACCTCCGCAGCCTTTAGCATCGCGAAGAGCTCGGGAATTGTTTTATCCATCTCTTGCATGTTATAGTTCATCACGAAGCTTTTGTAGCTTGGTGGCAGTGATTGAAGAATTCTGTCAGTGACACTATCATTCGGAAGATTAACTCCCAGTTGAATCAAGTGATTGTTATACCCAGACATTTTGAGTATATGCTAACTGACAGAACTATTCTCCTCCATCTTGCAGCTATAGAACTTATTGGAGACTTCATATCTCTCAATCCGGGCATTTGCTTGAAATATTAACTTCAACTCTTAGAACATCTCATATGCTCCATGACGTTCAAAACGTCGTTGAAGTCCCGGTTCTAAGCTGTAAAGCATGGCACACTGAACTATCGAGTAGTCATCAGCTTTGCTCTGCCAGACGTTCATAACATCTGGCGCTGCTCCTACAGCAGGTTTGGCACCCAGCGGTGCTTCCAGGACGTAATTCTTCTGTGCCGCAATGAGGATAATCCTCAAGTTACAGACCCAGTCCGTGTAATTGCTACCATCATCTTTCAACTTTGCTTTCTCAAGGAACGCATTAAAGTTCAATGGAACAACAACACGGGCCATCTATCTACAACAACATAGACATGCAAAATACTATCAGGTACTAAGTTCATGATAAATTAAAGTTCAATTAATCAAATTACTTAAGAACTCCCACTTAGATAGACATCCCTCTAATCATCTAAGTGATCACATGATCCATATCAACTAAACCATGTCCGATCATCACGTGAGATGGAGTAGTTTTCAATGGTGAACATCACTATGTTGATCATATCTACTATATGATTCACGCTCGACCTTTCGGTCTCGGTGTTCCGAGGCCATATCTGCATATGCTAGGCTCGTCAAGTTTAACCCGAGTATTTCTGCGTGTGCAAAACTGGCTTGCACCCGTTGTATATGAACGTAGAGCTTATCACACCCGATCATCACGTGGTGTCTCAGCATGACGAACTTTGGCAACGGTGCATACTCAGGGAGAACACTTGTACCTTGAAATTTAGTGAGAGATCATCTTATAATGCTATCGTCAATCAAAGCAGAATAAGATGCATAAAAGATAAACATCACATGCAATCAATATAAGTGATATGATATGGCCATCATCATCTTGTGCCTTTGATCTCCATCTCCAAAGCACCATCATGATCACCATCGTCACCGGCGCGACACCTTGATCTCCATCGTAGCATCGTTGTCGTCTCGCCAACTATTGCTTCTACGACTATCGCTACCGTTTAGTGATAAAGTAAAGCAATTACAGCGTGATTGTATTGCATACAATAAAGCGACAACCATATGGCTCCTGCCAGTTGCGGATAACTCCATTACAAAACATGATCATCTCATATGATATAGCATCATGCCTTGACCATATCACATCACAACATGCCCTGCAAAAACAAGTTAGACGTCCTCTACTTTGTTGTTGCAAGTTTTACGTGGCTGCTACGGGCTGAGCAAGAACCATTCTTACCTACGCATCAAAACCACAACGATATTTCGTCAAGTTAGTGCTGTTTTAACCTTCAAAAAGGACCGGGCGTAGTCACACTCAGTTCAATTAAAGTTGGAGAAACTAACACCCGCCAGCCACCTGTGTGCGAAGCACGTCGGTAGAACCAGTCTCGCGTAAGCGTACGCGTAATGTCGGTCTGGGCCGCTTCATCCAAAAATACCGCCAAACCAAAGTATGACATGCTGGTAAGCAGTATGACTTGTATCGCCCACAACTCACTTGTGTTCTACTCGTGCATATAACATCTACGCATAAACCTGGCTCGGATGCCACTGTTGGGGAACGTAGTAATTTCAAAAAAAATTCCTACGCACACGCAAGATCATGGTGATGCATAGCAACGAGAGGGGAGAGTGTTGTCTACATACCCTCGTAGACCAAAAGCGGAAGCGTTATGACAACGCGGTTGATGTAGTCATACGTCTTCACGATCGACCGATCCTCAGTACCGAATGTACGACACCTCCGCGATCTGCACACGTTCCGCTAGGTGACATCCCGCGAACTCACAATCCAGTAGAGCTTCGGGGAAGAGCTTCGTCAGCACGACGGCGTGATGACGGTGTTGATGAAGTTACCGACGCAGGGCTTCGCCTAAGCACCGCTACGATATGACCGAGGTGGATTATGGTGGAGGGGGCACCGCACACGGCTAAGAGAGATCAATGATCAACTTGTGTGTCTATGGGGTGCCCCTGGCCACGTATATAAAGGAGTGGAGGAGGGGGGAGGGCCGGCCTAGCTATGGCGTGCCCTGGAGGAGTCCTACTCCCACCGGGAGTAGGATCCCCCCTTCCCTAGTTGGACTAGGAGAGAAGGAAGGGGGAGAGAGGGAGGAAGGAAAGGGGGCGCCGCCCCCCTCCTAGTCCAATTCGGACCAGAGGGGGAGGGGGCGCGCGGCCTTCCCTGGCCTCCTCTCTCTCCCCACTATGGCCCATACAATTACCGGGGGGTTCTGGTAAGCTCCCGGTACTCCGGTAAAATCCCGATTTCACCCGGAACCATTCCGATGTCCAAATATAGGCTTCCAATATATCGATCTTTATGTCTCAACCATTTCGAGACTCCTCGTCATGTCCGTGATCATATCCGGGACTCTGAACTACCTTCGGTACATCAAAACACAAAACTCATAATACCGATCGTCACAGAACTTTAAGTGTGCGGACCCTACGGGTTCGAGAACTATGTAGACATGACCGAGACACGTCTCCAGTCAATAACCAATAGCAGAACCTGGATGCTCATATTGGTTCCTACATATTCTACGAAGATCTTTATCGGTCAAACTGCATAACAATGTACGTTGTTCCCTTTGTCATCGGTGTGTTACTTGCCCGAGATTCGATCGTCGGTATCTCAATACCTAGCTCAATCTTGTTACCGGCAAGTCTCTTTACTCATTCTGTAATGCATCATCCCGCAACTAACTCATTAGTTGGATTGCTTGCAAGGCTTATAGTGATGTGCATTATCGAGAGGGCCCAGAGATACCTCTCCGACAATCGGAGTGACAAATCCTAATCTCGATCTATGCCAACTCAACAAGTACCATCGGAAACACCTGTAGAGAACCTTTATAATCACCCAGTTACGTTGTGACGTTTGGTAGCACACAAAGTGTTCCTCCGGTAATCGGGAGTTACATAATCTCATAGTCATAGGAACATGTATAAGTTATGAAGAAAGCAATAGCAGTAAACTAAAATGATCAAGTGCTAAGCTAACGGAATGGGTCAAGTCAATCACATCATTCTCCTAATGATGTGATCCCGTTTATCAAATGACAACTCATGTCTATGGTTAGGAAACTTAACCATCTTTGATCAACGAGCTAGTCAAGTAGAGGCATACTAGTGACACTCTGTTTGTCTATGTATTCACACATGTATTATGTTTCTGGTTAATACAATTCTAGCATGAATAATTAACATTTATCATGAAATAAGGAAATAAATAATAACTTTATTATTGCCTCTAGGGTATATTTCCTTCACTGCCAACTCTGAAAACCCGTCAAGCAAACCGGAAAGTAAGATTTTGTCACCCTCTAGCTCACTTGGATCCAAACTTTATTTTGAAGAAACAGCAACACGAAGCTCGCCGCACAACCCGGCATAGCGGCCATGTGGTGACTTCTTCTGGTTTACCGAACACGCCGGTTCGTAAGTGCCACCTAGAGGTCTCTTATACTTCTGACACATGTTATCCCAAGGCAGGTTATTTCCGACAACCTCTTAATCCGTCTGATTCAAATTATCAGGGAACTTCCCATTCTTCCTCTGGCGAGTCAACAGGAACACAAATTCCAACCCTCAAAACGGTTCCTGGGTGAGTATATTTAACTGACCCTTCATATCTTATACTTGATCTTTATACTGACCTGATCTATACTTATTATTTTCAGGGCCCAAGCCAGAGCCAGTAAAAGGGCCAAAGTGAATAAGCCGGCTGAAGACAACATTCCAACTGATCCAGAACAGACCCCGGAACAGTCTAATCCACATACTGAAGCTATTCTTAATGATCCGCCACCGCAAGATCATGAAATCTTAGCTGAACATAGGGAAGTTGATCCAATGATTCATGTTGATAAACCGCCAAGCCCAACTAAAGCTGCTGATGACAAATCTGACGACATTGTGGTTACTGGCTTTGGTTACACCACCCCTGGCAACCCCATTGCTCTGTCAAAACACATTGCCAAAGAAGAAATCTCTGCTCTTGACAAGGGCAAGTGGAAAGCAGACTTGGAAAGCTATGCCCACCTCAGCACCCAAGATATTCATTGGGTTTTTAAACCGTTTGTACACAAGCCGTGACTATGAAGCCGGTTTATCGAATATGATGAAGGATTGATGTGAGGTAAATGCTGTTAACTCTGTATGAATATTCTTCCCTTAGCCGCCAAGTTTACTGGACATAAAAGAATAGAATGTTCTGTAAACTTCCAAGAACCCTATAGATCAACTCCAGTAGCCCCCAAGTGCCGGTTTATACTGTCAATATGGACCGGGACTTGTAGAATAACTACTCTTCAATTTCGCCTGTGTAGTCCCTCAAGGGCCGGTTTATACTTTCAAGATGAACCGGTACTTTAGAATAACAATTCTTCAATTTTGCCTGTGTAGCCCCCAAGGGCCGACTTAACAAATATGTTAAGTTGGGACTAATTATGTTGTAAGGCTCAAATTCTTGTTTAAGACCTTTGTAAACCGGTTAACCACCGAACGAATATTGGAAGAAAAAATACCTAGTTTCGATTGGAGCAAATATGCATTAGCCCCCAAGTGCCAAGAATAATACTTGTATTGAGCTTGGGACTTGTAATTTTTTTTGATAAGAAGCAATAGACATTAGCCCCCAAGTGCCAAGTATATTACTTGTTATGTGCTTGGGACTTTGAATATGCACTGTCATCTCATAAATTGCTTGTATCTTGTAGGCTGAGCTTATAAGAAGGAATCCCAAATCGCCGACCTTCAAGAAAATATCAAATTGCAACAAGCAGAGACTTCCAAGGCCAAAGATGAACTGACCAGTGCCTTAGCAGCAATGGAAAAGCTGAAGAAAGCTTAAAAAACGAGCGGGCAAGTTGGGATACAGAAAAATCAACTCTGCTGAAGCGGGCCGAGGATGCCGAAGCGGCCCTTAATCCGATAGCGGAGGAGCTGACTGGCTTGAAACAGCAAATAAATGCCATGACTGCTGCTGTTTTTGGTAAATATCTTCTTCATAAGCTTTAAACATGTATTATCTAATAAACTGCCGGTTTACAGACGTTTTTGATGATGCAGGAACCCGCATTGCTCATCTTGGCTCAGATATGCGTCAGAAACAGAAAGCTGCCTATACACTTATAGAGCAATTATATACCGGCGTACAACGGGTTATCTGCATAGCTTCCCATAACAAACCGCCCCCAACCTTGATCAAGGAGACATTGGAAAGGCTGGCGATGATGCCTGCCCGGTTTGAAGAACTAAAGAGATCAGCTGCCAGGGCGGGTGCTCTTACTGCACTAACTCGGGCCAAAGCATGGATATCTGATCTTGATCCGACTGACTTGGGAAACGGCTACCCGAGCATAAAGGAAGACGGGTCAGAATTTAATACTAATGACCTTGGAGCCCTAACAAGGGAAATGCGCCCATTGGCTAGCAAATTGGCTGAAGAGACCGATCTTTCACATTATCAGTCGATTTATGATGCCAACAACAAGAGAGTTAAAGCGCCATCTTATGATACTCCAAGTCTTATTCCTCCAATCCATAAGCACTCCTATGCCCCTGATGTTGATCCCTCCACACTTATAAGTGATGAAGCTGTATTCAAAGCCTTATCTGGGATCGACTGGACAACCATTGACTTCCAGCCACTGGGTAGAGAAGAGGAAGCTGAACTGGCGTTGGATGATCCACAACCTTCAAGTCCACCAGTCCAAGATTCATAAACCGGAGGTTGGCTGAACATCTTCTTTCTGCAAGACTTGTTAAAACAAGTATTCTTTTGGGCACAAAACGCCTTGTAATAGGCTAGCTTAAACTCTTTATCTGCTATGCCATCGCGCATATTCTGCTTTGCATGACACTGATGATTCACCATGTTAAGATGTGCCACGTATGCTTATGATATAAGCAATGTTGAATCTGTTCCTGTACGCAAAACAGATCACAAGTGTCCCACGGTTTACCGCGGGACGGGTCATAATGCCCAATACATAATTACTGGAAATTAAAACAGCTTATAACCAGGACTGGCTCAATTATAACAAAATATGTCATACCTGTGATATTTGATCATACTGTTGGTTTACCAAATCAGTAGAGTAAGGGTGATAACCCAAAACTTGAGCACTGGTAATTTATCATATATTGTCGGCTTATGAAGAAAGCCAGGCTGGGTTAATAAACATCGGATATTATGTTATCTCATACTGGCGACTTATAGTCAAAAGCCAGGCCGGGTTAATAAACACCAACGAATTATGATAATAGAACCTTATAATCCTTATCAAATAAACCTCAAAAGATCTGTCGAATAAAAACACACGAAAATGAGGCTTTTCATGGGCTGCCAGACCGAAAATCGAGTGCTTTCACGGGCTGCACAGGCTACTGAGTTAAACCGTTTTACAAACCTTATAAGATGGACCTCACATAACCAATCGCCGTTTTAACTTTGACAAGTTCAGGGTCTGCATAAGATTGACTTGTCAAACGTTCAGCGGGTCATTCCAGGATTACCTGGGTGGGGTGGCTTACTTAAAAAGGTAGGATAACCCGGGGTTTTAGGTGAATACACCTGGCTTCCAAGCCTGGCTTTTAAGCCTATTACAAGGGTTATAGAAACTCTGTGTTCTTTAGAACAAGGAGCCCCCAAGAAATATTTTTGAGCTGTGCTCAATGGACGCCTATGTTTGAGTTGTGCTTTTGCCACCGACTCTCTTTGGTCCCTTTAACCTAGGTAGCAAGGCCCCAAGTTTTTTTATGTGGCCTATAAGCCGGATCAAAGGGTAATCATAACTTCCCTTTATAAAGCAGAAGCCCCCATGTGACGAAAAACTTGTTATTTGAAGAGAAAATGACAGAGGCCCTGCTCTAACAGGGATGCCGGCTTTATTATATTGATTATAATATATACATTGTCAAAATATGTACATCAGAAGAGCGAGTGGCTCAGGTGTACTAAGGCCGAAGATGCACAATATTCCACGGCCGGTGGGTCTCCCCTCTGACTTACGCGAGTCTTTGTGCTCTCGAACGTCGATAAGGTAGTATGACCCGTTGTTCAGATTCTTGCTGACCACAAAGGGTCCTTCCCAAGGTGGGGATAACTTGTGCATATCAGTCTGATCCTGGATAAGCCGGAGCACTAGATCGCCTTCTTGGAAAGTTCTGGTTTTAACCCGGCGGCTGTGGTAACGACGCAGATCTTGCTCGTAAATCGCCGAACGAGCCGCTGCGATGTCACGCTCCTCATCTAACAGGTCAAGTGCTTCCTGACGCGCCTTTTCATTGTCAGCTTCGACATAAGCCGCCACGCGGGGCGAGTCATGACAGATGTCACTAGGGAGAACCGCATCTGCTCCGTAAACCATGAAGAAAGGCATGTAACCCGTAGACCTGTTGGGGGTGGTATTAATGCTCCATAACACGGAAGGTAACTCCTCCACCCAACAACCCAGCGTCCTCTGCAGGGGAACCATAAGCCGGGGCTTGATGCCTCGCAAAATCTCTTGATTGGCTCTCTCAGCTTGACCATTAGATTGGGGGTGAGCCACTGATGACACGCCAAGCCGGATGTGCTCACGTTGACAAAATTCTTTCATAGCACCCTTGGACATATTAGTGCCATTATCAGTTATGATGCTGTGGGGAAAGCCAAAACGGAAAATCACCTTTTTCATGAACTGAACCGCCGTCGCCGCGTCACATTTACTGACCGGCTCTGCCTCAACCCACTTTGTAAATTTGTCAATTGCCACCAGGAGGTGTGTCTTTTTGTCTTTGGACCTTTTGAAAGGTCCGACCATATCTAGCCCCCAGACTGCAAACGGCCAAGTAATTGGAATCATCCTCAATTCTTGAGCCGGCACATGGGCGCGTCGTGAAAACTTCTGACAACCATCACATTTACTGACCAGATCCTCCGCATCGGCGTGAGCCGTCAGCCAATAAAATCCATGACAAAAAGCTTTAGCCACGAGAGACTTTGAATTGGCATGATGACCACAGTCTCCTTCATGAATCTCACGCAAGATCTCACGTCCCTCTTCTGGAGAAACACAACATTGAAAAGCCCCTGTAACACTGCAATGATGCAGCTCTCCATTGACAATTTTCATTGACTTAGACCGCCGGGTTATTTGCCTGGCTAAAGTTTCATCCTTAGGTAACTCGCCCAGGGTCATATAAGCCAAATAAGGGACTGTCCAATCAGGAATAGCATGAACGGCCGCTACCAACTGAGCTTCCAGGTCAGGAATGGCCAAATCCTCCTCTGTAGGTAACTTGACCGACGGTTATGCAAAACGTCAAGAAAGACATTAGGCGGCACCGGTTTACGTTGAGAACCCAACCGGCTTAAGGCATCAGCCGCTTCATTTTTTTCTCTGATCAACATGCTCAACTTGATAACCTTTGAAGTGATCAGCAATAACGTCCACCTCTCGTCGATAAGCCACCATGAGTCGATCCTTAGAATCCCAAGTACCAGAGACTTGTTGAGCCACCAAATCTGAGTCACCAAAACATCTTACCCGGCTTAAGTTCATCTCCTTAGCCATCCGAAGACCATGGAGCAAGGCCTCATATTCAGCTGCATTGTTAGTGCAAGGGAACATCAAACGGAGAACATAACAAAATTTATCACCTCGAGGGGAAGCGAGCACAACTGCAGCCCCCGAGCCCTCCAATTGCCTGGACCCATCAAAGTGAATAGTCCAATACGTGTTATCCGGTTTTTCCTCAGGCATCTGCAGTTCTGTACAGTCATTGATGAAATCCACCAGTGCTTGAGACTTGATGGCCGTGCGAGGCATATATTTCAAACCATGAGGTCCAAGCTCAATGGCCCACTTGGCTATTCGACCTGTAGCTTCTCTGTTTTGAATAATATCTCCTAAGGGAGCAGAACTAACCACGGTGATGGGATGACCCAGAAAATATTGCTTAAGCTTCCAACTAGCCATAAACATCCCATATACAAGCTTCTGCCAATGCGGATACCTCTGCTTGGACTCGATCAACATCTCACTGATGTAGTAAACCGGCCTCTGAACCAGGTACTCTTTGCCTGCCTCCTTCCGTTCCACCACAATGGCTATGCTAACAGCCCGGGCATTAGCAGCCACATATAACAACAACGGCTCTTTATCAATAGGAGCAGCAAGAACGGGCGGCTCAGCCAACTGTTTCTTCAGATCCTCAAATGCTTGATTAGTAGCATCACTCCAAACAAAGTGATCCGTCTTCTTTATCATCTGATAAAGAGGAATCGCCTTCTCTCCTAGCCGGCTTATGAACCGGCTCAGAGTTGCAATACAACCCGCCAGATGCTGAACATCATTAACACACGCCGGTTTAGCCAATGAAGTAATGCCCTTGATCTTCTCCGGATTAGCTTCAATCCCTCTGTTGGAGACCAGGAAACCCAAGAGCTTGCCTGTTGGTACACCAAAGACACATTTGGTCAGGTTAAGTATCATCTTGTAGACCCGGAGATTGTCAAACGTCTCCTTCAAATCATCAATCAGGGTCTCCTTCTTTCTTGACTTCACCACAATGTCATCTACATAAGCATGAACATTGCGCCCAATCTGATTATGAAGACAATTCTGCACACATCGCTGGTAAGTCGCCTGGGCACTCTTGAGCCCAAAAGGCATAAACACATAGCAGAAGGCTCCAAAGGGAGTTATAAAAGCTATCTTCTCCTGGTCCTTAACTGCCATTTTGATCTGATGATAACCAGAATAAGCATCCAAAAAACTCAAACGCTCACAACCCGCCGTAGCATCAATAATCTGATCAATACGAGGGAGAGCAAAAGGATCAGCCGAACAAGCCTTGTTTAAATCCGTGTAGTCCACACACATACGCCAAGTGCCGTTCTTCTTAAGTACTAGCACCGGGTTAGCCAACCACTCAGGATGAAAAACTTCAACAATAAACCCAGCCGCCAAGAGTCGGGCTACCTCTTCACCAATGGCCTCACGCCTTTCTTCATTAAAACGACAAAGGAACTGCTTGACCGTTTTAAACTTAGGATCAATATTAAGAGTGTGCTCAGCGAGTTCCCTCGGTACACATGGCATATCAGAAGGTTTCCATGCAAAGATGTCCCGGTTCTCACGGATGAACTCGATGAGCGCGCTTTCCTATTTCGGATCCAGATTAGCACTGATGCTGAAGCGCTTGGATGAATCGCCAGGAATGAAATCAACCATCTTAGTATCGTCTGTCGACTTAAACTTCAAGGTCGGGTCATGCTCTGTGGTTGGCTTTTTCAAAGATGTCATGTCAGCTGGGTCAACATTATCTTTGTAAAATTTTAACTCCTCTGTTGCACAAACCGCCTCAGCATATGCTCCATCACCTTCCTCACACTCCAAAGCAATCTTCCGGCTTCCGTGCATAGTGATAGTTCCCTTGTGGCCCGGCATCTTGAGCTGTAGGTAAACATAACAAGGCCTGGCCATGAACTTAGCATAAGCCGGCCGTCCAAACAGAGCATGATAAGGGCTCTTGATTTTCACCACTTCAAAGGTCAACGTCTCCGACCTAGAGTCATGATCATCTCCAAAAGCAACTTCCAAAGCTATCTTACCAACTGGGTACGCCGATTTACCACGCACCACGCCGTGGAAAATAGTGTTCGACGGTTTAAGATTTTTGTCTGTCAAGCCCATACGACAGAAAGTTTCATAATAAAGGATATCGATGCTGCTCCCTCCGTCCATGAGTACCTTGGTGAACTTATACCCTCCAACTTGAGGTGCGACCACCAACGCTAGGTGACCTGGATTATCAACCTGGGGCGGGTGATCTTCTCGACTCCACACAATGGGTTGTTCAGACCAGCGCAAGTAACGGGGAACTGCTGGTTCAACGGCATTCACCGCCCTTTTATGAAGCTTCTGATCTCGTTTGCATAAACTTATGGTGAAAACGTGGTACTGCCCACTACTCAACTGCTTTGGGTTACTCTGATACCCAGATTGCTGCTGTTGATTCCCCTGACCTGATTGTTGATGGTAGCCACCCTGATTGCCTTGATTGGCTTGATTACCTTAGAATCCAGAGCTAGAACCGCCACCGCCATAACCCGATCCATGAGAGCCGGATCCTGAGCCACCACCCGGCCCATGACTGTCTTGAAAAATATTTGAATTTTGAACTCCTGCATAATGTAGCAATCCTTCCAGAGGTGCCCAGACGGTCTTTCTCGCGTCCCATGTCTCGGGCAGGGCTGATTTAGCAGCTGCTCAAGATTGAGGCCTGACCCTCTAGTTCGTGGGGGCGGTTTACCCTTACGACGCTGACCATTATTCTGCGTATTGGTGTTAGCCACAAAGTCCAAACTATTATCAGCTTTGCGCTTACCGTTATTTCCATGGCTCGCCGGGTTATGTTGCTGCCCCTTGGTGCTACTTCTCTTCTTTCCCTTTCCTGGCTTTTCATCATCAGACTCGGGGCCCTTGGTACCATCAGAGTCAGCATACTTAACCAGAGCCGCAATAAGTGTCCCCATGTCATTGCAGTGACGTTTGAGCCGCCCTAATTTCTGCTTCAGGGTCGTGAAACGACAATTGTTCTCCAACATCAAGACTGCTGAATCGGCATTGATGCGATCCGATGAGTGTAGGATTGTTGAAACCCGACATACCTAATGGGTTGTCGATTCACCTTCTTCTTGGACACAGGAAGCCAAATCCACGATTGACATGGGCTGCTTGCACGTATCTTTAAAATTCTGGATAAACCGGGCTTTTAACTCAGCCCATGACCCAATGGAATTAGCTGGCAACCCCTTCAACCAAGTACGAGCTATCCCTTCCAACATCATGGTGAAGTACTTAGCGCACGCAGCATCGTCAACATCCAACAGTTCCATCGCCATCTCATAACTCCCAACCCATGCTTCAGGGGGTAAGTCAGCAGTGTAATTGGGCACCTTACGGGGACCTTTGAAATCCTTGGGTAATCGTATGTTACGTAGAGCCGGAGACAAACACGACACACCCAAAGTCCTGAAAGTCACGCCTGTCTCCACTGAAGTTGTTGGACGAACCGGGGAGTGCTGATGAGGTGCATATTGAGCCGCCAGCTCAGCCTCTCGACGTGCTCTTCCTTGATCCACGACGTTTTGGGCATTAACCCCACCACCTGCTGGGTTATGTCCACGGGGCGGGTTACGGTTCCGTCCACTGCTTGACATGGCTGGTTCCTCAATATGCTTACTATAACTCCGGCTTGGGCGTGGGGTTGAATGAATCCTCTCATGACTGTAAGAATAAGCCTGCTGCTGAACCAATGTCGTCTGAAGAAGCTCTCTGGCCCTTCGCATCTCAACTGCTGCTGGAGACTCGCCTTCAACTGGGAGAGCCGCCAATCGTGAAGCGGCCGCGATCATGTTATCCAGGGGGTTAGAATAATGACCCGATGGCGTCAGCACGTGCTGCGGTGGGATATTGTCTTGACGAGGCGGGTCTGTCGTGCGCGGCTGAACCGGCGCTCCTGTTCCAGGCATTTCGACCCGGTTTACCACTGGCTGGTTACTGGTCCCTGCTCCGAGCGTGTTAAAGAGATTTCTCACCTTGTAAACTGGCGGCAGGCGAGTCCGATGCCTTCTCCTCATGACATCATTTGACACGTTCTGATCTAGCATGAGCCGGAAAGACTCTGATTGAATCCGCTGCGCCTGAACATCCAAAGCGGCCCGCTCCATGGCCATCCTAGTGTTTTCTGCGTTCAGCTCTTCGTTGGCCTGTGCTATCTCATCCCGCAGCTTTGCAACCGCCGCGTTATGCTGATCCTGATCGGCTGGATTAACCACCGGTGTTAACAATGCTGTCAGCTTATCCAACAAGTCGGTTAAGACCTGAGCCGACGGGCGCACAGGGCCTCCTGCCCCGGCAGCCGTGGCCGCTGCTGATCCGGAAATCATCTCTGCTGCAGTTGATGAGTGCTGCACCGGCTATGTTCCGGCCATGAAGATCGCGACCCTGTTCGGCGGCTTATAGGGGTCCGGAATACTGTCGCCATTGGAACAACCCCCAAGCCGGCTGTCTTGCAGTTGATACAATGACTCGGTCTCACCGGTGGATGACTCTCCATCAGAATGGACAACCGTCTCGTCACCAGATGCCGATCTATCCATAGATTCCGCTCCATGGATGAATCCCACAAAAGCACGATTCCTGGTGGGCTGAACTCGGGCGGGTCTTGCACGCTGAGCCGTCTCGATGATGTTGGTGCAGATGTCCGGCTCAGGGCCCGGTTCGCCGATCTTGCCGATGAAGACGTGAATTCCTCCAAAGGGGACCCGGTACCCGTACTCAATTGAGCCGGCCTCGGGGCCCCAACCTGCGTCGTCGATGTAGAGCTTGCCGCGACGACTCTTGGTCATCCGGCCCATGGCGTATCCCTTGATCCCTTCGAAGTTTCCCTCCCATATCCACGACAGTAGCCCCCGAGCATTCGGGTGACTTGAAGAGTCGGGCGGAAGGTCTTGAGTTTGTTGATGATTTTGTCTTCCTTGAACACGGAGCTTTTTTCCGGGTCGTTGACGTAATGGATGCCGAAATGTGGATGAAGAGATTGTCGGGTCATGAGGCGTCGATGTTGATGTTGCCGGGTTGTCCTCCCAGGCTGGATTCTGTCTCCAAGCCAGGTCTTTCCGAATTTTTTCCAACCCCAATAGCATGTATATCTTCTGTAGCCCCCGAGCTCCGGGTTTGTTTAGGCCTTTAACAACCCGGGGGTCTGTGAACTTGTGCTTTGGTAACGGACAAAGTCCGTTTTTTCACAAATTCTGGCTTGATAGCCCCCGAGGCTCGAGGCGACTCGAGGAGTCGTCTTGAGGCTCTTTGTTCCTGAAATAAAACACATGAATGCATTACACCATTCGTGATGTATAAAACAAAATTAAATAATAATTTTGATGACTTGGTCAACTTGTGTTCAAGTTGTTAATCGTTTGACTCGACTAAGTAGGCTTTCCATGGACTTTTTTCATGGAATATGATATGTTCAGGGTCGACAAAGTCCATGATAGGCATCAGAGTCGATTGATAATACCATACCCACTACTTGGTCAGTTACGAGTTGCATCTGACTTAGTAAAGAACGAACGTAAAATTATTCCGCTGATATGTAGGGCACCCATGTTTGAACTGTGCATCGTGGCAAATAGTCCTCTTTGGTAACCTTACGACTCAACTTTATGAGAAGAAACGATAGCCCCCGAGATTAACTCAAAGGTGCCGGATATATTTAATTGACTGGAAAAAAATGAAATTTAAATATAAAAGTGACTTAGCTTGTTTTTATGATGTGGCATAAGCCAGCAGACCGTTGGGGTCGACCGTAGCGAGGCAGTAGATGATCCCGCGTAGGAGTCACAAATCGGTAACCCAGCTGACGGTTCGAGCCGGCGGCAGAAGCTGGAATTTTTGAAGACGTGTAGCCGAAAAACCGCCGAACAGGAGATGGCGCAGTGCAAGCCAGCTTGGTTGATGTTGATTAAGCTTTGCTGTGAGGGCGCGCTGGGAGCGGCAATTTGGCCATTATTGAACACTGAATCCTGTTGCACATTCCTTTAGTTAGCTAGGTGCTCATTCTTTCTTCAGTTTCGTCAGAATAAGCGGCAGGCACGACCATAGCAGCAGCGGAACTACGGTGAACAAGCCAGCGGCGGCCCTCGGACGGCTGCTCTTGGTTTTCTCCAGACGAAGTAGTGCACGGGCTCCACATCAGCTGACAGGTAGTTGGATCTTGGAGAGTGAGTACATATACTAGTACTAATGTTAATCGATTGTCTTGTCCGCCTTTGTGAAGTAGTACTTTCTATACTTTGATCTCTCGTATGGGACGCTTGAAAAATCAATTGATTTGGGGCTCGTGCTGCTACCATAATGTTTGAAAACCCTGCTGCAGTCTCGCCATTGAGCATCATGCGGTCAGTTCCACCTAGGACAATGTTGGTGGCATCAGCGGCAGCGAAGGAAGAGCCGGCTTGAGGCGAGCCACGGTAGCGGCTGCATGCAAGGCTGGATGGCGGAGGTAAACCGGCGAGGCGGAGCGATCTGTGATAGAAGCAAAGCGAGCGCCATGGAAGCGCTTGGCCGTGGCCGCAGACGAGGTGCACCGGTGACTCGCAGCGACGGTGACACGCGGTTGATGAGGCGCCGGCTCTACTGCTGTGGTTGAGGCGCAGGGGTCACCGGCGGATCTCGGCGGCTTGCTGTGGTGGCGATTCTCCAGGGGAGGTTATGTGGGGGCGGCTTAGCGATGCAGGGCTGCAGCAAAAGCGGAGAGCAGCGGCGGCTCAACAGGGGCGCCGGCGGGTCACGCCCTCGGCGGTCTTCAAGGTAAGGGCACCGACGGAGCAGAGCCAGTTACTGGGCGGCCTGAGGAGGTGAGATGAGGCGTGGTGCAGGTGACTCAAGGCCGCGCCGGTGAACCGAACGGCGGCAGCAGAGGCGGATGAGGCGAATCCGTGCAACGGCCACTCAGGCAGGCGCGAGGGCGCACCAACAGCAGCCCGTCGGCCATGTCAGAGGGGCACCGGCGACTTGAGGCGGATGGCGGCTTGGCGCTGCTGCGTTTGAGGCCGAGGCGACTCGAGTTGCGGCGACTTCTGCGGTTGAGTCGGGCGGCTCAAGGCCGTAGCTGCGACTTTGAAACAGGCAGACCGCAGCGGCGGCTTGGCACACCGGCGAGGGCGGCCTGGAACAGGCACAGGGCTGTGGTAGATGCTCAGGGCCGACTAGGCGCGAGGCCGCAGCAGCTCAGCAGAGGTACAACAAAAGCGGTCGCGGGTCGTAGCAGCTCGGAGGCAGAGACGAGCTGGGGGCCGCGGGTTGCGGTACAGCAGCCAACGCGCACCGGCGGGTCGAAGCCAAGGCGAATCGGTCGGGATCTTTGCTGCTCTTTGCCCATGACCGTATTAGCGTTGATTCAATTCGATCAGGTATTGGAGTCCTTGCCCAACATGCATGTTCACATAAGGCAAACAATGCTATTTTTTGTCTTTTAGCAATGATGGTCTTTTGCTTTTTAAACTATTCCTTGAATCGTTGCCAAACCGAGTTGCGCACTGAGTTGGACGTGCGCCATAAGTCGGTCCACGTAATCGATTGACTCGGGTGGCGGAGAAAATATCTGGTGAGTTTGGCGTAGAACAACTGGAATCCTGAGATGGCTGAAGAGTTTCCATGTTTGTTGATGAAGATTAGATCCGTCAAAATCTGATCTGCTCAACTACGAAAATCGATCTGTACGGACGTTTATGCATGGACGGACACCGTCAAAAACTCTCTAACCCGATCTATGCTGCTTTTTGAAATCTCAACTGATGAACTCCTCCCAGTCGTCTTTTCTTTTATCCGGTGAATCACGAGCTTCTCGATGCCCTGGAGAGATCCCTCCAAGAACTCAACACCACCGTGTGTAGGCCCCACGGTGGGTGCCAACTGTCGTGGAATTGTCACGGCAGATGTCCTAGTGTGAGGACTTAGTCGTGGAGCCATCGCAACGAGATTAGCTTAAAGGGGTTAATCATGACAAAGGACGCGAGGAGTTTATACTGGTTCGGCCCCTTGCGGTGAAGGTAAAGGCCTAATCCAGTTTGAGGTGGTATTGCTAGGGTCTCGATGACCAGGGAGCAAATACGCTTAACCTGGCTCTCGACCTGTTGTTTCTTGTCCCTAAACCGCCGCCGGGTCGTCCCTTTATATACACAGGTTGACGCCCGGCGGTTCACAGGATCCCGGCCGGCTCATAAACGTGTCCGGCTCGGTATCTACTCTTTCCTATCTTACAATACAAGTCATACACCTATGGCGGTTTATATCTATGGGCCCTAACCCGCCTCTGGGCTTTGGACCTTTTTATTAAGTCTCCTTTGTAAGTCGCCATCTTCTATGTCTTCATGGGCTTCAATACTGGTAAATCATCATGAATATAATCCGGCCCCTCCTGGGCGGTTTATACTCAATAGTTATATCCCCAACAAGTTCCATGGCCTCCGTTGCCATTGCAACAACTCCACGGGTGTCCCTCTTCGATTCACCCAACGAGAACATCACCGCCAAGTGCCTCATGGCTAAAGCCACCAACAAGGTAACCCCCAACATCAAGACTACCATCACTACTAATCCTTCCTTGACGGATTGCATCGATGAAAGTGAGGGGGCGAAGGAGGAGGAGAATGAATTTGAGTCTTTCATGAGTAAGCTCAAAGGTAAAACCAAGAAGCACTTCGCTGCTCTCTTGGAACAACTTGGTGAAGCCAATGACATGATCGAGGCTCACGAAGAAACCATCTCTAAGATGGAAGGGAATAATCGTGACTATGTCGATGAGATATGGATCTCTCTAATGTGCTTGAGGAAGAGCGTGGTCATCGTTGGGCTCTTGAGGAGTCACACAATGATGATCATGCTAAATTAAAGAAAGATCTTGATCATGCTCTTGTTGTCTCTCGTGTGCTCAAATCCGAGAAGGCCAAACTTGGGGTTGACCATGCTAGACACAAGGAGGAGTTTGATCTACTTGAAAAGGCCCACAAGGCCTTGAAGAGTGCTCATGCTAGCCTCAAAGAATCTCATGATCAACTCCAAGTGAAGCTAACCAAGGAGAAAGCCACATTTCCTCATATGGTTTTAATTGATAATGCAAATGCTGAAGGAAATATGCCCTAGAGGCAATAATAAAGTTATTATTTATTTCCTTATATCATGATAAATGTTTATTATTCATGCTAGAATTGTATTAACCGGAAACATGATACATGTGTGAATACATAGACAAACAGAGTGTCACTAGTATGCCTCTACTTGACTAGCTCGTTGATCAAAGATGGTTATGTTTCCTAGCCATAGACATGAGTTGTCATTTGATTAACGGGATCACATCATTAGGAGAATGATGTGATTGACTTGACCCATTCCGTTAGCTTAGCACTCGATCGTTTAGTATGTTGCTATTGCTTTCTTCATGACTTATACATGTTCCTATGACTATGAGATTATGCAACTCCCGTTTACCGGAGGAACACTTTGTGTGCTACCAAACGTCACAACGTAAATGGGTGATTATAAAGGTGCTCTACAGGTGTCTCCGAAGGTACTTGTTGGGTTGGCGTATTTCGAGATTGGGATTTGTCACTTCGATTGTCGGAGAGGTATCTCTGGGCCCTCTCGGTAATGCACATCACTATAAGCCATGCAAGCATTGTAACTAATGAGTTAGTTGCGGGATGATGTATTACGGAACGAGTAAAGAGACTTGCCGGTAACGAGATTGAACTAGGTATTGAGATACCGACGACCGAATCTCGGGCAAGTAACATACCGATGACAAAGGGATCAACGTATGTTGTTATGCGGTTTGACCGATATAGATCTTCGTAGAATATGTGGGAGCCAATATGGGCATCCAGGTCCCGCTATTGGTTATTGACCGGAGACGTGTCTCGGTCATGTCTACATAGTTCTCGAACCCGTAGGGTCCGCACACTTAACGTTACGATGACAGTTTTATTATGAGTTTATGAGTTTTGATGTACCGAAGGAGTTCAGAGTCCCGGATGAGATCAGGGACATGACGAGGAGTCTCGAAATGGCCGAGACGTAAAGATCGATATATTGGACGACTATATTCGGACTTCGGAAAGGTTCCGAGTGATTCGGGTATTTATCGGAGTACCGGAGAGTTACGGGAATTCGCCGGGGAGAAGTATTGGGCCTTATTGGGCCATACGGGAATAGAGGAGAGAGGCCAAAAGGAAGGAGGCGCGCACCCCCCCTCTGGTCCGAATTGGACAAGGGGTGCAGCCCCCTTTTCCTTCTCCCTCCCCCCCTCTTTCCTTCTCTCCTACTCCAACAAGGAAAGGAGGAGTCCTACTCCCGGTGGGAGTAGGACTCCCCCCTTGGCGCGCCCTCCTCCTTGGCCGGCCGCCTCCCCCTTGCTCCTTTATATACGGGGGCAGGGGGGCACCCCATAGACACAACAATTGATCTATTGATCTCTTAGCCGTGTGCAGTGCCCCCCTCCACCATATTACACCTCGATAATATCGTAGCGGTGCTTAGGCGAAGCCCTGCGTCGGTAGAACATCATCATCGTCACCACGCTGTCGTGCTGACGAAACTCTCCCTCAACACTCGGCTGGATCGGAGTTCGAGGGACGTCATCGAGCTGAACGTGTGCTGAACTCAGAGGTGTCGTACGTTTGGTACTTGATCGGTCAGATCGTGAAGACGTACGACTACATCAACTGCGTTGTGTTAACGCTTCTGCTTTCGGTCTACGAGGGTACGTGGACAACACTCTCCTCTCTCGTTGCTATGCATCACCATGATCTTGCGTGTGCGTAGGAAATTTTTGAAATTACTACGTTCCCCAACAGTGGTATCAGAGCCTGGTTTTATGCATAGATGTCATATGCACGAGTAGAACACAAGTGAGTTGTGGGCGATATAAGTCATACTGCTTACCAGCATGTCATACTTTGGTTCGGCGGTATTGTTGGATGAAGCGGCCCGGACCGACATTACGCGTACGCTTACGCGAGACTGGTTCTTCCGACGTGCTTTGCACAGAGGTGGCTGGCGGGTGTCAGTTTCTCCAACTTTAGTTGAACCGAGTGTGGCTACACCCGGTCCTTGCGAAGGTTAAAACAACACCAACTTGACAAACTATCGTTGTGGTTTTGATGCGTAGGTAAGAACGGTTCTTGCTAAGCCCGTAGCAGCCACGTAAAACTTGCAACAACAAAGTAGAGGACGTCTAACTTGTTTTTGCAGGGCATGTTGTGATGTGATATGGTCAAAGCATGATGCTAAATTTATTGTATGAGATGATCATGTTTTGTAACCGAGTTATCGGCAACTGGCAGGAGCCATATGGTTGTCGCTTTATTGTATGCAATGCAATCGCCCTGTAATGCTTTACTTTATCACTAAGCGGTAGCGATAGTCGTAGAAGCATAAGATTGGCGAGACGACAATGATGCTACGATGGAGATCAAGGTGTCGCGCCGGTGACGATGGTGATCATGACGGTGCTTCGGAGATGGAGATCACAAGCACAAGATGATGATGGCCATATCATATCACTTATATTGATTGCATGTGATGTTTATCTTTTATACATCTTATCTTGCTTTGATTGACGGTAGCATTATAAGATGATCCCTTACTAAATTATCAAAGTATAAGTGTTCTCCCTGAGTATGCACCGTTGCGAAAGTTCTTCGTGCTGAGACACCACGTGATGATCGGGTGTGATAGGCTCTACGTTCAAATACAACGGGTGCAAAACAGTTGCACATGCGGAATACTCAGGTTAAACTTGACGAGCCTAGCATATAACAGATATGGCCTCGGAACACAGAGACCGAAAGGTCGAGCGTGAATCATATAGTGGATATGATCAACATAGTGATGTTCACCGTTGAAACTACTCCATCTCACGTGATGATCGGACATGGTTTAGTTGATATGGATCACGTGATCACTTAGAGGATTAGAGGGATGTCTATCTAAGTGGGAGTTCTTAAGTAATATGATTAATTGAACTTAAATTTATCATGAACTTAGTCCTGATAGTATTTTGCAAATTATGTTGTAGATCAATAGCTCACGTTGTTGCTTCCCTGTGTTTATTTTTGATATGTTCCTAGAGAAAAATTATGTTGAAAGATGTTAGTAGCAAAGATGCGGATTGGATCCGTGATCTGAGGATTATCCTCATTGCTGCACAGAAGAATTACGTCCTTGATGCACCGCTAGGTGACAGACCTATTGCAGGAGCAGATGCAGACGTTATGAACGTTTGGCTAGCTCAATATGATGACTACTTGATAGTTTAGTGCACCATGCTTAACGGCTTAGAATCAGGACTTCAAAGACGTTTTGAACGTCATGGACCATATGAGATGAGTTGAAGTTAATATTTCAAGCAAATACCCGAGTTGAGAGATATGAAGTCTCCAACAAGTTCTATAGCTAAAAGATGGAGGAGAATAGCTCAAGCAGTGAGCACGTGCTCAGATTGTCTGGGTACTACAATCGCTTGAATCAAGTGGGAGTTGATCTTCCAGATAAAATAGTCATTGACATAATTCTCTAGTCACCATCACCAAGTTAGTAGAACTTCGTGATGAACTATAGCATGCAAGGGATGACGAAAGTAATTCCCGAGCTCTTCGCGATGCTGAAATCGACGAAGGTAGAAATCAAGAAAGAGCATCAAGTGTTGATGGTTAACAAGACCACTAGTTTCAAGAAAAGGGCAAATGGATAGAAGGGGAACTTCAAGAAGAACGGCAAGCAAGTTGCTGCTCAAGTGAAGAAGCCCAAGTCTGGACCTAAGCCTGAGACTAAGTGCTTCTACTGCAAAGAGACTGGTCACTGGAAGCGGAACTGCCCCAAGTATTTGGTGGATAAGAAGGATGGCAAAAGTGAAGAAAGGTATATTTGATATACAGATTATTGATGTGTATTTTACTAGTGTTCATAGCAACCCCTCGGTATTTGATACTGGTTCAGTTTCTTAAGAGTAGTAACTCGAAACGGGAGTTGCAGAATAAACAGAGACTAGTAAAAGGCGAGGTGACGATGTGTGTTGGAAGTAGTTCCAAGATTGATATGATCATCATCGCACACTCCCTATACTTTCGGGATTAGTGTTGAAACTAAATAAGTGTTATTTGGTGTTTGCGTTGAGCATGAATATGATTTGATCATGTTTGTTGCAATACAGTTATTCATTTAAGTTAGAGAACAATTGTTGTTCTGTTTACATGAATAAAACCTTATATGGTTACACACCCAATGAAAATGGTTCGTTGGATCTCGATCATAGTGATACACATATTCATAATATTGAAGCCAAAAGATGCAAATTTAATAATGATAGTGCAACTTATTTGTGGCACTGCCGTTTAGATCATATTGGTGTAAAGCGCATGAAGAAACTCCATGCTGTTGGGCTTTTGGAATCACTTGATGCTTGCGAACCATGCCTTATGGGCAAGATGACTAAGACTCCGTTCTCCGGAACAATGGAGCGAGCAACTGACTTATTCGGAAATAATACATACTGATGTATGCGATCCGATGAGTGTTGAGGCTCGCGGCGGGTATCGTTATTTTCTGACCTTCACAGATGATTTGAGCAGATATGGGTATATCTACTTGATGAAACATAAGTCTGAAACATTTGAAAAGTTCAAAGAATTCCAGAGTGAAGTGGAAAATCATCGTGACAAGAAAATAAGGTTTCTACGAGCTGATCGCGGAGACAAATATTTGAGTTACGAGTTTGGTCTTCAATTAAAACAATGTGGAATAGTTTCACAAATTCGTGCCACCTGGAACACCACAGCTTAATGGTGTGTTCGAACGTCATAACCGTACTTTATTGGATATAGTGCAATCCATGATGTTTCTTACCGATTTACCACTACAGTTTTGGGGTTATGCATTAGAGACAGCTGCATTCACGTAAAAAAAGGGGCACCATCTAAATCCGTTTGAGATGACACCATATGAACTGTGGTTTGGCAAGAAACCAAAGTTGTCGTTTCTTAAAGTTTGGGGTTGCGATGCTTATGTGAAAAGTTTCATCCTGATAAGCTCAAACCCAAATCGGAAAAGTGTGTCTTCATAGGATACCCAAAAGTTATTGTTGGGTACACCTTCTATCACAGATCCGAAGGCAAGATATTCGTTGCTAAGAATGGATCCTTTCTAGAGAAGGAGTTTCTCTCGAAAGAAGTGAGTGGGAGGAAAGTAGAACTTGATGAGGTAACTGTACCTTCTCCCGAATTGGGAAGTAGTTCATCACTGAAATCAGTTCCAGTGATGCTTACACCAATTAGTGAGGAAGTTAATGATGATGATCATGAAGCTTCGGATCAAGTTACTACCAAACCTCGTAGGTCAACCAGAGTGAGATCCGCACCAGAGTGGTACGGTAATCCTGTTTTGGAGGTCATGTTACTTGACCATGACGAACCTACGAACTATGAGGAAGCGATGGTGAGCCCAGATTCCGCAAAATGCCTTGAGGCCATGAAATCTGAGATGGGATCCATGTATGAGAACAAAGTGTGGACTTTGGTTGACTTGCCCGATGATCGGCAAGCCATAGAAAATAAATGGATCTTCAAGAGGAAGATGGACGCTGATAGTAGTGTTACTATCTACAAAGCTAGACTTGTTGAAAAAAGGTTTTTGACAAAGTTCAAGGTGTTGACTACGATGAGATTTTCTCACTCGCAGCGATGCTTAAGTCTGTCCGAATCATGTTAGCAATTGCCGCATTTTATGAAATCTGGCAAATGGATAAACAAAACTGCATTCCTTAATGGATTTATTAAAGAAGAGTTGTATATGATGCAACCAGAAGGTTTTTGTCAATCCTAAAGGTGCTAACAAAATATGCAAGCTCCAGCGATCCATCTATGGACTAGTGCAAGCATCTCGGAGTTGGAATATACGCTTTGATAAGTTGATCAAAGGATATAGTTTTATACAGATTTGCGGTGAAGCCTGTATTTACTAGAAAGTGAGTGGGAGCACTACAGCATTTCTGATAAGTATATGTGAATGACATACTGTTGATCGGAAATAATGTAGCATTATTCTGCAAAGCATAAAGGAGTGTTTGAAAGGAGTTTTTTAAAGAAAGACCTCGGTGAAGCTGCTTACATATTGAGCATCAAGATCTATAGAGACAGATCAAGACGCTTGATAAGTTTTTCAACGAGTACATACCTTGACAAGATTTTGAAGTATTTCAAAATGGAACAGTCAAAGAAAGAGTTCTTGCCTGTGTTACAAGGTGTGAAATTGAGTAAGACTCAAAGCCCGACCACGGCAGAAGATAGAAAGAGAATGAAAGTCATTCCCTATGCCTTGGCCATAGGTTCTATAAAGTATGCCATGCTGTGTACCAGATCTATTGTATACCCTACACTGATTTTGGCAAGGGAGTACAATAGTGATCTAGGAGTAGATCACTGGACATCGGTCAAAATTATCCTTAGTGGAATAAGGATATGTTTCTCGATTATGGAGGTGACAAAAAGAGTTTGTCGTAAAGGGTTCCGTCGATGCAGATTTTGACACTGATCCAGATGACTCTAAGTCTCAGTCTGGATACATATTGAAATTGGGAGAAATTAGCTAGAGTAGCTCCGTGCAGAGCATTGTAGACATAGAAATTTGCAAAATACTTACAGATCTGAATGTGACAGACCCGTTGACTAAAATTATCTCACAAGCAAACCATGATCACACCTTAGTACTCTTTGGGTGTTAATCACATAGCGATGTGAACTAGATTATTGACTCTAGCAAACCCTTTGGGTGTTGGTCACATGACGATGTGAACTACAGGTGTTAATCACATGGTGATGTGAACTATTGATGTTAAATCACATGGCGATGTGATCTAGATTATTGACTCTAGTGCAAGTGGGAGACTGAAGGAAATATGCCCTAGAGGCAATAATAAAGTTATTATTTATTTCCTTATATCATGATAAAAATGTTTATTATTCATGCTAGAATTGTATTAACCGGAAACATGATACATGTGTGAATACATAGACAAACAGAGTGTCACTAGTATGCCTCTACTTGACTAGCTCGTTGATCAAAGATGGTTATGTTTCCTAGCCATAGACATGAGTTGTCATTTGATTAACGGGATCACATCATTAGGAGAATGATGTGATTGACTTGACCCATTCCGTTAGCTTAGCACTCTATCGTTTAGTATGTTGCTATTGCTTTCTTCATGACTTATACATGTTCCTATGACTATGAGATTATGCAACTCCCGTTTACCGGAGGAACACTTTGTGTGCTACCAAACGTCACAACGTAACTGGGTGATTATAAAGGTGCTCTATAGGTGTCTCCGAAGGTACTTGTTGGGTTGGCGTATTTCGAGATTGGGATTTGTCACTCCGATTGTCGGAGAGGTATCTCTGGGCCCTCTCGGTAATGCACATCACTATAAGCCTTAAAAGCATTGTAACTAATGAGTTAGTTGCGGGATGATGTATTACGGAACGAGTAAAGAGACTTGCCGGTAACGAGATTGAACTAGGTATTGAGATACCGACGATCGAATCTCGGGCAAGTAACATACCGATGACAAAGGGAACAACGTATGTTGTTATGCGGTTTGACCGATAAAGATCTTCGTAGAATATGTGGGAGCCAATATGGGCATCCAGGTCCCGCTATTGGTTATTGACCGGAGACGTGTCTCGGTCGTGTCTACATAGTTCTCGAACCCGTAGGGTCCGCACGCTTAACGTTACGATGACAGTTTTATTATGAGTTTATGAGTTTTGATGTACCGAAGGAGTTCGGAGTCCCGGATGAGATCAGGGACATGACGAGGAGTCTCGAAATGGCCGAGACGTAAAGATCGGTATATTGGACGACTATATTCGGACTTCGGAAAGGTTCCGAGTGATTCGGGTATTTATCGGAGTACCGGAGAGTTACGGGAATTCGCCGGGGAGAAGTATTGGGCCTTATTGGGCCATACGGGAATAGAGGAGAGAGGCCAAAAGGAAGGAGGCGCGCACCTACCCTCTGGTCTGAATTGGACAAGGGGTGCAGCCCCCTTTTCCTTCTCCCTCTCCCCCTCTTTCCTTCTCTCCTACTCCAACAAGGAAAGGAGGAGTCCTACTCCCGGTGGGAGTAGGACTCCCCCCTTGGCGCGCCCTCCTCCTTGGCCGGCCGCCTCCCCCCTTGCTCCTTTATATACGGGGGCAGGGGGGCACCCCATAGACACAACAATTGATCTATTGATCTCTTAGCCGTGTGCGGTGCCCCCCTCCACCATATTACACCTCGATAATATCGTAGCGGTGCTTAGGCAAAGCCCTGCGTCGGTAGAACATCATCATCGTCACCACGCCGTCGTGCTGACGAAACTCTCCCTCAACACTCGGCTGGATCGGAGTTCGAGGGACGTCATCGAGCTGAACGTGTGCTGAACTCGGAGGTGCCGTACGTTCGGTACTTGATCGGTCGGATCGTGAAAACGTACGACTACATCAATTGCGTTGTGTTAACGCTTCCGCTTTCGGTCTACGAGGGTACGTGGACAACACTCTCCTTTCTCGTTGCTATGCATCACCATGATCTTGCGTGTGCGTAGGAAATTTTTGAAATTACTACGTTCCCCAACAAATGCTACTAACCCATGTTGTGAGCATGCGCATTTTATGGAGGAGAATGCCAAGTTGAAGGATCAACTTGAGAAAGGCTTTGTGTCTTGCATATAAGGTGAGAAGAACCTCAACGACCTTTTGAGCAATCAAAAGGAAGTTGTGGGCAAGGAGGGGATTGGGTTTGCACCCAAGTCCAAGAAGAAAAAGAAGAAGAATGACAAGACCAAACAACCTCCTCCTCTCAAGCAAACGTTTGTGAAGGAGGAAGAGGAAAGTCCTAAGGAGAAGAAGAACAATGTGAAGGGTGGCGGTGTCAAGAAGGGCAATGCCACTCCTTCCAACAAAGCCGACGACTTTAACCCTTCTTATGTTTTATGTCGTGCTAGTGATGGGCATGTTTATGCCAAATTTGTTGGTTCTTATTATGAGTACATTGAATGGTCTATTTGGGTTCCTAAGACCCTTGTTGCTAACTGATACGTCTCCAACGTATCTATTATTTTTTATTGTTCCATGCTATTATATATCTGTTTTGGATGTTTAATGGGCTTTAATAAGCACTTTTATATTATTTTTGGGACTAACCTACTAACCGAAGGCCTAGTGCAAATTGTTGTTTTTTTTGCCTATTTCAGTGTTTTGCAGAAAAGGAATATCAAACGGAATGAAACCTTCGGGAGAGTTATTTTTGGAACAAACGTGATCCAGGGGACTTGGAGTGGATGTCAAGAAAGAAGCGAGGAGGCCACGAGGCAGGGAGGCGCGCCTGATCCCCTGGGCGCGCCCCCACCCTCGTGGGCCCCTCGCAGCTCCACCGACCTACTTCTTCCTCCTATATATATCCATATACCCCGAAAACATCCAGGAGCACCACGAAACCCTATTTCCACCGCCGCAACCTTCTGTACCCGTGAGATCCCATCTTGGGGCCTTTTCCGGCGCTCCGCCGGAGGGGGAATCGATCACGGAGGGCTTCTACATCAACACCATGGCCTCTCCGATGATGTGTAAGTAGTTCACCACAGACCTTCGGGTCCATAGTTATTAGCTAGATGGCTTCTTCTCTCTCTTTGGACCTCAATACAAAGTTCTCCTCGATCTTCTTGGAGATCTAGTCGATGTAACTCTTTTTTGTGGTGTGTTTGTCGAGACCCGATGAATTGTGGGTTTATGATCAAGATTATCTATGAACAATATTTGAATCTCCTCTGAATTCTTTTATGTATGATTTAATATCTTTGCAAGTCTCGTCGAATTATCAGTTTGGTTTGGCCTACTAGATTGATCTTTCTTGCAATGGGAGAAGTGCTTAGCTTTGGGTTCAATCTTGCGTTGCTCGATCCCAGTGACAGAAAGGGAAACGACACGTATTATATTGTTGCCATCGAGGATAAAAAGATGGGGTTTATATCATATTGTTTGAGTTTATCCCTCTACATCATGTCATCTTGCCTAATGCGTTACTCTGTTCTTATGAACTTAATACGCTAGATGCATGCTGGATAGCGGTCGATGTGTGGAGTAATAGTAGTAGATGCAGAATCGTTTCGGTCTACTTGTTGCGGACGTGATGCCTATATACATGATCATGCCTAGATATTCTCATAAGTATGCACTTTTCTATCAATTGCTCGACAGTAATTTGTTCACCCACCGTAATACTTATGCTATCTTGAGAGAAGCCACTAGTGAAACCTATGGCCTCCGGGTCTATTTTCCATCATATTAAGCTCCCGACAACTAGCTATTTCTGGCGCCGTTTATTTCGCAATCTTTACTTTTCAATCTATACAACAAAAATACCAAAAATATTTATCTTATTATCTCTATCAGATCTCACTTTTGCAAGTGGCCGTGAAGGGATTGACAACCCCTTTATCGCGTTGGTTGCAAGGTTCTTATTTGTTTGTGCAGGTACGAGGGATTTGCGTGTAGTCTCCTACTGGATTGATACCTTGGTTCTCAAAAACTGAGGGAAATACTTACGCTACTTTGCTGCATCACCCTTTCCTTTTCAAGGGAAAACCAACGCATGCTCAAGAGGTAGCAAGAAGGATTTCTGGCGCCGTTGCCGGGGAGATTTACGCACAAGTCAAGACATACAAAGTACCCATCACAAACTCTTATGCCTCGCATTACATTATTTGCCATTTGCCTCTCGTTTTCCTCTCCCCCACTTCACCCTTGCTGTTTTATTCGCCCTCTTTTTCCGTTCGCCTCTTTTTCGCTTGCTCCTTGTGGTTTTTGCCACCATTATGTCTGAAACTGGGAAGGTTATCGTTGATAAGGACAATAGTAATAGCATGGGAAACTTTGATGCTTTTGATGATCCTCCTGAAGAACCCACTATCTTACATACTAAAAGGTTTCGAATCGGTAGTGGTAATATTATTGGAAAAGGAGTTATTCAAGATTTCTTTACTTGTGCCGGTGCTTTGCCCACTATGGGTGAATCTATTCTTCATAGAACTAGTAGTCTTGCGGATGCTATATCTTTACTCGTAGTTGAACTTGAAAGGCAGTTTATTCATATGCATCCTTGCATTCAAAGGATTTTTCTAGAATTTTCCAATATTGAGCACTCTTTTGTTAAGCGAGCATCTACTATCTTTTTGGCACATGAGTTTAGATTTATAATGAAAGAAGCCAATGAAATTTTTGCGCATTATAGGGTGGACGCTGGTCATCCTCCCATAGAAGCTATCCTTTTTAATCAAGAAGACTTAATGCGTTTACGATCTTTAGATCATGTAGCCTACAATGAAAACCTTAGAAAGAAAGTTCCTACCGATGTTCTAGTTGATATAATTTCTGAGCTCAATGATGATTTTGCTATTCAGAATAACGGGCTAGGGTTTTTTCTTGAACAAAGGCTCATGACTTTTTGCCAAAAGAACGCTTATAATGATGAATTGGTTGTGCAATATAAGGGGCCGAAGGAGGAACCCATACCTCCCGAGCTTGATCTTGGGGACTTTTGTCCCATTAAATTTAGCCCTTTTGATTATTTTTGCTTGCCAAAAAGAAAACTTGCTGCTGAATGTAGGGAATATGAGAGGAGTTTTCGTGATTTACCTTACATTATCATGGCAATACTTAGATCTATTCTTGCCTTTATGCCTAGCTAGGGGCGTTAAACGATAGCGCTTGTTGGGAGGCAACCCAATTTCCTTTTTGTTTCTTGCTTTTTTGGTTCTGTTTAGTAATAAATATTTGATCTAGCCTTTGGTTAGATGTGGTTTTATGTTTTAATTAGTGTTTGTGCCAAGTAAAACCTATAGGATCTTCTTGGATGATAGTTATTTGGTCTTTCTGAAAAAGTCAGAAACTTCCTGCTCACGAAAAAATTTGTTAAAAATCACCAGAACGTGATAAAATACTGATTCCAATTGAAGTAGATCAATAAACAAATTATCTAGGTCGTCCTAGTTTTGTAGAATTTTTGAGTTAGAGAAAGTTTGCGTTTGATACAGATTACTACAGACTGTTCTGTTTTTGACAGATTCTGTTTTTCGTGTGTTGTTTGCTTATTTTGATGAATCTACGGTTAGTATTGGAGGGTATGAACCATAGAGAAGTTGGAATACAGTAGGTTTAACACCAATATAAATAAATAATGAGTTCATTACAGTACCTTTAAGTGGTGGTTTGTTTTTTTTCGCTAACGGAGCTCATGAGATTTTCTGTTGAGTTTTGTGTTGTGAAGTTTTCAAGTTTTTGGGAAAAGATTTGATGGATTATGGAATAAGGAGTGGCAAGAGCCTAAGCTTGGGGATGCCCAAGGCACCCCAAGGTAAAATTCAAGGACAACCAAAAGCCTAAGCTTGGGGATGCCCCGGAAGGCATCCCCTCTTTTGTCTTCGTCCATCGGTAACTTTACTTGATGCTATATTTTTATTCACCACATGATATGTGTTTTGCTTGGAGCGTCTTGTATGATTTGAGTCTTTTCTTTTTAGTTTACCACAATCATCCTTGATGTACACACCTTTTGGGAGAGACACACATGAATCGGAATTTATTAGAATACTCTTTGTGCTTCACTTATATCTTTTGAGCTAGATAATTTTGCTCTAGTACTTCACTTATATATTTTAGAGCACGGTGGTGGTTTATTTTATAGAAATTATTGATCTCTAATGCTTCACTTATATAATTTTGAGAGTCTTCTATAACAGCATGGTAATTGCTTTGGCTATAAATTTAGTCCTAATACGATGAACATCCAAGATGGGTATAATAAAAACTATCATATAAAGTGCATCGAATACTATGAGAAGTTTGATACTTGATAATTGTTTTGAGATATGAAGATGGTGATATTAGAGTCATGCTAGTTGAGTAGTTGTGGATTTGAGAAATACTTGTTCTAAAGTTTTTGATTCCCGTAGCATGCACGTATGGTGAACCGTTATGTGATGAAGTCGGAGCATGATCTATTTATTGATTGTCTTCCTTATGAGTGGCAGTCGGGGATGAGCGATGGTCTTTTCCTACCAATCTATCCCCCTAGGAGCATGCGCGTAGTACTTCGTTTCGATAACTAATAGATTTTTGCAATAAGTATGTGAGTTCTTTATGACTAATGTTGAGTCCATGGTTATACGCACCCTCACCTTTCCACCATTGCTAGCCTCTCTAATACCGCGCACCTTTCACCGGTATCATACACCCACCATATACCTTCCTCAAAACAGCCACCATACCTACCTATTATGGCATTTCCATAGCCATTCCGAGATATATTGCCATGCAACTTACCACCGTTCCGTTTATTATGACACGTTCCATCATTGTCATATTGCTTTGCATGATCATGTAGTTGACATCGTATTTGTGGCAAAGCCACCTTTATAATTCTTTCATGCATGTCACTCTTAATTCATTGCATATCCTGGTACACCGCCGAAGGCATTCACATAGAGTCGTATTTTGTTCTAAGTATTGAGTTGTAATTTTTGAGTTGTAAGTAAATAAAAGTGTGATGATCATCATTATTAGAGCATTGTCCCAAGTGAGGAAAGGATGATGGAGACTATGATTCCCCCACAAGTCGGGGTGAGACTCCGGACGAAAAGAAAAAAAATAAGAAAAAAAGAGAGAAAAAAAGTGGCCATAAAAAAAGAGAAAAAGGCCCAAAATAAAAAAAATGAGAGAAAAAGAGAGAAGGGACAATGTTACTATCCTTTTACCACACTTGTGCTTTAAAGTAGCACCATGATCTTCATGATAGAAAGTCTCCTATGTTTTCACTTTCATATACTAGTGGGAATTTTATATTATAGAACTTGGCTTGTATATTCCAATGATGGGCTTCCTCAAAATGCCCTAGGTCTTCGTGAGCAAGCGAGTTGGATGCACACCCACTTAGTTTCTTTTGTTGAGCTTTCATACACTTATAGCTCGAGTGCATCCGTTGCATGGCAATCCCTACTCACTCACATTGATATCTATTGATGGGCATCTCCATAGCCCGTTAATACGCCTAGTTGATGTGAGACTATCTTCTCCTTTTTTGTCTTCTCCACAACCACCATTCTATTCCATGTATAGTGCTATGTCCATGGCTCACGCTCATATATTGCGTGAAGATTGAAAAAGTTTGAGAACATCAAAAGTATGAAACAATTGCTTGGCTTGTCATCGGGGTTGTGCATGATTAAATACTTCGTGCGATGAAGATAGAGCATAGCCAGACTATATGATTTTGTAGGGATAACTTTCTTTGGCCATGTTATTTTGAGAAGACATGATTGCTTTGTTAGTATGCTTGAAGTATTATTATTTTTATGTCAATATTAAACTTTTGTCTTGAATCTTTCGGATCTGAACATTCATGCCTCAATAAAGAAAATTACATTGAGAATTATGCTAGGTAGCATTCCACATCAAAAATTCTGTTTTTACCATTTACCTACTCGAGGACGAGCAGGAATTAAGCTTGGGGATGCTTGATACGTCTCCAACGTATCTATAATTTTTGATTGTTCCATGCTATTATATTATCTGTTTTGGATGTTTAATGGGCTTTACTAAGCACTTTTATATTATTTTTGGGACTAACCTACTAACCGAAGGCCCGGTGCAAATTGATGTTTTTTGCCTATTTCAGTGTTTCGCAGAAAAGGAATATCAAACGGAATGAAACCTTCGGGAGAGTTATTTTTGGAACAAACGTGATCCAGGGGACTTGGAGTGGACGTCAAGAAAGAAGCAAGGAGGCCACGAGGCAGGGAGGCGCGCCCCCACCCTCGTGGGCCCCTCGCAGCTCCACCGACCTACTTCTTCCTCCTATATATATATATCCATATACCCCAAAAACATCCAGGAGCACCACGAAACCCTATTTCCACCGCTGCAACCTTCTGTACCCGTGAGATCCCATCTTGGGGGTCTTTTCCGGTGCTCCGCCGGAGGGGGAATCGATCACGAGGGCTTCTACATCAACACCATGGCCTCTCCGATGATGTCTGAGTAGTTTACCACAGACCTTCGGGTCCATAGTTATTAGCTAGATGGCTTCTTCTCTCTCTTTGGATCTCAATACAAAGTTCTCCTTGATCTTCTTGGAGATCTATTCGATGTAACTCTTTTTTGCGGTGTGTTTGTCGAGATCCGATGAATTGTGGGTTTATGATCAAGATTATCTATGAACAATATTTAAATCTCCTCTGAATTCCATTATGTATGATTTAATATCTTTGTAAGTCTCTTCGAATTATCAGTTTGGTTTGGCCTACTAGATTGATCTTTCTTGCAATGGGAGAAGTGCTTAGCTTTGGGTTCAATCTTGCGTTGCTCGATCCCAGTGACAGAAAGGGAAACGACACATATTGTATTGTTGCCATCGAGGATAAAAAGATGGGGTTTATATCATATTGCTTGAATTTATCCCTCTACATCATGTCATCTTGCCTATGCGTTACTCTGTTCTTATGAACTTAATACTCTAGATGCATGCTGGATAGCGGTCGATGTGTGGAGTAATAGTAGATGCATGCTGGATAGCGGTCGATGTGTGAACTTAATATTCTCATAACTATGCACTTTTCTATCAATTGCTCGACAGTAACTTGTTCACCCACCGTAATACTTATGCTATCTTGAGAGAAGCCACTAGTGAAACCTATGGCCCCCGGGTCTATTTTCCATCATATTAAGCTCCCGACAACTAGCTATTTCTGGCGCCGTTTATTTTGCAATCTTTACTTTTCAATCTATACAACAAAAATACCAAAAATAGTTATCTTATTATCTCTATCGGATCTCACTTTTGCAAGTGGCCATGAAGGGATTGACAACTCCTTTATTGCGTTGGTTGCAAGGTTCTTATTTGTTTGTGCAGGTACGAGGGATTTGTGTGTAGTCTCCTACTGGATTGATACCTTGGTTCTCAAAAACTGAAGGAAATACTTACGCTACTTTGCTGCATCACCCTTTCCTCTTCAAGGGAAAACCAACGCATGCTCAAGAGGTAGCACTAACATCAAAGGACCCATTACAAAATGGGTACCTAAAACCAAGCATTGATCTCTTGTAGGTGTTTGCTTCCGGTGGGGGATCATGGTTACTCGATAGTGGAGCCACAAATCATATGACCGGAAGCAAGGACATGGTGGTGGACGTGCACAAGGTTTCATCAATGCCCACCAATGTCGAATGGGGTGATGCCTCATCTTCTAAGGTACTGGGTCTTGGCAAGGTTGTCATTTCTCATGATCTCATGATTGAGAAAGTCATGCTTGTTGAGTCCCTTGCATACAACTTACTTTCCGTTCGTCAACTTGCACTCATGGGCTTTGCCACTTTCTTTAATATTGATACCGTGGCCCTCTTGTGGAGCAAGACTCTTAAAGTAGCCTTTGTTGGGCATGTCGAGAACGGTCTTTATGTGATCAACTTTTCAGAGTGACCCACTAAGACCGCGACATGCCTAATGGCTAAAGTTGATGTGGGATGGCTTTGGCATCGCCATTTAGCCCACATCAATATGAGATCTTTGCAAAGTCTTCTCAAGGGGGACCATGTCAGTGGACTAACAAATGTTAGTTTTGCCAAAGATCGTGCTTGCAGTGCTTGTATCGAAGGAAAGCTACATGAGAAGGCTCACCCTCCCACGACTATCATCTACTCGACGAGGCCTTTGGAGCTCCTTCACATGGATCTCTTTGGGCCTCCATCCTTTGATAGTCTTGTTGGGGAACGTAGTAATTTCAAAAAAATTCCTACGCACACGCAAGATCATGGTGATGCATAGCAACAAGAGGGGAGAGTGTTGTCCAAGTACCCTCGTAGACCGTAAGCGGAAGCGTTATGACAACGCGGTTGATGTAGTCGTACGTCTTCACGATCGACCGATCCAAGCACCGAAAGTATGACACCTCTGCGATCTGCACACGTTCAGCTCGGTGACGTCCCACAAACTCACGATCCAGCAGAGTGTCGAGGGAGAGCTTCGTCAGCACGACGGCGTGATGACGGTGATGATGAAGCTACCGGTGCAGGACTTCGCCTAAGCACTTCAACGATATGACCGAGGTGGATTATGGTGGAGGGGGGCACCGCACACGGCTAAGAGATCAATGATCAACTTGTGTGTCTATGGGGTGCCCCTCCCCCGTATATAAAGGAGTGGAGGAGGGGGAGGGCCGGCCCTCTCTATGGCGTGCCCTAGGGGAGTCCTACTCCCACCGGGAGTAGGATTCCCCCCTTCCAAGTAGGAGTAGGAGAGGAAGGAAGAAGGAGAGAGGGAGGAAGGAAAGGGGGGCCAGCCCCCCTCCCAATTCAGATTGGGCTTGGGGGGCGGCGCTCCCTCCTAGGCCGCCTCCTCCTCTCTCCCACTAAGGCCCAATAAGGCCCATACACTCCCTAGGGGGTTTCGGTAACCTCCCGGTACTCCGGTAAATGCCCGAACTCATCCAGAACCATTCAGATGTCCAAACATAGGCTTCCAATATATTGATCTTTATGTCTCGATCATTTAGAGACTCCTCTTCATGTCCGTGATCATATCCGGGACTCCGAACTACCTTCGGTGCATCAAAACACATAAACTCATAATACCGATCGTCACCGAACGTTAAGCGTGCGGACCCTACGGGTTCGAGAACTATGTAGACATGACTGAGACATGTCTTCGGTCAATAACCAATAGTGGAACCTGGATGCTCATATTGGCTCCCACATATTCTACGAAGATCTTCATCGGTCAAACCGCATAACAACATACGTTGTTCCCTTTGTCATCGATATGTTACTTGCCCAAGATTCGATCGTCAGTATCTCAATACCTAGTTCAATCTCGTTACCGGCAAGTCTCTTTACTCGTTCCGTAATGCATCATCCCACAACTAACTCATTAATCACATTGCTTGCAAGGCTTATAGTGATGTGCATTACCGAGAGGGCCCAGAGATACCTCCCCGACAATCGGAGTGACAAATCCTAATCTTGATCTATACCAACTCAACAAGTACCATCGGAGACACCTGTAGAGCACCTTTATAATCACCCAGTTACATTGTGACATTTGGTAGCACACAAAGTGTTCCTCCGGTATTCGGGAGTTGCGTAATCTCATAGTCATAGGAACATGTATAAGTCATGAAGAAAGCAATATCAATATACTAAATGGTCAAGTGCTAAGCTAACGGAATGGGTCAAATCAATCACATCATTCTCTGATGATGTGATCCCGTTAATCAAATGACAACTCATGTCTATGGCTAGGAAACTTAACCATCTTTGATTCAACGAGCTAGTCAAGTAGAGGCATACTAGTGACATTCTGTTTGTCTATGTATTCACACATGTATTAAGTTTCCGGTTAATACAATTCTAGCATGAATAATAAACATTTATCATGATATAAGTAAATATAAATAACAACTTTATTATTGCCTCTAGGGCATATTTCCTTCAATCTCCCACTTGCACTAGAGTCAATAATCTAGATTACACAGTAATGATTCTAACACCCATGGAGTCTTGGTGCTGATCATGTTTTGCTCGTGAGAGAGGCTTAGTCAACGGGTCTGCGACATTCAGATCCATATGTATCTTGCAAATCTCTATGTCCCCCTCCTTGACTTGATCGCGGATGGAATTGAAGCGTCCCTTGATGTGCTTGTGAAAGCACAAGTGCTCCCTGGGTGATTTTGGTAATTAATGTCAACATATCTCTTGTTGGACTAATATTTCTACCTAGTATGTTTCAGATAAGTTCAACAATGGAGTGGCATGGACTAGAGGATGTGGAACCTCTTCAAGTTGCTGAGGACAAAGGATTGGCTCAAGCTCAAAGCTCAGGACTCTACATTTTCAATTTTAGTGATCCAAGATCACATTGAGTCCATAGGAAAGCCAATACTATTAAGAGGGGATGAGGTGTTTCTTAATGGCTTGCTTGCTCAAAGTGCTTAGTGATATGCTCCAAAGCCCTCAACCACTTTCTCACATGCACATATGTCCTAAACCAAAAGTCAAACTCGGACCCACCGAAACTTTCTATACGGCGCCACCGAGTTCAATTGACATAGCCACTGCCAGAAACCCTAATCAATTCGGTCTCACCGATGGGATCTCGGTCTCACTGAGATGGGATTGCAAACTCTCTGTTGCCTATTGCAATAATTTCGGTCCCACCGAGATATGCAATCGGCCCCACCGAGTTTGCTTGGCCAACTCTCTGTTTCACTTATTACCCAAATCGGTCCCACCGAGTTTGAGTAATCGGTCAAACCGAGATGAGGATTTACCCTAACCCTAGCACATCGGTCCCACCGAGTTGATCCATTCGGTCCCACCGAAATGCCTAACGGTCACATTATGAACCAAATCGGTCTGACCGAGTTCTCTGAATCGGTCCCACCGAGTTTGGTGATTTGTGTGTAACGGTTAGATTTTGTGTGGAGGCTATATATACCCCTCCACCCACTCTTCATTCGTGGAGAGAGCCATCAGAACATTCCTACACTTCCAACACATATTTTCTGAGAGATAACCACCTACACTTGTGTTGAGGTCAATATATCCCATTCCAACCACATAAATCTTGATCTCTAGCCTTCCCCAAGTTTCTTTCCACTCAAATCTTCTTTCCACCAAATCCAAATCCTGTGAGAGAGAGTTGAGTGTTGGGGAGACTATCATTTGAAGCACAAGAGCAAGGAGGTCATCATCAACACACCATTTTCTTACTTCTTGGAGAGTGGTGCCTCCTAGATTGGCTAGGTGTCACTTGGGAGCCTCCGTCAAGATTGTGGAGTTGAACCAAGGAGTTTGTATGGGCAAGGAGATCGCCTACTTCGTGAAGATCTACCCGAGTGAGGCAAGTCCTTCGTGGGCGACGACCATGGTGGGATAGACAAGGTTGCTTCTTCGTGGACCCTTCGTGGGTGGAGCCCTCCGTGGACTCGCGCAACCGTTACCCTTCGTGGGTTGAAGTCTCCATCAACGTGGATGTACGATAGCACCACCTATCGGAACCACGGATAAAAATCTCCGTGTCTCCAAATTGCGTTTGCACACTCCAATCCCTTCTCTTTACATTCTTGCAACCTGCATGCTTTACTTTCTGCTGCTCATATACTCTTGGCATGCTTGCTTGATATGTATTGTGAATGTTTAAACTTGTGCCAAAACTCTACTTCAACCTAAAGAACTTAAAAACTGCAACTTTTCTTCTTTGAGTCTATTCACCCCCCTCTAGACGCCTCTTCTCGATCCTTTCAGCTTGGTTCTCTTGTGAAATCTGGATTCCTTTGCCAAGGCAATTGCACCAGTATTGTCACAAAATATTTTCATTGGACCCGATGCACTAGGTATGACACCTAGATCGGATATGAACTCCTTCATTTGCTGCTTCCGAAGCAGCTATGTACTCCACTTCACACGTAGATCCCGCCACGACGCTTTGCTTAGAACTGCACCAACTGACAGCTCCACCGTTTAATATAAATACGTATCCGGTTTGAGACTTAGAGTCATCCAGATCAGTGTCAAAGCTTGCATCGACGTAACCATTTACAATGAGCTCTTTGTCACCTCCATAATCGAGAAACATATCCTTAGTCCTTTTCAGGTATTTTAGGATGTTGTTGACCGCTGTCCAGTGATCCACTCCTAGATTACTTTGGTACCTCCCTACTAAACTAATAGCAAGGCACACATCAGGTTTGGTACACAACATTGCATACATGATAGAGCCTATGGCTAAAGCATAGGGAACACCTTTCATTTTCTCTCTATCTTCTGCAGTGGTTGGGCATTGAGTCTGGCTCAACTTCACACCTTGTAACACAGGCAAGAACCCTTTCTTTGCTTGATCCATTTTGAACTTCTTCAAAACTTTATAAGGTATGTGCTTTGTGAAAGTCCAATTAAGCGTCTTGATCTATCTCTATAGATCTTGATGCCCAAAATATAAGCAGCTTCACCGAGGTCTTTCATTGAAAAACTCTTGTTCAAGTATCCTTTTATGTTGTTCAGAAATTCTATATCATTTCCAATCAACAATATGTCATCCAGATATAATATTAGAAATGCTACAGAGCTCCCACTCACTTTCTTGTAAATACAGGCTTCTCCAAAAGTCTGTATAAAACCATATGCTTTGATCAACTATCAAAACGTTTATTCCAACTCCGAGATGCTTGCACCAGTCCATAAATGGATCGCCGCAGTTTGCACACCTTTTTAGCATCCTTTGGATCGATAAAACCTTCAGGTTGCATCATATACAACTCTTCTTCCAGAAATCCATTCAGGAATGCAGTCTTTACATCCATTTGCCAAAGTTCATAATCATAAAATGCAGCAATTGCCAACATGATTCGGACGGACTTAAGCATCGCTTCGGGTGAGAAGGTCTCATTGTAGTCAACTCCTTGAACTTGTCGAAAACCTTTCGCAACAAGTCGAGCTTTGTAGACAGTAACATTACCGTCAGCGTCAGTCTTCTTCTTGAAGATCCATTTATTCTCGATGGCTTGCCGATCATCAGGCAAGTCAACCAAAGTCCACACTTTGTTCTCATACATGGATCCCATCTCAGATTTCATGGCCTCAAGCCATTTCGCGGAATCTGGGCTCATCGTCAGTTCCTCATAGTTCATAGGTTCGTCATGGTCAAGTAACATGACCTCCACAATAGGATTACTGTACCACTTTGGTGCGGATCTTACTCTGGTTGACCTACGAGGTTCGGTAGTAACTTGATCTGAAGTTACATGATCATCATCATTAGCTTCCTCACTAATTGGTGTAGGAGTCACAGGAACAAGTTTCTGTGATGAACTACTGTCCAATAAGGGAGCAGGTACAGTTACCTCATCAAGTTCTACTTTCCTCCCACTCACTTCTTTCGAGAGAAACTCCTTCTCTAGAAAGGATCCATTATTAGCAACGAATGTCTTGCCTTTGGATCTGTGATAGAAGGTGTACCCAACAGTTTCCTTTGGGTATCCTAACACACATTTCTCCGATTTGGGTTTGAGCTTATCAGGTTAAAGCTTTTTCACATAAGCATCGCAACCCCAAACTTTAAGAAACGACAACTTTGGTTTCTTCCAAACCACAGTTCATAAGGTGTCGTCTCAACGGATTTAGATGGTGCCCTATTTAACGTGAATGCAGCTGTCTCTAAAGCATAACCCCAAAATGATAGCGGTAAATCAGTAAGAGACATCATAGATCGCACCATTACGCTGTGGTGTTCCGGGTGGCGTGAGTTGCGAAACTATTCCGCATTTGTAGCGATCCGACCTCAGGCGGTCAAATCTCTGTGTTCAGTGTCATCCCTGGATCGGTAATGCTGACACACACAATACTTGAATGGATTTATAGTAGAGTAGCAAACACACACTTATTACATTGAATGTCTCAAAAGAGAATTTATTACAATAAATATGGCTTTAGGCCATCTAACTAAGATAACAGCAGAAGGCTTGGAAGATAAAGTGTGTCCATCAACTCCAACGGCATAGCTGAGTGCACGACAAACGACCTAGCGCACCTTACTCTTCGTCTGAAAAGTCTGCAACGTGATATGTTGCAGCCCGAAAACGGGTCAACACATGGAATATGCTGGCAATATAACACAATAGAGCAAAGAATAGATAAATGCTATCACTACATGCAAATATGGCTGGTGGAGGCTATATGGTTATAATGTTTTGCGAAAAGCCAATTTTTCCCTACAACAAAGGAATATGTTTTATTTAACTATCATGGTAGTTGAACCATCATTGAGAAGGTTCCTCCAACTCAATCCCAATTAGAGTAATCATTTACATCCCAACAAATTAATTTAGAGCGATGAGATCAAATCAATAATTCAAGTACCAGATACTCAAGATGTCCATAACCGGGGACACGGCTAACCAAGATTAGTTTGTACACTCTGCAGAGGTTTGCGCACTTTTCCCCACAAGACCCAATCTCCTCCGTTGGATTTCTCGCACTACATGGTGTTTGAGAAATGGATGGCCGAGACACGGTCTTTCAGAAACATTAACTCTTTACTCTGGGTGGATTACACCTACTTTCCCCCACATCTGCTAGCCCACCACTGAAAGAGGTCATGCAACCTACTCAACTATGCTAGAGCCCATAATAGCTTGTGGCTGCACACGGAAGTTTCTAGCATGAATAATCTTATGATCCCTTTGAGCCTGGGTGGCGAACCATAGGATGATCACACGGGTACTCCGGGATATCCTAGGACAATACTGGATTCTCCAGGTGCCTAAAACCAACAATCCACCCAGATGTGTATTTAAGTAGCCACCTTAAGTTAACCATTACTTATCAATCTCACACCTGTCATGGAATACACTCAAACCCAATCCACGTCTACGAGCATAGCATGGCAATATAAGCATAACGTATAAGTAACTCAATTAAGAAGATCGAATCTGAAAACTCAACTGAAGAGATTCGATATGCAAAAAGAATCAATCGAATCGGAGCTAAAGAACTGAAACTACGGTCAAAAGAACTTCGAATTCAAATCTGCTTGAAACCAAAATTTTAAATTGTCAAAACCTTGTTGAAGTTGATTAAACAGAAAGAGGGTTTCGAGACGAAGACTTTGGCGTTGGTTTCACTGGATTTGGACAAACGGTTGAGAAACTGCAAGGGTTTGAAAATCAGGGGCTACTCTGCGATAAAAATAATCGCGAATAGGTCCCTGGACGAAAAAAAAGAAACGAAAAGACTAATGAACGAACGTTCGCTGTCTGAACCTAACCGGCGAATAGCGTTCGTAAAAACGAACGAACGGACGAACGTCCGCTAAATAAATAAACCAGCGAAAAACCGAACCAATAAAATAATAAAAAACGCATCTAGGGTTTAAAAAAACCGATCGGTTTTTACCTAAACCAAAAAAACCAACGGCGGATCGGATCGGGAACGGCGGCGGATCCGGCGGCGTGCGGCGCGGCTCCGGCGAGGAAGGGCGGGGCGCGGCGCGGCAGTGGCGTGGCGGCGAGCGCGGCGGGCTGCAGCGGCGGCGGGGCTGGCGGGGCGCGGCGATGTGGGGCTCCAGGGGGGCCCCGGGGTCGACTTATAAGGGGGGGCGCGAGGTGGCATGGGGAAGGGGGCTCGGCCTCGGGAGGCGGAGTCCCGGGCGGCGGCGGCTCCTCCCGTGTCCCGGTCGGACTCGGGGAATGCGGCGGCGGGCGGCTGGGCCTGGCCTGGCTCGGTTGGGCTGGCCCAGTTCGGCTGCGGAAGTTTAAAAAAATTCAGATTCCGCCGAATTTTTTTCCTAAATAAAAAAAAATGAAAATCTAAAAATGCCAAAACAAATTTTCACCGTCTAAATATAATATTTAGAACATGATGAACATTTTCTTGGCCTAAATATGCAATTTAGAAAAATGCATAATTTTTTTAATTCAAATAAAATAGCCATAAAATCCAAATAAAATTATTTGCTTGATTTTAATAATTTCCTCCAATATTTCATTTATTTTGGAGAAGTCATATTATCTCCTCTCATATATTTTAATTTGAAATATTTTCGGAGAGAAAATAATTAAAACCAAAATGATCCTTGTTTCGATATTCGAGAAATTTCAAATATGAAAATGGTGAAATCCCCAACTCTCTCCGTGGGTCCTTGAGTTGCTTAGGATTTTCTAGGATCGCAAATCCAAATGCAATAAAATATGATATGCATAGATGACCTATGTATAACATTCCAAATTGAAAATTTGGGATATTACAAACCTACCCCCCTTAAGATGAATCTCGTCCTCGAGATTCGGGTTAGCTAGAAAATAGGTGTGGGTGGTCTTTCCGTAGATCATCCTCTCGTTCCCAGGTGGCTTCATCCTCGGTATGGTGGCTCCACTGAACTTTGCAAAACTTGATAACCTAGCTGCGTGTAACTCGGCTGGCAAACTCGAGAATCTTGACTGGTTTCTCCTCATAGGTCAGATCACTATCCAACTAAATTGCTTCCAGGGGCACTGTATCTCTTAGAGGGATATCGACCATCTCTGCATGGCACTTCTTCAACTGGGAAACGGGAAACACATCATGAACTCCTGACAGTCCTTCGGGTAACTCCAACTTGTAGGCTACTTCTCCCATATGTTCCAAAACTCGGTATGGTCCTACAAATCTCAGGGCTAACTTCCCTTTGACTCCAAAACGTTTAACTCCTCGCAGAGGTGACACACGAATATATGCTCTGTCTCCAATTTCATAGACTACCTCCTTGCGTTTCGAATCTGCATAACTCTTCTGCCTAGACTGAGCTACCTTCAGTCTATCTCGAATCAGCTTAACCTTCTCTTCTGACTCTTTGATCAAATCCGGTCCAAACAACTGACGGTCTCCAATTTCATCCCACATCAACGGTGTTCTGCACCTCTTTCCATACAAAGCTTCGAAAGGTGCCATCTTCAAACTGGCCTGGTAGCTATTGTTGTATGAGAACTCCGCGTAGGGTAAATTGTCGTCCCAACTAGATTCATAATCTAGCGCACAAGCTCTCAACATGTCCTCCATAATCTGTTTGACTCTCTCTGTCTGTCCGTCCGTCTGCGGGAAAGGCCATACTGAACTCCAGCCTGGTACCCAAAGTCTGGTGCAGCTGGTGCCAAAACTCTGAAGTAAACTGTGTTCCTCTATCTGATACGATGGTCCTCGGAACTCCGTGCAGACATACGATCCTGGTCATATATATCTTGGCCAACTTCGCACTTGTATAAGTGGTCTTCACTGGGATAAAGTGAGCTACCTTGGTCAAGCGATCCACTACTACCCAGATAGAATCATATCTCGATCGGGTCCTAGGTAATCCGGTGATGAAATCCATGCCAAGCTTGTCCCACTTCCATTCGGATATCGGCATGGGCTGCAATAATCCGGCTAGCTTCTGATGTTCTGCCTTCACTCTCTGACATACATCACGTATGGCTACGTACTCGACAATATCCTTCTTCATACCAGTCCACCAGAAACGCTCCTTCAAATCCAAATACATCTTGGTGTTTCAGGGGTGTATCGAGTATGGTGGGTCATGAGCCTCCTGAAGTATTAACTTCCTGATCTCTACATTATTGGGCACATAAACACGGTCCCCAAACCACAACGTGTCGTGCTCGTCCTCACGAAAACCTTTCCCTTGCTCATTCTCTCCTTTATCTCAGCAATCTCTTTGTCATCCTTCTGAGCTTCTCGAATCTTTCCCAATAATGTTGACTGAACTTCCAATGCTGCGACAAAACCTCTAGGGACAATCTCCAAACGAAGCTCCCTGAGATCTTCCGCTAACTCCTTTGGCAATCCTCCGCTTACGAGGGTATGAGCATAACTCTTCCGGCTCAAAGCGTCTGCTACGACATTGGCCTTGCCTGGATGATAGTGCAACTTCATATCATAATCCTTTATGAGCTCCAACCATCTCCTTTGCCTAAGGTTCAGCTCCTTCTGTGTGAAAATGTACTTCAAATTCTTATGATCCGTGTACACATCACAACGGTTCCCCATAAGAAAATGTCTCCAGGTCTTGAGCGCATGCACTACGGCTGCTAGCTCCAAATCATGCATGGCATAATTCAACTCATCGAACGAAGCTGACGTGAGGCATAAGAAACAACTCTTCCGTCTTGCATAAGTACTCCAAGTCCTAAGTGAGATGCGTCGCAATACACTTGGAAATCCTTGCGTATATCTGGCAGAATCAGCACTGGGGTTGTAGTCAAACGTTTCTTCAATTCCTGAAAACTGGCCTCACATTCTTCTGTCCATTTGAACTTGGTGTCCTTCTTCAACAACTCCGTCATGGGCTTCGCAATCTTAGAAAAATTCTCAATGAATCTCCGGTAATATCCCGCGAGTCCTAGAAAACTGCGGATCTCTCCTACTGAGGTGGGTGCCAACCACTCAGTGACTGACTGAACCTTGGTGGGGTCTACTGCTATACCTTCTCCTGATATAACATGTCCAATAAATCCAACTTCTTTCAACCAAAACTCACATTTGCTAAACTTGGCATACAACTGATGTTCCCTGAGCTTCTCGAGAACTAAACACAAATGCTCCTTGTGTTCCTCTTCATTCTTCGAGTATACCAAGATATCATCAATGAACACCACGACAAACTTATCTAAGAACTCCATGAAAACCTTGTTCATCATGCTCATAAAATAGGCAGGGGCGTTAGTCAATCCAAATGACATAACCGTATACTCATATAGCCCGTACCTTGTGGTGAAGGCTGTCTTAGGTATATCTTGTTCTCGGATCTTCAGTTGGTGGTATCCTGATCGCAGATCGATCTTCGAAAACACTTTAGCTCCTTGCAACTGGTCAAACAAATCATTGATCATCAGCAGTGGGTACTTGTTCTTGATCGTCACTTCATTCAACGCACGATAATCAACAACCATTCTTAACGATCCATCCTTCTTCTCAACCAAGAGTACTGGGGCTCCCCACGGCGATGAACTTTGTCGAATGTAACCTTTCTCCAGTAACTCCTTAATCTGTTTCTTGATTTCCTCCAGATCATTCGCGGGCATCCGGTATGGTCTTTTCGATATCGGTCCGGTGCCTTGATACGTCTCCAACGTATCTATAGTTTTTGATTGTTCCATGCTATATGATATTCTGTTTTGGACATTAATGGGCTTTATTATACACTTTTATATAATTTTGGGGACTAACCTATTAACCGGAGGCCCAACCCAGAATTGTTGTTTTTTGCCCATTTCAGAGTTTCGCAGAAAAAGAATATCAAACGGAGTCCAAACGGAATGAAACCTTCGGGAACGTGATCTTCGGAACGAACGTGATCCAGAGGACTTGGACCCTACGTCAAGACATCAACCAGGAAGGCACGAGGTAGGGGGGGCACGCCTAACCCCCCTGGGCACGCCCTCCACCCTCATGGCCCCATGTTGCTCCACCGACGTACTTCTTCCTCCTATATATACCTACGTACCCCAAACTACCAGATACGGAGCAAAAAACCTAATTCCACCGCCGCAACCTTCTGTACCCATGAGATCCCATCTTCGGGCCTTTTCCGGAGCTCCGCCGGAGGGGGCATCGATCATGGAGGGCTTCTACATCAACACCATAGCCTCTCCGATGATGTGTGAGTATTTTACCTCAGACCTTCGGGTCCATAGTTATTAGCTATATGGCTTCTTCTCTCTCTTTGGATCTCAATACAAAGTTCTCCACGATTCTCGTGGAGATCTATTCGATGTAATCTTCTTTTGCGGTGTGTTTGTTGAGACCGATGAATTTTGGGTTTATGATCAAGTTTATCTATGAACAATATTTGAATCTTCTCTGAATTCTTTTATGTATGATTGGTTATCTTTGCAAGTCTCTTAGAATTATTAGTTTGGTTTGACCTACTCGATTGATCTTTCTTGCAATGGGAGAAGTGCTTAGCTTTGGGTTCAATCTTGCGGTGTCCTTTCCCAGTGACAGTAGGGGCAGCAAGGCACGTATTGTAAACAAGATGGGGTTTATATCATATTGCATGAGTTTATCCCTCTACATCATGTCATTTTACTTAAAGCGTTACTCTGTTCTTATGAACTTAATACTCTAGATGCATGCTGGATAGCGGTCGATGTGTGGAGTAATAGTAGTAGATGCAGGCAGGAGTCGGTCTACTTGTCGCGGACGTGATGCCTATATACATGATCATACCTAGATATTCTCATAACTATGCTCAATTCTGTCAATTGCTCAACAGTAATTTGTTCACCCACCGTAATACTTATGTCTATTTTCCATCATATTTAATCTCCCGAGAACAAGCTATTTCTGGTGCCGTTTTTATTTTGTTTACTTTACTTTGCATCTTTCATAAAAATACGAAAAATATTATCTTATCATATCTATCGGATCTCACTCTCGTAAGTGGCCGGGAAGGGATTGACAACCCCTTTATTGCGTTGGTTGCGAGGATTTATTTGTTTGTGTAGGTGCGAGGGACTCGTGCGTGGCCTCCTACTGGATTGATACCTTGGTTCTCAAAAACTGAGGGAAATACTTACGCTGCTTTACTGCATCACCCTTTCCTCTTCAAGGGAAAACCAACGCAGTGCTCAAGAGGTAGCAAGAAGGATTTCTGGCGCCGTTGCCGGGGAGTCTACGCAAAATTCAACATACCAAGTACCCATCATAAGCCCTTATCTCCCACATTACATTATTTTCCATTTGCCTCTCGTTTTCCTCTCCCCCACTTCACCCTTGCCGTTTTATTCGCCCTCTCTTTTCCGTTCGCCTCTTTTTCGCTTGCTTTTTGTTTGCTCGTGTGTTGGATTGCTTGCTTGTCACGATGGCTCAAGATAATACTAAATTGTGTGACTTTACCAATACCAACAATAATGATTTTCTTAGCACTCCGATTGCTCCTCTTACCGATACTGAATCTTGTGAAATCAATACTGCTTTACTGAATCTTGTCATGAAAGATCAATTCGCCGGCCTTCCTAGTGAAGATGCCCTACCCATCTAAATAGCTTCGTTGATTTGTGTGATATGCAAAAGAAGAAAGATGTGGATAATGATATTGTTAAATTGAAGCTATTTCCTTTTTCGCTTAGAGATCGTGCTAAGCTTGGTTTTCGTATTTGCCTAAAAATAGTATTGATTCTTGGAATAAGTGCAAAGATGCTTTTATCTCTAAGTATTTTCCTCCCGCTAAGATCATCTCTCTTAGAAACTATATTATGAATTTTAAACAACTTGATCATGAACATGTTGCACAAGCTTGGGAGAGGATGAAATTAATGATACGAAATTGCCCTACACATGGTTTGAATTTGTGGATGATTATACAAATTTTTTATGTCGGATTGAATTTTGCTTCTAGAAATCTTTTAGATTCGGCCGCGGGAGGCACTTTTATGGAAATAACTTTAGGAGAAGCTACTAAACTCCTAGATAATATTATGGTTAATTATTCTCAATGGCACACTGAAAGATCTACTAATAAAAAGGTGCATGCGATAGAAGAAATTAATGTTTTGAATGGAAAGATGGATGAACTTATGAAATTATTTGCTACTAAAAGTGTTTCTTCTTAATGATATGCCTTTGTCTACTTTGATTGAGAATAATAATGAATCTATGGATGTGAATTTTGTTGGTAGGAATAATTTTGCTAACAACGCGTATAGAGGAAACTTTAATCCTAGGCCATATACTAGTAATTCCTCTAATAATTATGGTAATTCCTACAACAATTCTTATGTAAATTTTAATAAAATGCCTTCTGAATTTGAGACTAGTGTTAAGGAGTTTATGAATTTGCAAAAGAATTTCAATGCTTTGCTTGAAGAAAAATTGCTTAAAGTTGATGAATTGGCTAGGAACGTTGATTGAATTTCTCTTGATGTTGATTCTTTGAAACTTAGATCTATTACTCCTAAGCATGATATCAATGAGTCTCTCAAAGCCATGAGAATTTCCATTGATGAGTGCAAAGAAAGAACCGCTAGGATGCGTGCTAAGAAAGATTGCTTTGTGAAAGCGCGTTCTTCTAGTTTCTATGAAAATAAAGATGAAGATCTAAAATTTATTGATGTGCACCCTATTAAATCTTTGTTTTGCAATATGAATCCTGATAATGATGGGACTCAATATGATCCACCTTTACCTAGAAGGCATTCCAAAAATTCGGAGTTTTAGATCTTGATGCAAAAATTGGTAAAAGTAGGATTGAAGAGATCAAAACTCTAGATATTAATGAACCCACTATTTTGGATTTCAAGGAATTTAATTATGATAATTGCTATTTGATAGATAGTATTTCCTTGTTGCAATCCGTGCTAAATTCTCCACATGCTTATAGTCAACATAAAGCTTTTACTAAACATATCGTTGATGCTTTGATGCAATCTTATGAAGAAAAACTTGAGTTGGAAGTTTCTATCCCTAGAAAACTTTATGATGAGTGGGAACCTACTATTAAAATTAAAATTAAAGATCATGAATGCTATGCTTTGTGTGACTTGGGTGCTAGTGTTTCCACGATTCCAAAAACTTTGTGTGATTTGCTAGGTTTCCGTGATTTTGATGATTGCTCTCTAAATTTGCACCTTGCGGATTCCACCATTAAGAAACCTAAGGGAAGAATTAATGATGTTCTTATTATTGCAAATAGGAATTATGTGCCCGTAGATTTTATTGTTCTTGATATAGATTGCAATCCTTCATGTCCTATTATTCTTGGTAGACCTTTCCTTAGAACGATTGGTGCAATTATTTATATGAAGGAAGGGAATATTAGATTCCAATTTCCGTTAAGGAAAGGCATGCATGGAACACTTCCCTAGAAAGAAAATAAAATTACCTTATGAATCTATTATGAGAGCCACTTATGGATTGCCTACCAAAGATGGCAATGCCTAGATCTATCCTTGCTTTTATGCCTAGCTAGGGGCGTTAAACGATAACGCTTGTTGGGAGGCAACCCAATTTTATTTTTTAGTTTTTTGCTTTTTGCTTCTGTTGAGGAATAAATATTTGATCTAGCCTCTGGTTAGATGTGTTTTTATGTTTTAATTAGTGTTTGTGCCAAGTTAAACCTATAGGATCTTCTTGGATGATAGTTATTTGATCTTGCCGAAAATTCCAGAAACTTTCTGTTCACGAAAATAATTGTTAAAAATCACCAGAACATGATAAAATATTGATTCCAATTTCTTATGATCAATAAACAAATTATCTAGGTCTACCTTTTTTGGCTGAATTTTTGGATTTCCAGAAGTTTGCGTTAGTTACAGATTACTACAGGCTGTTTTGTTTTTGACAGATTCTGTTTTTCGTGTGTTGTTTGCTTATTTTGATGAATCTATGGCTAGTAAAATAGTTTATAAACCATAGAGAAGTTGGAATACAGTAGGTTTAACACCAATATAAATAAATAATGAGTTCATTACAGTACCTTGAAGTGGTGTTTTGTTTTCTTTCGCTAACGGAGCTCACGAGATTTTCTGTTAAGTTTTGTGTTGTGAAGTTTTCAAGTTTTGGGTAAAAGATTTGATGGATTATGGAACAAGGAGTGGCAAGAGCCTAAGCTTGGGGATGCCCATGGCACCCCAAGATAATCTAAGGACACCAAAAATCCAAAGCTTGGGGATGCCCCGGAAGGCATCCCCTCTTTCGTCTACTTCCATCGGTAACTTTACTTGGAGCTATATTTTTATTCACCACATGATAGGTGTTTTGCTTGGGGCGTCTTGTATTATTTGAGTCTTTGCTTTTGAGTTTACCACAATCATCTTTGCTGTACACACCTTTTGAGAGAGACACACATGATTCGGAATTTATTAGAATACTCTATGCGCTTCACTTATATCTTTTGAGCTATATAATTTTTGCTCTAGTGCTTCACTTATATCTTTTAGAGCATGGCAGTGGTTTTGTTTTATAGAAACTATTATTCTCTTATGCTTCACTTATATTATTTTTAGAGTCTTAAACAGCATGTTAATTTGCTTAAATTGGGAAATTGTTCCTAATATGTTAGGTATTCAAGACTAGTAAAAACACTTTCTTATGAGTGTGCTGAATGCTAAGAGAAGTTTGATGCTTGATGATTGTTTTGAGATATGGAGGTAGTGATATTAAAGTTGTGCTAGTTGAGCAGTTGTGAATTTCAGAAATACTTGTGTTGAAGTTTGCAAGTCCCGTAGCATGCACGTATGGTAAACGTTATGTAACAAATTTGAAACATGAGGTGTTCTTTGATTGTCCTCCTTATGAGTGGCGGTCGGGGACGAGCGATGGTCTTTTCCTACCAATCTATCCCCCTAGGAGCATGCGTGTAGTGCTTGGTTTTTGATGACTTGTAGATTTTTGCAATAAGTATGTGAGTTCTTTATGACTAATGTTGAGTCCATGGATTATACGCACTCTTACCCTTCCATCATTGCTAGCCTCTTCGGTACCGTGCATTGCCCTTTCTCACATTGAGAGTTGGTGCAAACTTCGCCGGTGCATCCAAACCCCGTGATATGATACGCTCTTTCACACATAAACCTCCTTATATCCTCCTCAAAACAGCCACCATACCTACCTATTATGGCATTTCCATAGCCATTCCGAGATATATTGCCATGCAACTTTCCACCGTTCCGTTTATCATGACACGTTCATCATTGTCATATTGCTTTGCATGGTCATGTAGTTGACATCGTATTTGTGGCAAAGCCACCGTTCATAATTTTTTCATACATGTCACTCTTGATTCATTGCTATCCCGGCATACTGCCGGAGGCATTCATATAGAGTCATACTTTGTTCTAGTATGGAGTTTTAATCATTGAGTTGTAAATAAATAGAAGTATGATGATCATCATTCATAAAGCATTGTACCAAAAAAAAGAGAAAGGCCAAATAAAAAAAGGGGAGGCCCAAAAAAAGAAAATAAAAAGGGACAATGCTACTATCCTTTTTTTCCACACTTGTGCTTCAAAGTAGCACCATGATCTTCATGATAGAGAGTCTTTTGTTTTGTCACTTTCATATACTAGTGGGAATTTTTCATTATAGAACTTGGCTTGTATATTCCAACAATGGGCTTCCTCAAATGCCCTAGGTCTTCGTGAGCAAGCAAGTTGGATGCACACCAACTTAGTTTCTTTTGTTGAGATTTCATGCATTTATAGCTCTAGTGCATCCGTTGCATGGCAATCCCTACTCCTTGCATTAACATCAATCGATGGGCATCTCCATAGCTCATTGATTAGCCGCGTTGATGTGAGACTTTCTCCTTTTTTGTCTTCTCCACATAACCCCCATCATTATATTCTATTCCACCCATAGTGCTATATCCATGGCTCACGCTCATGTATTGCGTGAAGGTTGAAAAGGTTTGAGATTACTAAAGTATAAAACAATTGCCTGGCTTATCATATGGGTTGTGCATGATGAGAGCATTCTTGTGTGACGAAAATGGAGCATGACTAAACTATATGATTTTGTAGGGATGAACTTTCTTTGGCCATGTTATTTTGAGAGGACATAATTGCTTAGTTAGTATGCTTGAAGTATTATTACTTTTATGTCAATATTAAAATTTTATCTTGAATCTTTCGGATCTGAATATTCATACCACAATTAAGAGAATTACATTGAAATTATGCCACATAGCATTCCACATCAAAAATTATGTTTTTATCATTTACCTACTCGAGGACGAGCAGGAATTAAGCTTGGGGATGCTTGATACGTCTCCAACATATCTATAATTTTTTATTGTTCCATGCTATATTATATTCTGTTTTGGACATTAATGGGCTTTATTATACACTTTTATATTATTTTTGGGACTAACCTATTAACCGGAGGCCCAGCCCAGAATTGCTGTTTTTTGCCTATTTCAGAGTTTCGCAGAAAAAGAATATCAAACGGAGTCCAAACGGAATGAAACCTTCGGGAACGTGATTTTCGGAACGAACGTGATCCAGAGGACTTGGTCCCTACGTCAAGACATCAACCAGGAAGGCACGAGGTAGGGGGGCGCCTACGCCCCTGGGCGCGCCCTCCACCCTCGTGGGCCCCACGTTGCTCCACCGACGTACTTCTTCCTCCTATATATACCTACGTACCCCAAACTACCAGATACGGAGCAAAAAACCTAATTCCACCGCCGCAACCTTCTGTACCCTTGAGATCCCATCTTGGGGCCTTTTCCGGAGCTCCGCCGGAGGGGGCATCGATCACGGAGGGCTTCTACATCAACACCATAGCCTCTCCGATGATGTGTGAGTAGTTTACCTTAGACCTTCGGGTCCATAGTTATTAGCTAGATGGCTTCCTCTCTCTCTTTGGATCTCAATACAAAGTTCTCCACGATTCTCGTGGAGATCTATTCGATGTAATCTTCTTTTGCGGTGTGTTTGTTGAGACCGATGAATTGTGGGTTTATGATCAAGTTTATCTATGAACAATATTTGAGTCTTCTCTGAATTCTTTTATGTATGATTGGTTATCTTTGCAAGTCTCTTCGAATTATCAGTTTGGTTTGGCCTACTAGATTGATCCTTCTTGCAATGGGAGAAGTGCTTAGCTTTGGGTTCAATCTTGCGGTGTCCTTTCCCAGTGACAGTAGGGGCAGCAAGGCACGTATTGTATTGTTGCCATCGAGGATAACAAGATGGGGTTTATATCATATTGCATGAGTTTATCCCTCTACATCATGTCATTTTACTTAAAGCGTTAGTCTGTTCTTATGAACTTAATACTCTAGATGCATGCTGGATAGCGGTCAATGTGTGGAGTAATAGTAGTAGATGCAGGCTGGAGTCGGTCTACTTGTCGCGGACGTGATGCCTATATACATGATCATACCTAGATATTCTCATAACTATGCTCAATTCTGTCAATTGCTCAACAGTAATTTGTTCACCCACCGTAATACTTATGCTCTCGAGAGAAGCCACTAGTGAAACCTATGGCCCCGGGTCTATTTTCCATCATATTAATCTTCCAACACTTAGCTATTTTTATTGCCTTTTATTTTACTTTGCATCTTTATCATAAAAATACCAAAAATATTGTCTTATCATATCTCACTCTCGTAAGTGACCGTGAAGGGATTGACAACCCCTTTATTGCGTTGGTTGCGAGGATTTATTTGTTTGTGTAGGTGCGAGGGACTCGTGCGTGGCCTCCTACTGGATTGATACCTTGGTTCTCAAAAACTGAGGGAAATACTTACACTGCTTTACTGCATCACCCTTTCCTCTTCAAGGGAAAACCAATGCAGTGCTCAAGAGGTAGCATGCCTGGCAACAGCTCTATCAAAAGCTCAATGTCTCGATCTGGTCGCATGCCAGGTAATTCCTCTGGAAACACATCCGGGTAATCCTTCACTACAGGCACCTCCTCCTGAACAACTCTTGAGAGGGAATTTACTTGGGTCCTCCTTGGCGCATGCCTGGATACATACTTGATCTTTTTTCCCTCCGGGGTGGTGAGCAAAATTGACTTACTGGCGCAATCGATGTTCCCTCCACACAACGACAGCCAATCCATGCCTAGAATCACATCCAATCCTTGGGACTCTAGAATTATCAGGTCTGAGGGGAAAACATGCCTACCTATGGTTAATGGCATCTGAAAACATCCACTGCTTGCCATATACTCAGCTCCGGTAGAGCTTACTAACATAGATGTTCTAAGAACCTTGGTGGGTAACTTATACTTATCCACGAATCCCCTTGAAATGTATGAATGCGATGCACTAGTATCAAAAAGAATGATTGCAGTAAATGACTTAACCAACAACTTACCGATAACTGCATCTCGCTGCTCTTCAACCTCCTCCACGTTAACGTGGTTTACTTGTCCCCTGTTGAAAGGGTTGGGCTTCTTCCCAGAGCTTCCATTGCCATTTCCGTTCTTTGCTACAGGGCACTCAGAGGCATAGTGTTCGGTCTTCCCGCACTTGAAACAAGTAATGTGACTTAGGTCCTTCTTGGCGGGTGTGGCTGGATTGGAGCGGTTCTGATTGATGCCTGCTCCATTCCCATTCCCATTCTTGGGGCCATTGTGGTTATGGGAACTTCCTCCATTGTGAGTGTGGCCTCCATGGTTATGGGTATATCCTCCCGAGTTTGGGGTAAAACGAGGCTTCTGTTGTGCTCCTGAATTGTACTTCCCTTGTCCATACTTCCTTTTGCGACTCTCAATCTTCTGCTGCTTCCCTTCTATCATGAGAGCCTTGTCTACCAACTCCGGGTAGTTGTTAAAGGTTGCCACCATCAACTGCATGCTCATCTCATCATTTAGCCCTTCCATAAACTTCTCCTGCTTCGCGGCATCTATAGCCACATCATCTGGGGCATAGCGAGATAACTTACTAAACTCATCTACGTACTGAGCCACAGTACGGTTTCCTTGGCGCAAGTTGCGAAACTCACGCTTCTTCATGCTCATTACTCCAGTTGAGACATGGGTTGTGCGGAATGCTTGCTGAAACTGATCCCAAGTGATATTGGCTATAGGGAAAGTGGTTATATAATTCTCCCACCATGAAGCTGCTGGTCCATCCAATTGATGTGCGGCAAAACACACCTTCTCAGCATCTGTGCAACCTGCGGTGGTCAACTCCCTTCCAATCCTGCGTAGCCAGTCATCAGCAACTATAGGCTCGGTGCTACTGGAAAACACCGGCGGCTGCAACCTCAGAAAACGGGCTAAATTGTCAACTAGAGGTGGTGGCGATGGGTTGTTGTTGTTGTTGCCTTGGTTCTGAACTAATATCTGCATCAAGGCATTCTGCTGCTGGATCAACTGGGTGATTTCCGGTGGGAAGACAAATCCGGTGTCACGTCTCGGAGGCATCTGATGGGTTTAGAGGGGAGAGATTAGAATAGAGTGGGGTCTAATGAGAAAGCACTACCCATATGCACATGAGACAAACACAATCATATCACACCAAATCAAATCAAGCAAGGGCATACAACCGGTCTAGAACTACCATTACAGTGCTCGGACTACTACTATGTACATGGGAAGTGCTACTAATCATATGGTGGTCTACTAGAAATTTTGTTCAGTGGAAGACTCCATGATATCCGCTCCAGCTTCGTCTTCGTAATCATCATCACTACCATCAGGGTCAGAGTCCGTGTCGTCGATGATTATGTAGTCTTCAGAACGTATCTCCTTGGGTTCGTCGTCTTCTCCTCCTGGTGCGGGGTCTCCCATGAATACTCCTAACTTCCTTGTCAGGTCATCATTCTTCTCCTTGAGTATTGCGATTTCCTCCTCATATCCGTCGCGTGTAGACTTGAGTTCCTCTTCTAGCTCCGTGTTCCTGGTCATCACCTTCTTTAGATCTATCATGCTTGCACACATCTGGTTCTCCCGTCGACGAATGTGTTGGTTTAACTCCCGGATGGAAGCTGCAATGGACCTGTCCCTCCTGGTGCTGGCTATCTCCCATTGCTCATCTCGGCGCCCACATATCTGGTAGACAGTGTCCTTCAGCTCCTATTTGTAGACTTCTCCGATGCGTCCCATAGCAATGTGGGCTGCCATGCTCTTGCCTAGACTCCAGGTTGGTGCATCAAAGGAAAACTCTATGGGCTTAGTGACTGGCGTGAATGTCCTTCCGGGAACTTGAACACGAATCATCCATCGCTCCTATTTTTGTAAAGTGGTGGTATAGGTCCCGGTGAAGCTTGGTATTCCGATATTCAGGTACCTAGTGACTTCCTTCAAGTGTCGTCCAAAAGGTGTGTCTTCATCCGGTTGTGCAAACTTGTTCCTTGAGTCCGCCATCCTAAAGAGTAGAAAAATGGAGAGCAGTCAGAAATGAGTAGAGAAGAGTGTCCTATCGCTCATCTTAGTGGTCGTTTCCTACATTCAGCGTGTGCTCTGATACCATCTTGTAGCGATCCGACCTCAGACGGTCAAATCTCTGTGTTTAGTGTCATCCCTGGATTGGTTGTGCTGACACAGACAGTACTTGAATGGATTGATAGCAGAGTAGCAAACACACACTTATTACGTTGAATGTCCCAAAAGAGAACTTATTACAATAAATATGGCTTAAGGCCATCTAACTAAGATAACAACGGAAGGCTTGGAAGAGAAAGTGAGCCCATCAACTCCAACAGCATAACTAAGTGCACGACAAACGACCTAGCGCACCTTAATCTTCGTCTGAAAAGTCTGCAACGTGATATGTTGCAGCCCGAAAACGGGTCAACACATGGAATATGCTGGCAATATAACACAATAGAGCAAAGAATAGATAAATGCTATCACTACATGCAAATATGGCTGGTGGAGGCTCTATGGTTATAATGTTTTGCGAAAAGCCAATTTTTCCCTACAACAAAGGAATATGTTTTATTTAACTATCATGGTAGTTGAAACATCATTGAGAAGGTTCCTCCAACTCAATCCCAATTAGAGTAATCATTTACATCCCAACAAATTAATTTAGAGTTATGAGATCAATCAATAATTCAAGTACCAGATACTCCAGATGTCCATAACCGGGGACACAGCTAACCATGATTAGTTTGTACACTCTGCAGAGGTTTGCGCACTTTTCCCCACAAGACCCAATCTCCTCCGTTGGATTTCTCGCACTACATGGTGTTTGAGAAACGGATGATCGAGACACAGTCTTTCAGAAACATTTACTCTTTACTCTGGGTGGACAGTTACACCTACTTTCCCCTACATCTGCTAGCCCACCACTGAAAGAGGTCATGCAACCGACTCAACTATGCTAGAGCCCATAATAGCTTGTAGCTGCACACGGAAGTTTCTAGCATGAATAATCTTATGATCCCTTTGAGCCTGGGTGGTGAACCAGATCACATGGGTACTCCGGGATATCCTAGGACAACACTGGATTCTCCAGGTGACCAAAACCAACAATCCACCCAGATGTGTATTTAAGTAGCCACCTTAAGTTAACCATTATTTATCAATCTCACATCTGTCATGGAATACACTCAAACCCAATCCACATCTACGAGCATAGCATGACAATATAAGCATAACGTAGAAGTAACTCCCAAGGGTTTGATAATAAAAGGCAATAGGTTCTACCTCGTCAACTACTTCCCAAACCCACATGTTAAGAGATCCTAATCATGCAATGTTTGAGGATTGTAACTAATGCATAAAAACTAGGTATGAAAAGGGTATGATCAATGTGTTACTTGCCTTGCTCACGATCCACAAAGCCTAGTGACTCGTAGTAGCACGCTTCGCACTCCGGGAATTCTATCGCAATCAAATAATAGCATACATAAGCCCTCAAGCAAAGATGCACGATTAAAACTCAATCAAGAAGATCGAATCTAAAAACTCAACTGAAGAGATTCGATCTGCAAAAAGAATCAATCGAATCGGAGCTACGTAACTAAAACTACGGTCAAAAGAACTTGAAATTCAAATCTGCTTGAAACCAAAATTTTAAATCGTCAAAACCTTGTTCAAGTTGATTAAAAAGAAAGAGGGTTTCGAGACGAAGACTTTGGCGTTGGTTTCACTGGATTTGGACAAATGGTTGAGAAACTTCGAGGGTTTGAAAACCAGGGGCTATTCTACGATAAAAATAACCGCGGATAGGTCCCTGGACGAAAAATAAAATAAAAAGAAAATACTAACGAACGAATGTTCGCTGTCTGAACCTAACCAGCGAATAGCGTTCGTAAAAACAAACGAATGGACGAACTTCCGCTAAATAAATAAACCGATGAAAAACCAAACCGATAAAATAATAAAAAACGCATATAGGGTTTAAAAAATCGATCGGTTTTTACCTAAACCGAAAAAAACCAACGGCGGATTGGATCGGGATCGGCGGCGGCTCCGGCGGCGTGCGGTGCGGCTCCGGCGAGGCAGGGCAGGGCGCGGCGCGGCAGCGGCGTGGCGGCGAGCGCGGCGGGCTACAGCGGCGGCGACGCGGGGACTCGGCGGCGGGGCTAGCGACTCGGTGGCGGGGCTGGCGGGGCGCGGTGATGTGGGGCTCCAGGGGGGCCGGGGGTCGGCTTATAAGGGGGGCGACGCGAGGTGGCGTGGGGAAGGGGGCTCGGCCTCGGGAGGCGGAGTCCCGGGCGGCGGCGGCTCCTCCCGTGTCCCGGCCGGACTCGGGGAAGGAGTCGGCGGGCGGCTGGGCCGGCCCAGTTCGGCTGCGGAAGTTAAAAAAAACAAATTCCGCCGGAAAAAAAATCCTAAATAAATAAAAATCTAAAAATGCCAAAACAATTTTTGACCGTCTAAATAAAATATTTAGAACATGATGAACATTTTCTTGGCCTAAATATGCAATTTAGAAAAGTGCATAATTTTTCTAATTCATATAAAATAGCCATAAAATCCAAATAAAATTATTTGTCTGATTTTAATATTTTCCTCCAATATTTCATTTATTTTGGAGAAGTCATATTATCTCCTCTCATATATTTTAATTTGAAATATTTTCAGAGAGAAAATAATTAAAACAAAAATGATCGTTGTTTCGATATTCGAGAAATTTCAAATATGAAAACGGTGAAATCCCCAACTCTCTCCATGGGTCCTTGAGTTGCTTAGTTTTTTCTAGGATCGCAAATCCAAATGCAATAAAATATGATATGCATAGATGACCTATGTATAACATTCCAAATTGAAATTTTGGGATGTTACAAACCTACCCCCCTTAAGATGAATCTCGTCCTCGAGATTCGGGTTGGCTAGAAAATAGGTGTGGGTGGTCTTTCCGTAGATCATCCTCTCATTCCCAGGTGGCTTCATCGTCGGTATGGTGGCTCCACTGAACTTTGCAAAACTTGATAATCTTGCTGCGTGTAACTCGGCTCGCAAACTCGAGAATCTTGACTGGTTTCTCCTCATAGGTCAGATCACTATCCAACTAAATTGCTTCCAGGGGCACTGTATCTCTCAGAGGGATATCGGCCATCTCTGCATGGCACTTGTTCAACTGGGAAACGTGAAACACATCATGAACTCCTGACAGTCCTTCGGGTAACTCCAACTTGTGGGCTACTTCTCCCATACGTTCCAAACCTCGGTATGGTCCTACAAATCTCGGCGCTAACTTCCCTTTGACTCCAAAACATTTAACTCCTCGCAGAGGTGACACACGAAGATATGCTTTGTCTCCGATTTCATAGACTACCTCCTTGCATTTCGAATCTGCATAACTCTTCTATCCGGACTGAGCTACCTTCAGTCTATCTCGAATCAGCTTAACCTTCTCTTCTGACTCTTTGATCAAATCCGGTCCAAACAACTGACGGTCTCCAACTTCATCCCACATCAACGGTGTTTTGCACCTCCTTCCATACAAAGCTTCAAAAGGTGCCATCTTCAAACTGGCCTGGTAGCTATTGTTGTATGAGAACTCCGCGTAGGGTAAATTGTCGTCCCAACTAGATTCATAATCTAGCGCCCAAGCTCTCAACATGTCCTCCAGAATCTGATTGACTCTTTCTGTCTGTCCGTCCGTCTGCGGGTGAAAGGCCGTACTGAACACCAGCCTGGTACCCAAAGTCTGGTGCAGCTGGTGCCAAAACTTTGAAGTAAACTGTGTTCCTCTATCTGATACGATGGTCCTCGGAACTCCGTGCAGACATACGATCCTGGTCATATATATCTTGGCCAACTTCGCACTTGTATAAGTGGTCTTCACTGGGATAAAGTGAGCTACCTTGGTCAAGCGATCCACTACTACCCAGATAGAATCATATCCTGATCGGGTCCTAGGTAATCCGGTGATGAAATCCATGCCAAGCTTGTCCCACTTCCATTCGGGTATCGGCATGGGCTGCAATAATCTGGCTGGCTTCTGATGTTCTGCCTTCACTCTCTGACATACATCACATACGGCTACGTAGTCGGCAATATCCTTCTTCATACAAGTCCACCAGAAACGCTCCTTCAAATCCAAATACATCTTGGTGTTTCCGGGGTGTATCGAGTATGGTGAGTCATGAGCCTCCTGAAGTATTAACTTCCTGATCTCGGCATTATTGGGCACATAAACACGGTCCTCAAACCACAAGGTGTCCTGCTCATCCTCACGAAAACCTTTGGCTTTTCCCTTGCTCATTCTCTCCTTTATCTCAGCAATCTCTTTGTCATCCTTCTGAGCTTCTCGAATCTTTCCCAATAATGTTGACTGAACTTCCAATGCTGCTACAAAACCTCTAGGGACAATCTCCAAACGAAGCTCCCTGAGATCTTCCGCTAACTCCTTTGGCAATCCTCCGCTTACGAGGGTATGGGCATAACTCTTCCGGCTCAAAGCGTCTGCTACGACATTGGCCTTGCCTGGATGATAGTGCAACTTCGTATCATAATCCTTTATGAGCTCCAACCTTCTCCTTTGCCTAAGGTTCAGCTCCTTCTGTGTGAAAATGTACTTCAAACTCTTATGATCCGTGTACACATCACAACGGTTCCCCATAAGAAAATGTCTCCAAGTCTTTGAGCGCATGCACTACGGCTGCTAACTCCAAATCATGCGTGGCATAATTCAACTCATGCAGTCGAAGCTGACGTGAGGCATAAGAAACAACTCTTCCGTCTTGCATAAGTACTCCTCCAAGTCCTAAGCGAGATGTGTTGCAATACACTTGGAAATCCTTGCGTATATCTGGCAGAATTAGCACTGGGGTTGTAGTCAAACGTTTCTTCAATTCCTGAAAACTGGCCTCACATTCTTCTGTCCATTTGAACTTGGTGTCCTTCTTCAACAACCCCGTCATGGGCTTCGCAATCTTAGAAAAATTCTGAATGAATCTCCGGTAATATCCCGCGAGTCCTAGAAAACTGCGGATCTCTCCTACTGAGGTGGGTGCCAACCACTCAGTGACTGACTGAACCTTGGTGGGGTCTACTGCTATACCTTCTCCTGATATAACATGTCCAAGAAATCCAACTTCTTTCAACCAAAACTCACATTTGCTAAACTTGGCATACAGCTGATGTTCCCTGAGCTTCTCGAGAACTAAACACAAATGCTCCTTGTGTTCCTCTTCATTCTTCGAGTATACCAAGATATCATCAATGAACACCACGACAAACTTATCTAAGAACTCCATGAAAACCTTGTTCATCATGCTCATAAAATAGGCAGGGGCGTTAGTCAATCCAAATGACATAACCGTATACTCATATAGCCCGTACCTTGTGGTGAAGGCTGTCTTAGGTATATCTTGTTCTCGGATCTTCAGTTGGTGGTATCCTGATCGCGGATCAATCTTCGAAAACACTTTAGCTCCTTGCAGCTGGTCAAACAAATCATTGATCATTGACAGTGGGTATTTGTGCTTGATCGTCACTTTGTTGAATGCACGATGATCAACAACCATTCTTAACGATCCATCCTTCTTCTCAACCAAGAGTACTGGGGCTCCCCACGGCGATGAACTTTGTCGAATGTAACCTTTCTCCAGTAACTCCTTAATCCGTTTCTTGATCTCCTCCAGATCATTCGTGGGCATCCGGTATGGTCTTTTCTATATCGGTCCGGTGCCTGGCAACAACTCTATCAAAAACTCAATGTCTCGATCTGGTGGCATGCTAGGTAATTCCTCTGGAAACACATCCGGGTAATCCTTCACTACAGGCACCTCCTCCTAAACAACTCCTGAGAGGGAATTTACTTGGGTCCACCTTGGCGCATGCCTGGATACATACTTGATCCTTTTTCCCTCCGGGGTGGTGAGCAAATCCGACTTACTGGCGCAATCGATGTTCCCTCCATACATCGACAGCCAATCCATGCCTAGAATCACATCCAATCCTTGGGACTCTAGAATTATTAGGTCTGAGGGGAAAACATGCCTACCTATGGTTAATGGCATCTGAAAACATCCACTGCTTGCCATATACTCAGCTCTGGGTGAGCTTACTAACATAGGTGTTCTAAGAACCTTGGTGGGTAACTTATACTTATCCACGAATCCCCTTGAAATGTATGAATGCGATGCACCAGTATCAAAAAGAACGGTTGCATTAAATGACTTAACCAAAAACTTACTGATAACTGCATCTGGCTGCTCTTCAACCTCCTCCACGTTACCATGGTTTACTTGTCCCCTGTTGAAAGGGTTGTGCTTCTTCCGAGAGCTTCCATTGCCATTTCCGTTCTTCGCTTCAGGGCACTCAGTTGCATAGTGTCCAGTCTTCCCGCACTTGAAACAAGTAATGTGACTTAGGTCCTTCTTGGCGGGTGTGGCTGGATTGGAGCGGTTCTGATTGTTGCCTGCTCCATTCCCATTCCCATTCTTGGGGCCATTGTGGTTATGGGAACTTCCTCCATTGTGAGTGTGGCCTCCATGGTTATGGGTATATCCTCCCGAGTTCGGGGTAAAACGAGGCTTCTGTTGTGCTCCTGAATTGTACTTCCCTTGTCCATACTTCCTTTTGCGACTCTCAATCTGCTGCTGCTTCCCTTCTATCATAAGAGCCTTGTCTACCAACTCCTGGTAGTTATTAAAGGTTGCCACCATCAACTGCATGCTCATCCCATCATTTAGCCCTTCCATAAACTTCTCCTGCTTCGCGGCATCTGTAGCCACATCATCTGGGGCATAGCGAGATAACTTACTAAACTCATCTACGTACTGAGCCACAGTACGGTTTCCTTGGCGCAAGTTGTGAAACTCACGCTTCTTCATGTTCATAGCTCTAGTTGAGACATGGGCTGTGCGGAATGCTTGCTGAAACTGATCCCAAGTGATATTGGCTATAGGGAAAGTGGTTGTATAATCCTCCCACCATGAAGCTGCTGGTCCATCCAATTGATGTGCGGCAAAACACACCTTCTCAGCATCTGTGCAACCTGCGGTGGTCAACTCCCTTCCAATCCTGCGTAGCCAGTCATCAGCAACTATAGGCTCGGTGCTACTGGAAAACACCGGCGGCTGCAACCTCAGAAAATGGGCTAAGTTGTCAACTGGAGGTGGTGGCGGTGGGTTGTTGTTGTTGTTGTTGCCTTGGTTCTAGACTAATATCTACATCAAGGCATTCTACTGCTGGATCAACTGGGTGATTTCTGGTGGGAAGACAAATCCGGTGTCATGTCTCGGAGGCATCTGATGGGTTTAGAGGGGAGAGATTAGAATAGAGTGGGGTCTAATGAGAAAGCACTACCCATATGCACATGAGACAAACACAATCATATCACACCAAATCAAATCAAGCAAGTGCATACAACCGGTCAAAACTATTGTTACAGTGCTCGGACTACTACTATGTACATGGGGAAGTTCTACTAATCATATGGTGGTCTACTAGAAATTTTGTTCAGTGGAAGACTCCATGATATCCGCTCCAGCTTCGTCTTCGTAATCATCATCACTACCATCAGGGTCAGAGTCGGTGTCGTCGATGATGATGTAGTCTTCAGGACGAATCTCCTTGGGTTCGTCGTCTTCTCCTCCTGGCGCGGGGTCTCCCATGAATACTCCTAACTTCCTTGTCAGGTCATCATTCTTCTCCACGAGTATTGCGATTTCCTCCTCATATCCTTCGCATGTAGACTTGAGTTCCTCTTCTAGCTCCGTGTTCCTGGTCATCACCTTCTTTAGATCTATCATGCTTGCACACATCTGGTTCTCCTGTCGACGAATGTGTTGATTTAACTCCTGGATGAAAGCTGCAATGGACCTGTCCCTCCTGGTGTTGGCTATCTCCCATTGCTCATCTCGGCGCCCACATATCTGGTAGATAGTGTCCTTCAGCTCCTGTTTGTAGACTTCTTCGATGCGTCCCATAGCAATGTGGGCTGCCATGCTCTTGCCTAGACTCTAGGTTGGTGCATCAAAGGAAAACTCTATGGGCTCAGTGACTGGCGTGAATGTCCTTCCGGGTACTTGAACTCGAATCATCCATTGCTCCTCTTCTGGTAAAGTGGCGGTGTAGGTCCCGGTGAAGCTTGGTATTCCGATATTCAGGTACCTAGTGACTTCCTTCAAGTGTCGTCCAAAAGGTGTGTCTTCATCCGGTTGTGCAAACTTGTTCCTTGAGTCCGCCATCCTAAAGAGTAGAAAAATGGAGAGGAGTCAGAAATGAGTAGAGAAGAGTATCCTATCACTCATCTTAGTGGTCGTGTCCTACATTCAGCGTGTGCTCTGATACCATCTTGTAGCGATCCGACCTCAGACGGTCAAATCTCTGTGTTCAATGTCATCCCTGGATCGGTAATGCTGACACACACAGTACTTGAATGGATTGATAGCAGAGTAGCAAACACACACTTATTACATCGAATGTCTCAAAAGAGAACTTATTACAATAAATATGGCTTAAGGCCATCTAACTAAGATAACAGCGCAAGGCTTGGAAGATAAAGTGAGTCCATCAACTCCAACGGCATAGCTGAGTGCACGTCAAACGACCTAGCGCACCTTACTCTTCGTCTGAAAAGTCTGCAACATGATATGTTACAGCCCGAAAATGGGTCAGCACATGGAATATGCTGGCAATATAACACAATAGAGCAAAGAACAGATAAATGCTATCACTACATGCAAATATGGCTGGTGGAGGCTCTATGGTTATAATGTTTTGTGAAAAGCCATTTTTTCCTACAACAAAGGAATATGTTTTATTTAACTATCATGGTAGTTGAAACATCATTGAGAAGGTTCCTCCAACTCAATCCCAATTAGAGTAATCATTTACATCCCAACAAATTAATTTAGAGTGATGAGATCAAATCAATAATTCAAGTACTAGATACTCAAGATGTCCATAACCGGGGACACGACTAACCATGATTAGTTTGTACACTCTGCAGAGGTTTGCACACTTTTCCCCACAAGACCCAATCTCCTCCGTTGGATTTCTCGCACTACATGGTGTTTGAGAAATTGATGACCGAGACACATTCTTTCAGAAACATTAACTCTTTACTCTGGGTGGACAGTTACACCTACTTTCCCCTACATCTGCTAGCCCACCACCGAAGGAGGTCATGCAACCTACTCAACTATGCTAGAGCCCATAATAGCTTGTGGCTGCACACGGAAGTTTCTAGCATGAATAATCTTATGATCCCTTTGAGCCTGGGTGGCGAACCATAGGATGATCACACGGGTACTCCGGGATATCCTAGGACAACACTGGATTCTCCAGGTGCCCAAAACCAACAATCCACCCAGATGTGTATTTAAGTAGCCACCTTAAGTTAACCATTAATTATCAATCTCACATCTGTCATGGAATACACTCAAACCCAATCCACGTCTACGAGCATAGCTTGGCAATATAAGCATAACGTAGAAGTAACTCTCAAGGGTTTGATAATAAAAGGCAATAGGTTCTACCTCATCAACTACTTCCCAAACCCACATGTTAAGAGATCCTAATCATGCAATGTTTGAGGATTGTAACTAATGCATAAAAACTGGGTATGAAAAGGGTATGATCAATGTGTTACTTGCCTTGCTGACGATCCGCAAAGCCTAGTGACTCGTAGTAGCACGCTTCGCACTCCGGGAATTCTATCGCAATCAAACAATAGCATACATAAGCACTCAAGAAAATATGCATGATTAAAACTCAATTAAGAAGATCGAATCTGAAAACTCAACTGAAGAGTTTCGATCTGCAAAAAGAATCAATCGAATCGGAGCTACGGAACTGAAACTACGGTCAAAAGAACTTTGAATTCAAATCTGCTTGAAACCAAAATTTTAAATTTTCAAAACCTTGTTCAAGTTGATTAAACAGAAAGAGGGTTTCGAGACGAAGACTTTGGCATTGGTTTCACTGGATTTGGACAAACGGTTGAGAAACTGCGAGGGTTTGAAAATCAGGGGCTATTCTGCGATAAAAATAATCGCGGATAGGTCCCTGGACGAAAAAAAAGACTAACGAACGAACGCTCGCTGTCTGAACCTAACCGGCGAATAGCGTTCGTAAACATGAATGAACGGACGAACGTCCGCTAAATAAATAAACCGGCGAAAAACCGAACCGATAAAATAATAATAAAACGCATCTAGGGTATAAAAGAACCGATCGGTTTTTACCTAAACCGAAAAAAACGGCGGATCGTATCGGGAACGGCGGCGGCTCCGGCGGCGTGCGGCACGGCTCCGGCGAGGCAGGGCGAGGCGCGGCGCGGGCAAGCGGCGGCGCAGCGGCGGGCGGCGAGTGCGGCGCGGCAGCGGCGTGGCGGCGAGTGCGGCGGGCTGCAGCGGCGGCGAGGCGGTGACTCAGCGGCCGGGTTGGCGACTCGGCGGCGGGGCTGGCGGGTCGCGGCGATATGGGGCTCCAGGGGGGCCCGGGGTCGGCTTATAAGGGGGGCGCGAGGTGGCGTGGGAAGGGGGCTCGGCCTCGGGAGGCGGAGTCCCGGGCGGCGGTGGCTCCTCCCGTGTCCCGGCCGGACTCGGGGAAGACGGCGGCGGGCGGCTGGGCCTGGCCTGGCTCGGCTGGGCCGGCCCAGTTCGGCTGCGGAAGTTTTTTTAAACAGATTCCGCCGAAAAAAATCCTAAATAAATAAAAATAAAAATCTAAAAATGCCAAAACAAATTTTCACCATCTAAATAAAATATTTAGAACATGATGAACATTTTTCTAATTCAAATAAAATAGCTATAAAATTCAAATAAAATTATTTGTTTGATTTTAATATTTTACCTCCAATATTTCATTTATTTTGGAGAAGTCATATTATCTCCTCTCATATATTTTAATTTGAAATATTTTCGGAGAGAAAATAATTAAAACCAAAATGATCCTTGTTTCGATATTCGAGAAATTTCAAATATGAAAACGGTGAAATCCCCAACTCTCTCCGTGGGTCCTTGAGTTGCTTAGGATTTTCTAGGATCGCAAATCCAAATGCAATAAAATATGATATGCATAGATGACCTATGTATAACATTCGAAATTGAAAATTTGGGATGTTACAACATTGTTTCAAATGAAGACCAAACTTGTAACTCAAATATTCTCCTCCACGATGAGATCGTAGAAACTTTATTTTCTTGTTACGATGATTTTCCACTTCACTCTGAAATTCTTTGAACTTTTCAAATGTTTCAGACTTCTGTTTCATCAAGTAGATATACCCATATCTGCTCAAATCATCTGTGAAGGTGAGAAAATAACGATACCTGCCGCGAGCCCTAATATTCATCGGACCACATACATCAGTATGTATGATTTCCAACAAATCTGTTGCTTGCTCCATTGTTCCGGAGAACGGAGTTTTAGTCATCTTGCCCATGAGGCATGGTTCGCAAGTACCAAGTGATTCATAATCAAGTGATTCCAAAAGTCCATCAGAATGGAGTTTCTTCATGCGCTTTACACCAATATGACCTAAACGGCAGTGCCACAAATATGTTGCACTATCATTATCAACTCTGCATCTTTTGACTTCAATATTATGAATATGTGTGTCACTAATATAGAGATTCAACAAGAATAGACCACTCTTCAAGGGTGCATGACCATAAAAGATATTACTCATATAAATAGAACAACCATTATTCTCTGATTTAAATGAATAACCGTCTCGCATCAAACAAGATCCAGATATAATGTTCATGCTTAACGCTGGCACCAAATAACAATTATTCAGGTCTAAAACTAATCCCGAAAGTAGATGTAGAGGTAGCGTGCCAACCGTGATCACATCAACTTTGGAACCATTTCCCACGCGCATCGTCACCTCGTCCTTAGCCAATCTTCGCTTAATCTGTAGTCCCTGTTTCGAGTTGCAAATATTAGCAACAGAACCAGTATCAAATACCCAGGCACTACTGCGAGCATTAGTAAGGTACACATCAATAACATGTATGTCACATATACCTTTGTTCACCTTGCCATCCTTCTTATCCGTCAAATACTTGGGGCAGTTCTGCTTCCAGTTACCAGTCCCTTTGCAGCAGAAGCACTCAGTCTCAGGCTTAGGTCCAGACTTGGGCTTCTTCACTTGAGCAGCAACTTGCTTGCCATTCTTCTTGAAGTTCCCCTTCTTCCCTTCACCCTTTTTCTTGAAACTGGTGGTCTTGTTGACCATCAACACTTGATGCTCCTTCTTGATTTCTACCTCCACAGCCTTTAGCATTGCGAATAGCTCGGGAATTGTCTTATCCATTCCTTGCATATTACAGTTCATCACGAAGCTCTTGTAGCTTGGTGGCAGTGATTGAAGAATTCTGTCAATGACACTATCATCAGGAAGATTAACTCCCAGTTGAATCAAGTGATTGTTATACCCAGACATTTTGAGTATATGCTCACTGACAGAACTATTCTCCTCCATCTTGCAGCTATAGAACTTATTGGAGACTTCATATCTCTCAATCTGGGCATTTTCTTGAAATATTAACTTCAACTCCTGGAACATATCATATGCTCCATGATGTTCAAAACATCGTTGAAGTCCCGGTTCTAAGCCGTAAAGCATGGCACACTGAACTATCAAGTAGTCATCAGCTTTGCTCTGCCAGACGTTCATAACATCTTGCGTTGCTCTTGCAGCGGGTTTGGCACCTAGCGGTGCTTCCATGACGTAATTCTTCTGTGCAACAATGAGGATAATCCTCAAGTTACGGACCCAGTCCGTGTAGTTGCTACCATCATCTTTCAACTTAGCTTTCTCTAGGAACGCATTAAAATTCAACGGAACAACATCACAGGCCATCTATCTACAACAACATAGACATGCAAAATACTATCAGGTACTAAGTTCATGATAAATTAAAGTTCAATTAATCAAATTACTTAAGAACTCCCACTTAGATAGACATCCCTCTAATCATCTAAGTGATCATGTGATCCAAATCAACTAAACCATTTTCGATCATCACGTGAGATCGAGTAGTTTTCAATGCTGAACATCACTATGTTGATCATATCTACTATATGATTCACGCTTGAACTTTCGGTCTCAGTGTTCCGAGGCCATATCTGCATATGCTAGGCTCGTCAAGTTTAACCCGAGTATTCTGCGTGTGCAAAACTGGCTTGCACCTGTTGTATGTGAGCGTAGAGCTTATCACACCCGATCATCACGTGGTGTCTCGGCACGACGAACTTTCGCAACGGTGCATACTCAGGGAGAACACTTATACCTTGAAATTTAGTGAGAGATCATCTTATAATGCTACCGTCGAACTAAGCAAAATAAGATGCATAAAGGATAAACATCACATGCAATCAATATAAGTGATATGATATGGCCATCATCATCTTGTGCCTTTGATCTCCATCTCCAAAGCACTGTCATGATCACCATCGTCACCGGCGCGACACCTTGATCTCCATCGTAGCATCGTTGTTGTCTCGCCAACTATTGCTTCTACGACTATCGCTACCGCTTAGTGATAAAGTAAAGCAATTACATGGCAATTGCATTTCATACAATAAAGTGACAACCATATGGCTCCTGCCATTTGCCGATAACTTTGTTACAAAACATGATCATCTCATACAATAAAATTTAGCATCATGTCTTGACCATATCACATCACAACATGCCATGCAAAAACAAGTTAGACGTCCTCTACTTTGTTGTTCCAAGTTTTACGTGGTTGCTACGGGCTGAGCAAGAACCGTTCTTACCTACGCATCAAAACCACAACGATTTTTTGTCAAGTATGTGCTGTTTTAACCTTCAACAAGGACTGGGCGTAGCCACACTCGATTCAACTAAAGTTGGAGAAACTGACACCCGCTAGCCACCTGTGTGCGAAGCACGTCGGTAGAACCAGTCTCGCGTAAGCGTACGCGTAATGTCGGTCCGGGCCGCTTCATCCAACAATACCGCCGAATCAAAGTATGACATGCTGGTAAGCAGTATGACTATTATCGCCCACAACTCACTTGTGTTCTACTCGTGCATATAACATGTACGCATAAACCTGGCTCGGATGCCACTGTTGGGGAACGTAGTAATTTCAAAAAAAATCCTACGCACACGCAAGATCATGGTGATGCATAGCAACAAGAGGGGAGAGTGTTGTCCACGTACCCTCGTAGACCGTAAGAGGAAGCGTTATGACAACGCGGTTGATGTAGTCGTACGTCTTCATGATCGACCGATCCTAGCACCGAAAGCACGGCACCTCCGCGATCTGCACACGTTCGGCTCAGTGACGTCCCACGAACTCACGATCCAGCAGAGTGTCGAGGGAGAGCTTCGTCAGCACGACAGCATGATGACGGTGATGATGAAGCTACCGGCGTAGGGCTTCGCCTAAGCACTGCAACGATATGACCGAGGTGGGTTATGGTGGATGGGGGCACCGCACACGGCTAAGAGATCAATGATCAACTTGTGTGTCTATGGGGTGCCCCCCTCCCCTGTATATAAAGGAGTGGAGGAGGGGGAGGGCCGGCCCTCTCTATGGCGCGCCCTAGGGGAGTCCGACTCCCACCGGGAGTAGGATTCCCCCCTTCCAAGTAGGAGTAGGAGAGGAAGGAAGGAGGAGAGAGGGAGGAAGGAAAGGGGCCCGCCCCCCTCCTAGGCCGCCTAGTCCTCTCTCACAGTAAGGCCCAATAAGGCCCATACACTCCCCGGGGGGTTCCGGTAACCTCCCGGTACTCCGGTAAATGCCCGAACTCATCCGGAACCATTCCGATGTCCAAACATAGGCTTCCAATATATCGATCTTTACGTCTCGATCATTTCGAGACTCCTCGTCATGTCCGTGATCATATCTGGGACTACGAACTACCTTCGGTACATCAAAACACATAAACTCATAATATCGATCGTCATCGAACGTTAAGCGTGCGGACCCTACGGGTTCGAGAACTATGTAGACATGACCGAGACACGTCTCCGGTTAATAACCAATAGCGGAACCTGGATGCTCATATTGGCTCCCACATATTCTACGAAGATCTTTATCGGTCAAACCGCATAACAACATACGTTGTTCCCTTTGTCACCGGTATGTTACTTGCCCGAGATTCAATCGTCAGTATCTCAATACCTAGTTCAATCTCATTACCCGCAAGTCTCTTTACTCGTTCCATAATGCATCATCCCGCAACTAACTCATTAATCACATTGCTTGCAAGGCTTATAGTGATGTACATTACTGAGAGGGCCCAGAGATACCTCCCCGACAATCGGAGTGACAAATCCTAATCTCGATCTATGCCAACTCAACAAGTACCATCAGAGACACCTGTAGAGCACCTTTATAATCACCCAGTTACGTTGTGACGTTTGGTAGCACACAAAGTGTTCCTCCGGTATTCGGGAGTTGCATAATCTCATAGTCATAGGAACATGTATAAGTCATGAAGAAAGCAATAGCAATATACTAAACGGTCAAGTGCTAAGCTAACGGAATGGGTGAAGTCAATCACATCATTATCTAATGATGTGATACCTTAATCAAAGACAACTCATGTCTATGGCTAGGAAACTTAACCATCTTTGATTCAACGAGCTAGTCAAGTAGACGCATACTAGTGACATTCTGTTTGTCTATGTATTCACACATGTACTAAGTTTCTAGTTAATACAATTCTAGCATGAATAATAAACATTTATCATGATATAAGGAAATATAAATAACAACTTTATTATTTCCTCTAGGGAATATTTCCTTCAAGTCTTGGGGGTAGAAAGTATTGCTTGGTGATTGTGGATGATTATTCAAGATACACTTGGGTATATTTCTTCAAGAGGAAGAGAGAGACTCAACAAACCGTTATTGACTTTGTAAATGAAGCTCAACACCAACACAATGCAAAGATTTTAATGATAGTAAGTGATAACGGCACCGAGTTCAAGAACTACACCTTGGATGAGCTTCTTAGTGATGAGGGGATCAAGCATCAATATTCCGCACCTTACACCCCTCAACAAAATGGTGTAGCGGAGAGGAAGAACCGGACATTGATGGACGCGGCAAGGACCATGATGGCGGAGTTCAAGTCTCCGTACAAATTTTGGGCCGAAGCCATCAACACCGCTTGTCATGCATCCAATCGGCTCTATCTCCACAAAGGCTTGAACAAGACTCCATATGAGATACTTACCGGCAACAAGCCCAACCTCAAGTATTTCTAGGTGTTCTGTTGTAAGTGTTTCATTCTCAAGAAAGGTGTTCATTTGTCTAAATTTGAGGCTAGAGCTCATGAGGGCATATTTATTGGTTATGCTACAAACTCTCATGCTTACCGTGTTCTCAACAAGTCCACAGGACTCATTGCGGAGACGTGTAACGTGGAGTTTGATGAGAATAACGGCTCCCAAGTGGAACAAAGTGGTACTTGTGATGTAGGTGATGAAATTCCTCCCCAAGCCATAAGAAGAATGGGTGTTGGCCATATCCTACCCATTTAGGAACCCCTTGTGGCCGAAGGAGAAGGACAATATTCCACTCAAGTGGAACCATCACCAACCAAAGACCCACACGCTTCCTAAGAACAAAGTGAAGGCCCTCAACCAAATGAACAAGATCAAGGGCAAGATCAACCTCAAGATGGTGGTGATCCACCAAGTGATGCCCAAGGTCAAGTTCTTGCCACGGTGCAAGTTCAAGATCAAGAGCAATTTCAAGTTCAAGAGCAAGCTCAAGATCAAGAACAAGCTCAAGACGACGCTCATGATGATCAAGTTACCACTTCTCAACTCTCTCTTGAGGAGCAATTGGAGCATCGTGCCGCCAAGATTGCGTCAAAGCTCACTACCAAAGATCATCTCATGAAGAATGTGCTTGGAAGCTTAAGAAAGGGGGTAAGCACTCGTAGACAATTATCAAACTATTGTGAACATCATGCGTTTGTTTCTTGTGTTGAACCCCAAAAGGTCTATGAGGCGCTCGAGGATCCAGATTGGCTTAATGCCATGCATGAAGAACTCAACAAATTCGAGCACAACAAGGTGTGGAGATTGGTGTCAAGTCCAAAGGAGAACATAATGTCATTGGAACCAAATGGATATTCAAGAACAAGCAAGATGCTCACGGGATTATCATTCGCAACAAGGCTCGTTTGGTGGCACAAGGCTACTCAAAAGTCGAGGGTATCGACTATGGTGAAACCTTTGCTCCCGTTTCTCGCCTTGAATCTATTCGTTTGTTGATTGCTTATGCTTCTCATCATAACTTCAAGTTGCAACAAATGGATGTGAAGAGTGCTTGTCTTAATGGTCCTATTAATGAGTTTGTGTATGTCAAACAACCCCCGGGGTTTGAGGATCCCGAGTTCCCGAATCATGTGTACCAACTCGATAAGGCACTCTATGGCCTTAAACATGCCCCACGTGCGTGGTATGAGCACCTTACCGAGTTGTTGCAAGATCGTGGGTTTGAAATTGGGAAAACCGACCCCACTATTTTTACTAACAAGGTCAAAGGGGAGTTGTCTGTATGCCAACTATATGTTGATGATATTATCTTTGGTTCTCCTAACAATGCTTTCAATGAGGAGTTTGCCGCACTCATGACCTCGAAGTTCAAGATGTCCATGATGGGAGAGTTGAAGTTCTTTCTCGGGTTCGAAATCAAACAAAGAAGAGAAGGAACCTTCATCAACCAAGCCAAATACACTCAAGACATGCTCAAGAGATTCAAGCTAAGTCATGTCAAGCCGGCTTCTACACCCATGCCTACCAAATGCCAACTTGACATTGATCCCAATTGTCGTGGAATTGTTACGGCAGATGTCCTTGAGCTAGGACTTAGTCGTGGAGCCATCGCAACTAGGAAGCTTGAAGGGGTTATGCGGGACAAGGAACACGAGGGTTTATACTGGTTCGGCCCCTTACGGTGAAGGTAAAAGCCTACGTCCAGTTCGCGGTGTTATTGATTAGGGTTACGATCGCCAGGGAGCTAAACAGCTATGCCCGGTTCTCAATGAGGTTGTTGTCGCCCTTAAACCGCTGCCGGGTCCTCCCTTTATATAGGGAGGCTGACGCCCGGCAGCCCTTAGAGTCTCGGCCGGCTCATAAGAGCGTCCGGCTCGGACTCTGAACAATACTTGCCTTACACTACAAGCCTACTATAACAATGATTGTAACTACAGGCTTTAAGCCATATCCGGGTCTCAGCCCATCTCTGGCCCATTATCTTGACACTTAGCTCCGGGCTTCTGGCAATGACCCTTAGAATAACCCGGCCCTCCTGGCGGGTGACTCCAAGGTCTATATCCTCAACATTAGGCCCCAGATTGACTTGAGCCGGCTCGTGTCAATCTTCAACTCTCCAGACAGAAAAAATCTCCGGCTTACCATTCATGTGAAGGCCATAACCCGGAGTGACGTCATCCTCTGGACTCCGGATAATCCGCCATGACGTCATCCTCCATTAAGTCCGTTTTTTACTCCGCCAGATCCGCAACGGATCTTTGCCTTTACTGTCATTCCGAAAATCGAGGCGTCGTGAGGGGGAGATAACCACGCCGTGGCCTCCTTGAATCTCGCGCCCACCTATGACCCTGCCTTATAAATAGGCCGGCCCAACGCTCTCTTCTCACACTCTCCTTCTTCCTCCTCGCGCTGTCGCTTCTTTGCCCGAGCTCCGCCACTTCCGCCGTCGTCGCGCCCCTGATCTTCATCAACCCGGCCGCTGCATCACCCTGACTCGGACCAGATAACGACGGCGACCTCCGCTCTTCCTCAACTCCGGTGAGTCTTCTCTGCCTTGCTAGAACGGATCTATGGTAGGGTTCCTTCCGTTCTTCGTGTTCGTCACCATTGCCCACAAACTCGGTAGTCCTTGTCACCACTTGTAGTTGGTTGATCTTTAACCTTGCGTAGAGCCACTGCGGTAGATGTTTGAAACCCATTTCATCTGCAAGAAATCCTCTTTTTACTGCATAAGAACTGTGTTCAACCTCAAGAACTTCTCCTGCCTCTGTTTTTTAGGTCTAGAAAATTTTCTCTGCTCCGACTATTTTGATCCAAAAAAGTTACAGTAGTATGTGAAACCTGTTTTACCACACTTAGTAAAAACTGCAACCATTGAATCTCGGCGGCTTACATGTTTGGCTTAAAGAAAACACGCGCCATAGAACTTTCCGGTTTAAGGAGAACCATGCTCTGTAGACTCTTTCGGCTTAACTGTGGTAATCCGTAGATGACCAACTTATTCTGAACGCTCCTACGGCTTAGATAACCCACCATATCTGAATACATATCATTAGTCCCCTTCATAAGCCGCCACCTTAGTTTGAACAATAGATCCCTGGCTTATAATTGACCCGGATACTCTTCTCTTTATTATAGACCACCAACCTTCACCATGCCTCCCAAGGCTCCTATCACTTGCAACTGGATGAGATCCAACGTCACTGACGAGACCCTGGCCAACTTCGTTAAGTCCGGATATCTGCCCAAGAAGGAAGTGATGTCCTACCGTGCCCCTAACCCGTCAGAAGAAAGACCACAGCCGAGGGACAGGGAGGTAGTGATCTTTGCGGACCATATGAGCCGGGGCTTCGCACCGCCCGGCTCAAAATTCTTCCGGGACGTGCTCAACTTCTTTGACCTCCGGCCTCAGGATATAGGACCCAATTCCATATCCAACATCTGCAACTTCCAGGTCTTTTGTGAAGTATATCTGGGAGAAGAGCCGAGTCTGCTGCTCTTCAGAGAGCTGTTTTATTTGAACCGCCAAAATGAATGCGCCAACGGGCCAAGTCTAGAGTTAGGCGGCATCTCCATCCAGCGACGTAGGGACTGTCTGTTCCCTTACGCAGAGCCGCCGAGCCACCCTAAGGACTGGAATATGACTTGGTTCTACTGCCAAGATACATCCCCGGCTGACGAGAATCCGCTGCCCGGCTTTCGCCCAACGCGCCTGGAACCGACTCATCCACTATCCGACAAACTGGCTGCCGCGGAACGCCAGCCCCTGCTTCCAACGATCAACAAGATCAAGGCCCTGCTAGGCAACGGTCTGAACGGAATTGATCTAGTTCGGGTCTAGATCTCATGGCGGGTGATCCCATTAAGCCGCCGCCCTGGCTTAATGTGTGAGTACACCGGGCGAAAGGATGACCCGCAGAGGCACAGTCGCAATGATCTTCCAGAAGACGTTGCCGAAGAAGAAACCAAGGCTCTGTTAAACGAGAGCCTGGCAGATTGTGGAAGAACCGGGCTAGCCCCGTTCTGTAAGACCAATCCAGCCCCAGCGGTAAGCCGCTGACTTTACCCTTTCCACTTCTTTTACATGTCACCTTGCTCTGAACCATTTTAAGAGTTCATTACTATATTTCTCAGGCTGATGACAAGTTCTGGCGGGTCAAGTATGACCATGAGGCGGCCAAGAAGGCGAGGAAGGCGAAGAAAGCCGCCAAGAAAGCCGCCCCTCGCAAAAAGGGAAGCAGACCCACTGCTTCGGAGCTGCTGCAATTAAGCGACAGCTCCGAGTCAGAGGTAACCCTTAAACCTTTAAACTCCTGCCATATTTGTCGTTGGCTGCTGTCCGCCTTATCAACATTTTGCATATTGACAGGATGACACCGGCGCCAGTAACCCGGTGATTGAAGAGGTAACATCACTTTCCTCCGACTCGGAGCCTTTGCCGCAGCTGAAAGTCCGAAGAGTAACCCGGAAAGTAAGCTTTTCTCATCCATTAGCTCATCAAGACCCTCAATTTCTTTTGAAGCAACAGGTCCATGAAAGCCGGCATCACACCCGGGCCCGCAAGGACGTCGACCTCTCCGCCGGTTTACCCGACGCAACAAGGAAGTGTTGTACTGAGGTTTTTTCTCACTTGTACCCTTTTCATCCATTGGCGGGTGTCATCCGTCAGCCACTCAACTCTTCTGACTCCAATTACCAGGAGACCTCCCTCTCTTCGGGTGACTCCATGCAGTCAAGTCTGCCGGCCTTCAAAACTGCACCCGGGTAATAATAATCTCCTTACATTATCTGTCTGTACTTACTCTTTGTATACCTAACACTTCTGTTTTTTCAGTGCCCAGGCAAAGCTCACCAAAAGAGCAAAGAAGACCAGGTCAGCCGGAGTGCCAGACTTGCCTGAGCCAGAGACGACAGCTCAAGAGCCGCCAGCCGCCTCCGCCATCGAAGCCACCATTCCCATGGACACGGCGCCTGAAGCCCCTGCCCCGACCACCAAGACAACGACCGAAGCATCAGCTAACCCGGAGGCCTCCGGCTCAGCCCCACCAGCTAACGACCCGGACGTGGTAATTACCCGGACGGAGTATGTTGAGCCGGGGAGGCCGACCGCGCTGGCCAAATGCTCCGCCAAGGGGGAGTTGCTGCAACCCCACCGGGTGAATCCGGATCTCTCCAGCTACACCGACTTAAGCATTGGAGAGCTCGTCTCAGGCTACATCAGCCAAGTTCACAAGAGCCGGGACGCCGAGATCGCCATGGTCAACCAGATCCAACAAAAATCTGAGGTAACCTTCTGCTGTCTTCTTACTTTCTACATAGTGATCCTTGTCATTCTAGCCCCCAAGTCTATGACTTATACTTGAATATGTCGTAGACTTAGGTTCCGGTTTACTTAACTGAACCGGCAGTACGTAGATAGATACGTTCAATATGCATTAGCCCCCAAGTGTCAAGTGTCTTTGCTTGGAAAGTGCTTGGGACTTACAAAATGACTGTTAATAACCCGGAAATATATGCAGGCTGTTGGCAAGAAATTTGAGTCAGACCTTGCGGATCTCAAGAGCCGGCTAAAGACACAAGAGATGGAGACCCGGAAGGCAAACGCCAAGTTTGTCTCCAGCATCGCCGCTCAAGAGAAGCTGAAGACCGAATTCAATGCTGAGCGAAAGGCCTGGGCTGAGGAGAGAGCTGCCCTGGTGACCCGGGCCGAACAGGCGGAGAAGGCCCTCACCGAGAAGACCGCTGAGCTCTCCGGCCTAAAGCGCCAGGTTTCCCAAATGGTGGCTGCTATCTTCGGTAAGTCGCCTCGCCGGCTTTCGTCAAATCTGTATATGTTATGACTCATCCTTGTCACCGGCTTGTCTGACCTTTATTTAAACAGGTCCCAGGAGTGCCAACCTTAACCAGAGCGTGGTCACCAAGTTAAAGGCCGTGTACACCCTGGTGGAACAACTCTACACCGGGTCACAGCGCGCCTTAGCTGTGGTGGCCCTATCCAACGAGGTGCCAACCCATCTGGCTGAAGTCCTACGCCGGCTCGCTGTTCTGCCACAGCGGATCCAGGAGCTACGTCGAGCCTCCGCGAGATCCGGAGCAATTGCCGCGCTGAGTCGGGCCAAAGCATTCCTGCCGGAGCTAGACCCGGCAGACATCGCCCTGGGTTACCCAAGCCTGAAGGAAGACGGCTCCGCCTTCGACCAGAAGGACTTCGCGGCATGTGTGAAAGCTGTACGCCCGGTGGCCACCATCATTGGGAACGACACCGACTTATCCAAGTATCAGCCGGGGTACAACGCGGAGAATAAGAGGATTCCAACCCCTCGCTATGAAGCTCTCAGTCTGATTCCTCCGGCTCGCCAGCACACCTTCGCCCCCGAGGTTGACCCGGCCGGGTTAATTGACGAAGAGGCCCAGTTCGAAGCTCTCAGCGGCATCGACTGGAAGTCGTCAACCTTCGAGGTCTTGGGATCAGCCGGAGCAGAAGACGAGCCGGGGACTTCAACTCAGCAGGCGTCATAAAGCGGCTGGCGGTTCACCGAACAACGCTCCACCCTTGAGTCTTTGAAGGATTTTTGTAATAGAATAAGTGCAACAATTTATCTCTGCCGTGCCATCGTGCACGTAATGAATGCTGAAACCCCTTGAAGTTATTCTTTTGGTGCTCCTCCGGGTCATAATTACGCCTTTGTCCTTCTCAACCTTAAAAAATACCTTCAAGTGTCTGCATAGAAAGGCAAATCACAAGTCTCAAGGCGGCTTACCGCCCTGAGAATCAGACGTTTGAAATGGATAACCCGGAATACGAACCAAAAAGAACTGGTCATTAACTATACTCGGAACATAGCCGTGATAGCACACTTAACGGCCTGTAAGCATACTTCCGGTTTAAATAACCCGGGTAGCTTGGTTGATACCTGAACTCGAATTTACCTGTCTGGATGACATCCATGATGTTCAACTAACAAGATAAACCAAAATTAAGCCGGCAAGTGAGACCCGGCAGTACATACTTTGACATGATCAGAGTAGATTTGTGACAAAATATAAAAATTTGGGGCTTCCGATTCGAATACGACCAGAAACCCGGTCCAAAGGGGTTAAGCTAAGATTCGGATGCGATCATATAGCCCCCACTGGGTGCGGCGATGCCAATCAAAAGGGTATCGACAGCTATGTTCTCTTTGGTTCGAATACGACCCATGTTTGAACAGGAAGCCCCCAATTGACTCTGAAAATTGTTTAACGACGCTGATTCGAATACGATCCACATCGGTTCTCAGAGGGGTTACACTATGATTCAAATATGACCAAAGGCAACTTCCCAATGAGCTCGGCACTTTGCCAATCAAAATGGGTATCGACAGCTATGTTCTCTTTGGTTCGAATACGACCCATGTTTGAACAGGAAGCCCCCAAGTGACTTTACTGCTTACGGCTAGACTCGAATACAATCATAAGCCGGATCCTCCTTTCAAATTAGTATGTAAAAAATGACACACACATAATTTGGAGGAGAAAAAAGGACAGAGGTCATGCTTTATTGCTTATCATAATATATACATGTCTGAGATAAATATGTACACCACGAGAGCCGGCAGCTCAAGTGTAGTAAGGCCGAAGCTGAGCTATATTCCATGGCCGACGGGTCTCCTCCTCAGATTTACGCGAATCCTTATGTTCCCGAATATCAATGAGATAATATGACCCGTTGTGCAAGTTCTTACTGACCACAAAGGGCCCTTCCCAAGGTGGGGATAACTTGTGTGCATCAGTTTGATCCTGGATGAGCCGGAGCACAAGGTCGCCTTCCTGGAAGACCCGGGATTTGACCCGGCGGCTATGATAACGGCGCAGGTCTTGTTGGTAAATCGCTGACCGGGCTGCCGCCACATCACGTTGTTCGTCCAACAAGTCCAGAGCATCTTGGCGCGCTTGTTCATTATCCGTCTCAATATAAGCCGCCACACGAGGCGAATCGTGACGGATGTCGCTGGGGAGGACTGCTTCTGCTCCATAAACCATGAAGAAAGGCGTGAAGCCAGTAGACCTGTTAGGAGTAGTGTTGATGCTCCATAAGACGGAGGGCAGCTCCTCCACCCAACAACCCGGTGTTCGTTGCAAAGGGACCAAAAGCCGGGGTTTGATGCCCTTCAGAATCTCCTGGTTAGCTCTCTCAGCTTGACCATTGGATTGGGGGTGAGCCACGGAGGAAACATCAAGTCGGATATGCTCCCGTTGACAAAATTCTTCCATAGCGCCCTTGGATAAATTGGTGCCATTGTCAGTTATGATGCTGTGCGGAAAGCCGAAGCGGAAAATCACCTTTTTCATAAATTGAACCGCCGTGGCTGCATCGCACTTGCTAACTGGCTCAGCCTCCACCCACTTCGTGAATTTGTCAACGGCCACCAAGAGGTGGGTCTTCTTATCCTTGGATCGTTTAAAAGGCCCAACCATATCAAGCCCCCAGACCGCAAAGGGCCAAGTGATTGGGATCATCCTCAACTCCTGAGCCGGCACATGAGCCCGTCGTGAGAACCTCTGGCAACCATCGCATTTACTGACCAAGTCCTCTGCATCAGCGTGAGCCGTCAGCCAATAAAAACCATGACGGAAAGCCTTGGCTACAAGAGATTTTGAACCGGCATGATGGCCACAATCCCCTTCATGGATCTCGCGCAAGATCTCTTGACCTTCCTCAGGGGAGATACAACGTTGAAATGCCCCTGAAACACTGCGATGATGCAACTCGCCGTCGATAACAATCATTGACTTAGCCCGCCGGGTTATTTGCCTGGCCAGAGTTTCATCCTCCGGCAATTCTCCCCGGGTTATGTAAGCCAGATATGGCATTGTCCAGTCTAGTATGACATGAAGAGCCGCCACCAGTCGCGCCTCCGGGTCAGGGATAGCCAAGTCTTCTTCTGTAGGCAACTTAACCGAGGGGTTATACAGGACATCCAGGAAAGTGTTAGGCGGCACCGGCTTTCGCTAAGAGCCTAGCCGGCTTAAAGCATCAGCCGCCTCATTCTTCCTGCGGTCAATGTGCTCCACTTGGTATCCCTGAAAGTGCCCAGCAATGGCATCAACCTCGCGACGATAAGCCGCCATGAGGGGATCCTTAGAATCCCAGGTGCCTGATACTTGTTGAGCCACCAAATCTGAGTCCCCAAAGCACCTTACCCGGCTTAAACTCATCTCCTTAGCCACTCGAAGACCGTGGAGCAAAGCTTCGTATTCAGCCGCATTGTTAGTGCAAGGAAACATCAACCGTAGCACATAATGGAACTTGTCACCTTTAGGGGAAGCCAATACAACACCAGCCCCCGAGCCCTCCAACTGTCTGGACCCATCGAAGTGGATAGTCCAATAAGTGTTATCCGGCTTTTGCTCAGGCACTTGAGACTCCGTCCAATCATTGATGAAATCCACCAAGGCCTGAGATTTAACAGCAGTGCGTGGCACATATTTGAGGCCGTGAGGTCCAAGTTCTATAGCCCACTTAGCAATTCTCCCTGTAGCCTCTCTGTTCTGGATAATATCACCAAGGGGGGCAGAACTGACCACAGTGATGGGATGACCCTGAAAATAATGTTTGAGCTTCCGGCTCACCATGAACACACCGTATACGAGCTTCTGCCAATGCGGGTACCGCTGCTTGGACTCAATGAGCACCTCGCTGACATAATAAACCGGCCGCTGAACCGGATGCTCCTTACCCGCCTCCTTGCGCTCCACAACAATAGCCACACTGACAGCTCGTGCATCTGCCGCTACATATAGTAGCAAGGGCTCCTTATCAATCGGAGCAGCAAGGACGGGGGGCTCTGCCAGTTGCTTTTTCAAATCTTCAAAAGCGGTATTAGCTGCATCATTCTAGATAAAGTTATCAGTCTTCTTCATCAACTGATATAGAGGCATAGCCTTCTCACCCAAACGGCTTATGAACCGGCTTAAAGCAGCGATGCGACCCGCCAAACGCTGAACGTCATTTATACATGCCGGCTTAGCTAGGGAGGTGATAGCCTTAATCTTCTCCGGGTTAGCCTCAATGCCTCTGTCAGAAACCAAGAAGCCCAATAGTTTGCCTGCAGAAACACCAAAAACACACTTGGCCGGGTTAAGCATCATCTTGTAGACCCGGAGATTATCGAAGGTTTCCCTTAAGTCATCTATCAGGGTTTCCTCCTTGATGGATTTAACCACAATATCATCCACGTAAGCGTGAACATTGCGCCCGATCTGTTTATGAAGACAATTCTGTACACAACGCTGGTAAGTCGCCTGTGCACACTTGAGTCCAAAAGGCATAGACACATAGCAGAAGGCTCCAAAGGGAGTGATGAACGCCGTCTTCTCCTGGTCCTTAACTGCCATCTTAATCTGATGATACCCGGAATAGGCATCCAAGAAACTTAAGCGTGCACAACCTGCCGTAGCGTCAATGATTTGATCAATACGGGGGAGAGCAAAAGGATCAGCCGGACACGCCTTGTTCAAGTCCGTGTAGTCCACACACATCCGCCAGGTGCCGTTCTTCTTGAGTACGAGCACCGGGTTAGCCAACCACTCCGGGTGAAAAACCTCAACAATGAACCCGGCTGCCAAGAGCCGGGCCACTTCTTCACCAATAGCTTTCCGCCTCTCTTCGTTAAACCGTCGAAGGAACTGTCTGACCGGCTTGAATTTTGGATCAATATTGGGAGTGTGCTCAGCGAGTTCTCTAGGTACACCTGGCATGTCAGAAGGCTTCCATGCGAAGATGTCCCTATTCTCACGGATGAACTCGATGAGCGCGCTTTCCTATTTCGGGTCCAGATTTGCACTGATGCTAAACTGCTGAGACGAGTCACCCGGAACAAAATCAACAAGTTTAGTCTCATCAGCTGATTTAAATTTCATTGCTGGTTCATTCTCCGTGGTTGGCTTTTTCAGAGAGGTCATATCTGTTGGGTCAACATTGTCTTTATAAAATTTCAACTCTTCTGTGGCGCAAACAGACTCTGCATAAGCTGTGTCACCTTCCTCACACTCCAGAGCCACTTTCCGGCTGCCGTGAACCGTAATGGTCCCATTGTGACCCGGCATCTTGAGCTGTAAGTACACATAACACGGCCGTGCCATGAACTTGGCGTAAGCCGGCCGTCCAAATATAGCGTGGTATGGACTTCTTATCTTGACGACCTCAAAGGTCAACTTCTCCACCCTGTAGTTGTTTTCATCACCAAAAGCCACTTCCAGTTCGATTTTGCCGACCGGATAAGCCGACTTACCGGGTACCACACCATGGAAGATAGTATTTGACTGACTGAGGTTCTTATCGACCAGCCCCATACGACGGAAAGTCTCATAATAGAGGATGTTGATGCTGCTGCCTCCATCCATGAGTACCTTTGTGAACTTATAGCCTCCCACCTGAGGAGCCACCACTAAGGCCAGGTGGCCCGGGTTATCCACCCGGGGGGGTGATCCTCCCTACTCCACACTATGGGCTGCTCAGACCACCGTAAGTAGCGTGGAACCGCCGGCTCAACAGCATTAACAGCCCTCTTGTGAAGCTTCTCGTCTCGTTTGCACAAACTAGTGGTGAACACGTGATACTGTCCACCGCTAAGCTGCTTCGGGTTGGTCTGATAACCCCCCTGCTGCTGTTGATGACCCTGACCGGACTGTTGATTAAAGCCCCCTGGACCGTTCTGAGGACCGGAATTTGAACCGCCGCCCGGGCCATGAAAGCCGCCGGCGCCTGAGCCGCCACCCGGACCATTGTAGTTTTTAAAGGCCTTCATGATAGCACAATCCTTCCACAGATGAGTCGCTGGCTTCTCTCTAGAGCCGTGTCTCGGACAAGGTTCGTTCAACAGCTGCTCCAGAGAAGGTCCTGACCCGCCGCCTCGGGGAGGGGGCCTCCCCTTGCGTCGCTGGTTATTACCTTGAGAGTTGGTGTTGGCTACAAACTCTAGGCTGCCATCGGCCTTACGCTTGCCTCCTCCTTGGTTCCCCGGGTTAAACTAAGGACCCTTGCCGTTGCCATTCTTCTTTCCCTTCCCTGCCCTTTCATCATCTGAAGGGGGAACCTTGGTACCATCGGAATCGGCGTACTTGACAAGAGCCACCATTAGGGTACCCATATCGGTGCAGTCGCGCTTGAGCCGCCCAAGCTTCATCTTAAGGGGCACAAAGCGACAGTTCTGTTCCAACATTAAAACTGCAGAGCCGGCATCCATCTTATCTGATGAATGTATGATCTCCTTGACCCGGCGAACCCAATGGGTCGTGGACTCACCCTCCTGCTGCTTACAGTTAGTCAAATCCACAATTGACATAGACTGCCTGCAGGTATCTTTGAAGTTTTGAATGAACCGGGCTTTCAGCTCAGCCCAAGACCCAATGGAGTTCGGTGGTAACCCTTTTAACCACGTGCGGGCAGTTCCATCTAACATCATGGTAAAATATTTGGCCATGGCCGCCTCACTGACCTCCAGCAATTCCATGGCCATCTCATAACTCTCAATCCAGGCTGCAGGCTGTAAGTCCACTGTATAGTTAGGCACCTTCCTAGGGCCCTTGAAGTCCTTAGGCAGACGTTCATTATGGATGGCTGGTACCAAACAAGGGACACCCCCGGTCCTAGTAGAAATTCCCACATCAACGGACGTCGTTGGATACGCCGGGGGGGTCTGGTAAGCCGTCAATTGAGGCGCCTGCTCCGCCTCTCGCCGCGCTTGGTTTGTTGCGTAGAAGGCTCCATTATGAGCCGGGCCATGACCAGGGGGCGGGTCATGGCGTCGGACGTTACTTGAGCCGGTCGCTGAGACCATGTGTCGGCTGTAACTCGGGCTCTGGCCTGGTCGAGGGGTTGAGTGGATCCTGTCCCGGCTGTAGGAGTATGCCTCCTGCTGCGCCAGTGCCGTCTGAAGCAGTTCCCTGACCCGGCGGGTTTCAATAGCCGTCGGGGAGTCGCCGTCAACTGGGAGAGCCGCCAGCCGTGCTGCCGCAGCGACCATGTTCTCCAGCGGGTTATTATAATGACCCGGGGGTATTGGCACATACTGAGGCGGGGCAGGGGCACCTGGGGAGGCCCCATCACTCGTGGCTGAATAAGGGGTCCAGACCTGGGTGCTATGACCCCTGGCGGGTTACTGGATCCTGCACCCGGCGTGTTGAAGAGATTGCGTGGATCGTAAACCGGCGGGAGTCGAGACTGGGCCTTCTGATGCCTCCTTCTCATGACTTCGTTGGCCGCGTTCTGATCCATCGTGAGTTGTAAGGACTGCGCCTGAATCAACTGAGTCCGGGCGTCGAGAGCCGCCCGCTCCGCAGCCAGCCTGATCCCTTCCGCTGCAAGATCCTCTTTAGCCTTTATCAGATCCAATTTCAACTGTGCCACCTCCGCATCATGCTGGGCTTGATCCGCCGGGTCAACCGTGGCGGTTAGCAGGGCCGTCATCTTGTCCGTGAGATCCATCAGCACCTGAGCCGGAGAAGGCACCGGGTTTCCTGCTCCGGCAGCAGGGTTTTGAACAGGCTGCGCACCAGCCATAAAAACTCCAACCTGACTTGGCGGCTCGAAAAGGTCCGGAATACTGTCACCGTCGGAACAACCTATGAGCCTGCCATCTTGAAGTTGGTACAATGAGTTTGACTCATCAGTGGCCGACTCGCCGTCAGAGCCGGCGGCCGCCTCATCACCGGACCCGGATGGATCAGAGGGCCCTTCATGGATGCATCCCACAAAGGCACGCCTTAAGGCAGGCCGGGCCCGGGCGGGTCGTGCGCGCTGAGCCGTTTCGATGAGATCGGCGCAGAGATCCGGCTCGGGGCCCGGCTCACCGATCTTGCCAATGAAGACATGAATTCCGCCAAAGGGGACCCGGTATCCGTACTCAATTGAGCCGGCGTCGGGGCCCCAGTCCTCGTCGTCGATGTAGAGCTTGCCGCGACGACTCTTGGTCATCCGGCCTACGGCGTATCCCTTGAGCCCTCCGAAGCTGCCCTTCAAGAACTCAAATCCACCGTGCGCCGGCCCCACGGTGGGCGCCAACTGTCGTGGAATTGTTACGGCAGATGTCCTTGAGCTAGGACTTAGTCGTGGAGCCATCGCAACTAGGAAGCTTGAAGGGGTTATGCGGGACAAGGAACACGAGGGTTTATACTGGTTCGGCCCCTTACGGTGAAGGTAAAAGCCTACGTCCAGTTCGCGGTGTTATTGATTAGGGTTACGATCGCCAGGGAGCTAAACAGCTATGCCCGGTTCTCAATGAGGTTGTTGTCGCCCTTAAACCGCTGCCGGGTCCTCCCTTTATATAGGGAGGCTGACGCCCGGCAGCCCTTAGAGTCTCGGCCGGCTCATAAGAGCGTCCGGCTCGGACTCTGAACAATACTTTCCTTACACTACAAGCCTACTATAACAATGATTGTAACTACAGGCTTTAAGCCATATCTGGGTCTCAGCCCATCTCTGGCCCATTATCTTGACACTTAGCTCCGGGCTTCTGGCAATGACCCTTAGAATAACCCGGCCCTCCTGGCGGGTGACTCCAAGGTCTATATCCTCAACACCAATGGTAAAGCTGTGGATAAAAAGGTATATCGTTCTACGATTGGTTCCTTGCTTTACCTTTGTGCATCTAGACCGGATATCATGTTGAGTGTGGGAATTTGTGCATGGTTTCAAGCCTGACCTGAGGAAAGCCACTTTGTGGCAGTCAAGCGAATCTTTCGATATTTGGCTCATACCCCAAACTTTGGCTTATGGTACCCTAGAGGAACAAACTTCAATCTTGTGGGTTTTCTGATTCGGATTGGGCGGGAGACAAAGTGGATATGAAGTCAACTTCCGGAGGGTGCCATTTCTTGGTTGCTCTTTGGTAAGTTGGTCTTCTAAGAAGCAGAGTTGTGTGTCTCTCTCCTCCACCAAAGCTGAGTATGTGGCCGCCGGTAGTTGTTGTGCTCAACTTCTATGGATGAGGCAAACTTTAAAGGATTATGGTGTCATTTGTGACAAAGTGCCTCTTTGGTGTGACAATGAGAGTGCCATCAAGATTTCTCTCGACCCGGTGCAACACTTCAAGATGAAGCATATTGAGATTCGGTATCACTTCATCCGGGATCACATTAGGCGAGGGGAGACTAAGCTCAACTATGTCAACACTCATGATAACCTTGCAGATATTTTCATGAAGCCTTTGGATGAAGCAAGATTTGGCGAGTTAAGGCATGAGCTAAATATCATCGATTTGAGCAATGTGGCTTGAACCTTTGCACACCCCACCATACTCATCTTGTTGTCTTGTTTAGGTGTAGGCATGGACATAGGGGGAGTGTTGTTCTCTCAATGAACTCTCCCTCCCCCCATTATGCATAAATTAATCAACTCTTTTGCATTCGCCATTGTTGATGGTACTTGTGCTTCAAAGACGAGTTTTGGTCATGGGCCCAAGGATAATTCTTCGCGGTGCCATACCAATTGACTCAAACATAGGTGGCTCCGGCCACCACCCTCTCTTCATGAGAGGTTTTGGGTTTGTTGTTTGGTCCTCGTTTTCTCTTTGCTTTTCTTCTAGTCCTTGTTTGTGGTTAAGTTGCTTCTTTTGTGTTCTCTTTTGTGTGTCCGTGTGCTTGAAGTTTGTATTGCAAAGGCCTTTTTGTTTCTCTCTTGCCGAAACTAGCACTTTCTTTGGCATGCGGTACTACCGTGGCGTGCCACGGTACTACCGCTGGAGGTGGGTGGCTCCTGTGCTCGCATAGCTGCGACCATGTCACGGTACTACCGCTTCCAGCGCGGCAATAAATTTTTACTGCCGCTGGAATAGCAGTACTACCGCCCGGGCTGTACCACCGTGATGACCTGCGGTACTACCGCGCTGTCGAGACTGCGTGGGGGTTAAGCGCGGGCAGGGGGAGTTCCAACTCCCCCATACCCATTCATCTCTTCCCCTCACGTCTCTCTCTCTCCTACCCAAGAACGGCGCTGGAGGACCTCGCCGGATCTCCGTCTCCGGCCACTCTCCTCTCATTTCAACCGGTGGGATCGATCCCCACCTCGCCCTCTTGCCATGGACCCCAGTATCTCCCCTAGTCCTTCTCTCCTTGCCTCTTTATTTTTGCTTCTAGGTCTTGGGGGATATATGAGTTGGTCTTGTGATTTTTGGCTAAATCTCTGCAAGAGGAGATGTTTGGAGAGTGCTAGTGCAGTAGATATGCTATTTGGTATGATACAACAACATAGTTTTGATCAACGGTAGTGCCGATTTAACTTTACGGATGTTCTCAGATCCGTTCATGTGAGATCCGCCCCGTGCGGTACTACCGCTCCGCCTGGAGCGATACTACCGCCCGGTGCACGGATGTAAAATTTTACTTCCGCCCTGAGCGCGGTACTACCGCTGGCATCAGCGGTACTACCGCGGTCAGAGCAGTAGTAAAAATTTACTTTCGCGCCCAGTTACAGTACTACCGCTTGACTTAAAATTATTTTGTTTTGTCACATCCAATCTCATTTCTAGTTGTTTCATTTTTGGCCTTGGTCTTTGCAGTAATCCTTCTCGCTCTTCTCATGTGTTTGCGTTGTGTGTCATAGGTGGTGGCTCCGGTTCCGGTGCTAGGCGCTCGAATCACATCTGTGATATGAGCTCAAAGCGTCTTCGCACCCAAGAAGCTCCTGAGGGGTCCAATGCCCCGCAACGCAACGTCAAGACCACAGCCACCAAGATCAAGGAGCTAGTTGTCAGCATGGAAGAAATGCCTCAAGCAGAGTTTCAGATTCGAAGGAAGCTCAACCCCTACGCCAAGCCTAGGGAACTCATAAGGGGCAATGACTTGTTTTGGACCAAGCAACAAAATCTTATCTTCCTAGATGTGATCAAGGCCAAGCAGAACATCAACGTACCCGTTCAATGGATTGACATGGATCATCCAAGGAAGAACCATACATACTTTGGTGAGCCTATGGAATTAGTGAGCAGCTTGGTATTAAGGAGATCATCACGTTCCACCTTGACTATGACCCGGAGATTGTGGCTCAGTTTTTTGCTTCTGTCCACTCCCACGCGGATGAGAAGCGGAGCATGACTTGGATGAGAAATGGAAAGAGGATGACTGCTGAGTGGAAGGAGTTCATGGATCTGTTGCACGTTCGTGATGAGGGGCTAGATGTGCCCGTTGGTATCTGCCCGCATGCCAACCCAGAGTCTGGTTCCAAGAACAAGCTTCAACCCTACCTTGTTGAGAAGACTTTACCCAATGGCAAGAAGTCTTATGTGCTGAACCCGTTTCTTGACATGATGCACCGGATCTTCCGTAACTCTCTTTTTCCTCGCATGGGCGACAAGGACAAGGTGCATTCCTATCTTGTGGACATGATGCTCATTTGTGAGGAAGCTCATCTTCAACAACCTGGACCACTTCACTACAAAAAGAAATACACTTCCGCGATGATACGTGTTTGTCACAGTAGGTCACGTTTTCTATCATGCATGTACATCCATGACGATTTTATGACAGAATCAAGATAGTCATACATGTGCTGTCGTAGAAGTGTTCCATGACATTACCAAAATTATCATCACGGAAGTGTCCACTTCCATGACGATAAATCGCACATCGCAGAAGTGCATTCGTCAAGGGTGACTAACACGTGGCATCCACTGTAACGGGTCACAGTTAAGCTGTCGGGTTCTCGTTTGGATCCGATAACCCGTTAACAGCCCCGACCAATGGGGATTTTCCACGTGTAAAATTCTCATTCGCCGGATAATGCACGTGTCAGCTAATCGTTGGGACAGATGTCATTCCTACAATGGACGGAAGACGCCTATGATATGTTGACACATGGCACAGCCCAACAGTGGCCCATTTTAGGTAAAAAGGTCGGCCCAGCTAAAGGCCCACCATGTTTTTTCAGGCACTAGTGGGCTGGCCCGTTAACATCCTGCCATGTTTTGGGTCAAGTTGAGGCCCATATCAGACCAGGCCCGTTCACAGCCTGCTGTGTTTTGGGCCAAATTACGGCCCATATCAGATCAGGCCCGTTAATAAGCCACTGTTCTTTCGGGCCCATTCTAAGCGAGGTTTGTATTTCATCCTGTTAAATGCCCATTTACCAGTTCGGCCCGATAATAGTTTCGGCCTATTAGTGACCTGTGGTGCATCTGGGACGTTGTCGGCCCGGTTTAACTTTAGGCCATTTAACGGCGTATAGTCTTCGTGGCTAAATTTCAGCTCAACTGGCCTATCGGCCTGTTAGTGGCCCGTGTAACAGTTGGGCCTAATTACAACCCGTGTTGAATCCGGCCTGCTTACAACCCATCTGATAATGGCACGTGGAACTTTTGGGCCTATGGCCCGCGTCGATACTGGCCTGCTTAAAGCCCATAATTTTATTGGGCCAAACAGGCCCGAGATATATTTTGGCCTATTAACGGCTCATCCTATTTGGGCCAAACATGGGCCTTAGGCAGTTTCAGCCTGTATTGGCCTGTGAATTTTTTGGCTCAATGCTAGCCCAATCTAGGTTTTAGCCTGTTAAAAGCCCATGGTATTCTCTGGCCTAGCTGGCCAGAACTTTACTCGGCCTGTTAAAGGTGGAAAACTACTATAGGTTTAGACCTGCTAATGGCCCAAGATGATTATAGGCCCACTTTTTCGCCCATATGAGTAACGGGCCGGCCTGAAGACCGACAACACTAAGATCCACTGAACCTTCCAGCCTAAATTACAGCATACCGACCAAGAATAAACCTAGAGTATACAATAAAGAAATTATGACATATTAGATCCACCGGGAATCAAAGTTCGCTACCGGTGATAATAAAGCACAACGTGACCGTGGATTACATACACTGGGCATCAAAGGTCGCTACTAGTGCATATAAACGTGCCGACAAAAGAATATACAAAACTGAGAGCACTTCAGAAGGCATTAGTCCTGGCCAGGACGGGCTCCGCAAGCAGACGAACAAGCTGATGAGACCTCAATTGTGTCAACGTTAGATGCTCCATCCCTAGCTTTATAGCAGCATAGTGTGCAAGGCAGTCCTTTGACGCCCTCTCGGCAGATGCGGCCGCGCTCAATGCGGATGTGGCGGCACTCTCGGCGTAGGCGGCCGTGCTCTCGGCGCAGGCGGCCGCGCTCGGGGAGGACGCGGCCCTCATACGGGCCTTCACGAAGCGTTTCCATGGCGTCATCTTTGCAAGAAGGGGGTGCGGGAATGGGGATCGGGATTCGTGGATTTGGGGGTTGCCGGCACTGGAGCAGACGAGCCGGCGAAGCTTAAGGAGGAAGACTTAAATAGACCCAGAAATTTTCATAGCAAACGGTTCCTACAAAAAAATTGTGTGTGATGTTGTGGATATTTTTTATTAGCTGTGAAAGACGAATTTCGAGTAAAGTGGCAACGGATGGTGTTCTAAATGTATGAGAAAATTTGTAGTACTAATACAACTGTCATGTCAAATTTTGGAAAATTCCAGGGGTCATTTGAACTTTTAAGACATTTAAGTGATTTTCTAGCCATTTAATGACCATAATTCAAATTTGAACTACGTGTACATGCAACAGCTAACCATAACGGCTTGAAAAGTCATATTTTGTGTACTTGTGTGCGATTTAATTCCATGTGCAGTAAATTCGAAGGAATATTCAAACATATTGGTCTAACAGCTATGACACAATTAACCATGGAGTGCCATGGCATTTAAATTCCAAAAAATTAAAAAAGATCAGAAACACATGAAACCTTGCTTGGTGTAATGTCATGCCACCAAGATGATGTGGTAAAATTTTTGGCATGTTTGATGAAAGTTTGGACACACACGCCTCATAAACCGAAGTAACTCACTAGAAGGCTCATGTTTCCGAGAGGGAACAATGCATATTTGATGACGAACGGGAGATAGCTTCCCCTTACGGCCTTCAAATTTTTTCTACATTTAATGTGCACTAATACAACTGTCATGTGAAAATTTGCAAAATTTCAGGGGTCATTTGACCTTTTAAAGACATTTAAGTGATTTTCTAGCCATATAATGACCGTAATTTAAATTTGAACTACACGTACATGCAACAGCTAACCATAACGGTTTGAAAAATCATATTTGTGTACTTGTGTGCGAGTTAATTCCATGTGCAGTAAATTAGAAGGAATTTTCAAACATATTGGTCTCACGGCATGGACACATGCATGGAGTGCCATGGCATTTAAATTCCAAAAAATAAAAAAAATGATCAGAAAAACATGAAACCTCGCTTGATGTAATGTCATGCCACCAAGATGATGTGGTAAAAAATTGGCATGTTTGATGAAAGCTTGGACACACCCCCTCACAAACCGGAGCAACTCACTAGAAGGCTCGTGGTTCCGAGAGGGAACAATGCATGTTTGATGACGAACGGGAGATAACTTCCTCTTACGGCCTTCAAAAAGTTTCTACGTTTAATGTGCACTAATACAACTGTCATGTGAAAATTTGGAAAAATTCAGGGGTCATTTGACCTTTTAAAGACATTTAAATGATTTTCTAGCCATTTAATGACCGTAATTCAAATTTGAACTACATCTACATGCAACGGCTAACCATAACGGTTTGAAAAATCATATTTGTGTACTTGTGTGTGAGTTAATTCCATGTGCAGTAAATTAGAAAGAATTTTCAAACATATTGGTCTCATGGCATGGACACATGCATGGAGTTCCATGGCATTTAAATTCCAAAAAATAAAAAAAATGATCAGAAAAACATGAAACCTTGCTTGATGTAATGTCATGCCACCAAGATGATGTGGTAAAAAAAATTGGAATGTTTGACGAAAGTTTGGACACACACCCCTCAAAAACCGGAGCAACTCACTAGAAGGCTCGTGGCTCCGAGAGGGAACAATGCATGTTTAATTACGAACGGGAAATAGCTTCCTCTTACGGCCTTCAATTTTTTTCTATGTTTATTAACGTTCACTAATACAACTGTCATGTGAAAAATTGGAAAATTTCAGGGGTCATTTGACCTTTTAAAGACATTTAAGTGATTTTCTAGCCATTTAATGAAAGTAATTCAAATTTGAACTACATCTACATGCAACGGCTAACTATAACGGTTTGAAAAATCATATTTGTGTACTTGTGTGCGAGTTAATTCCTTGTGCAGTAAATAAGAAGGAATTTTCAAACATATTGGTCTCACGGCATGGACACATGCATGGAGTGCCATGGCATTTTAATTCCATAAAATTAAAAAATGATCAGAAACACATGAAACTTGCTTGATGTAATGTCATGCCACCAAGATGATGTGGTAAAAAAATTGGCATGTTTGACGAAAGTTTGGACACACATCCCTCACAAACCGAAGCAACTCACTAGAAGGCTCGTGTTTCCGAGAGGGAACAATGCATGTTTGATGATGAACGGGAGATAGCTTCCCTTTATGGCCTTCAATTTTTTTCTACATTTAACGAGCACTAAGACAACTGTCATGTGAAAATTTGGAAAATTTCAGGGGTCATTTGACCTTTTAAAGACATGTAAGTGATTTTCTAGCCATTTAAGGACCGCAATTCAAATTTGAACTACATCTACATGCAACGGCTAAACATAACGGTTTGAAAAATCATATTTGTGTAGTTGTGTGCGAGTTAATTCCATGTACAGTAAATTAGAAGGAATTTTCAAACATATTGGTCTCACGGCATGGACACATGCATGGAGTGCCATGGCATTTTAATTCCAAAAAATTGAAAAATGATAAAAAAAACATGAAACATTGCTTGATGTAATGTCATGCCACCAAGATGATGTGGTAAAAAATTGTCCTGTTTGACGAAAGTTTGGACACACCCCCTCACAAACTGGAGCAACTCACTAGAAGGCTCGTGGTTCCGAGAGGGAACAATGCATGTTTGATGACGAACGGGAGATAACTTCCTCTTACGGCCTTCAAATTTTTTCTACGTTTAACGTGCACTACTACAACTGTCATGTGAAAAATTGGAAAATTCTAGGGGTCATTTGACCTTTTAAAGACATTTAAGTGATTTTCTAGCCATTTAATGACCGTAATTCAAATTTGAACTACATCTACATGCAACGGCTAACCATAACGGTTTGAAAAATCATATTTTGTGTACTTGTGTGCGAGTTAAAAAAATCATCAGATGATGTAAATATCTGGTGTTCAGAAAAGAAAATGTAAAGATCTGGCAAGACAACCGGCCCCCACACGATTGGCACTCTATCTCGTGGCTCGAGGTTTGGTAGGTGAGTGGTGGGGGTCATTAATCAGACATGGTTATGTATTGGAAATCGTCAGCTATTAAGTTCACACACGGATTTTGCTGCGGGAATCGTGTGTAATTCAAACTACAGTACTCGTAAATTTCGGCGACCGGCGTGTGTACTGATAATACTCAAGTGCAAGGAATCATCATAGCACTCTCCAAAGGTGGAAGTGTTAAGTATGGAGTGTCGAACCCACAAGGAGCTAAAGGTAAGATCAATATTCTCTCAAGTCCTATCTACCACTGATACGACTCTACGTACACCGAACGTTTGCTTCCAACTAGAAACGAGAAATAAAACTATGTTGTAGGTATGAAGAGGATAACTTTACATGATATCGGAGAACTAAAATATAAAAGTAGGTGCTGTTAATATAAAGTTAGAATATGTTACTATGTATTATAAATAGCGAGTGTGGAATAATGATGGGTCGGTGTGCGGAATTGTCGTAGGCAATTGTTAACAAGATCGATAATCATTATTGCAATTTCATATGAGGGAGAGGCATAAGCTAACATACTTTCTCTTCTTGGATCATATGCACTTATGATTGGAACTCTAGCAAGCATCCGCAACTACTAAAGATCATTAAGGTAAAACCCAACCATAGCATTAAAGCATCAAGTCCCCTTTATCCCATACGCAACAACCCCCTTACTCGGGTTTAAGCTTCTGCCACTCTAGCAATCCACTATAAGCAAATCATGAACGTATTGCAACACCCTACATCGGGAATCCTTCACGTGTGCGCGGCACGGAAGGCACCATAGGACAGCACCAAAATAAAACATACAACTCAAACCAATCTATATCATCAATCAACCCAAAGGACAAAAGAAATCTACTCAAATCATCATAGGATGGCAACACATCATTGGATCATAATATGTGGCATAAAGCACCATGTTCAAGTAGGGGAATATAGCGGGGTGCGGGAGAGTGGACCGTGTAAAAGAGATGAGGATGGTGATGTTGATGAAGACGATCACCGAGGCGATGGTTCCCCTGATGGCACTCCGGCGCCACCAAGAGAGAGGGGGAGCGGTTCTCCCCTTTGTGCTTCCTCCTCCATGCCCCCCCTTAGATGGGGAAAGGTTCTCCCTCTGGTCCTTGGCCTCCATGGCGATGGTGACCCCTCCGGCTTCCTCCTCCATGGCCTCAGGTGATGTTGGCCCCCTCCGGCAGGGTGCCAGAGAGGGCCTAGATTGGTTTTTCATGGCTACAGAGGCTTACGGCAGTGGAACTCCTGATCTCTCTTCTGTTCTGGGGTTTTCTTTATTTATAGGAGGGTTTGGCGTCGGTTTCACGTCAGGGGGCCCCATGAGGCGATCACAAGGTCGGAGGGCGCGCCCCCCACCCTTGTGGTGTCCCCCAGACTCCTCTTGCGTATCTTTTTCTTCTAGTATTTTTCATATTTTCCAGAAAAATTCTCTGTTAATTTTCAGCTCGTTTCGAGAACTTTTATTTCTGCACAAAAACAACACCACAGTAGTTCTGCTGAAAACAGCGTCAGTCTGGGTTAGTTCTAATCAAATAATACCAAAATCATATGGAATTGTTGTAAATATGGCATGAATACTTCATAAATTATAGATACGTCTGAGACGTATCATGTACTATTCCCGTCGATCTAGATTCCTGCCGCCAATAAATACTACCTTGCTCATGTCGTCCCGCCTGCATTCTCATCTACATCCTCCCCTCGCTCGCCCTCTCTCTCTCTCTCTCTTTCTCTCTCAAATCTCTGCCATGGCGCCGCCGGTCTGCCCACGCACCGACGAGGAGTCGCCGCCCCCTGAGGACGCTCACTCGAATAGCAGCGACGAGGACCCCTACGTGCCGCCGGACAAGGTTGCACCGGACCCCCAACTTTGGATTGGTTTTGGGGCCAGTACAATCATTGTCTGTGGAAGTCGCTGCCGCCGGCTGAGAAAGCCGGGCAAGTGGTGTTCAAGAAGGAGATGGCGGAGGAGGAAGCCAGGTACCAGGCGGCCTGTGAAGCCCGTGATGCTCCCTGGAAAAAGGAGGCGGCGGAGCTTTGGGGGCGGGCGCGTCGTCGTGCGGAGGAGGTGTACGAAGACATGTACTTCACGAGGAAGGTCAAAGGCGCTGGGCGCCTCATTGTTGCGTGGAGGTGGGCCGATAAGCTCCAGCATGCCACCGACGAGGAGCTCGGTGGGCACCCAACAAAATGGCAAGATCGTTCATGCTCGTCCGCTGGCAAGAGGCAGATTGGTACGTCAAGCGCTGCGAGGCGGAGGAGGCGGAGTACTGCCCCCGCACTGGGAAGACGCCACGCACCAAGGAGCTGCTGGCGAGGGGCTGCCAGAATACTGGCCCCAGGAGGGATTATTAGCTTTAGTATTGTTCGTTTTCAATTTTATGCATTGTACCTAGTAGTTAAGAATCATCACGTATATGTGATGATATTATATATATTCTGTGATGAACTAATGAACAATTAATATATATATATATATTATGAATTCCATGTTCTATATGTTTCTGTATACTAATTTGAATCTAGCTGTTATCATCCACATATACAGAATGGAAAGCGTATATACACATATTGAAACAGAACATATAAGAACGGAAAACGGAGTACACACATTGAAACAGAGCAATAAACAGATCAATACTATGATTGCTGTGAATACATAGCTATCCACGTCGAAACCACTCAACAAAATAAAACGCGTCCATGAGACCATGACCAGCATCCCTTGCCTACAGTAGCTCTTGGCTCTGCCTGAACTCGTGTAGGCATTCGTCCAAGCGGTCGACATGCTCGCGGTACATCTGGAACGCGATCTCGAGCTCCAAGTTGGCTATTTCATCGGAGATCAGCAGCTCGAGGATGCGACGGCCATATTCCTCTACTGCGCCCAGGTGGACACCTGGGCCAAGGAGGCGGTCGAGCCTACCGACCAACGCGTTGGCATCAAGCGGGCAGCGGACAAGGCGAACGACGCGACCCATGCGAACAGCACGGCGGGCGTCCGGTGCAAGTACGACGCGGACGGCCTCTGGTGCAAGTATGATGCAGAGGGCCTCTGCCCACTCCTGGCGGGGAATGGGGGTACTGCCGGGACGTGTACCCAGCTGTGACGCCGTGCCGACAATAGGTAAGCGCCTATGGATCCGCTCTTGCTGTGCGGCGCGCCGCGCCTCTCGCTCTGCGGCGAGCCGCAGCCTATTGGCGCGGATGCGCCTAGCTTGCTCTACGGCGCGCCATCGATTATGTTGTGCGGCGAGCTCCAGCCTCTCGGTGCTGACATGCCTATCTTGATCCACGGTGCTGAAGCGCCATGCGCTAGGGGTCTGCTCAACCCTGGCGATGACGTGCATCACGGTGTCATCCATCATGTTGCCGGGGAGTGCCTCGGCCTCGACGGGCCGTGGCACCTGCTCGTTTTCCTCGTTGATGAGGTTGATGGCAGAGGCGGCGCTTTGGTGGGTTGGCATGCTTGGAAAAGGTGGATGTGCTACAGGCTGCGCTTGTTGCATTCGTGCGTCGCGCGCCGCCTAGGTTTATGCGCAATATTGCTGGGTGGCGGGAAACCGGTGAGGAAATGGCGGGAAACGGTGGCGTGTTCATAAAATGCCATTAATTAATGCAAACTTAGAATAGAAGGAACATCGAGCTAGCACAAGAAGTAGATGATGATTAGATGATCGTTTATCCTAGTTAATTATGCATGTAATTGTTTACTTTGGTGTGTGGAAATGTCGTGTGTGTACTAGCCACCTATGTAATTGGATGTTTGCCACGTATTACATACATCTTGTTTATGTGAAACGTTTTTGTTCTCTTGGCTCAACACAAACAGTTTATCAGAATGAACTATATGCCCTCAATTGCACACACCTTGATCTAGTTGAACCGTTTCTGTTGCTTTGCCTAATCGAAAACAGTTCATCCGAGTGAACCGTATGCCGTATACCACACACACCTTGATCTGGCTAACCATTTCTGTTGTGTTGCCTAATCACAAACAGTTCATCCGAGTGAACCGTAAGCTGTATATCGCACACACCTTCATCTGGCTGCCCGTTTCTTTTGTTCTGCCACATCGCAAACAGTTAATTGAACTGAACCGTATGCCCTGCATCGCACACACAACTAAAATCTGAACCGTGTTTGATGCATCCGTCATCGCAAACGTTTTGCACCTTTTTTGATGGTTTTTATGGGTTTTTTATTTTTGTGCCCCTGGTTCCTTAGCTCTACTCATTCAACCCCACTCTGTTAACTTTTGCTCACTTTTCCCCACTCCCTTGCCCGAAACCCTCAGAACAGGTTACAATGGACATTGCCGTCGGGTCAATGCCTTTGACTGTTAACTCTGACGAGTGGGGCCGCGTAGGGCCGAGTACACCTTTGACCGTTACCCGTATAGTTGTTTCGTATGCTGACGGTACAGGTATTCGTATACGTGGGCGCATGCAATGGACCGCGGTCGTGGGGTAGCACGTGTCCATGGGACGTGCCCGAAACGTCCATCGTATAAAGAGGGGCAACCACCTCCATTGCCCCCTACCATTTTTCCCAAAATCCCCTCCCTGCCGCATCGTCTTCCTCTCCCCCACCGGTGTCGTCTGGCTCTCCTCCACTGCCTCGACCACACCGTCTCACTCTTCCCCACCGCATCCTCTTCCTCACCTTCATCGCCTTCACCCGGAGATGGCCGAAGCCTGTGGCGACGCTGGCGCAGCGGCCGGAGATGTGGTCGAGCTGCAGGGCGCGGTGACCGCGGATATAGGCAGCGTCCACGACGGTGCGGGGAAACTCGCAATCGCTGCGGATGTGGACAAGGAGGTGGCGGGCTCCGCCTCAGCGCTGCAGAAGGTGACAGCGTCGAGCGGCGCGGTCAATTCCGATACCCCCCATGCGCAGCCTGGCGAGGAGCAGGAGGTATTTGCACTTGCTTTGCTTTAGGATATTAGCTTGTAGAGTTAGTTGGATTGGTTAGATTGTGGATTCATACCGTAGTTCAGATGGTTAGAGTAGTTGGTTTGACGGATGGGCGGGGCTTTTCTATATTGTGGGGATGGGGGTTTTTCTACTAGGGTTTGTTGGATAAATTCGTTGCAAAAATGCTAGATAGATCTGTTTATTAGATGTGCTTCAATGCTACACAGATGTATGCTTATTAGATTTGTTTTTAATGCTCATAGATTGGGGTTTTTAATGCTACAGACATGTATGCTTATTAGATTGGGAGATTGGGTCCCTATTAGATTTGTTTTTGAATGCTACTCAGATTGGGGTTTTGAATGTCATATGCCCAAATGGAATCCATTGATTAAGAAGTTATTTGATTCATTAGTATATAAATTTGTCCACAATATGCAGTTTATATTAGCTATGTTTTCAATGTGTGTGCATGACCAATGATCAATGTGTTATTTGAATGCCACATTGGGGTTTTGATCAATGTGTGTACAAATCTAATACATTGATATACTAGTGATGGATCTGGTTTTTGAATGCATAGAGCTAAGGGGCACAGAAATAAAAAAACCCACTTCTAAAACATTTCTGATATTGGGAGTATATTAGCCCTATGATCAATGTGTCATGTGTTCAAATCTAAATTTTCAATTGGCTACTAGTTATTTGATTCATTAGTATATAAATTGGGACAATATGTAGTTTTATTAGCTCTGTTCTTCAATGTGTGTGCATGACCAATGATCAATGTGTTATTTGAATGTCATATTGGGGTTTTTGATCAATGGATGTAATTGTATATTCAGGATGATGATGGTTGGGGGGAAGAGGAAGCTGGCCGACTACGACACGTACGAGGGGGCGTTTAGTGACGATTCTGAATATGAGGTAAGCCTATCCCTTGTTCATTTAGTTCCTTTGACATGGTGTATATTGATACATCTCCAACGTATCTATAATTTATGAAGTATTCATGCCATGTTTACTATTGTTTTATATGATTTTGGTATGATTTGGTTAGAACTAACCCGGACTGACGCTGTTTTCGGTAGAACTACCGTGGTGGTGTTTTTGTGCAGAAATAAAAGTTGACGGAATGCGTTGAAAATCAACGGAGATTTTTTCTGGAAAATATAAAAAATACTGGAACGAAGAGTTACCGGAGGGGAGTCCCGTGGGACCCACGAGGGTGGAGGGCGCGCCCACCCCCCAGGGGCGCGCCCCTATGCCTCGTGGACTCTTCGTGGGCCCCCCTGACTTGTTCTCGATGCCAACCTCTCCTATAAATGCCCAAACCTCCAGAAAATAACCAAGATTGGTAGTTTCGCCGCCGCAAGCCTCTGTAGCCACCAAAAACCAATCGGGGCCCTGTTCCGACACCCTGCCGGAGGGGGGAATTCATCACCGGTGGCCATTTTCATCATCCCGACGCTCTCCATGATGAGGAGGGAGTAGTTCACCCTCGGGGCTGAGGGTATGTACCGGTAGCTATGTGTTTCATCTCTCTCTCTCTCGTGTTCTTGATATGGCCCGATCTTGATGTATCGCGAGCTTTGCTATTATAGTTGGATCTTATGATGTTTCTCCCCCTCTACTCTCTTGTAATGGATTGAGTTTTCCCTTTGAAGTTATCTTATCAGATTCAGTCTTTAAGGATTTGAGAACACTTGATGTATGTCTTGCATGTCCTTATCTGTGGTGACAATGGGATATTCACGTGATCTACTTGATGCATCTTTTGGTGATCAACTTGCGGGTTCAGTGACCTTGTGAACTTATGCATAGGGGTTGGCACACGTTTTCGTCTTGACTCTCCGGTAGAAACTTTGGGGCACTCTTTGAAGTTCTTTGTGTTGGTTGAATAGATGAATCTGAGATTGTGTGATGCATATCCTATAATCATACCCATGGATACTTGAGGTGACATTGGAGTATCTAGGTGACATTAGGGTTTTGGTTGATTTGTGTCTTAAGGTGTTATTCTAGTACGAACTCTAGGATAGATCAAACGGAAAGAATAGCTTCGTGTTATTTTACTACAGACTCTTGAATAGATCGATCAGAAAGGATAACTTTGAGGTGGTTTCATACCCTACAATAATCTCTTCGTTTGTTCTCCGCTATTAGTGACTTTGGAGTGACTCTTTGTTGCATGTTGAGGGATAGTTATATGATTCAGTTATGTTATTATTGTTGAGAGAACTTGCACTAGTGAAAGTATGAACCCTAGGCCCTGTTTTGAAGCACTGCAATACCGTTTGTGCTCATTTTTATCATTAGTTACCTTGTTGTTTTTATATTTTCAGATTACAAAAACCTATATCACCATCCATATTGCACTTGTATCACCATCTATTCGCCGAACTAGGGCACCTATACAATTTACCATTGTATTGGGTGTCTTGGGGACACAAGAGAATCTTTGTTATTTGGTTGCAGGGTTGTTTGAGAGAGACCATCTTCATCCTACGCCTCCCACGGATTGATAAACCTTAGGTCATCCACTTGAGGGAAATTTGCTACTGTCCTATAAACCTCTGCACTTGGAGGCCCAACAACGTCTACAAGAAGAAGGTTGTGTAGTAGACATCAAGCTCTTTTCTGGCGCCGTTGCTGGGGAGGCGAGGAAAGCGGCACTAACACCCCATCAACTAAGCTCTTTTCTGGCGCCGTTGCCGGGGAGGTTAGTGCTTGAAGGTATATCTTTAGATCTTGCAATCGAATCTTTTACTTTCTTGTTTTATCACTAGTTTAATCTATAAAAGAAAACTACAAAAAAATGGAATTGAGGGTGCGGCATATGCTTCATCTTTTTAATGTCTTCCATGAAAATAAGGATTCCGATAATTGTGATCAATTCCTAGACGAAGAATGCATTAGAATGTTTGGCACTAAATCTTTGAATGATGAGCATGATTGCAATGTTGTTAGTATGAACTCTTTGAATATCCATAGTACTAATGATGATTGCACTAGTCATGATGAAAATATCTCTTATAAGCATGTCAACTTTTATGGAGTACATAGAGTTTGCAAGTACACACCAAATAGGGAAGATAGATTTTGCAAGAGGCATAAGTATTTAGAAGCTAAATGGTTGCAAGAGAGGCTAGATGTTTGTTCTGAAAATTTAAATATTCTTAGCTGTACTTGTGAACTTTGCAATGAACATGGTCATTTAAATCTCCAATGCAAATTGTTTCATGATCGAATTGTGTCCAAAAATTGTGATGACTTGATTTCCCTTGCACATCATAATGAACTTAGTTTGCTTTTGGGTTATGAAGAAATGAAACGTATAACTAAGGATATTCCAGAATTTGTCCTTGATAAAGTTCTTGATTTTGATCTAGAGGAAATTTATATGTATTGTGCAGTGAATTGCATTGAAAATCCTTATATTGCCAATTACATAAAGACAAGAAAACAAATAGAAGATGAAGAGAATACTAATGAAAGGGAAGAGACTTCCCAATATCCTTCTATTCTTTCTTATGATGAATCAGGTAACGAGGAGGAGCCTTCTATTCAACTAATCTCATTAATAAGGAGCTCCAAAAAGAGGAATAAACCCACACATGATGCGAAGAAGAAAAAGAAGAGACGGAGAAACAAAGGTAAAAAGGTATCCCTCCCAAATGATGTTGCTCCTATTACTCATTGTGACGATAATAATTGCTATACTATTGGTGCTATCCATACTATTAATGATGAGAGTGATTGTGCTTATGATATGAAAAGGCCCAAGCTTGGGGATGCTATGTTCGATGAGAATGACATGTTTGAGAATTTGTTCGCTGTAAAAAATGTTTGTCCCAAGCTTGGGGATGCTAAGTTGAATGAAGATGATATTTTTAGTCTCCCAAGTTTTGATATGCAAATTTGTTATGATGATAGCATGCCTCCTAGTTATGATGATTATATTTATGAAAGTGGATTTGTAGAGGTCATGACTTTATTTAGTAATGATTCCACTATCTTGGAAGAGGTTTCAATTGATTATGATGAGAACAAAGTTGCTACTTATGATGATTATTGTGATGATATTTATGCTATAAAAAGTAGTGATGATTATATTTATAAAACTTGGCATGATTATGATTACCCTTTTTCTGAACATTACTCTTTTAATGTGGAAACAATTTATAGTATTCGAGTCTCTTATGATACTCCCACTATTCCTAATAAGAAGAAATTTTATGTGGAGAGTAGTAAAATTTCTATGCTTGTGCATCATGAAAATAATGCCTTATGTGATGGTTATATTGTTGAATTCATTCATGATGCTACTGAAAATTATTATGAGGAAGGAATATATGCTTGTAGGAATTGCAATAATATCATGTTTCCTCTCTATGTGGTGAAAATCTTGAAGTTATGCTTGTTTTGCTTTCCTATGCTAGTAGATTCTTGTTCCCATAAGTTGTTTGCTCACAAAATCCCTGTGCATAGGAAGTGGGTTAGACTTAAATGTGCTAGTCATATTCTTCATGATGCTCTCTTTATGTTTCAATTCTTATCTTTTATGTGAGCATCATTGAAATCATCATGCCTAGCTAGGGGCGTTAAACGTTAGCGCTTGTTGGGAGGCAACCCAATTTTATTTTGTTCTTTGCTTTTTGCTCTTGTTTAGTAATAAATAATTCATCTAGCCTCTGGTTAGATGTGGTTTTATGTTTTAATTAGTGTTTGTGCCAAGTAGAACCTTTGGGAAGACTTGGGTGAAGTCTTTGCAATCTTGCTGTAAAAAACAGAAACATTTGCGCTCATGAGATTAGCTGCCATTTTTTGCAGAAGAGTGATTTTGAGTTGATTCTTTTTGAAGAAGATTAATAGACAAATTCCTCACGTACACAAATTTATTTCATAATTTTTTGAGTAGCAGAAGTATGGTTGTTGTTCAGATCATTACAGACTGTTCTGTTTTTTGACAGATTCTGTTTTCATTGTGTTGTTTGCTTATTTTGATGAATCTATGAGTAATATCGGAGGGTATGAACCATAGAGAAGTTTGTATACAGTATATATTACACCAATATAAATGAAGAATGAGTTCACAACAGTACCTAAGTGGTGATTTATTTTCTTATACTAATGGAGCTTACGAGTTTTCTGTTAAGTTTTGGGTTGTGAAGTTTTCAAGTTCTGGGTAAAGATTTGATGGATTGTGGAATAAGGAGTGGCAAGAGCCTAAGCTTGGGGATGCCCAAGGCACCCCAAGGTAATATTAAAGGACAACCAAGAGCCTAAGCTTGGGGATGCCCCGGATGGCATCCCCTCTTTCGTCTTCGTTCATCGGTAACTTTACTTGGAGCTATATTTTTATTCACCACATGATATGTGTTTCGCTTGGAGCGTCATTTTATTTATTTAGTTTTGCTTGCTATTTGAATAATATCCCAAGATCTGAAATTCTTAAATGTTAGAGAGTCTTCACATAGTTACATAATTATTCGACTACTCATTGACCTTCACTTATATTTTTTTGGAGTAGTTTGTCATTTACTCACGTGCTTTACATATATCCTATGAGTAAATGGTTGAATGAATTGAATATCATAAATATGAATTTATATACATTTCATATGCTTATAACATGGGGAGTAATGACTTCACACATAATAAGTATAGGTACTAAACTTATTGAAAGTTAGCAAACGCAGAATTGGTCACTTGAACAATTCATGAAAGAATATTGAAGGAAGAGATATTTCACATATAAATATACTATCTTGGACATCTTTTGTAATTGTGAGCACTCATTAAAATATGACATGCTAAAAATTTGATGTTGGACAAGGAAGACAACTTAATGGGTTATGTTTTCCTATATCCGAAACGTTATATTGTCTTGGATCATCCAACATGTTGAGCTTGCCTTTCCCTCTCATGCTAGCCAAATTCTTTGCACCAAGTAGAGATACTACTTGTGCTTCCAAACATTCATTAACCCAGTTTTGCCATGAGAGTCCACCATACCTACCTATGGATTGAGTAAGATCCTTCAAGTAAGTTGTCATCGGTGCATGCAATAAAAAAATGCTCCTTAAATATGTATGATCTATTAGTGCGAAGAAAATAAGATTTATATGAACTTGTGATAGGGAAGAAATAAAAGCGATAGACTGCATAATAAAGGTCTTTATCACAAGCGGCAATATAAAGTGAGGTTCTTTTGCATTAAGATTTTGTGCATCCAACAGTAAAAGCACATGACAACCTCTGCTTCCCTCTGCGAAGGGCCTATCTTTTACTTTTACCTTCTACCCTTATACAAGAGTCATGGTGATTTTCACCTTTCCTTTTTATTCCTTTGGCAAGCACTTTGTGTTGGAGCGATCCAGATATATATATCCACTTGGATGTAGGTTTTCATAAAGTATTATTGTTGACATTACCCTTGAGGTAAAAGGTTGGGAGGCGAAACTATAAGCCCCTATCTTTCTTTGTGTCCAATTAAAACTTTGAACCCATAAATATCACGTGAGTGTTAGCAATTGTGAAAGATTAAATGATAGTTGAGTATGGGGAGTATGCTGAATCAAAGCTCTTACGTAGACCCTTCCCGAAATAAGATGAATTGCAATTGTTTCATGACTAAGAGCATGGTTTGTTAGTTTCAAGAAAGTTTATGATCCATACTTTAACATGTGAATAGCTTGTTACTTGATCATGAAAAGTTTTATGTGTTGAGCTACTTTTATGATATATAATGATGCTAGAAAAAGTGATTGAAACTATCATTGATCAAACTTAAGTGCTTGCTAGCATTCACACTTCATAAATTATTTCTTTTATCATTTACCTCCTCGAGGATGAGCAGGAATTAAGCTTGGGGATGCTCATACGTCTCCAACGTATCTATAATTTATGAAGTATTCATGCCATGTTTACTATTGTTTTATATGATTTTGGTATGATTTGGTTAGAACTAACCCGGACTGACGTTGTTTTCGGTAGAACTACCGTGGTGGTGTTTTTGTGCAGAAATAAAAGTTGACGGAATGCGTTGAAAATCAACGGAGATTTTTTCTGGAAAATATAAAAAATACTGGAACGAAGAGTTACCGGAGGGGAGTCCCGTGGGACCCATGAGGGTGGAGGGCGCGCCCACCCCCCAGGGGCGCGCCCCTGTGCCTCGTGGACTCTCCGTGGGGCCCCCTGACTTGTTCTCGATGCCAACCTCTCCTATAAATGCCCAAACCTCCAGAAAATAACCAAGATTGGTAGTTTCGCCGCCGCAAGCCTCTGTAGCCACCAAAAACCAATCGAGACCCTGTTCCGGCACCCTGCGGAGGGGGGAATTCATCATCGGTGGCCATTTTCATCATCCCGACGCTCTCCATGATGAGGAGGGAGTAGTTCACCCTCGGGGCTAAGGGTATGTACCGGTAGCTATGTGTTTGATCTCTCTCTCTCTCTCTCTCTCTCGTGTTCTTGATATGGCCCGATCTTGATGTATCGCGAGCTTTGCTATTATAGTTGGATCTTATGATGTTTCTCCCCCTCTACTCTCTTGTAATGGATTGAGTTTTCCCTTTGAAGTTATCTTATCAGATTCAGTCTTTAAGGATTTGAGAACACTTGATGTATGTCTTGCATGTCCTTATCTGTGGTGACAATGGGATATTCACGTGATCTACTTGATGTATCTTTTGGTGATCAACTTGCGGGTTCAGTGACCTTGTGAACTTATGCATAGGGGCTGGCACACGTTTTCGTCTTGACTCTCCGATAGAAACTTTGGGGCACTCTTTGAAGTTCTTTGTGTTGGTTGAATAGATGAATCTGAGATTGTGTGATGCATATCGTATAATCATACCCACGGATACTTGAGGTGACATTGGAGTATCTAGGTGACATTAGGGTTTTGGTTGATTTGTGTCTTAAGGTGTTATTCTAGTACGAACTCTAGGATAGATCGAACGGAAAGAATAGCTTCGTGTTATTTTACTACAGACTCTTGAATAGATCGATCGGAAAGGATAACTTTGAGGTGGTTTCGTACCCTACAATAATCTCTTCGTTTGTTCTCCGCTATTAGTGACTTTGGAGTGACTCTTTGTTGCATGTTGAGGGATAGTTATATGATTCAGTTATGTTATTATTGTTGAGAGAACTTGCACTAGTGAAAGTATGAACCCTAGGCCTTGTTTTGAAGCATTGCAATACCGTTTGTGCTCACTTTTATCATTAGTTACCTTGCTGTTTTTATATTTTCAGATTACAAAAACCTATATCTACCATCAATATTGCACTTGTATCACCATCTCTTTGCCGAACTAGTGCACCTATACAATTTACCATTGTATTGGGTGTGTTCGGGACACAAGAGACTCTTTGTTATTTGGTTGCAGGGTTGTTTGAGAGAGACCATCTTCATCCTATGCCTCCCACGGATTGATAAACCTTAGGTCATCCACTAGAGGGAAATTTGCTACTGTCCTACAAACCTCTGCACTTGGAGGCCCAACAACGTCTACAAGAAGAAGGTTGTGTAGTAAGACATCATATATGAATCTATAATGTATTAATGCAATTCATTCATGTGTGGAGTATGATTCTGCAGATGATGTGTACAAGGGCAACGTCGCGTCGTTCACAGCCAAGGAGGTGGAGAAGATCAAGGCCAAGGGAGTTTCTTCCTTCTACAACCGCAAGTTCAAGAAGTGGCACTGCCCCTACTGCACCACCAAGCCAAAGCCCAAGGATGGCCGCTTCGATCACCTTCTGTCTCATGCAGAGGATGTAGCGATCCGCGGGGAGGACTACATGATCAGGGGCAGCATGCTGCGCTCGCGAAGGCCCTGACTCCGGCATGAAGTGATGTGATGATGCTGTGATGATGTGAACTGAATCTTAATCTTTTGGGTACTTAGGGTCCGGTTACGTATGGTAAACTTAATGTGGCAATTTATGGTGTGAACTTAATCTATGGTGATGCTAGTAACGTATTATTCTATCTATATTTGTCTGTCCTTATATTTGCCTGTGGTGTATGGTTAGATCTGTTTAGATGTTGTGAACTATGAGTTTAGGTGCTGCAATGATCAAACATGTTGTTTCAGTGTTGCTTCACTGATCAGACATGTTGTTTCAGTGTTGCTTCACTAATCACTTCAGTGTTGCTTCACTGATCACACATGTTGTTTCAGTGTTGCTTCACTGATCACACATGTTATTGGTCTCATGTTTATTAATCAAATCAAATGCATGCTTTTTCCCACTAGCAAATTATCTATGTATGTTTGTGTAAATTCAAGAAAATGCAGAAAAAAACCTTGGCAAAGTATCTATGTTTGTGTAGGAGATCATGTGTACAAAATTTGAGGTGATTTGAAGAAATTTGAATTTGAGAAATGTGCTCCAAATGAGCTCCCAGGCTAGGGTAAACAGCCCATTTGTAATCATGTTTTTTGGACCTACTCTAAATGAGCCAAATGTTTTTTATTAACACCTATTCAATCTATATAGTGTAGATTCGAAGTCTCACTTTTTGGAATTAATCTTCGTATTTTTACATTTTCTTTTAAAAAATATGCTTTAATATAAAAAACTATTAAAAACACGTTTAAAATATGAAAATGAAAAACTAAGTTCAGATCCTTCTTATTCACTTAGAAATAAAGCTTTGATGATTTTTTTTATTTTTCAAAAACAGAAGGTAACCCTACCTCATCTCCTTGAACTCTATGAAATCTTGTAGGTGATAGCTCATATGTGTGAAGGTTTTCTCATGAAAATGACCATAGACCAAGTTTGTGATTTTTAGTTGGTAACATGTCACATAAGACAATATTGTGCGCAGGTTTCATATTTTTTTTGTTTTTTTAATTAATGGTGCTCATTTGACCTCGATCGTGCCAGCTAGAGTTTTTTCATGAAAATGACCATAGACCAACTTTAGTGTTTTTCCTCGTTAATGTGTCTTATAAAACGACGAACGGCGAAGGTTTCATATTTTTCGATTTTTTTTAAATTAGTTATGCTCAGTCAAAGCTTTCGTAACCCTATTGACCAGCTCAAAACCCCTCTAAAATCCGCGGGGTTTCGCCTAACCCTAGCTCTGAACGTCAGCCGTCCGATCATACCCTGGCGCCAAGCGACAGCACTCAGATGTGGTCTTCTAGAAGGACTGGATGGGCAGGCTGCGTGCAGGCTCCAGGCCGTTGGATCACAAGGACGGATCTGCATCGTTGGATCGTGGGGCAATCCGCGAGAGGCGATCCTGTTGGTTGTGCTCGGCTGCTCGCCCACCACTGATTCGTTGCAAAAAAACGTTGTTATTGGGCCCAAAAGGAAACCAAACTCTGTTTGGGCCATTGAATTGCGTCGTTTTTTGTGAACGTGTTGGCTCTGTTTTTCGTGAACGTGTTGGCTCTGTTTTTTTTGCATCGTTTGAAATTACACATCAATTGACATTGCATAGAAAATTTAGTTCTTTTTGTTCTATACAAATGCAAAATGACCAAATTTATAAGGGCTAAATTTATTTTATCATGCAAAATGGCCACAAACTATTGAAAAATAGGTCATTTTGCATTTGTATAATGGCCACAAGCCCTCTATCTTTTTTTATCATGCAAAATGACCAAATCTTTTAATTTATTTTTATCATGCAAAATGGCCACAAGCCCTTCAAAAATTGTCTCTTTTTGTTCATAAAATATATATATATATATATATGACCATGGTTTCCCACGCGTGCAATTAGCTTCTTTTTCTTCTTCCTTTCAAACCACCGTTTCCCACGCGTGTACACTCCCGATGCTGCGGTGGGTTTGACAAACGGGCTACTAACTTCACATTTGACCCAGTTATTGCCACGGCCAAATAACACGTAGCACTTCGGCTATTTAAGCCAAATTCTACCTCTGTCATCTCTCACCCTCTGCCTCTGCCATCTCACACCCTCTGCCTCTGCCATCTCTCATCCATCTGCCCTTCTTGCTCTTCGACCCCTTCTCCTTCTTCTGCACATCCCTCAGCCATGCAGTACACCGGACCAACCTACCGCTTCCCACCCACCGTGCCGAAGAGGCTCTACCCTACCGGCGTATACGTTGATCGCACACTACGTGTGTGGGCGATATCAAGGCTGAGGACCGCAAGGAACTTCACCGAGTTCTTCCTCGCGTCCGGCTACCACCACCTCCCGAGGGGATCTCCAACGATGTTCTGCGTCGAGGAGGTCATCCAAAACCGGGTGGTGGTTGCTCTCCTTGACCACTTCACCAACACATTCGACGCCTTTTACCTCCTCGGCCTGGTGTTTTGGTGTGGTTCCGAGTTCATCGCTTTCACCACCCACAACATGTTCACGGAGTACACCAACATCTTCCCCACCTCGACGCGCATGCACACTCTTCCGTACCCCATCGACAACGCCCCGGAGGAGCAGTGAAAAGGGCACCCGGAGGAGGAGCGAGGTGGAGAAGGCGGTGGCTAGGGTTCTAAACCCTCTATCTTTTCTTTAGTCTATGTTATGTTAAGTTGAAATTGAACTATGTCGGAGTTGCTATGGGCTTGTTGGCTTAAGTTTTCTATCTATTATCTTATTAAGTTCTTCCTAGTTTGAACTATGTGATCGTGCTATGGGCTTGTTGGCCCTATCTACATACTGGGACTACATATTTGTTGATTGTTTTCTTAGAGAGCTCGGCTTGTTAGTAGGGTTCCCTTGTTAGTAACCACCTAGTGCATGCATGCAAGCTTTGTTAGTAGGGATGAATGAGTAGAGCTAAGCAAGGGAGTGGCTCTTTTTTACACAAGCCACAAATATGTAGCCACCTAGCTAGAAGAGAGGAACCAGCGGCAGTGACCATCGCTGCATCCGTGGCGGCTGGCGTGCAAGAAAGCTGCTCGGTGAGTGCATCGTGGCGGACGCATCAGCGCATGCAGGCTTGGTCGGCGCATCATGGGATCGTGGCATCGGCGCATGTAGGCAGGCTTTGTTGGGTGCATGCATAGCAGGCTTCTATCCTGGCGGCGCGCGCAGATGTTTAATGCAAGGGACGGCCCAACGAAACCACGGCCCAATGGTCGAACATCGACACCACCCAACACGGCCCCACTTGTCAGGTCGAACGGACGACACAGTCCAGCGTGGCCCCACTAGTCAGAGTTAACGGTCAAGCCTTTGACCCGACGGCAACGTCCGTTGTGCCCAGTTATGAGGGTTTTTGGCAAGGGAGTGGGGAAAATTTAGCAAAAGTTAAGAGCGCGGGGATGAATGAGTAGAGCTAAGGAACCAGGGGCACATATGTAAAAATCCCTTTTTTACACCATTGTTTGCGATTAATGCATCGCACACAGTTTCGTCAAAGGGTCTCTTATCGTAGTGTCGCGTTAGCAGCAACCTGCAGTAGTGGATCTATCAAGAGTTCGTACTAAAATAACACCAAGTTATTCTTTCCGATCGATCTATCAAGAGTTTGTACTAAAATAACACCAAAGAAAATTCAAATTCATAATACTCAATCCAACACAAAGAACCTCAAAGAGTGCCCCAAGATTTCTACCGAAGAAACAAAGACGAGAACATGCATCAACCCCTATGCATAGATTACCCCAATGTCATCTCGAGAATCCGCGAGTTGAGTGCCAAAACACATACCAAGTGAATCAATATGATACCCCATTGTCACCACGGGTATTCATAGCAAGACATACATCAAGTGTTCTCAAATCCATAAAAGTATTCAATCCGATAAGAACGAAATCTCAAAGGGAAAACTCAATTCATCACAACAAGATAGAGAGGGAGAAAGACCATATGATCCAACTATATTAACAAAGCCCGCGATACATCAAGATCGTGCCATCTCAAGAACACGAGAGAGAGGGATTAAACACATAGCTACTGGTACAAACCCTCAGCCCCAAGGGTGGACTACTCCCTCCTCATCATGGTGGCCGCCGGGATGATGAAGATGGCCACCGGTGATGATTTCCCCCTCCAACGGGGTGCCGAAATGGGGCCTAGATTGGTTTTTCGTGGATACAGAGGCTTGCGGCGGCGGAACTTCCGATCTAGGGTTATTTTGGGGGTTCTGGAATATTTGGAAATTTATAGGGCGAAGAGGCGGTGCGGGAGGCCACCGAGGTGGGCACAACTCTGGTACTTCTTTGGCCCATCCTGGGTCTTCTGGTCCATAAAAATTCTCCAAAAAATTTCGCTGCGTTTGGACTGTGTTTGATATTGATTTCCTGCGAAGTAAAAAATAAACAAAAAACAACAACTGGCACTGGGCACTATGTCAATAGGTTAGTCCCAAAAATGATATAAAGTTGCTATAAAATGATTGTAAAACATCCAAGAATGATAATATAACGGCTTGAATACTTCATAAATTATAGATACGTTGGAGACGTATCATGCTCCAAGCGAATTTTGATTTAAATAAATGATTTACGGTGGCACAGTAAGTTGGAATGGTCCAGGAAAGTTACTGTGGTGAATTCTATAACAGAAGGCTGAGTATATTGCCACTTTAGAAGCAACAATAGAGAGTAATGAATGAAAGGTTCATTTATGAACTTGGCATGGTTTCTAGATAATTGTGCAAATAGAACACTGTTCTCAGATAGTGGTTCTATATCTCAATATAATCAAAGGTCTTACCAATGATTCAATATATACTAAGCTTGTTTCACAAAAATTATGAATTTATGTGAAAGCATGACGGATGCATTGAAATGCAAATGATACACATGGATCTAAAGTTGTCAGTTTCGATAAGACGAAGTCTATACCACAAGCATAACATGGACTGACGCCGGATTGCCATTGATGTAAAAGTTAAAAGTGCTAACTAGATTATTAACTCTAGTGCAAGTGGGAGACTGTTGAAAATATGCCCTAGAGGTAGTAATATTTGTATTATTATATTTCCATATTCATAAATTATAGAGTTTATATTTCATGCTATAACTGCTATGATCCTGGAATATGCGATTCAGTGGAAAACTCATATGCACTTGCGGAATAATAAACGGTTAAATAAAAAGGTTCCTAGTCTTGCCTCTAGGACTAGCTCAAGTGTTGTTGGTGATCACATTTCCAGATCTTAGGATATCATTTAAAGTGTTAAACAATAGTCCTAAAACAACTTTCAGATTATGATGTTGGAAGAACGATCATATTGAATCGACCCAAACTTGTTTGTTGTGAATTGAATTAATATCATATGTATTCAATTGTCATAACACAGAGTGTTAACGTGTGATTTTGCTCCTTAGACCATGTGAGCATCGCGGTCACTTCTTACTGTACGGTGAGCTTTGGGGTTGCTCAAACATCACCTGTAACACGGTGATCATAACGACAACTTATAGGTTCATCGGAAAGTTTCACAAGTGGCCAGATAGCTAAGGAGTGGGATTTGCTCCTCCGATGATGGAGAGATATTTTTAGGGCCCTCTTGGTGTGACGACATTGATCATCGTCTGGCCAGACACACGTGAATTCATCACGAGGATGCTGGAACACAATAACGAGAAAGAAGAACAAAACCGATAATGAGGATTTCGGTATAGCGAGCATAGTGATAACTCAGGAGGATACCGATGCATCCCGGATTTTATGAAGTATTGCGAAGCAAAGGGAACATCACAGGATAACCAAAGGTTCACTCGAATATCATTCGTGTACTCATATGGACCGATACGGACGTCCACGATCCTGCTGCCGGTCATTGAACGAACGGTTTCGTTCATGTCTATGAGTTACCGAACCTATGGGGTGACAAGCTTAAGGAAATCATGATCTGCTGAGCGTTAGTAGTGTGGGGGTCATGAGAATATATTTATGGAATTATTTCATGAATATTCGGAATAGTTCCGAGAGGATCCGAAAGCGTTTCGGGGTCACCGGAAGGGTTTTAGAGTGTATCGGGTAATACCGGGTATTACCGATAAATTATATATAGGTGTAAAATGTTTTTGGAGATGTTAAAAAATATATATAATGGTCTAGAAGTATTTAAAACATTTCATATTTGATTTAAATATCAATGGGCCTAAAAAGGCCAAGTGATGGAAGACCATTTGGGCCACTTGGGCCCAATAGGCGTGGCGCCCCGTTCTCCCCATTGAAAGGGGAGAGGGAGGCCGAATTGGAGGGAGAGTCCTCCACTCCTCCTTGGCTGGCCAAGGGAGGGTATTTTCCCTCCCTCTTGTGGCGCGCCCTCTTTCCTCCTAACCTATATACACTTGAGGTATTAGCCCTTTTCTACATACAAGTTTAGGAGCCTCCTTTAGTTCTTGTTCTAGTTGGTCCTAGTTGACTAATTAGAGCGTGGCTAATCCTCTTGTCCTCATAATTAGAAGCCCTGTGTGGTTCTAATCTCCTCCCTCTAATTCTCCGGCGACGATTAGTTCTGGACGGCGAAGCGCTGCTGAATCATAAAGGCCGCACGCTTGGAACCAAGTAGAGAGGCCATGCTTTCAGTCTTTAGTTAGAGGGACTATTCGTGGGCGGTATGAGGGATCTTTCATCGACGGTTCGAGGGACACCAAGTACCATCTACACCGACATGTTCTTCTTTCGCTGCAAGTCGGTGACGGTAATGATCGTGATCCCAACCCGTAATGCATCTTCATATTGATCTTGGGTGATCGTAGGTGCGATTTTTTTTGTTTTCTACTATGTTTCCCAACAGAGAGAAGACGAGTACAATGAGACCTGACAGGCGTTGATCTCGGCCGATGCGCCGCTTCAATGCCGACCCCTATGCGATGTCGCTTCTACTCTGGGTCGACATGAATGCAGCGTTGGCCGGCATAAATGTGCGGAACTACTTTGCGGTGGAATGGGCGCAGGCGAGGGAGTGGAACTGCTTTGCGGTGGAATGGGCGCATGTGAGGGAAAGGGTTTGGGTGAGAGCAGGGCGTCAGACGCGTGCGTGGCAGCGGCCCGAACGCCCGCAAAGCCCCCCTCCCCCTCCTTGCGGTTTGCTTCCAGTTTGCGGGGAAAAAACGAACGTCCGGACCAATCCGCGAAAGGATGGAGTACCGCATTGGGGCAAAACATGTTCTAACCATCCTGTCCGGATGGATGCAGACGGTTTAAAGGTCAACGTTGGAGATGCCCTAAGGTTTACATCATTTGTTATGTGTTGGAGATGCTCTGAGGTCGCTGAATATGCGAGGACTCAGTTACGTTCTCGTTGTCATCTTGGGGGTTTCATGTACAAAAAGGGATGGCATGCTTGTATTTTTCAGTATTCTTTGGGTCTTCTATGTAGTGTTATAAAAGTTTATTTTAACACAATACAAACTTAGACGCTCAACATTCACACATACATACACTAATTTCAATGAGCGCATACACGCACATCCTACCTCTATAAGCACACATCTTCTTGAGATTGACGAAGTCGTCACAGACATCTTCGTAGTCGACGGAAACGTCTCCTTGCATAAATCAAAGAAAAAAGGAGCACCAGTGTCAATCTAGAACTTAAACTCTGATGGGCTGAGTATATCACTGTCCTCCTATAACCATCCAACTATAGGTTGGTTCTCGGCATTACAAAGCTTTTGTTGCAATAAATTCCGGCTTCTAGGATCTTCCATCCCTACCCGATGTTTAATAAAAACAGGGAAAATACAGAAAGTACATTTCTACACCCAGGGGCAAATGCTCCTGGTATGAACAGTAAAAATAGAAAAAATATTCAAAAAATTCTGAATTTTTTTGTGACATACTTTCACAAATGTTTGTTGCGCATGCAAAATTTCATCGCGAAATCACATTGGTGGAAGGCGTGCCAAAAAAACAAAATCAGAGCACCAAAATGCTTTTCTAAGTAACATTTTTAGAGCATCGATTTTTACACACCTTTCACCAATGTGATTTTGCGATGAAATTTTGCATGCACATCAAACATTTGTGAAAATATGCCACAAAAAAATTCAGAATTTTTTGAATTATATTTTAAATTTGTTGTTACTGTCATACCAGGAGCATTTGCTCCTTGTGTAGAAACTCCACGTCCGGAAAATACCTCATTCAATGTAGTTGTTTTCCTGAACTCCTTGCTGCAATATATGTTTTTATGTCAAATCGGTGCCATAACTAATCCAGATTTGTAACTTTGTACCATATGCAGATCTTGGCCTAGTATGCATCACCTGTCTAAAATTGCACGTACCGTTCTTATAATATAGATGTGCAGTTTTTGCTTTTCGTACGTGTGGCATAACTCATTTTGGCACGTACCGTTAGGTAAGCTGAATTGCCAGCTTCCAAGTCCAGTTTTCTCGTACTGAATGCCAGAGCCACGCCATCCAAGACACTTGGTACGCAGCATTAGTAATAGCAATCGTTTAAAGAGAAAAAAAATTGGTCGTCGTAGCAAAATACTACAGTAAACACTGCTCTTCACTTTGTTCTGGCATACAGAAGGTTAACGTGTATTTTTTATATATCATTAATTTAACTAACGAGGTCTAAGTTATATGTAAAGAATATACCATTAGAAAGTTGCTTCATACTGAAATTGCCTTTTACACGCCTCGGAAATAGGACGCATGAGTTTGAACTTGAAATTTTGCATGTATATAGGACATTACCCTTCTAACATATTGTGTTTTTGGGGATAATCTTTGTCTGCTATCAAAATACGGTTTTCGTTGAGTTTTCACCACCATATGGATTTGACCAAAAGTTCACAACCATAACTCATGGTCTCATGCTGAAAGAACAATCAAACTTGCATGTTTAGTTTGTCTAAGAAAATATCCTACCAAAGTTTCGATATCACAAGAAGAATTGATTTTGTTTGGAATGGTTGCCAAATACACACACTTCCACATTTAATCTAGACATTGCATACTTGCACTAATTGACGACAGTGTTGTCTTCATTTTTGTTTCTAACGAGCATAGGAGTATGTATCTTTCAACCCATCCAGAAAAAATAAAAATGTAGAAACCGAGTAGGATGCTAACACGTACAATCAATTTTTGCATGCAAACATAATTGATTCAAAGCCCCTAGCGGGTTATCTATCCTCTGGCGGCTCTGAACCGCTGAGAGTATCTTCATTCCAATCCCTGCCTCCCTCGCGTTCTCGCCCACATTGGAGCCTCTTGCCCTAGCGTTGGTGGCACTGGATCTTTGTGCTAGTTGTTTGATGTTGCCCCTTGTCCGATCACGGGCGACTGAGGCGAATAAAAGCGGGGTGTCGAAGGACCTCCATTGAAGAATTGCTGGAACATCTGACCCCACATGAGGAGGATGCATACAAGTTCATCTGGGAAGAGGAGATCAGCGACCCACCTAATAAGGCAAAGTGGCTAGCAATACCTAAAGTCCACGCCTTCAGAGGATTTAGTAATATGGCTTTTTTGTGGCTATGCGACTGACATGGTATCTAGTCAATGAGATGATCTGGAGAAGGATTGAAGAAAATCTCTTTACTGTTTAGTTCGCATGCGAGGGTAATTAGAATAAAGCTACTAAAAAAGGGTCATGACTGTTTAGGAATCAGGCTTTGTTGATTGAAGAGTATGACAGATTCTTAAACCCTAGAATATAATAAAGATTCTGGATAAGTTGACAGTAAAATTTCTGGATAAATCAGGCTTCGTTCGTCACGTAGGACCTGGAACGGACTACGTATGACAAATTTTATGATAATCACCATAATATTTTGAATTTCCACCTAAGGAAGTGTTAACAAATTCTGGAACTGGGCTGAAAAAATGCGATGAATGTTGTTCTTCAACCTTTGAGGGTAAAAAGTCCAACTTAAAAGAAGGCTCATCCAGGGCTCCTGGCGCATGCACTGCGATGAAAACATGTGCCTTTGCGAATGGTTTGGCCCTTAGAGACATGCTACCGGGAACCTGGTGCGACGCGTGTCCACACTATATGATGGGCACAATTTCATTAGGACGGAAATTCAAGAAAACCTGGTGAGGATATACATTTTCTTCCTATTTTGCAGCGACATCAATCTTGATCGTTCCTTCATGAGGCTCCACCCAATATGCATAAGGTAAATCATACAAAGGGATATCAACCTGGGGTGATACTTTTATCTTCATAATGTTTCAACGAACCCAAATCCTTGGAAGCTCCATTGAAAGTCGTTCACATATTGTTCAAAAAGACAACTGACATCCCAACTGAGGCCTTCCCATCACTAAAAATAACATTATTTCTCAAGTGTCATGCCCTGTACTACAACAACAACAACAACAACAATAATTTTGATCGTTCATTAACATTAATCTTATCCAATAAGTGAAGAGACAAATCCGGGACATCTTGGTTTATTAGATCCTCTCTAGGTAAGTTCCAAATGTTACGGGCTACTAGGTGAAGCATACAGACTTTTGGACACACAATCAGAGCATGCAATATGTCCTTCTCAGCCGATCTACATATAAATACATCCACTACAAAAGATTTGATGAGGTCATAATCTAGGCATTTGGACCGCTAGACTATTGGTGACCGCTCTCTAAGTGAGAACTCTCAATTTAAAGGGGGCATTAGTATTCTAAATGAGGTTCCAAATATTCATAAACCCATCCACTGTGTCACTTCACTTGTATAAGAGCTTCTCTAGCCGAGTCGCCATATTGACACAATCGCCATAATAATCGTCATTCTGACGATTTTGATCAAAAAATGCATTCTAGCATAGTTATCTTATGCCATCTGATCGTCATAATTTATGAAGCGCCCTTCATATTTGGCCTCTCAGACTTCATATATAACAATTTAGGGCTACCTATTTAAGCGCACTCCATATGGCAGTTGTGTGCGGTTATGTATCGTGGAAAAGAAACTTCAGGTGATACCCTACCTCACATTAGTTTTTTATTTTAATTAAAGAAAATGATGCCTCATTGACATATGGTCCCATAGTTATGAAGGCTGCATTTTGGCAACATATAACTGGGCACAACCTCCTGGCCTTCATAAAGCGCTCCAATATAACAACACTGTTGGAGCTATGTAAGATCTATCTACCTCGATCTAGAAATTCATGAAGGTCAACAAGAAATTCGAGCTACAATTCAATTAGAGGAGGAAGGGGATCAACTTTCTCACACACGCGGGCCTCACACACCACCCATGCCAAGCCACAGCCTCCAGCCATTCCGTTCCTCCTGTCCAACACACACACACACACCCCACCTAAGTAATTAAGAGCTAGTACATCCCATAGACCATTCTCGGCCGACTAGTCGAGCCGGCAGGCGAGACTTGTGGATCGGCTTGCTGTTTGAATCCTTCTTCATTTCCCGCTCTGCATCCAAGTCGCTGACAATCCCTCCCTGCTGAGTAACGGCTTGTCCCCAAGCCGGTGCATGGGGGAAGAGTTGCTTGACATAGTACAGATCTTCCCAAGTGGTGAGATCCGAAGCGTTGTTGCTCCACTGAACAGGAACCTTTGCCAGTGATTTACCTGCTCGCTGAACAACACGACGCTAGAGGATCTTCTTTGGCACTTGTACATGAGCTTCAGGAGATGGTATGTGGGCAGAAACCTGACAGTCCGGCTTGAGCACTTTTCACATGAGAGAAACATGAAAAACAGGATGCGCCTTGCTTGAAGTGGGTAAAGCAAGACGATAAGCAACCTCTCCCACTTGTTCCAGAATAGTGTAGGGCCCAAAGAACTTGAATGCTAACTTGTGGTTAGGGCGGGGAGCCACCAAAGCCTGAACATAAGGTTGGAGTTTCAGGAAGACTGCATCCCCGACAACAAAGCTTCGTTCAGAATGGTGCTTGTCAGCTTGCGACTTCATATGCCGCTAAGCATGAAGAAGGTGCTGGCACACTGACTCCAGTATCACGCGCCGCTACTCAAGCCACTGGTGCAAATCAAAAGATGCCACTGTAATATCAGAGTCAATACCAAAGTGGTGCGGATGATGCCCATAGATGATTTCAAAAGGGGACAGACCTGTAACTGAGTGCCAGTTAGTGTTGTACCAATACTCATAGAGGAATAATCATTTGGACCAACGGGAGGGATGGGCACTTACGCGACAATGGAGGTAGCATTCAATCTGCTCATTAACTCGTTTGGTCTGCCCGTCGGATTGGGGATGATGAGTTGAGCTCATTCGTAATTGTGTCCCTTGAGTGTGTTAGAATAATTCCTTCCATAAAGAGTTAGTGAAAATACGATCTCTGTTAGATACAATTGACAGGGGCATACCGTGCAGTTTGTAGACTGAGTTGAGGAAAGCCTCAACCACTCCTTGAGCTGTGAAAGGCTGGTGCAACAGAATAAAATGTCCATACTTATATAACTTGTCAATGACCACCAAAATACAATTGTATTACCCAGAGGAGGGGAGCCCTTCTATAAAGTCCATGGTGACCATCTCCCATGGCATCTTGGGTACAGGTAGCGGCTGCAGAAGGCCAAGGTATGGAATCCTCTTGGGTTTGGCTTGTTGACAGGTAAGACACTACTGAACAAAGTTCTTCACCATGGTTTTCATACGGGACCAACGGAAAAATTGTTCGATGCGCGTGTAGGTAACTGGAAAACCGGCCTGAAGAATTTTGTTGATCAACTCAATATCTTGCCCCACCCAGATATAGTTAGCCTTACATATTAGCCCATTTTTCAGAGAAAATTTGCTCTCAGTAGTGTCATGTGTAGCTAATTGCTGCAACAATTTCTGACAGAAAGGGTCCTTGGCATAACTGCTAATAATATCAGACAACCATGCGGGCCGAGCAGATGAAATGTGGTGTAACTCCACTGAATCATGTGGACGATGGGACAGAGCGTCAGCGGTGCTATTTTTAGAGCCTTTTTTATAGATGATCTTATATTGCAGACCAAGCATCTTGGTCAGAGCCTTTGGCTGCCAACTAGTGTGCAGACGCTAATCTTCCAAATAGGAAAGGCTGCATTGCTATGTCTGAATCATGAACTCATTCAAGATAAAATATTGCTGCCAATTCTAAACTGCTAAAAGAATGGCCATGTACTCTTTCTCGTACATAGAGAGCGAACAATTTCGAGGCCCCAACGCCTTGCTGACAAACGCCAAAGGGTGCCCCTCTTGCATCAACACAACCCCTATGCCCACATCACATGTGTCCATCTCAATCACAAAAGATTTCTAAAAATTAGATAAGGCCTAAACAGGAGCCTAAAGCCTTTTTGAGAGCCCGAAATGCATCTTCTTCCTGGGAATACCAGTGAGAAACAACCCCCTTCTTCAGAAGTGCTGTTAGAGTTCTGCAAATAATTCCATAATTTCTTATAAACTTATGGTATTAGCCCGCTATACCAAGGAATCCATGGACCTCCTTGGCATTAGTAGGAGTAGACCAAGTTTCAATCGCTGAAATCTTGCTAGGGTCAGCCGCTACGCCCAATCCACTAATGACATGCCCAAGGTAACCAATCTGTCTTTGCACGAAGGCACATTTTGACATTTTAACTCGCCATTGGTGCTCAGACAACAGCTTGAGAATAGATGCTGCAAATGGAGCTCAAAAGAGGCACTATAAACCAAAATGTCATCAAAGAAAATGAGTGCATAGTGGCGGAGAGCAGGAGAAAGTGCAAAATTCATGGCAAATGGGAAAGTGTTGGGGCCGCCAGCCATACCAAAAGACATTACTGTGAATTCACAATGACCCATATGAGTTTGGAAGGCCGTTTTGTACTCTTCACCAGGGGCAAGCCAAATCTGATGGTAACTAGATCATAGGTCAAGTTTGGTAAACCAAGTGGCACCTGATAGTTCATCTAATAGCTCATCGATGACCGTAATAGGGAATTTGTTTTCTGGGTCATGGCATTCAAATGACGATAGTCAATCACGGGGCGCCATGAACGATCTTTCTTCTTGACCATCAGTAACGGAGAAGAAAACAGGTTGTTGCTCGGTTTGATCACACCACTATCGAACATGTCCTGAATTTATCACTTGACTTTAGACTTCAAGGCAGGTGGAATCCTGTAAGGACGCAGAGTAACAGGACTAGCACTAGGAACCAGAGGGATGGTGTGATCATAAGGACGATGCGGAGGCAGCTCAGTGGGTGCTTCGAAACTATGCTCGAATTGGTCCAGGATACGTTGGACAGCAGGGTCAACCGGTTTATTATCCATAGTTAGAAGAGAGGAAATTTCCACCACAGTGAGCTCCGGAATGATTGCTGCATTACCCAACAGTGTGATAATTTCACCATTGTGACAAAGGACAACCAATGACATTCCCAATCAATAGTGATAGGGCTGTGAGAAGCCAGCCAATCGAGTCCCACAAAGCCGGTCATAACTATCCCAAGGGAAATATACTAAAGTCACTAATTTATGGCCAGACAACCACACGTAGTTGACAATATTACTGTTGCAAATGATAGTATCCCCATTGGCAATTTTCACTCTGATCTTGGGCATGGGAATGACACCCTGCAACTCAGAGGACGAGGCAACATCGAGGAATGAGTGCGTACTACTAGAGTCCACAAGAAAGGTTAGGTTGCGCCCTTGTAACTGCACTCTGAATTTCATAGTTCGTGCAGCCAATTCAGATTTTTCACCAAGAGCTGCAGCAGAAATAGAGATCATGTGAGCTTCAGACATTTGATCACAGTCCTCTGTCCCGACAATTCATAATTCTGAAGAAACTGAACCATCTCTTGAATGACATGAAGCTGCACTTCTTGCTTGCATTGATGCTCACGACCCCATCTCTCACCACAAATAAAACAGAGGCCCTTGGCCTTACATGTTGGGGAATGAAGCATGGAAATCAAAAAATTCCTACGAACACCCAAGATCTATTTAGGAGAAGCATAGCAGCGAGAGGAGAGAGTGTGTCTATGTACCCTCATAGACCATTAAGCGCAAGCGTGTATCACGCGGTTGATGTAGTCGTACTCGTCACGATCCAAACCGATGAAGTACCGAACGGGCGACACCTCCGTGTTCAGCACATGTACAGCTCGATGACGTATCCTCCCCCTTGATCCAGCAAGCAAGGGAGGAGAAGTAGATGGGATAGCCGGCAGCACGACGGTGTGACGATGATGGTGGTGGAGTGATTCTAGCAGGGCTACGCCAAGCGCTACCGAAACAACGAAGACAGAGGAGTTACGAAGAACGGGAGAGAGAGGTGGGCCAAGGGCTTGTGTGTCCTCTTGGGGGCGCCCCTCCCCTCTATATATAGGTGGAAGGGCGTGGTGGCCAGCTCTCCAAGCCCTAGGGGCGCACCAAGGGGGAGTTGGACTCCTAGTCCAGTTCCCTCCTTTTCCATACACAGGTGGACTTTCCACCTCTCCCAAGCCACATGGGCCTTGAGGGACTTGTGGGCCTGGCCCAATAAAGCCAGGGCACCTCTCCTTAGCCCATGCTGGCCCTTGGGACTTGGTGGAACCCTTGGTGGACTTCTGGACTCCTCCGGAAGTTTCCAGAACCTTCTGGAAGCTTCCCGGTACAATATCGAAAAACTAAAACTTTTTCCGGAACCCTGAAAGCAACTTTCCATATATAAATCTTTATCTCCGGACCATTCCGGAGCTCCTCGTGACATCCGGGATCTCATCTGAGGCTCCGAACAACATTCGGTCACCAACATGCATATCCCAATATTACTCTAGCGTCACCGAACGTTAAGCATACAGACCCTATGGGTTCAAGAATCATGTAGACATGACCGAGACACCTCTCCGGTCAATAACCAATAGCAGAACCTGGATGCCCATATTGGTTCCTACATATTCCACGAAGATCTTTTATCGGTCCAACCACAATCCCATAGACAATTCCCTTTGTCCGGCAGTATCTTACTTGCCCGAGATTCGATCATCGGTATCTCCATACCTAGTTCAATCTCATTAATGACAAGTCTCTTTACTCTTTCTGTAATACAAGATCTCGTGACTAACTCATTAGCCACATTGCTTGCATGCTCTTTACCATGTTGTATTACCGAGAGGGCCCAGAGATATCTCTCCGTCACACGGAGTGACAAATCCCAGTCTCGACCATGCCAACCCAACAGACACCTTCAGAGACACCTGTAGAGCATCTTTATGATCACCCAGTTATGAAGTGACGTTTGATAGCACACAAGGTATTCCTCTGGTATCCGGAAGTTGCATGATCTCATGGCCTTAGGAATAGATATTTGACATGAAGAAAGCTATAGTAATAACTCAAGTGATACGATCGAATGCTAAGCTTACGGTTGGGTCTTGTCCATCACATCATTCTCCTAATGATGTGATCCCGTTATCAAATGACAACTCATGTCCATGGTTAGGAAACCTTAACCATCTTTGATCAATGAGCTCTAGTAGAGGCTCACTTGGGACATAGTATTTATTTATGCATTCACACTTGTATTTAAGTTTCCGGTCAATACAATTCTAGCATGAATAATAAACCTTTATCACGAACAAGGAAATATGATAATAACCAATTCATTATTGCCTCTAGGGCATATTCCAACATTACAGTACGCACACAATGCTCCCCACTTGTCCTCGGAGTTCGATTGTCTGACAGGTTCAGTAACATGGCGCCCATCAGACACCCTGTTGATAGGTGCAGGAATTGGTGGGGGAGGAAGTGGTAGAGCAATAGTTTGACGTGAGGGAGCCAGAGAGGAGCTAGAACCACTGCCAAACCCCGGTTCTTCATGCAAAATGGCCAACTGGTAAGCTGTATCCAAGTATGTTGGTTGCTGAATACTCATTGCAAGGCGTATTGGAGGTTTTAATCCTTCCATAAACCTGGTCACATAGTGAATTGTATTGGAAAATTCTTCATATGCCGCCAGCTCATCATAGAGATATGAAAAGCGTTCCACATAATCTTCTACTGTACTAGTTTGGCAGATGTTTGAAAATTTATGCAGAATCGTTTGATGCAAATCGCGACCAAAACGAGACTGATACAAGCGACAAAATTCTTCCCAACTAATCTGTGGCACACGCCTGTGAACTGATTCGAGCCAACGAGCGGCATCCCCTGCGGACAGAGAGGTAGCATATGAAATCCACATAGATGAAGGTGTACTCTATAGCCTGGAATAATGTTCACACCTAGACTCCAGAGCTTAGGATATGATCCATCAAATTGTGGGAGTTCAATTCGAGGGCCCGATCCAAACACATCGGAAGAACTCTGATGAAGATTCTCAATGGAACTGAGTGGCACACGAGGAGATGGTAGGTCAATCTGCATACCTCGAGCAGGTGGAGGAACATAGAGCCGCTGACCTAAACTCTTGTGCTTGTTGTCAGAACGAAATCCTTCAGAACGAAGAAACACCTACAGATGCGCTTGGAGAAGTAGTCAAGGTGCCCTTGCCTGAATCAACGGGAGCTGAGGCGCAATCTAAACCGCTACAGAGCTCGTCCAAATCGACCCCAATGGACAGTTTGACCTCATCGATCCGACCAGATAGTTGCTCTAGTTTGGCGTCAAGCTTCAAGATAGCTTGCGTGGTGGAATCGGCGTGGTCGCGGAGGCTCTTGTTGAGAGCCAGATCAAAGTCGGCACGCATCATCTCATAGATCACCCTAGTCTCCGGTGGAATTTGTGCCATCACCGCCGCGCGCTTTTGGTCGGCGAAGTGGGTGTGACGGAGGAGGCGGGGAATTTTTTGCGAACGAATGGCTCTGGTGCCAGATTGTAAGATCTATCTACCTCGATCTACAAATTCATGGAGTTCAACAACAAATTCGAGCTACAATTCAATTGGAGAGGAGGAAGGGGATAAGCTTTCTCACACACACACGCCTCAGATGGCACCCATGCCAAGTCACGGCCTCCAGCCGTTCTGTTCCTCCTGTCCAACACACACACCCCAACTAAGTAATTAAGAGCTAGTACGGACCATAGACCATTCTAGCTAGTCAAGCCAGCAGGCGAGACTTGCGGATGAGCCTGCTGTTTGAATCCTTCTTGACAGAAACATAAGGGAAGTTCATCAAAAAAGATATCTCTTCACCGCCCCCCTCGCGTCGCCTCCGTGAGGCGACCGAGAGGGCGACCATATCCTCCGCGCAAGCTCCCCCTCATCCTCTCCCCTGGTTCACCGCCACCACAGGGCATGGCCGGGAAAAGCCCGACCGGTGCCGCCGCGGCGGGGCCCTAGCGTCCTCCCACGCGACGGAGGCACCGGAGGCGTGCTCCCTCGAGCTGGAGTGTGGCACGGCGGTGGGCGCAACGGCGGGCGGGCATGGTGGCTGCGCGCGGTGATAGCGGCGCCGCGCTGGCTTGTGTTGCGTGGCGGGCATCAACGATGGCGGGGCATGCCTGGGCTACGATGGCCGGATCTGGTCGTCAGGCGACACGGGGTGCAGCGGCGTGGGTTGGAGGTCATCGCCCGGCCGGCTGGCGACGGCGGGTCCTACTTGCGGGTGGTCCTCTCTTTGGTCATAGTGGGTGTGGACGGCAGTGCGGGCTGGTCCAGATCCGACGGTGCAGCATCCGTGGTCTGGTTGGTGGCGCGGGGCAGCCCCCTGACTAGGGTTTGTGCTCGTGCGGGCCAGATTTGGGACCGAGGCGGATCGGGGTCTTCTCCGGGTAGGTGAGGTTTGGGCTCGGCCCGCGATGTACCAGTGAGTGTTGTCCTCGCGGGTGCAGTGCTGTGGTGGTGGTCCTGACACTGCGTACTCATCATGCCGTGTGGCACCGATGCTCTCGATTTGGCGTTGTGCAAGATCGGCTTGGCGGCAGCCGTTGGCAGTCCTTCGGTCGTGTCCCCAGGTCCACCAGGACTGGCTGGGGATACAGGCGTCGGCGTCTTCTACGGTGGAGGTGCTGACCTAGATCCGGGGACTGATGCCGAGCTAGGTGTGGAAGGACGGCCTTGTACCCTACCTGCCGGGGTTGGTGTGCCGTGTGGTGGATGGGTGGCGGGGTCTTGGGCCAGGGATGCCGGGACGGCGACCCCGGACGGCGGTCCCATGTTTGGCTCTCCGGCGGGCCTCGTGGCGGTGGTGGTGGCTTTTCTTCTTGGTCGTGTGGGCAGCAAGAGGTCTAGCGGCTGATGGCTCGGGCACGTCATTGTTGGCGGTGCCCGAATCTGGATCTGGGAGTCGGAACACGTCGCGTATGTCCTGGGTACCTCCGTGTGACATGGATGAGTTGCCGAGCGAAAGCTCTGCGCTTTGGCATGGCGACACTTGCGGGCGCCGCTATCTTCCTGAAGACGTCATTGTGGTTCTCGTCTCTATGTCCGGGCTCCGAGTGAAGACCTTATCCATTCTGGACTCGGCTGCGGCGATGCTCTGCGCCATTCTCCCTCCTGAGGGCGTTGTCACGGAGCCTAGGTGTGCTAGGGCGTGGCTTGACGTTGACCTCCCCTTGTTCTTCTTTGGTAGCATAGTCTCTGTGTAGTACCGAGATCCCAGGATCTGCTTTGTAAGAGGGCTATCTCTTCACTTTGTATCGTTCGGCCGTGTACTTTGGTTGTTGCTTTCTCTATAAAGCGGGGCGCGAGCCTGAGCCTGTTTCGAGGTTTGAATCCTTCTTCATTTCCCGCTCTGCAACAAGTTGCTCTAATCGACAGGACTCCATTTTCTTCGTTCTTGTCACAGCATAACATCGTTAGCAAAAACTATAAAAATATTTTTACGAAAATACCACCTGGCGAACATTCTCTGGGAAGGGGTGTCAAGTGGACTTTTAAAGGCATTTTTAGATGGTATAGGAGATGGCAAATTCTGTCCATTTTTTCGCAAACTTTCCTTCTTTCCAAAAGCTATCATGCGTCTCGGAAGAACTGTCATGGTCTATCAAGAAAACACCGGGACAAAACATTCAAAAATGTTTCCAACAAACGTTCTCTGGCTAGTGCGGTCCATATTTTTTAACTTCCCACCGACGAATTGCATTTTCTTCTTCTTTGATTTTTGTTTACACGCATGGAGCTAACGAAAAATGTATCCGAGGCACCATGCGGGCGAGACGACTCACGTGGCGCGCGACCGAGCGGGAGCGCTTTTTAAGTTGCGGCTCCGCGACTGCTAGTCATCCATGCTCCCGCTGCTCACTCCGCTAGTCCGCCTGACATCGCTTCCTGTGCCAAAGCCGACGCCTACAAAAGCAACAAGAAAAAGCTAAAGTAAAACCGTCCCACGGCCTCCCCCTTCCTTCCTTCGGCTCCTCCGCCTATCACGCCGACCCCAACTCCCCTCGTCCCATCTCAACCCCTTCCCTCAAATGAGATACCTCGTACTACCACAACTATAGTAGTATAGGAGGACTCGATCTGCCCACCGCCAGCTAGACCTTGGAATCGAGGAGCGAGCCGATCATGCCGCCGCAAGCCGCCGCCGCCTCGCCGCAGGGAGACTGCTGCCGCCACGGCCAGCTCCCCCGCTGGCACGGCGACGCCGGCGCCGAGGCGCTGCCCTTCTACGTGCCGCTGCGCAAGCGCCTCTCCGTGGACGGCAAGTCCCCGGCGCCGCGGATATGCATCTGGGAGTGCGACGGCGAGGCCGGCGACATCACCTGCGACATCGTCGCCGCGCCCTTCCGCCGCAGCTGCAGCGCCAGGATGACGATGCAGCCGCCGGCCCCCTTCTTCCGGACGATGACCCCGCCGCCGCCGAGGCCGCAGAGGGTGCTGGAGGAGGAGGAGGAGCAGCAGGAGGCCAGGAGGCCCGGGAAGGCCATCCGCAAGGGCCACCGGAGCTACGGCCTCATGCTCAACCTGCAGCTCGGCATAAGGCAATGCCAATTAACGCCCGCCCCCTGCCGCATTTTCCCTACTACTGCTACTACTTTTGTTTTAACCTCATTTTTCCTACTCCTCCATACACTTTGTAACATTGATTGTTGGCATGGACTTACTTATGGTGCAGTTACTCGGTGGGGAAGTCGTCGGCGCTGCCGTTCAAGAAGCTCTTGGCATCGGACTTCGACCCGCGGGAGAAGGTCTGGACGCGGTTCCCGCCGGAAGGCTCCAAGCTCACGCCGCCGCATCACTCAATCGATTTCCGGTGGAAGGACTACTGCCCTGCCGTCTTCAGGTGTACTGCCTTGCTTGCTGTTCTTGGCCTCGAGTTGAATTGCCATGTGTTGGATCTGTTAGGAATATGACAGGATCGTGGGGGATGTGGTTCTTGTGCATGAGTGGTGTATTGACTACTGTTGGGTGATGCCTTCAGGCACCTGAGGAAATTGTTTGGGGTTGACCCTGCGGACTACATGCTTGCAATCTGTGGCAACGACACGCTCCGGGAGCTGGCGTCCCCCGGGAAGAGCGGGAGCTGCTTCTTCATCACCCAGGATGATCGGTTCATGATTAAAACCGTGAAGAAGGCTGAAGTGAAGGTCAGTGAGCGATTTTCTTATTCAGTTATTCTGCTTTGATATAATAAGGCAGAGGGACGTGTATCCATCGAAATGAAGTTTGGACAAGTGAGTTATCATCTGGCAGCAGTATCACATTGTAATGTGCCTTCAAAATACACGTTGAGTCATTCATGTTTCTTAAATAATTTGGGTGCAACATTGCTCTTTTCTTAACGAAAGGAGTTCAAATTCGTGCTTGTTTCAGATTCCAGGTTCAGATTTTTTTTTCTGGAAAATATTGCAGTACTAATTGGCGATTTCAGCGTCGACTAAATATAATCTTGGTTCATAGGTTCTTATTAGGATGTTGCGGAGTTACTATGAACACGTTCGTCTGCATAAGTCCACCTTGTTGACAAGATTCTATGGCACGCATTGCATTAAGCAAGTTGGATGTCCCAAGGTAAGCAATAATCATGTGAAGATACATAACTCACTCCATTCCTGTAGCTACTTCTGAGTGCAATTTATTTGGCCTTGACCTTATGTCAATCTATACAACCATAGGTCCGGTTCGTTATAATGGGCAATTTTTGCTGCTCGGAGTATAAGATTCACAGGCGTTTTGATTTGAAAGGTTCCTCACATGGTCGGACTATCGACAAAACGGAGCGAAAGATTGACGAAACCACTACTCTGAAGGACCTCGATCTTGATTATGCATTTCGGCTGCAAAGATTTTGGTACGAGGAACTTATGAAGTGAGTTCCCCACTATGTTAACTACATTCAATGCAATTTCATGAGAACTATAAGACCGATCCTAAGTCTGACTCTTCAATGTAACATAGGCAAATTCAGATGGACTGCGTATTCTTAGAGACACAAGGAATTATGGACTACAGCCTACTGTTAGGAGTTCACTTTCGTAATGATTTGTCTGTGTCTAAGATAGGCCTCTCTCAGCCCATGGCTCTGCCAAGTAAGTTAAAATCATGGGTATTTGTTCATCTTTACACACCATGAATTATGATTTTACATACAGTTTTTCCCCTGGCCTGATAATTTACCAGATTTCATCTAATCTTAACTATCAGAATCTACTGGCAAAAGAAAATCATTTGAAGGCGGAGGCAATTTTTGTGAGCAATGCTTTATGGAAACAGGATGCAAAGAGAGGGATTTGATCACAGAATCCCGGTAAGCTATAAATTGCCACTCTTGCCATTCATAAGCAACCTATTGTTGAAATTCTGAAACAACCGAAATACCTAGCCAGGAGATTTCAGCAGTCAAGCTATTTTGATAAATTGGGTACCATGCCATGCATATATGGGATGCTTTTTCAGTAACGTTGACATCTAGTGCACATTCCTACTTTAGTTCCCAGACATAATGCTTCTCCACTAGGGTAAAGCAATACTTTCATGTCGTGTTTTTCTAAGCTATTTTTGTGCTCCCATCATGATCCTATACTTTGCTGCCCCCTTTGTTCCAAACCACATAGAGCACCATGGGGCCTTGCATGTTTGTTTAAGTCAAATGTCTGCAGCAAAGAGAACGGATAGGATGCCTGCAACTTTTCTTCAAGGGGAAATATATGTGCAACTTTAGCCATCGCCTCTTCACAATCTTGATTAACAATGTTGAAAGAAATTAAACATGGGGATTGATTTTTTTTCTTTTCTTTGGGTGGCTAATCCAACCAATGACTCGTCATATCAGGAGGCCATTTGTGCAGCTGGGCATGAACATGCCCGCCCAGGCGGAGCGCAGCTCGAAGAGAATGCTCGACAAGTTCCTTTTGAACGAGAGGCACCTGTTCATAGCCGCGCCGAGCGGGGGACCGTGTGATGTCTACCTCTTCTTCGGAATAATCGACATCCTACAAGACTACGACATAACCAAGAAGCTGGAGCACGCCTACAAGTCTTTCCAGGTCAACCCTGGCCGCATTTCTGCTGTGGATCCCAAGCTCTACTCGAGGAGGTTCCAGGATTTCATTCGCAGGGTGTTCGTGAAACAACAGCATTGAGGCTGAGAAGAATGCACAGGGTTAACTAACTTTTTACATCTGGTTGCATCATGAGATAGATCCATTGGTGAATGAAGCTCATGGCATGATGGCGTCGCTGATCCCGAGCATGCGCTGAAACAGTGCAGCTGGTGGGGGTGGTTTGGCTTTGGCCACCGTACTACTGGACGGTTCTCTTGTCCGAATAGGCGGCTGCAAGGAGATGCTAGTAGCTCTGCCGACAAGCATGCTGAAATCGGATGAATGAGGGAGCTAAACTACGGACATGCAAAGCTCCGTCTTTTGGAAGACTTGGGGGACTGTAAGTGCCTACTCCATGATTGCAGAGCTATGGCTCCAGATATTCCATGACTAGCTTAGCTAGCACCTGCCTCTGCTTTGTAGTAGTAGTGCTCTTTTGTAATTTGTTTCTTCCTTTTGCACCAACCAAGAACCCAATTTTTTTCTCTGGGATTCATTCTTGGTGTGATGTGCTGAATGCGGTTAGCACAGGAGTGGTCGAGTGGGAATCAATCAGGCCTTGTACATGTTCACATTGTCGTGTATATCAAGACAACTATTGTTGGACTGAAAACTGATGCACCTTGTCGAAATACAGAAAAAGGAACTAGGATGTCCATCCATCTCGCCTTCTTGCAGCTCTCACCTTTGCTTGCAGATTTTTTTTTTTAGAAAAGGAGGATGACCCCCGGCCTGCATCTGGGCGATGCAGCTGCAGATGGCCAATCTCAGCCGTCCGGCTGAATTTTCAGGAGGCGTCTCATTCGTGGTTCAGAGAAAAGAAGCTGCCCCCCTGTAGACATTGTTGCCCTCTTTGCAAGCATTTGCAGGAAGCTTATCTTCTGCTGTGACCACAGTCGACTAGAGAGGCAGTGCCATTTGCATGCACATCTGTACTACTACTACTGCCTGCGCCGCTGCCATTGTGGACTGACTGAAGCAAAAATAAAGTGGGAGGGAGGGGGAGGAGACACGCATCAAAAGGAGAGAAAGCGGGTGCAGGGAAGATGCTGGGACAGATCTGGTCTCCTCTCCTCATGCCATGTGTGGTGGTGTTCTTTTCTGCGCCTGCCTTCTCCTCCTCTCTCCATCACCTGACCTCTGTCTTTTTCCCTCTCTCTATCTACTTTGCTTTCTTCCATGGCAATGGCATGCCATGCCAAGGCCGTCCATTTCGCCTTCTCCATCCGTCCCGTGCTCTTTTCGCGTGCTTCGCTTTGCACTGCTCCTCCTGAGCTGGAGCTGCTGCTGTGCTCTTGTGCATGAGTGTGGTGTGGACTGTGGAGGGAGGAAGAAGACCAGGTGGAAAGATACCACAGGCAGGGCGATGCGTGCTGCTTCCACGCGTGACGCATCCTGTCCTGTCCACGGGCAGTGTCGTTATGCCAATATAGAGTCAGAGTCGGTGGTTAGGCAAATAGGTACTGTAGGTACGTACTAGGTCTTGTTTATCACTGCTCCCGTCGTTTGCACTTGTGATGTACTCGCGTCATTTTATTATTGGATCTCTGCGGTAAAGTAGAGATTGCCTGGATGGATGACGCAAAAGCATCGGCTCCATGCTCTTCTTCACCATGTTAAGTTATTTTTGGGTGGTCCTAACGGTTGATGTAGAGGGTGTTTGGGATCTGTGTATCTGTGACCACTGGTCAAAAAGAAATGTACTCGTATACCAAGGCTGGATCTACCTTTACGCTTTACGACTACGCATTGGTCATTGTTTTCCAGCGACTTGGAGCATCTACAAGCGGACAACAAATCCGGATCCTATACGTGGCAGATGCATTCGGACGTGTCCACGGATAGTAACTGATCACCCCTCATTTTGTGGATATTGAAACAATAGTCATCATTTCTTTATCCTCATTTCCATTACATTACATTTTTGACAAAGATCCATTACATTACATGCAACATGAAAATCCACTACAATTGCTAAAAACAAGGAAACTAGCTACCTGTCACAGTCAAATCCATGTATACATACCTCATTAATGATGGGCAACCTTTTCAGCACAAATATATATGGAAAATGAAAGTCCCATTGAACATAAAAATCTTCATGTGATACTTGGATCGCAAGATCATCATGACAAAAGATAATCTGAAGAAAAAAAAAGATTGTCAAGGAGGCACTAAGTGTTGCTTTTGTGGCAATGAGGAGTCAATTCAGCATCTATTCCTTCAATGCCCACTTGCCAAGCTACTATGGCGAGCGGTCCATATAGTTTTCAATCTACCTTTACCCACGAGTAGTACGAATATGTTTGGAAACTGGTTAGTGGGGGTGCACCCCAAGTTGAAGTCTCAGATCCGTGTTGGAATTTGTGATTTACTTTTGGGCCATTTGGAACACTCCTAATGATTGTATTTTTAACAGAACGAAAGTTCCGAACTTTCTGCAGGTTATCTTCAAGGCCACCAGTGGATCCATATGTGGTCATTACTACGCAAGGAAGAGGATCGGGCGCCCACGGTCTTTGAGTGCAACCGATGGGAGATGGTCTTTCGGGATTTGTTCAGCCAATTTGGTTGGTGACCTACTAGTAGGACTTGTGATGCATGAGGCACATTTCCCTACAATATTCTATTTTTTAATTTGCCCTTGGGGTAGTCATGTGTGACAATTTATTGGTTGAACTTTGTTATGGTCGGATGATGAACTTTGATAAGATAAATAAAAGGTTGTGTGCATCACTCGATGAAGAGGCCGAGGGATGTCCCCTCTTTTTGAAAAAAACCCGGATATGTTAATGACATCCTTGCCGAAGCCGTCAGCCTCACAGTCATTGGCGGTAGGGTGAAACTCCGACGGATCCTCCGTGTCGGCAAAGAGCTCCTCACGCTTCACGTCTGCCTCATGGACGTAACGTCGATTTTCCTCAACCCCAAGCTCCGATTGCATGGATCGAGGATGGCATGCTGCTCCGCCGCCTCCTCTGCTTGCCTCGAACTCCGCTAACGTGTCCTCCATGCCGAATCCGGCCTGCTCCAGTGTGGGATCCGGCACATTGGTCCTCCTCTTAGTCCCACGGCTCCACCTCCTCCATCTCCATGTCCGGCACCTCCTGCTCCAAGACCTCGTACTGCTCCTCCATCTCCCCCTCCAGAGAGTATGAAGGCAAGCCGACTGCAATGTGAGCGATACGCCATGCCTCCATCTCCACTGGCATTGCGGGGTCAACATCTTGTAGTAGGTAATCTTTTGGCGGACCGTGGCCACAGACGGACGGCGAGGCCGGAGCGGAATAGGGCTCGGACTGGAGGGAGAGGGAGCAAATGGAGGCCGCTAGGGTTGAGGCTCACCATCCAGCTTAAATAGCTAGGTTTGGCCTCTCGAGCGATGCGCCGGAGCGGCAACATGAATGCGGACCAATGAGTTCCCGCCGGACTGATGTATTTTTTTGTTTTAGTGTGGGTCACGCCTGTCAGTCCGACGTGGTGTCAGCGTTTGTGCGCATCCCAGGCTCTCCATATCTTCCCTATATATGGGATGGGTGCCCGACAGTTCAGACGTATAGGGCTAGTTTGAGGAGTCTGGTTGGGTTGCATTTCCGTGACAGGTCACTAATCGGGTCGTCTGAGCGGATGTATAGGGGGGATGAGGGGTCCGACTGTAGATGCTCTTAGAGCCCAGGATCTGGAATTTGTTAGCATTTCCTTCTTTCTTTAAAATACTAGATGACATGTTGCATGCTTGGGACAAAGCCCAATTGCAACCAAGAAATTAAGTAAGGTATGGGCAACATGTTTTATGAATTATCGGTAAAGGGAATTTCATTACATACATGATCATGAGTGAGCACTGATGACCCACAAGTATAGGGGTCAATCGTAGTCCTTTCAATAAGTAAGAGTGTCGAACCCAACGAGGAGTAGAAGGAAATGACAAGCGGTTTTCAGCAAGGTATTCTCTGCAAGTGTTATAGATAGTAGTAACAGATACTTTTGTAGCAAGGTAATTCATAACAAGTAACAAGTAGCAATAGTAGTAAAACTGCAGCAAGGTGGCCTAATCCTTTTTGTAGTAAAGGACAAGCCGAAAGTACTTATTATAATGAGCAAAGCGTTCTCGAGAACACATGGGAATTCTCGTCTAGTCACGTTCGTCATGTTTAGTCGATTCGCGTTCATTACTTTGATAATTTGATATGTGGTTGGACCGGTGCTAGGGTGCTGTTCTTACTTGAACAAGAAACCCACTTACGATTATCCTCGCAAGAATCCGCAACTATGAAAGAAGAATTAAGATAAATATAACCATAGCATGAAACATATGGATCCAAATCAGCCCATTACAGAATAACGCATAAACTAGGGTTTAAACTTCTGTCACTCTCGCAACGCATCATCTACTTATTACTCACCAGTGCCTTCCCCTAGTCCCAAACATGGTGAAGTGTCATGTAGTCGACGTTCACACGACACCACTAGAGGAAAAACAACATACACAACATCAAAATATTGAATGAATACCAACTTCACATGATTACTTATAACAAGAATTCTCCCATGTCCTCAAGAACAAATGAAATTACTCACAAATCATATTCATGTTCAAGATCAGAGAAGTATAATATATGATTGAGGATCTGAATATATAATCTTCCACCAAATAAACCAGCTAGCATCAACTACAAATGTAATCAACACTACTAGTAAGCCATAGGTACCAATCTGAGGTTTTGAGACAAAGATTGAATACAAGAGATGAACTAGGGTTCAATATGAGATGCTACTTGTGAAGATGTTGATGAAGATTAGTCATCCCATGATGAGAGGAACATTGGTGATGTCGATGGCTTTGATTTCCCCCTCCTGGAAGGAAGTATCCCCGGCGAAATCGCTCCGCCGAAGAGGGAAAGTGCTCCTACCCAGGTTTCGCCTCAAGACGGCGACGCCTTGTCCCGAAAATCTTCTTATATTTTTTCTAGAGCAAATAGCTTCATATAGTAGAAGGAGGGCACTGAATGGCTGTTGTGGGCCCCACAAGACATCAGGGCACGTCCTGGGGGTGGGTGCGCCCTGCTGTCTAATGGACGGTAGGTGGTCCCCCTCTGGTGGTTCTCTGTTCTAGTATTTTTTTTATATTCAAAAAAATTCTCTGTGAAGTTTCAGGTCAATTGGAGCTCCGGAGAATAGCTATCTTTGTTGTAGCTCTTTTAGGTCCAGAATTTCAGCTGCCGGCAATCTCCCTCTTCATATAAATCTTGCACATTAAGAGAGAAAAGGCATTAGAATTGTATCATAAAGTGAAATAATTATCAAAAACACTATAAATAACAGTACGAAAACATCATGCAAAATGGACATATCAACTCCCCCAAGCATAGACATCGCTTGTCCTCAAGCGAATGCCGAACTCGGTAATCATGACCACATGTTTAGAGAGAGAGAGAGAGAGAGAGAGAGAGAGGTGTCGATAAAATAAAATGTGGACATGGTAGCTGAGGGAGACCTGGACTAGGGGGTCCTTGGGCCGCTGCATCATCTCTCATGGGCCGTACACATGGGCTGTTATGATACGGCTCCAACGTATCTATAATTTTTTATTGTTCCATGCTATTATATTATCTGTTTTGGATGTTTTATATGCATTAATATGCTATTTTATATGATTTTTGGGACTAACCTATTAACCTAGAGCCCAGTGCCAGTTCCTGTTTTTCCTTGTTTTAGAGTTTCGCAGAAAAGGAATACCAAACGGAATAAAACTTTCGCGATGATTTTTCTTGGACCAGAAGACACCAAGGAGACTTGGAGTGCAAGTCAGAAGAGCCATGAGGCGGCCACAAGGGTGGAGGGCACGCCCCCCGACCTTGTGGGCCCCTCGTTGACCTCCTGACCTAGATCTTCCTCCTATATATACTTTTATACCCCCAAAACATCCAGGGGAGCCACAAAACCACTTTTCCACCGCCGCAACCTTATGTACCCACAAGATCCCATCTTGGGGCCTTTTCCGGCATCCTGCCGGAGGGGGATTCGATCACGGAGGGCTTCTACATCAACACCATTGCCTCTTCGATGAAGCCTGAGTAGTCTACCACAGACCTACGGTTCCATAGCTAGTAGCTAGATGGCTTCTTCTCTCTCTTTGATTCTCAATACAAAGTTCTCGATGTTCTTGGAGATCTATTCCATGTAATACTCTTTTGCGGTGTGTTTGCCGAGATCCGATGAATTGTGGATTTATGATCAGCTTATCTATGAATATTATTTGAATCTTCTCTGAATTCTTATATGCATGATTTGATATCTTTGCAAGTCTCTACTATCGATTTGGTTTGGCCAACTAGATTGGTTTTTCTTGCAATAGGAGAAGTGCTTAGCTTTGGGTTCAATCTTGCGGTGTCCTTTCCCAGTGACAGTAGGGGCAGCAAGGCACGTATTGTATTGTTGCCATCGAGGATAAAAAGATGGGGTTTTCATCATATTGCTTGAGTTAATTCCTCTACATCATGTCATCGCGCTTAATGCGTTACTCCGTTCTTTATGAACTTAATACTCTAGATGCATGTTGGGTAGCGATCGATGTGTGGAGTTATAGTAGTAGATGCAGAATCGTTTCAGTCTACTTGACACGGACGTGATGCCTATGTTCATGATCATTGCCTTAGATATCGTCATAACTTTGCGCTTTTCTATCAATTGCTCGTCAGTAATTTGTTCACCCACCGTAATAATTTCTATCTCGAGAGAAGCCTCTAGTGAAACCTATGGCCCCCGGGTCTATTTTACATCATATTAGTTTCCCGTCAACTTGTCAATTTCTGTCGCCCTTCCATTACTTTGCAATCTTTTACTTTCTGTTCCATAATCCAAAAATACCAAAAATATTACTATACCGTTTATCCATCTATACCAGATCTCACTTTGCAAATAACCGTGAAGGGATTGACAACCCCTTTATCGCATTGGGTGCAAGTTGGTGTTTCTTTGTGCAAGTATTCGGTGGCTTGCGCGTTGTCTCCTACTGGATTGATACCTTGGTTCTCAAAAACTGAGAGAAATACTTACTCTACTTTTTTGCATCACCCTTTCCTCTTCAAGGGAAAAAACAATGCAAGCTCAAGAGGTAGCAGGAAGAATTTCGGCGCCGTTACCGGGGAGATATACGCCAAGCGAAGACATACCAAGTACCCATCATAAACTCCCATCCCTCGCATTACATTATTTGCTATTCGCCTCTCGTTTTCCTCTCCCCCACTTTTGAAATGATTTTCTAAAAGATTCGCCTTTTCTTCGCCCCTCTTCCGTTCGTCTTCTTCGCTTGCTTCTTGTGTGCTCGTGTGTTGGATTGCTTGCTTTGTTACGATGGCTCATGATAATACTAAATTGTGTGACTTTTCCAACACCAATAATAATGATTTTATTAGTACTCCAATTGCTCCTGATGCTAGTGCGGAATCGTGTGAAATTAATACCGCTTTTCTGAATCTTGTTATGAAAGATCAAATTTTCGGCCTTCCCAATGAAGATGCTGCATCCCATCTTAATAATTTCGTTGATTTGCGTGATATGCAAAGAAAAGATATGTGGATAATGATATTGTTAAATTGAAGCTATTTCCATTCTCACTTCGAGATCGTGCTAAAACTTGGTTTTCATCTTTGCCTAAAAATAGTATTAATTCATGGAACAAGTGTAAAGATGCTTTTATTTCCAAGTATTTTACTCCTGCTAAGATCATCTCCTTTAGGAACGATATTATGAATTTTAAGCAACTTGATCATGAGAATGTTGCACAATCTTGGGAGAGGATGAAATTGATCATTAGAAATTGCCCTACTCATGGTTTGAATTTATGGATGATTATACAAAATTTTTATGCCGGATTGAATTTTGCTTCTAGAAATCTTTTAGATTCGGCACGGGAGGCACTTTTATGGAAATTACTTTAGGAGAAGCTACTAAAATCCTAGATAATATTATGGTTAATTATTCTCAATGGCATACCGAAAGATCTTCCAATAGTAAAAAAGTGCATGCAATTGAAGAAATTAATGTTTTGAGTGGAAAGATGGATGAGCTTATGAAATTGTTTGCTAATAAGAGTGCTCTTATTGACCCTAATGATATGCCTTTGTCTACTTTGATAAAAAAAATAATGAATATATGGATGTGAATTTTGTTGGTAGGAACAATTTTGGTAATAACACGTATAGAGGTAATTTTCCTAGGCCGTTTTCTAGTAATTCCTCTAATAATTATGGTAATTCCTACAACAATTCTTATGGAAATTATAATAAGATGCCCTCTTAATTTGAGAATAGTTTTAAAGAATTTATAAGTTCGCAAAAGAATTTCAATGCTTTGACTGAAGAAAAATTGCTTAAGATTGATGATTTGGCTAGGAACGTGGATAGAATTTCTCTTGATGTTGATTCTTTGAAACTTAGATCTATTCCACCTAAGCATGATATCAATGAGTCTCTCAAAGCCATGAGAATTTCCATTGACGAGTGCAAAGAAAGAACCGCTAATATGCGTGCTAAGAAAGATTGGTTTATAAAAGCGTGTTCTTCTAGTTTCTGTGAAAATAATGATGAAGATCTTAAAGTGATTGATGTGACTCCTATTGAATCTTTGTTTTCCAATGTTAATCTTGATAAATATGGGACTGGATATGAGTCAAGTCTAGTTAGAAGGCGTCCCAATGATTCAGAGTTTTTAGATCTTGATGCAAAAATTGATAAAAGTGGGATTGGAGAGGTCAAAACTTTAAGTAGCAATGAACCCACTCTTTTGGATTTCAAGGAATTTAATTATGATAATTGTTCTTTAATAGATTGTATTTCCTTGTTGCAATCCATATTGAATTCTCCTCATGCTTATAATCAAAACAAAGCTTTTACTAAACATATCGTTGATGCTATGATGCAATCTTTTGAAGAAAAGCTTGAATTGGAAGTTTCTATCGCTAGAAAACTTTATGATGAGTGGGAACCCACTATTAAGATTAAAATTAAAGATTATGAGTGCTATGCTTTGTGTGATTTGGGTGCTAGTGTTTCCATGATTCTAAAAACTTTATGTGATGTGTTAGGTTTCCGTGAATTTGATGATTGTTCCTTAAATTTGCATCTTGCGGATTCCACTATTAACGAACCTATGGGAAGAATTAATGATGTTCCTATTGTTGCAAATAGGAATTATGTGCCCGTAGATTTCATTGTTCTTGATATAGATTGCAATCCTCCATGTTCTATTATTCTTGGTAGACGTTTCCTTAGAACGATTGGTGCAATTATTGATATGAAAGAAGGAAACATTACATTTCAATTTCCGTTAAGGAAAGGCATGAGACACTTCCCTAGAAATAAAATTAAATTGCCTTATGAATCTATTATACGAGCCACTTATGGATTGCATGCCAAAGATGATAATACTTAGATCTATTCGTGTTTTATGCCTAGCTAAGGGCGTTAAACAATAGCGCTTGTTGGGAGGCAACCCATTTTTTTCTTTTAGGTTCTGTTTTGCAATAAATATTTCATCTAGCATCTGGTTAGATGTGGTTTTGTGTTTTAGTTAGTGTTTGTGCCAAGTAAGACCTTTGGGATATCTTACGGTAAAAGTTGATTTGATCTTGCTGAAAAAATAGAAACTTTGCGCTCAGTCCCAGAATTTTTAAAAATCACAGAAGCGACGGAAAACTCTGAGTTTTTTTACAGTAGATTGATATACAAATTGCTAAGGACTTCCTAACTTTTCATGATTTTTGGAGTTACATAAGTATGCGAACTATTCAGATTACTACAGGCTGTTCTGTTTCTGACAGATTCTGTTTTTCGCATGTTGTTTGCTTATTTTGATGCATCTATGGCTAGTAATGGGGGGTATGAACCATGGAGAAGTTGGAATACAGTAGATATTACACCAATATAAATAAATAATGAGTTCACAACAGTACCAAAAGTGGTGATTTATTTTCTTATACTAACGGAGCTTACGAGATTTTCTGTTGAGTTTTGTGTTGTGAAGTTTTCAAGTTTTGGGTAAGGATTTGATGGACTATGGAATAAGGAGTGGCAAGATCCTAAGCTTGGGGATGCCCACGGCACCCCAAGGTAATATTCAAGGAGGCCAAAAATCCTAAGCTTGGGGATGCCCCGGGAAGGCATCCCCTCTTTCATCTTCGTCTATCGGTAACTTTACTTGAGGATATATTTTTATTCACCACATGATATGTGTTTTGCTTGGAGCATCTTGTATGATTTGAGTCTTTGCTTTTTAGTTTGCCACAATCATCCTTGATGTACACACCTTTTTGGAGAGACACGCATGAATCGTGATTTATTAGAATGCTTTATGTGCTTCACTTATATCTTTTGAGCTAGGCAAAATTTGCTCTAGTGCTTCACTTATATCTTTTTAGAGCACTGCGGTGGTTTTATTTTATAGAAATTTATGATCACTTATATTATTTTGGGAGTCTTTAAACAGCATGGTAATTTGCTTTGGTTATAAAATTAGTCCTAATATGATAGGCATCCAAGAGGGATATAATAAAAACTTTCATATAAAGTGCATTGAATACTATGAGAAGTTTGATTCCTTATGATTGTTTTTAGATATGAAGATGGTGATATTAGAGTCATGCTAGTAAGTAGTTGTGAATTTGAGAAATACTTGTGTTAAAGTTTGTGATTCCCTTAGCATGCACGTATGGTGAACCGTTATGTGATGAAGTCGGAGCATGATTTATTTATTGATTGTCTTCCTTATGAGTGGAGGTCGGGGACGAGCGATGGTCTTTTCCTACCAATCTACCCCCTAGGAGCATGCGTGTAGTACTTTGTTTTGATGACTAATAGATTTTGGCAATAAGTATGTGAGTTTTCTATGACTAATGTTGAGTCCATGGATTATACGCACTCTCACCTTTCTGCCATTGCTAGCCTCTCTAGTACCGCACAACTCTCGCCGGTACCGTAAACCCACCACATATCCTTCCTCAAAACAGCCACCATACCTACCTATTATGGCATTTCCATAGCCATTCCGAGATATATTGCCATGCAACTTTCCACCGTTCCGTTTATTATGACACGCTCCATCATTGTCATATTGCTTTGCACGATCATGTAGTTGACATCGTATTTGTGACAAAGCTACCGTTCATCATTTTTCATACATGTCACTCTTGATTCATTGCACATCCTGGTACACCACCGGAGGCATTCACATAGAGTCATATTTTGTTCTAAGTATCGAGTTGCAAGTAAATAAAAGTGTGATGATCTTCATTATTAGAGCATTGTCCCATGTGAGGAAAGGATGATGGAGACTATGATTCCCCCACAAGTCTGGATGAGACTCCGGACAAAAAAAAGAGGCCAAAAAAATGAGAGAAGGCCCAAAAAAATGAGAGAAAAGAGAGAAGGGACAATGTTACTATCCTTTTACCACACTTGTGCTTCAAAGTAGCACCATGATCTTCATGATAGAGAGTCTCCTATGATATGACTTTCATATACTAGTGGGAATTTTCATTATAGAACTTGGCTTGTATATTCCAATGATGGGCTTCCTCAAATTGCCCTAGGTCTTTGTGATCAAGCAAGTTGGATGCACACCCACTTATTTTCTTTTCGAGCTTTCATAAACTTATAGCTCTAGTGCATCCGTTGCATGGCAATCCCTACTCACTCACATTGATATCTATTAACGGGCATCTCCATAGCCCGTTGATACGCCTAGTTGATGTGAGACTATCTCCTTCTTTTTGTCTTCTCCACAACCACCGTCTATTCCACCTATAGTGATATGTCCATGGCTCACGCTCATGTATTGTGTGAAAGTTGAAGAAGTTTGAGAACATCAAAAGTATGAAACAATTGCTTGGCTTGTCATCGGGGTTGTGTGTGATTTCAATATTTTGTAAGATGAAGATGGAGCATAGCCAGATGATACGCCTCCAACGTATCTATAATTTTTGATTGTTCCATGCTATTATATTATCTATTTTGGATGTTTAATGGGATTTATTATACACTTTTATATTATTTTTGGGACAAACCTATTAACCGAAAGCCCAGTGCAAATTGCCGTTATTTGCCTATTTCAGTGTTTCGCACAAAAGGAATATCAAACGGAATGAAACCTTCGCGAGGATCGTTTCTGGAACAAACGCAATCCAGGAGACTTGGAGTGGACGTGAAGGAAGCAACGAGGCGGCCACGAGGTAGGAGGGCGCGCCCAGGGGGGTAGGCGCGCCCCCACCCTCGTGGGCCCCTCGTGGCTCCACCGACCTACTTCTTTCGCCTATATATACTCATATACCCTGAAAACATCCAGGAGCACCATGAAACCCTATTTCCATCGCCGCAACCTTCTGTACCCGTGAGATCCCATCTTGGGGCCTTTTCCGGTGCTCTGCCGGAGGGGGAATCGATCATGGAGGGCTTCTACATCAACACCATGGCCTCTCCAGTGATGCGTGAGTAGTTTACCACAGACCTTCAAGTCCATAGTTATTAGCTAGATGGCTTCTTCTCTCTCTTTGGATCTCAATACAAAGTTCTCCTCGATTCTCTTGGTGATCTATTCGATGTAACTCCTTTTGCGGTGTGTTTCCCGAGATCCGATGAATTGTGGGTTTATGAACTTGCTTATATATGAATATTATTTGATTCTTCTCTGAATTCTTATATGCATGATTTGATATCTTTGCAAGTCTCTTCGAATTATCGGTTTAGTTTGGCCTACTAGATTGATCTTTCTTGCAATGGGAGAAGTGCTTAGCTTTGGGTTCAATCTTGCAGTGTCCTTTCCCAGTGACAGCAGGGGCAGCAAGGCACGTATTGTATTGTTGCCGTCGAGGATAAAAAGATGGGGTTTATATCATATTGTTTGAGTTTATCCCTCTACATCATGTCATCTTGCCTAATGCATTACTCCATTCTTATGAACTTAATACTCTAGATGCATGCTGGATAGCGGCCAATGTGTGGAGTAATAGTAGTAGATGCATAATCGTTTCGGTCTACTTGACACGGATGTGATGCCTATATTCATGATCATTGCCTTAGATATCATCATAACTATGCATTATTCTATCAATTGCTCGGCAGTAATTTGTTCACCCACCATAATACATGCTATCTTGAGAGAAGCCACTAGTGAAACCTATGGCCCCCGGGTCTACTTTACATCATATAAGTTTTAAATCTACAATTCTAGTTTACTATTTATCTTGCAATCTTTATCTATACCAAAAAATACCAAAAATATTTATCTTATTATCTTTATCAGATCTCACTTTTGCAAGTGGCCGTGAAGGGATTGACAACCCCTTTATCGCGTTGGTTGCAAGGTTCTTATTTGTTTGTGCAGGTACGAGGGACTTGCGTGTAGTCTCCTACTAGATTGATACCTTGGTTCTCAAAAATTGAGGGAAATACTTACGCTACTTTCCTGCATCACCCTTTCCTCTTTAAGGGAAAACCAACGCATGCTCAAGAGGTAGCAAGAAGGATTTCTGGCGCCGTTGCCGGGGAGATCTACGCACAAGTCAAGACATACCAAGTACCTATCACAAACTCTTATCCCTCGCATTACATTATTTGCCATTTGCCTCTCGTTTTCCTCTCCCACACTTCACCTTTGCCGTTTTATTCGCCCTTTTCCGTTCGTCGCTTTTTGCTTGCCTCTTGTTTTCTTGTGGGTTGGATGATTGATTGTCACGATGGCTCAAGACAATACTAAGTTGTTTGACTTTTCCAATACCAACAATAATGATTTTATTAGCACTCCGATTGCTCCTATTACCGATACTGAATCTTGTGAAATTAATGCTTCTTTATTGAATCTTGTCATGAAAGATCAATTTTCTGGCTTTCCTAGTGAAGATGCCGCTACCCATCTAAACAACTTCGTTGATTTTTGTGATATGCTGTAACATCCCAAATTTTTAATTTGGAATGTTATACATAGGTCATACATGCATATCATATTTTATTGCTTTTTGTTTCACGATCCTTGAAATTCTAAGCAACTCAAGGACCCATGGAGAGAGTTGGGGATTTCACCGTTTTCATATTTGCATTTGATCAAATATTGAAACAAGGATCATTTTGGTTTTAATTAATTTTTCTCTCCAAAAATATTTCATATCAGAATATATGAGAGGAGATAATATGACTTCTCCAAAATAAATGAAATACTGGAGGAAAAAATATTAAAATCAAATAATTATATTTTATTTGGGTTTTATCGCTATTTTATTTGAATTAGGAAAAATACGCGTTTTTCAAAATTGCATTAGAGTCCTAAATAAATGTTCACCCTGTCCGGTAGATTTTTAGAGGATGGGGAAAATTTATTTCAGGATTTTTGGAGTCCGTTTAGTATTTCTTTTCTTTGTTTTACTGCGGCATGTTTTTTTTTAAATGCAACCGCCTTACCGGGCCGGCCCTTATAAGCCGCGCCCCCGCGACCGGCCGGCCCTTATAAGCCGCGCCTCGCGACCCCCAGCCCAACATCCCGCGCCGTGCCAACCCTAGCCCCGCCCGAGCGGCGCCGCCGCCGCCTCGCGCGCCGCGCCGTCGCCACTGCCCGCGTCCGCCGCCGCTACCCGCGCCCGTCGCCGCCAAGCCGCCGCCCCGCTGCGCCGCCCGTCGCCGCCGACCGCCACCGCCGCGTCGGATCTCGCCGAGCCGCCGCCGTTGACCGTTGACCGGTCAGTTTTCTTCGGTTAACCACGTTTTTTTTATTTTCCGGTTTAATCTTTTAGATTGGTTTTTTGTTCGGTTTATTTAGTTAGCGGACGTTCGTCCGTACGTTCATTTTAGCGAACGCCGTTCACCCGTTAGTCACAGACAGCGAACGTTCGTTCGTTAGCCTGTTCGTCAGTTTTTCTTTTTCCAGGGTTTTTCGCGATTATTTTTTATCGCGATTTCTGATCCGATTTTCGTTTCATTTTATCTTTTCGCTCGCTTATCGGAATCAGGCGATTCAAGCGCCTAGGTCTTTGTCTCGAAGCCCTCTTTCTGTTTAACCAACCTGAACAAGATTTTGATACTGTAAAATTTGACTTTAGTCCAGATTAGTAACCGGACCTTGTTTCTTTTGCAGTTTGAGTTTCGTTGCTCCGTTTGATTTGATTCTTTTTGCAAACCGGAGTTCTTCAGTTGAAATTTCTGGTTAGATCTTCTTATTTGAGATTTACTCGTGCATCTCTTCTTGATTGCTTATGTATGCTATTGTTTGTTTGCGATAGAATTCCCGGAGTGCGAACCGTGCTGCTACGAGTCTTTAGGATTTGCAGATCCTCAGCAAGGCAAGTAACACACTGATCATACTCTTTTCATACCCAGTTTTTATGCATTAGTTTCAACCCTCAAACATTGCATGATTAGGATGTGATTAACTTGTGGGTACTGGGAAGTAGATGATGAGGTAGAACCTATTGCCCTGTTTATTATCAAACCTTGGGAGTTACTTCTACGTTATGCTTATATTGCCATGCTATGCTCGTAGACGTGGTTTGGGATTGAGAGATCCATGAAAGATGTGAGTATTTAATTAATGGTTTAATTAAGGTGGCAACTTTAATACACATCTGGGTGGATTGTTTGTTTTGGGCACCTGGGGTTATACCAGTGTTGTCCTAGGAGATCCCGGGGTTATACCGTGTGATCCTCCTACGGTCCGCCACCCAGGCTCAAAGGGATCATAAGATTATTCATGATAGAAACTTCCGTGTGCAGCCACAAGCTATTATGGGCTCTAGCATAGTCGAGTAGGTTGCGTGACCTCTTCCAGTGGTAGGCTAGCAGATGTAGGGGATGTAGGTTGGTACTGTCTACCCGGGGTTAGAGTTAATGCTTCTGAAAGACTGTGTCTCGGTCATCCGTTTCTCAAACACCATGTAGTGCGAGAAATCAAACGGAGGAGATCGAGTCTTGTGGGGAAAAGTGCGCAAACCTTTGCAGAGTGTATAATCTAATCATGGTTAGTCGTGTCCCCGGTTATGGACATCTTGAGTATCTGGTTCTTGGATTATCATGTGGATCTCATCACTCTAAATTAATTTGTTGGGTTGATAATTACTTTGAATTGGGATTGTGATGGGGGTACCATTCTCAATGTTTCAACTACCATGATAGTTAAATAAAATCTATTCCTTTGTTGTAGGAAAAAAATGGCTTTTCGCAAAACATATTAACCATACAGCCTCCACTAGCCTTATATGCATGTAGTGATAGCATTTATTTTATTCATTACTCTACTGTGTTACTATGCCAACATATTCCATGTGCTGACCCGTTTTTGGGCTGCAACGTATTATGTTGCAGACTTTTCAGACGAGGAGTAAGGTTCGCTAGGTCGTTGTCATGCACTCAACTATGCCGTTGGAGTTGATGGACTCACTTTATCTTCCAAGCCTTCCGCAGTTATCGTATTAGATGGCCTTAAGCCATATTTATTGTATTAAGTTCTTTTCGGAGACATTCGATGTAATAAGTGTGTGATTGCTACTCTGTTATAAATCCTTCGAGTACTGTGTGTGTCAGCATTACCGATCCAGGGATGACACTTATGCACAGAGATTTGACCATCTGAGGTCGGAAAGCTACATATGCAAAAGAAGAAAGATGTGGATAATGATATTGTTAAATTGAAGCTATTTCCGTTTTCGCTTAGAGATCGGCTAAAACTTGGTTCTCTTCCTTGCCTAAAAATAGTATTGATTCATGGAATAAGTGCAAAGATGCTTTTATCTCTAAGTATTTTCCTCCCGCTAAGATCATCTCTCTTAGAAACGATATTATGAATTTTAAGCAACTTGATCATGAGCATGTTGCACAATCTTGGGAGAGGATGAAATTAATGATACGTAATTGCCCTACACATGGTTTGAATTTATGGATGATTATACAAATTTTTTATGCTGGATTGAATTTGGTTCTACAAATCTTTTAGACTCGGCCGCGGGAGGCACTTTTATGGAAATCACTTTAGGAGAAGCTACTAAACTCCTAGATAATATTATGGTTAATTATTCTCAATGGCACACCGAAAGATCTACTAGTAAAAAGGTTCATGCGATAGAAGAGATTAATGTTTTGAGTGGAAAGATGGATGAACTTATGAAGTTGTTTGCTAATAAGAGTGTTTCTTCTGATCCTAATGATATGCCTTTGTCCACTTTTATTGAGAATAACAATGAATCTATGGATGCGAATTTTGTTGGTAGGAATAATTTTAGTAACAACACGTACAGAGGAAACCTTAATTCTAGGCCGTTCCCTAGTAATTCCTCTAATAATTATCGTAATTCCTACAACAACTCTTATGGAAATTTTAAATAAGATGCCCTCTGATTTCGAGACTAGTGTTAAAGAATTTATGAATTCGCAAAAGAATTTCAATGCTTTGCTTGAAGAAAAATTGCCTAAGATTGATGAGTTGGCTAGGAACGTGGATAGAATTTCTCTTGATGTTGATTCTTTGAAACTCAGATCTATTCCACCTAAGCATGATATCAATGAGTCTCTTAAAGCCATGAGAATTTCCATTGATGAGTGCAAAGAAAGAACCGCTAGGATGCGTGCTAAAAAGGATTGCTTTGTGAAAGCGTGTTCCTCTAGTTACCATGGTAATAATGATGAAGATCTAAAAGTGATTGATGTGTCTCCTATTAAATATTTGTTTTCCAATATGAATCTTGACAAAGATGGGACTGGAGATGAGTCAACTTTAGTTAAAAGGCGTCCCAATGATTCGGAGTTTTTAGATCTTGATGCAAAAATTGGTAAAAGCGGGATTGAAGAGGTCAAAACTTTAGATAGCAATGAACCCACTATTTTGGATTTCAAGGAATTTAATTATGATAATTTTTCTTTGGTAGATTGTATTTCCTTGTTGCAATCCATGTTAAATTCTCCTCATGCTTATAGTCAAAATAAAGCTTTTACCAAACATATCGTTGATGCTTTAATGCAATCCTATGGAGAAAAGCTTGAACTGGAAGTTTCTATCCCTAGAAAACTCTATGATGAGTGGGAACCTACTATTAAAATTAAGATTAAAGATCATGAATGCTATGCTTTATGTGATTTGGGTGCTAGTGTTTCCACAATTCAAAAACTTTGTGTGATGTGCTAGGTTTCCGTGAATTTGATGATTGTTCTTTAAATTTGCATCTTGCAGATTCCACCATTAAGAAACCTATGGGAAGGATTAATGATGTTCTTATTGTTGGAAATAGGAATTATGTGCCCGTAGATTTTATCGTGCTAGATATAGATTGCAATCCTACATGTCCTATTATTTTTGGTAGACCTTTCCTTAGAACAATTGGTGCAATTATTGATATGAAAGAAGGAATTATTAGATTCCAATTTCCATTAAGGAAATGTATGGAACACTTTCCTAGGAATAAAATTAAATTAACTTATGAATCCATTATGAGAGCCACTTATGGATTGCATACCAAAGATGACAATACCTAGATCTATTCTTGTTTTTATGCCTAGCTAGGGGCGTTAATCGATAGCGCTTGTTGTGAGGCAACCCAATTTTATTTTTGTTCCTTGCTTTTTGTTCCTGTTTATTAATAAATATTTCATCTAGCCTCTGTTTGGATATGTTTTTATGTTTTAATTAGTGTTTGTGCCAAGTAGAACCAATAGGATCTTCTTGGGTGATAGTTGTTTGATCTTGCTGAAAAAAACAGAAACTTTGCGCTCACAAAAGTAATTGTTAAAATTCACCAGAACGTGATAAAATACCAATTCTTTTTGAAGTAGATCAATATGCAAATTATCCAGGCTGTCCTAGTTTTTCAGAATTTTTGGAGTTCCAGAAGTTTGCATTTGATACATATTTCTACAGACTATTCTGTTTTTGACAGATTCTGTTTTTCGTGTGTTGTTTGCTTATTTTGATGAATCTATGGCTAGTATCGGGGGGTATGAACCATAGAGAAGTTTGAATACAGTAGGTTTAACACCAATATAAATAAATAATGAGTTCATTACAGTACCTTAAGGTGGTGGTTTGTTTTCTTATACTAACGGACTCATGAGATTTTCTGTTGAGTTTTGTGTTGTGAAGTTTTCAAGTTTTTGGGTAAAGATTTGATGGATTATGGAATAAGGAGTGGCAAGAGCCTAAGCTTGGGGATGCACAAGGAACCCCAAGGTAAAATTCAAGGATAACCAAAAGCCTAAGCTTGGGGATGCCCCGGAAGGCATCCCCTCTTCCGTCTTCGTCTATCGGTAACTTTACTTGAGGCTATATTTTTATTCACCAAATGATATGTGTTTTGCTTGGAGCGTCTTGTATGATTTGAGTCTTTCCTTTTTAGTTTACCACAATCATCCTTGCTGTATACACCTTTTGAGAGAGACACACATGAATCGGAATTTATTAGAATACTCTATGTGCTTCACTTATATCTTTTGAGCTAGATAATTTTACTCTAGTGCTTCACTTATATTTTTTAGAGCACGGTGGTGGTTATATTTTATAGAAATTATTTATCTCTCATGCTTCACTTATATTATTTTGAGAGTCTTTTAGAACAGCATGGTAATTTGCTTTGGCTATAAAATTAGTGCTAATATGATAGGCATTCAAGATGGGTATGATAAAAAACTTTCATATAGAATGCATTAAATACTATGATAAATTTGATACTTGGTAATGGTTTTGAGATATAAAGGTGGTAATGTTAGAGTCATGCTAGTTGGGTAATTATGATATTGAGAAATACTTGTGTTAAAGTTGGCAAGTCCCGTAGCATGCACGTATGGTAAACGTTGTGTGACAAATTTGAAGCATGGGGTGTTCTTTGAGTGCTTTCCTTATGAGTGGCGGTCGGGGACGAGCGATGGTCTTTTCCTAATAATCTATCCCTGTAGGGGCATGCGTAGTAGTACTTTGCTTCGAGGGCTAATAAACTTTTGCAATAAGTATATGAGTTCTTTATGACTAATGTGAGTCCATGGATCATACGCACTCTTACCTTTCCGCAATTTGCTAGCCTCTACGGTACCGTGCATTGCCCTTTCCCACCTTGAGAGTTGGTGCAAACTTCGCCGGTGCATCCAAACCCCATGATACAATACGCTCTATCGCACATAAGCCTCCTTATATCTTCCTCAAAACAGCCACCATCCCTACCTATTATGGCATTTCCATAGCCATTCCGAGATATATTGCCATGCAACTTTTGACCGTTCCGTTTATTATGACACGCTCCATCATTGTCATATTGCTTTGCATGATCACGTTGTTGACATCGTATTTGTGGCAAAGCCACTTTCATAATTCCTTCATACATGTCGCTCTTGATTCATCGCATATCCCGGTACACCGCCGGAGGCATTCACATAGAGTCATATTTTTGTTCTAGTATCGAGTTGTAACATTGAGTTATGAGTAAATAAAAGTGTGATGATCATCATGATTAGAGCATTGTCCCATGTGAGGAAAAAAGAGGCTAAAGAAGCCCAAATAAAAAAGAGGCCAAAGAAGCCCAAACAAAAAATGAGAGAAAAAGAGAGAAGGGACAATGTTACTATCCTTTTTCCACACTTGTGCTTCAAAATAGCACCATAATCTTCATGATAGAGAGTTTCTTATTTTGTCACTTTCATATACTACTGGGAATTTTTAATTATAGAACTTGGCTTGTATATTCCAATGATGGGCTTCCTCAAAATGCCCTAGGTCTCCGTGAGCAAGAAAGTTGGATGCACACCCACTTAATTTCTTTTGATGAGCTTTCATATATTCATAGCTCTAGTGCATCCGTTGCATGGCAATCTCTACTCCTCGCATTGACATCAATTGATGGGCATCTCCATAGCCCGTTGATTAGCCGCGTCAATGTGAGACTTTCTCCCTTTTTTGTCTTCTCTCATAACCCCCATCATCATATGCTATTCCACCTATAGTGCTATATCCATGGCTTGCGCTCATGTATTGCGTAAGGGTTGAAAAGGCTGAAGCGCGTTAAAAAGTATGAACCAATTGCTTGGCTTGTCATCGTGGTTATGCATAATGGGAGCATTTTGTGTGACGAAAATGAAGCATGGCCAAACTATATGATTTTGTAGGGATGAGCTTTCTTTGGCTATGTTATTTTGATAAGACATAATTGTTTGGCTAGTATGCTTGAGGTATTACTATTTTATGTCAATATTGAACTTTTATCTTGAATCTTTTGGATCTGAACATTCATGCCACAATAAAGAGAATTACATTGAAAATTATGTTAGGTAGCATTCCACATCAAAAATTCGGTTTTTATCATTTACCTACTCGAGGACGAGCAGGAATTAAGCTTGGGGATGTTTGATACGTCTCCAACGTATCTATAATTTTTGATTGTTCCATGCTATTATATTATGTGTTTTGGATGTTTAATGGGCTTTATTATACACTTTTATATTATTTTTGGGACTAACCTATTAACCGAAAGCCCAGTGCAAATTGCTGTTTTTTGACTATTTCAGTGTTTCGCAGAAAAGGAATATCAAACGGAATCCAAACGGAATGAAACCTTCACGAGGATCGTTTTTGGAACAAACGCAATCCAGGAGACCTGCAAAGGAAGCAACGAGGCGGCCACGAGGTAGGAGGGCGCGCCCAGGGGGTAGGCGCGCCCCCCACCCTCGTGGGCCCCTCGTGGCTCCACCGACCTACTTCTTTCGCCTATATATACTCATATACCCTGAAAACATCCAGGAGCACCACGAAACCCTATTTCCACCGCCGCAACCTTCTATACCCGTGAGATCCCATCTTGGGGCCTTTTCTAGCGCTTTGCCGGAGGGGGAATCGACCACGGAGGGCTTCTACATCAACACCATGGCCTCTCTGATGATGCGTGAGTAGTTTACCACAGGCCTTCGGGTCCATAGTTATAAGCTAGATGGCTTCTTCTCTCTCTTTGGATCTCAATACAAAGTTCTCCTCGATTCTCTTGGAGATCTATTCGATGTAACTATTTTTGCGGTGTGTTTGCCGAGATCCGATGAATTGTGGGCTTATGAACTTGATTATCTATGAATATTATTTGATTCTTCTCTGAATTCTTATATGCATGATTTGATATCTTTGCAAGTCTCTTCGAATTATCGGTATAGTTTGGCCTACTAGATTGATCTTTCTTGCAATAGGAGAAGTGCTTAGCTTTGGGTTCAATCTTGTGGTGTCCTTTCCCAATGACAGCAGGGGCAACAAGGCACGTATTGTATTGTTGCCATCGTGGATAAAAAGATGGGGTTTATATCATATTGTTTGAGTTTATCCCTCTACATCATGTCATCTTGCCTAATGCGTTACTCCGTTCTTATGAACTTAATACTCTAGATGCATGCTGGATAGCGGTCGATGTGTGGAGTAATAGTAGTAGATGCCGAATCGTTTCGGTCTACTTGACACGGACGTGATGCCTATATTCATGATCATTGCCTTAGATATCATTATAACTATGCACTACTCTATCAATTGCTCGGCAGTAATTTGTTCACCCACCGTAATACATGCTATCTTGAGAGAAGCCACTAGTGAAACCTATGGCCCCCGGGTCTACTTTACATCATATAAGTTTTCAATCTACAATTCTAGTTTACTATTTATCTTGCAATCTTTATCTACACCACAAAAATACCAAAAATATTTATCTTATTATCTTTATCAGATCTCACTTTTGCAAGTGGCCGTGAAGGGATTGACAACCCCTTTATCGCGTTGGTTGCAAGGTTCTTATTTGTTTGTGCAGGTACGAGGGAGTCGCGTGTAGTCTCCTACTGGATTGATACCTTGGTTCTTAAAAACTGAGGGAAATACTTACGCTACTTTGCTGCATCACACTTTCCTCTTCAAGGGAAAACCAACGCATGCTCAAGCGGTAGCACCAGACTATATGATTTTGTAGGGATAAGCTTTCTTTGGCCATGTTATTTTGAGAAGACATAATTATTTTGTTAGTATGCTTGAAGTATTATTGTTTTTATGTCAATATTAAAATTTTATTTTAAATCTTACGGATCTGAACATTCATGCCACAATAAAGAGAATTACATGGATAAATATGTTAGGTAGCATTCCCAATGAAAAATTCTGTTTTTATCATTTACCTACTCGAGGACGAGCAGGAATTAAGATTGGGGATGCTTGATACGTCTCCAACGTATCTATAATTTTTTATTGTTCCATGCTATTATATTATCTGTTTTGGATGTTTTATATGCATTAATATGCTATTTTATATGATTTTTGGGACTAACCTATTAACCTAGAGCCAAGTGCCAGTTCTTGTTTTTCCTTGTTTTAGAGTTTTGCAGAAAAGGAATACCAAAACGGAGTCCAAACGGAATAGAACTTTTCCGATGATTTTTCTTGGACCAGAAGACACCCAGGAGACTTGGAGTGCATGTAAGAAGAGCCACGAGGTGGCCACAAGGGTGGACGGCGTGCTGCCCGACCTTGTGGGCCCCTCGTTGACCTCCTGACCTAGATCTTCCTCCTATATATACTCTTATACCCCCAAAACATCCAATGGAGCCACGAAACCGCTTTTCCGCCGCCGCAACCTTCTGTACCCATAAGATCCCATCTTGGGGCCTTTTTCGGCATCCTGCCGGAGGGGGATTCGATCACGGAGGGCTTCTACATCAACACCATTGCCTCTCCGATGAAGTGTGAGTATTTTACCACAGACCTACGGGTCCATAGCTACTAGCTAGATGGCTTGTTTTCTCTCTTTGATTCTCAATACAAAGTTCTCCTCGATGTTCTTGGAGATCTATTCGATGTAATACTCCTTTGCGGTGTGTTTACCGAGTTCCGATGAATTGTGGATTTGTTATCAGCTTATCTATGAATATTATTTGAATATTCTCTAAATTCTTATATGCATGATTTGATATCTTTGCAAGTCTCTTCGAACTATCAATTTTGGTTTGGCCAACTAGATTGGTTTTTCTTGCAATGGGAGAAGTGCTTAGCTTTGGGTTCAATCTTGCGGTGTCCTTTCCCAGTGACAATAGGGGCAGCAAGGCACGTATTGTATTGTTGCCACCGAGGATAAAAAGATGGGGTTTTCATCATATTGCTTGAGTTAATTCATCTACATCATGTCATCTTGCTTAATGCGTTACTCCATTCTTTATGAACTTAATACTCTAGATGCATGCTGGATAGCGGTTGATGTGTGGAGTAATAGTAGTAGATGCAGAATCATTTTAGTCTACTTGACACGGATGTGATGCCTATGTTCATGATCATTGCCTTAGACATCGTCATAACTTTGCGATTTTCTATCAATTGCTCGACAGTAATTTGTTCACCCACCGTAATAATTTCTATCTCGAGAGAAGCCTCTAGTGAAACCTATGCCCCCCAGGTCTGTTTTACATCAGATTAGTTTCCCGTCAACTTGCCAGTTTCTGTAACCGTTCCATTACTTTGCAATCTTTTACTTTCCGTTCCATAAACCAAAAATACCAAAAATATTACTTTACCATTTATCCATCTATATCATATCTCACTTTGCAAATAACCGTGAAAGGATTGACAACCCCTTTATCGCGTTGGGTGCAAGTTGGTGTTTGTTTGTGCAGGTATTCGGTGGCTTATGCGTTGTCTCCTACTGGATTGATACCTTGGTTCTCAAAAACCGAGGGAAATACTTACTCTACTTTGCTGCATCACCCTTTCCTCTTCAACGGAAAAACCAACACAAGCTCAAGAGGTAGCACGTTACGACTAATGGAAGGCCGGATTAAGAGGCAGTTGCTATCCGGATGGGAGATCTTTGTGAAGTCCTGGTGTGTTCTCCAAGTCAAGATAGAAGATTTGGCATGTTTATCTCCTTGTTGTAACCGACCATGTGTAACCCTAATATCCTTGGTGTCTATATAAACCAGAGGGTTTTGTCCATAGAGGCTAGAACAACAACCATCATCCTACTAGTCTAGGGTTTAGTTCAACTCATCATGTGGTAGATCGACTCTATAATCATCATATACCATCAATATAATCAAGCAGGCACTACAAAAAAAATACACTTCCGTGATGATACGTGTTTGTCACAGTAGGTCGCGTTTTTTGTCATGCATGTACATCCATGACGATTTTATGACAGAATCAAGATAGTCATACCTGTGCTGTCGTAGAAGTGTTCCATGACATTACCAAAATTATCATCACGGAAGTGTGCACTTCCATGATGATAAATCGCGCGTCACAGAAGTGCTTTCGTCAAGGGTGACCGACACGTGGCATCCACCGTAATGGAACGCCGTTAAGCTATCGGGTCGGGTTTTGGATCCGATAACCCGTTAACAGCACCGACCAATGGGGATTTTCCACGTGTAAAATCATCATTGGCTAGAGGAAACACGTGTCGGCTCATCGTTGGGACAGATGTCATCCACTCATTGGACAGAAGGCGCCTATGATACGTCGACACGTGGCACGGCCCAACAGAGGCCCATTCCTGTGAAAAGGCCGGCCCGTTTGACTTGGTCAAAAGGTGGCGGGCTTGCCCATGGAAAGCATGTTAACGGCCTGTTCGCATATAGCCCATTTACAGCCCGCTAACCCAAGGCCCGTTACGCCCTATCCGAATTAGGCCCAGTAGCGTCATCTGGGCCATCCAATATGATTCCAGCCCGTTTTCACTTCTGGCCCATGTATGGCCCATGACGTCTTTCGGCCCATATGAGGCCCTATGTAACTCTTGGCCTATTCACGGCCCATGGTGAAACTGGCCCGTAATGAACAGTGTATCACTTTACACCCATTAACGGCCCGTGGTGAAACTGGCCCGTAATGAACAGTGTATCACTTTATACCCATTAACGACCCGTTATTCCGTTGGGCCGTTTCCAGCCCATTTTATCTTTCAGCCTTCTTAGAGCCCATTTATTCTTGGGCTCATTTCCAGCATTCGTTTACTTACGGCCCGTCACTGTCATTTTCTGCTTGTGGGCCAAATTCAGCCCGTGGTTACAGTCGGCCCGTTTGTGGTCCGTTAATACGTTGGGCCGTTTTCATAGCGTCATCAAATATGGCCTATTAATGATGGCCCGTTATGGTCGGCCCATGAACGGACGATTCCAACTCTAGCCCGTTTACGGCCATAATGCGGCCTGTTATTGGCCCATGTTTGGCCAATCGATCATACGGCCCGTATAAGGCCCATTGATGATACGGCCCGTAGAAGGCCCATTGTTTCTACGGCCCGTAGAAGGCCTACTGTTTCTATGGCCCGTAGAAGGCCCACTGTTTCTACGGCCCGTAGGAGGCCCAATGTCACTACAGTAAATATTAGCCCATGGTTATTGTGGCCTAGTTTTAAAAAATAGGTTATTGCAGCCACTAGCAAACCGCGGAAAAAGAACTGCACTGACTACAAGCAAACAAATAAACAAGACAACAAGGAAATAAATAAGCAAGCAACTTATGCTAGGCTATCACGGCTATTACAAATATTACATCCACTGGGCATCAAAGTTCGCCACCAGTGCAAATATAGGGCACAAAGCAGCATATAAACGCCGCAGCAAAACAAGTCCAGAACTGAAACCACTTTAGAAGAGTTCAAGAAACAATATCCTGGGTACCCATAATGGTGGCAAGATGCTTAGCAAGCTTATTAACTTTCTCTTGTTTGGCGCTTAAATCCTCCAGCGCTTGCTATTGCACAAGAAAGTACGCATCTGAATTCTGCAGGGACTTCCTCAGTCCTTCGGCTTCTTGCCGCAGCACAGCTGACTGATGCCTTTTAGCTTGTAGCTGAGACTGAAGAAGCCGAAGTGATTCAGGCAGCGAGTTCGAAGAGCTTGTGCTAGCGGTACTGGCCAGTAACTCGAACACTACATCAACGCATGACTGTGGGGTTTTCTCACTGTCTACAAGATCGTTTTTATCACCTTTCTTGGAGACCAACAGGGTTGTCTCCCTATCTTGAACCTTATCTACATTACTTTCTCTACCATTACATAGTGGGGTGCTCTTCTCCAATATTCTGTTTACATACTACAAGAGAAACAAGCAGACACATCACAGGTTTAGCTTGTCGTATACGAAACTCATTTTGGTAAACCGTTTCAGTAGTAAGGTGGACAGGATAACAGCATGAAACAAACATATATCTATGTACTATGGTCACTGTATTGTCCATATCATTCTAGTTTATGTTCCCTAATCAAGATAGAGACACAGTTCAACTCATATATTTTTAAGACACAGCAGCATAGACAGAATATAAGTGTGAGAAACTACACATCATTGGCAACACTTGTAATGTGCATCACATGAGAACATAACTGTTTATACAACTTAAACTGAAATCAACATAGAGCAACAAGTTAGAACATCAATCCAGTTAAAGAAATAGGTTTAAAACATACCTGTTGCGCCATTGGAGTTTCAATTGGATCCTTCAAATTCGAAAGTAGTTGGTATGAGTAAATACAGTGATGCAACAGCAAAGGAGTATGGACCATAGCTACGGAATCTGACCTGAGAACAGTTGCTCTTCTGCTTTAAACGTGGAGTTTGGGTTAGCTGTGGTGGTCTTCGTGCTTTGGGCACTGCAGTAGCTTTACAAACTGCTCGTGTGGGGGTACTCTGTGGTGGACATGGTGCTTTGTCAACTATAAGTGGGTTACTATCCGCTGGGGTTGCGGTTAGATGGGTTGTAGCTGGTTCTCTGCCCAACTGTGTAAGTGTGCAATCTGGAAGAGTCTCGATTATGTGCGGTGGGGCTAGTTTGTGGGCCAGTACAACCATGGTTCTATCTGCATCGACGGGTAGCATTGTCTTTTGTGAAGAACGGGTTTTTGCTCCCTTAGATATTTCCATCACCCCCTCCAATTCAAATGGCTGATAAACAAGAAAAGAAATTGAACGTACAGACATTGTATGATAGACAGATGTGGTAATTCACATATATGTTGTCTAACCAAACAAGACAGCATGACACAATTTCACATATATGATGCCTAACTAAACAGGATAGCATGACACAGTTTCAGATATATGATGGATAACTTAACAAGATATAATGGCATAATTCAACATATGATGAGTACCTAAACAGGATGACATGACAAAACTATATGATGTCTTTCTAAAATAGGTTGGGATGAAATAATTCACATACATGTTGTCTAAGTATACAGGATGGCATGTTATAATTGACATAATTGATTCATATACTAAGCAGTTGGCACTCGCATGTATGATCTCTAAACTAAGCAGATAGAATTCAATATTGTGCATATGATGTCTAAATGAAGCAATGCAAGACACCATATGCATCATATGAGAAATATAAACATTGCAACTTAGAGCATACACCTCAGGTGGGATATAGGACTGGTCATCTGTCTCTGAATCCTCCTCTGAGGAGCTCCCTGTAACCATCGAGATATATGCTTCAACAGGTACCATTGCCTGCTCTGAAGACCTTGTTTTCACTCCAGATTTTTCCATAACCGGCTCAAATGGCTGATACACATGAAGAGTAGTTCAATATACACAGATTGTCGACAAATGGAATACATAATGAAAAAAAAGATGGCATGAGATAATTCACATATATGATGCTTGGCTCCATGGCAGTGCATCATTCACATATATGATAACTGGCTGAAAAACATGGCATTGCATAATTCACATATCTGATATAGAAAGCAAACATGAGGCATTCACACAAAGCATGTCTAATCTAAGCAGATGGCATGGAATGCAAGACACCATATGCATGATATGAGCAATATAACCCAGCCAAGTTAGAGCATGCACCTCGGGTGGGGGGGGATACGACTGGTCATCTCTCTCTGAATCCTCCTCTGAGGAGCTATCTGTAACTAGCAAGAAATCTGCATCGACAGGTAGCACTGACTGCTCAGAAGACCTTGTTTTCACTCCAGATTTTCCCATGACCGACTCAAATGGCGGATGCACAGGAAGAGTAGATGAATGTATAAACATTGTTGACAAATGGAATATATTATGGAAAAAATATGGCACAATACAATTCACATATACGATGACTGGCTAAACAGGATGGCATTGCATGATTCACGTATATGATGCCTGGCTAAAGAAGATGGCATTGCATAATTCCCATATACTCCCTCCGTTCCTAAATATTTGTCTTTTTAGAGATTTCAAATGGACTACCACATACGGATGTATATAGACATATTTTAGAGTGTAGATTCACTCATTTTGTTCCGTATGTAGTCACTTGTTGAATCTCTAAAAATTCAAATATTTAGGAATGGTGGGAGTATGATATAGAAACTAAACAGGTCGCATTCACACAAAGCAAATCTAAACTAAGCTGATGACATATAAGATGTATAATGTAAGCAATGCAAGGCGCCATATGCATGATATGACCAACATCAGCATGCCAGGTTAGAGCAAACACCTTTGGTGGTAAACAGGCGTGGTCGGCTCCTTCTGAATCTCCATCTGAACAGTTATCTTCCTCTGGAATACAATCTGGAAATGCAGGAGGGGGGGCCACTTCGCCCACCATGGAGCGGCGTCTGCATGACATTATATTCGCACGCAACGATCTTCTCTTTTTCTCTACATGTTCAGTATGATTGTGTACAATATCTGACATGCATAATAAAAAAATAGTTAGATTTTGTAAGGCCTAAGGGGTGCATGCAAAAATCAAGACTGATGGTAGCAAACGAGTGGATGGATCCAAAACTAATGATAGCAGGTAGATTATAGCTTCAGTTTAAAAAGATAGACAATGGATCATCTATTGTTTGTTGCCCACCCGACATGAACCACATAGAAGACCCCAGATGAACCAGATAGTAGACAGATACTATTCGTTGCTGGCTCGATATGACACCCATGGGCAATTCAAAACTCAAGATTGAACGATAAAGTAGCAGGTAATAATGACCGATGTATAACGTAAGCAAACACGAATGACTGCAACCTCTCTTCCGGAACTGTGTAGTCCTCAGGATCATCTGCTCAGTCGATGATGGTAATGCAGCTGGCGTGGCTACCGGCAACGGGGAAGATGATCCGAGGCGGCGAACGGAAGTCTGCAGGGGGATCTCTGCTGCAGTGAACGCTTCTGTCGATGGTGCACCTCAGGTGGGGTGGATGACGGCACGGCAGGAGCATGACATAACACACAGAGTTTTCTTTGACACCTATCTGAAAATGAAGTAAATCTGTAAGGGCTCCTTAGAATTGGAGGATTCTATAAACGCAGGGACAGGAAAAACACAGGAATAGGATAGGAATGCACGTGCAAAACAGAGCATTTGGAAACATAGGATTTCATTCAACCTGGGTGTTTGGCTAACATGAATTGGAAGAACAGAGAAATGGAGAAACAAAGTGATGCAACGAGTGTACAACCTCTTTGGCATAGCCTTGTGGACCTCTGTATCATTGGGATGGACGTGGAGGATGGTGATGATGCTGGTGTGACTGTCGGAGGCGGGGAAGAAGATCCGAGGCCTCTGGAAACGGCGCCGAGGGTACTGCTCCGCTGTGATGGGCGGTTCCATCGTTGGAGCAGCTCCGCTAAGGTGTACGGCGACGAGGCTGAAGCATGACAAGACAGACAATGTTAATCTGAAGTGGGACCCTAATATCATCTGCAATAGATGATGTAAAATACATCACCAAAAAGTGCTAGATGTAAAACGCATCAGCCGCGCCACGACCGCTCTGACAGATGCTGTAAGTACTGTTCACTCTGAACTTAACTGAAGAAAATGAACTTCACAGTCGAAACTGAATTTTACTGTCGAAACTGATTGAACTAGTAACAGAGCATTGCAATAGATGTTTAGGGCGTTCGAGCACTAGTAGCAGAGAAGCAGTGATCTAAATCAGCAGACGCTCGAGCAGGGAACGCACTAGCAGAGAGCAAGTCGTGTAGTAGCACCGCGAGCGAGTGCTAAAGTAGCAACTCCTGTAGCTGCCGGAGGTCGTGCAGCAGCGCAAGCGAGAGCAAGAGCAGAGCAGCAGCACGAACGAAAGCAGGAGCAGTGCAGCAGCGCGACCGATAGCAAGAACAGAGCCGCAGCGCGAGCGAGAGCCGGAGCAGCTGCAGCTAGTGCCATTGTGGAAGTCGTCGTCGAGGAAGCAACGACATGGGGGAGAGACGTTGTGGATGATGTGGCCAGCGACGGCACCGTCGATGGAGACACGCCATGTCTGCTCGGTATCGAGCACCGGCAGCCCCGTGAGATCGAATAAAAGATAAAATGCAGTGGTGAGTGCAGAACCTCCTTGGTGGCGCCGAGTTGGCCTCGGCTTCATCGGAGAAATTGGTGAGGGTGCTGCGGTTCCGGTGGGGCAGGTCAATACGGCGCTGTGGGGATTAAGGTGGCGCGATAGACGAGGCGAACGTCGGGGCAGCTCCTTGGAGGTGGAGGACGGGGCGGCTGATCCGGCGGGACGACGAGATCGACAACGGATCCTCATCCGGTGCGGTGGATGAGGGACGTCGAGCTGTTGCGGTGGACGACGTAGTCGGGGAAGAGTCTCCGGCTGGGCGGCGGTCGGGAGGCCGACGGAGGAGCGTGGGGTTTCCCAGGTTTTGGCGGCCTCGGTGTACGAATGGGGGGCGAAGGGGGAGGGGGGAGCCAAGCTTAGGGACACGCTTGTCCGAAATGTAGGGTAAGTTACCAGCGTACTGCCACCGGTTTTGACACCGTGACGTGGAGCTTCATTTCCGGCTGAGGGGTAGAAGGGGGATTTCGCGTGTCTGGGCTGCGGGAGCGATTTCGGATGAGGAGGGAGTTCTCGCGCGTGTCCAAATTTCGGGATAACAAGGCGCGGCGCGGGTTGAAGAAGCGGGAGTTTCAAAGCAGGTGAGACAAAAGATACTCGAGCTTGAAAATTTTGGGATAACAAGGTGCGGATTCCTTGTTCGGCAGAACAAACTTAACGTGTAAAAAACAATTCATACAAGACACAAGAGAGTCATGTCCCCTTTTACTATATTGCTATAGATGCCATTGAAAAAACTACAAGAAAAATGTAAAAAAAATCGAGAGAACAAGATTACCCTGCACAGTACCAAATCGATTCGCACTTCCCTCAACAATAACAAAAAACAAATCAATTCCCACAAAAGAAAGAGTAATGTCCCTTTTATATGATTACAGATGCCATGATCTTGAATTTCAATTTTTGAATCCAGGTTATGTTGAATTCGAATATATCGTTAGGTGACCTTGCGGTTTATAATTGATGTAGTCGTACATTTTGATCTTCCATCATATATGAACATTTTACTCCACCATGTGAACATATATATTGTCGTCTACCATATGGACTAAATTTGAATCAATTTTCCTTATTTGAATACGATTGTTGTCAAGTTATACAATAATTTAAATATTATCTTGATAACAAAAAACATACATATAGGAGTAATCATATTTCACTATAAACTACATGTACCATACGCTCTCCAATTCAAATATTTGTATCCATTTTATGTTGAATTCAAATCATAGTACATTATTGGTCTAGGTAGCGAGATGTTTGGGATAATCTAAACCCTGTTTTCATACGTATAATTTTTGGCTGAATTGGGACAAGTTTTGGTATAAGCCTCTTGCAAAACCGGAGATTCTCTCAACAAGCCTCGTGGTTCCGAGAGGGAATGTGTCACCTTTGTGTGCGAAACAATATACGCTGCCTCTCCCCTGATTTTATTTACAGAGGCAACATAGAACTATATGAGTGCCCTGTTAAAGTTTGGAATTATTTCGGGTTCATTTGGCCTTTTTATACATTAATTGAGTTTCTGGACTTTTAATGTGCATAATATAAATATGAATTGCATGCACATGCTCCGGTGCACCAAAGTGGGTTGAAAAATCACATGTGTGTCCTTGGTTGAATTTCTAGGTCCCATGGAAGAAATGAGAATGAAATTCAAACATCTGGGCGTCATGACTCGACCGAGAACATCGAGAAACTTTGATTTTAAATTCATGTAAATCCAAAACTCGCCTGGAAATCATGACACTTGGCATGGTGTCATGCATGGCACTAACATGTTGTGGTAAAAAATTGGGCCGATTTGGAAGCTCGTGGTTCTAAGAGGGAACGTGCCACCTTTGAGTGTGAAACGATATACGCTGCCCCCCCTTGAGTTTCTTAACAAAGGCAACATACAACTACATTAGTGCCCTGTTAAATTTTGGAATTATTCCGGGTTCGTTTGTCATTTTTTATACATTAATTGAGTTTCTGGTCATTTAATGTGCATAAGTCAAATTTGAACTACAAGCACATGCTCTTGTGCACCAAAGTTGGTTGAAAAATCACATTTGTGTCCTCGGGTGAATTTCTAGGTCCCATGCAAGAAATGAGAATAAAATTAAAACATCTGGGCATTGTGGCTCGGCCGAGAACATTGAGAAACTTGGTTTTAAAATTCTTGTAAATCCAAAACACGTCTGAAAATCATGAAACTTGGCATGGATTTCATGCCATGGTACTACCATGTTGTGGTAAAAAAATTGGCCGAATAGGAACATATTTTGGTATAAGCTTCTTGCAAACCGAAGCTTCTCTCAAGAAGGCTCGTGGTTCTGAGAGGGAACGTGCCACCTTTGAGTGCGAAACGATATACATTGTCCCCCTTGAGTTTATTTACAAAGACAACATAGAACTACATGAGTGCCCTGTTAAATTTTGGAATTATTCCGGCTTTGTTTGGCCTTATTTACACATTAATTGAGTTTTTGGTCATTTAATGTGCATAATACAAATTTGAACTACAAGCACATGCTCCCGTGCACCAAAGTTGGTTGAAAAATCACATTTGTGTCCTCGGGTGAATTTCTACTCCCTCCTTCCATCTATATAGGTCCTAATGCGTTTTTCGAGGCTAACTTTGACCAAACGTTAGAGCAATAATATATGACATGCAACTTACACAAAGCATACCTTCAAATTTGTATGTCAAAGGAGCTTCCAATAATATAATTTTCATAGTATACATCTCATGTGCTATTAATCTTGTCAATAGTCAAAGGCTGTCTTGAAAAACACATTAGGCCCTATATAGATGGAAGGAGGGAGTAGGTCCCATGCAAAAAATGAGAATAAAATTCAAACATCTGGGCATCGTGGCTCGGTCGAGAACATTGAGAAACTTGGTTTTAAAATCATGAAACTTGGCATGGTGTCATGTCATGGTAGTACCATGCCGTGGTAAAAAAATTGGCCGAATAGGAACAAATTTTGGTATAAGCTTCTTGCAAATCGGAGCTTCTCTCAAGAAGGCTCGTGGTTCTGGGAGGGAACGTGTCACCTTTGTGTGCATAATTAAAATTTGAAATACAAGCACATGTTCCAGTGCACCAAAGTTGGTTGAAAAATCACATGTGTGTCCTCGGGTAAATTTCTAGGTTCCATGCAAGAAATGGGAATGAAATTCAAAATTCTGGGCGTCGTGGCTGGGTTGGAAACATTGAGAAACTTAGTTTTTAATTCCTGTAAATCCGAAACACGCATGAAAATAATGAAACTTGGCTTGGTGCCATGAGATGGCACCAACATGTTGTGGTAAATTTGCAGTCCGATTTGCGAAGGCGCACACATTAACAATCAACAAAGTCATTTTGGAACAAGTGCTATCACGTTACAATCGGAAACACAAGTATTATTGAAACCGTGGGCGTTCTACTTACTAGTACCATTTACGTGCCGCCACGCGACCCCATTTTTTATTAGCTAGGAGGCGCCGTGCAGGGTAGCTATTTGAGTACGAGAGATGTGCGATCAGACCCCTGCGCGTGCTTATCGGGAGGAGAGCCCTTTGACCTCCATCTGCCGTCCACCTCTCTCCCAAGGTCTCCATTAATGGCGCCCGAGCCTCTGTTTAATGGCGTGGCTATGTCTCACTCGACTGAGATTTAAGAGAGAGAAAAGAAAATCTGAAAGCACGGATCTTGATGTAAGATCCGACGGACCTATATAGCATCTACTGCGACTTATAGCAAGGCTGATGAATATATAAGGACGATTATTATTTTTTATCAAAGAAGGGCTTGCCCCTTCCGATTTTCATTACTGAAAACCACCACAATTCACAAGAAGTTCAGCACAACTCCAGCCTAACACGAAGGACTAAAAGCTACCAGATTGAAATCGCAACATCCCAAGAGGCCAACAAAGGCCAAACATCCGCGCTAGAACCCAACATTTCACAACCGACGACACAATCCACATCCTAAACCGATTATTACATCAAAAGAAACAAGGAAACTGAAGGAAGCCCAGCAGCAACTAGAAGAACAGCAACGCCAGGGTCGCCACAGCAAGAGTTTTCTTCATTCCAGCCTCGCAACATTGATCTTCCACAGAAAGATAAGGACGATTAATTGTCTTACATAATTAGAAAGATGATTAAAAAAGCCACATGCGGCTACACCCGAAATACACAAGGGCAAAAGAAGAAGGAAGACAAGGATCTGGCTCGCTGATCTCTACTTTCTTGATGCGTTGCTCCAGGCCGCGGGAACTAGTCTCCATGGCGAGCGGCGATGAGCTCTTTTGTGTCCTCAAGACGCTGCTTGAGAACATCCACGGATTCCTCCACCAGCCTTTGGCGCTCATTGCGGAGCATGTCATTCTCGTCCATAAGTTTCTTGATGATGACGCCGGTCCTCTTCAACAAGGCACTGGTCTCCTCCTGCTGGTCTGCACTTCGGACGATCTTCTCCCTCAGCAGGTCGCGCTCGGCCCGGAGCCTCTCATTGCCCTCCCTTAGTTGCGGGATGACGCCGGTAGCCTGTTCAAACGAGGCTTTCATCTCGTCCTGCAACCTCGCCCAGCCGGAGATCTGATCCATTTGGCTATGGACGATCGCATGCATGCACCTGTAACAGTCGTCGCCTGCCCGCGAGAAATTTTCCCTGGCCGCCGCGGCGCGGCGGGACATCTCTGCTACATTCGTGGCGCGGCGGGACATCTCTACTGCTTCCGCGGCGCGGCTGGACCAGTCTGCTGCATCGACGGTGCGGCGGGACCTCCGTGCTGCTTCAGCGGCGCGGCGGGACCTCTGTGCTGCTACTTCAGCGCGACGGGACATGTCGGCTGCTCTCGCAGCGAGGCGGGACATCTCTCGTGCTTCTGCTTCCATGCTCGCCTCTCCCTGGTGGCAATCTCTCGACCCAGAACTCACGCTGGCCATGGCAGACGCAAGGGAATGATGAATGACTTGTTTGTTTTTGTGGATGAGGAGTTGAGGAGGAATGTGCAGTCATCTTGGCATACTAGTATTTATAACCGAGTACTAATACGCTCCTAAGTGGGAAACCGTTTAGGTTGTGATCCGTGTGAACAGGTTTGCAATTCAATATAGCGTGGTACTAATACGCTCCTAAGTGGGAAACCGTTTAGGTTGTGATCGGTGTGAACAGGTTTGCAATTCAATATAGCGTGGAGTAATTTGGAATGTGACGAGACGCAAGCTCAAATTTTATTGACGGTTCTAGTTTCAAAGTGCGGCACTATTCCCGGATGGAGTACTTCTTTTTCTACTCCCTCCTTTCCGGTTTTATAGGGCTTATCTCAAAATTTTAGTTTTTCCATTTTATAAGGCTCAATTTGGTTGTTCCCCAACACATGTTCAGATTCCAAGGTGCATTAAATCATTGGATGCAAGTATTAAGAGAAAATTGACCAATGCATGTACTTTATGCATGCATGCATTGCAATTAATGCATTGATAAACATAATTTTTTGAGAAAAACAAGAGCATTAATTAGGTGCTTTTGCAAACTACAAAAAATATTCCACCACTCACCATCTTGGTTGGTGAGATTTTTTAATTAAGCCCTATAAACCGAAGGAGGGAGTACTGCTGTGTACGTGCAATAACTGGCACCGTCGTATACATATCTTACGGTTAATGGGGCGTTCGATAGGAATAGCCGCGTGGCGAGATCTAGGCTAGTCTTTTTTCAGACGCATTAAACCTATCTCTCGGGACTTCTCGCACGCACCATCGTGCCACCCACAAAATCTTGTACTCTGAGTTTAGTAGTACGTTATACAGGAAGAGAAGAGGTGCACGCACGCACTCGTCCTCTCACACACGCGTCTGTTTTTTCTCGAAAAGGAGGATGATGAGCCCCGGCCTCTGCATCTGGGAGTCACACACGCATCTGTAGCTACGAATTGTAGTGTTCTCAACCATCCGATTGGCTCTATCATGGATGTACCTATATAGTAAAACATGTCTAGATACATCTATATTTTGACAAATGGAAGGCATGTATTGTGGAACGGAGGGAGTGCTTGTCATCAAAATGGATAAAAACGGACGTATCTAGAACTAAAATACGTCTACATACATCTCCTTTTATCCATTTTGATGACAAGTAGTACTTCTTACCCAAAGGAACTTTATATCCAACAGACACAAAATATCCGTTCGACTATTGGAAATTACTGATCTGATGTCGAAGTAATTGCTGCATCGCCACCAAAACCCACCATTTCTTAAGCTAAAGTAGACCAAGGTAATCCCTATATTAGCATATTACTAAGATAAACAGAAGGCACTGTAGAAACATTTAGGACGTGAGCTTATCAATCTGAATGTGGAGGGACACAAGCTTAGCCCCGGCCAGCAGCTTGGGCGGAACTGTCAAGAAGGTCAGCTCCTGCACGTCGACGTCACCGGGATCCTTGCTGCTTATCACCTCCATTTCCACCTTGATGGCGTCGGTCATGCCTTTGGGCTCCCCCGGCGGCTGTTCGCCCACAGCTTGGCCACGTAGTGCGGCAGTGGGGACGCCCCCGCTCTGATGCAGACGACCGACACGGCGATAGGCGCGCCGATGTCGAGCATGCCGCCGACCAAGAAAAACGCGCGGCGGTCCTCCTCCGCGAACAGCAAGAGTCGTGGCTCCGACAGTGGCACTTGCAGCTGGAGCACCTTGCCGTACTGGATCCTGTGCATGAGCATGGGATGTGCGGTGCTGATGTGGTGGTAGAGCACCGGTGGCGGGCCTTCGTAGCCGCATACGGGCACGGGGCATTTGCAGGGCGCGAGCGGACACACGCTCTGGTGATCGGCGAGCTTGTGGTAAGTGACGTAGAGCCCACAGCCTTCGTGCGGGCACTGCACCCTCACCGACGAAAGGACGGAGTCCACCGCCGTGTTCCGCACGTTGAAGCCACCGCCGCGCTCGCACTTCTGGCACTGCCGCTGGTTCCCGGGGTGCTCGACGCGGCAGTCCGCGCAGGCCAGGTGCCCTCCCTTGCACTGCAGAAATCAATCGAACAGCACATCAATCAAGAAACCTGCACCTTGCTCAATCAGCCGAATAGACGAGGTGTATTCAAACCTCATACACTGGAGGCATCAAGGGGCGGAGGCACAAGGGGCAGTGGAGCACGGTGAGGTCCATCGAGACCTTAGAGAGCTCCATCGTCGGGTCCTGTTCGGTCTGCATGGTCTCGCCCTCCTCATGCACAACCATCTCTTGACTTGGGCCGGGGTATTACAAAGCATTACCGTCACATATTTTATACTACTTCAAGGTGCATTAAATCAACACATGCAAGTATCAAAAGGAGAGTCACGGCATGCATGCATGCGTTGTAATTAATGCATCGGTAAACGCAAATTATTGAAATATATCGAGTGCAGTGCTTTGATGTGTCGCGTCAACTCGTACATCAACGAGAAGTTTGATTATCCTCTCCCTCATGGACTTAACTGCACCTGCCTTTGGCTGTATAACAGGTTGGCCACACACCTGTCGGGCCCACCTGTCATACCCGCAAAGGCAGGAGCGTCCCTCCCTCGCCCATGAGCGTGGTGGCTGGCAAGACTAGGAGAAGCTTTCGCTACACGCTCTCCCTCCTGCACGCGGTGGACATGCAGCAGTTCAATCGGTGTCAGATGGCCAGAAGCGTACTGTAGTACTCCTCCAGTACAGTAGTACTCCATCATTGTTCGACTTCTCGAAGAGGCGAAGAGCCAAGCGCAGCCCGGACGCTCGTGTGGCAGTTTCATGTGTAGAGTAGTCTAGGATAGCGTGTACCATGCCTGTAAGCTTAAAATCGTTGGGGTCGGCTCCATTCTATGTGGCGTCTCAAAGTTTAAAAAAATTTAAAATAGTCTTCTGGCCCTACCTGACACCCTGGTGATTGTAGTTTGCACGCTCATCTGGTCAAGACAGGAATATATATTTTAATTTGTTTTTTTTTCGAAAAGGGGGGACTCCCCGGCCTCTGCATCAAAACGATGCATACGGACACATATATTTTAATTTGTGGTGGGTAAATGTTAGAGGTTGCAGCAAATATATTGTACACTGCGGGTCTTTCAGCCAAGTTTAGAGGCAAGCATGTGGGGCCAGTGCTATGATGTGTCACGTCAACTCGTACAACGAGGAGAAGCATGATTTTACTACACGCCTTCTCTCTCACCCATGCGCGCGGTTGCTCGCAAACGAGGACAGGCTTTTGCTTAGTAGTACTTCTACAACAAGCTATCCGTCCCGCTCGCGGTGGATTCAACAATGTAGAAGCAGTAGTAGTAACATCATTGTTCGTCTTCTCGAAAAGGCGAAGAGCCAAGCGCAAACCGAACGTTGCAGTTGCGAACATTGGAGCACGCATATAGCCAGGCTCTTGCATGAGACAAAATTGCTATGTGAGCCCACTATTGTACTAGTACGTACAACTACTTGCTAGTATAGCCCTGTAAACCAGAAAGGAGTATTTGCCCTTCTAGAGATTTCAACAAGTGACTAGACTACACCGAGATGGAGTACATATGGAGGAAAATGAGTGAATCTGCACCGTAAATAAATACGTACTAGTTCTATCGTTTTCCTCTCCGAGGTGCACAATATTGAGTATACTGACTAGTCTCTTTTTGACACGCATTTACGTTTTTTTACACAGTACAGACGCAAGCGCTCATATACACGCGCATACACTCACCCCTATGAACGCACACACGCATGACACTATCATCTTGAAATTTATGAAGTCACCATAGGCACCTCGTCGTCGACGGGTCCATAGGTGCTTGAATGCCAAGGAGGGAGAGGGTAGCGGTTCCCGATACGTTGAACGGTCAATGATGCATCCTCAATTACATGCAGAGGGAATTAATTGGAGAAGCAGAATAGAGCCAGCACGATGTGAATGCAATAGAGTTTGGACTCTCATATAATAAAGGCGCCCCACCACTCCAATCCATCTACTCCCAAGTCTCTGTGCAACACTGCTCACTCCAATCCAGGACCAAGTGACCAGAAGCCACAAGCACCTATGGAGGCGATGGACGCGAGCGTCAGTCGGCTGTGCCAAATCATCCAAGGCGCCGGCCTGCGGCCCCACACCGCGCAGTGTTTCCAGATGGTGCTGGCGACCGCAGGCATCGTAGCCCTCGCTGACGCCGGCTTCGCCTCTCGCATGGACGACATGATGGTCAACTCCATCCGCAAGTTCACCGCCGTCAAGAAGCGCGCGGACGACCTTGCCGTACTGCTCCAGCCCGCGCGCCCAGGCTCCTCATTGCCTGCCACCCTCATCGGCCTCCATGGTGACGAACTCTTTCTAGCCCTGGTGGCCCTGCAGGTGCCGGAGGTCGCGACGAAGAATGTGCACCTCGAGGCCGCGCTCGCCGCGCAGCACCTCGCCATGCAAGAAACCGTCGACCTGCACATCCACGTCTACGAGGAAATCGTCTACATAGGCCACTACAAGGCAAGCGAGGACAGAAAGAGTTTGGCCTTCTTCCAGCGGCTGGAATCTTTGGACGCCATTGTTCAGAAGCACGTCGACCTGGCCACGAAAGCCGCTGCTACTTAGGCGCCGTTCGGTGGGCCGGCGCCCTGAGTCGAGGACGTGGACGTCGTCAATGCATGCATCTCTTCTTGCCTCCTGTAACCAGCACTGCATCGCCTCATGGCCTTAATGTTTTATTAGTATAGTACTCCCTCCGTTCCCAAATATAAGTCTTTCTAAAGATTCCAGCAAGTGACTACTACATACGGAGCAAAATGAGTGAATCTACACTCTAAACTATGTCTACATACATCTGTATGTTGTATTCCATCTGAAATAGTATCTAAAAAGGCTTATATTTATGAACAGAGGGAGTATATGGCATTTTTATTCCAGTCGTAACATTTTCACTATGAGGTGGGGCTGCAGTTGAGCAAACCCACCCCGCCCACCGGGCGTCGGCCGAGTTTAGAATTACTAGAAGAGAGAAACGAGGGAGGAAAGCTAGCTGTAGCACGGACGCTGTTGTCAGATGGGACTCGTGTTTATAGAATAGGAGTACTGAGCACTCGTGCCTCTCTTTTTTTTTGAGGGAAAAATTAGTCGTATGCCTAGTACCACTAGTTGGGTGCGTGCGACCTATAGCTGTCATCACTTTAGGTCTCCTTTTTGAACCGCGGCTATGCTTCACAGTACATATTATTTCATGCATTTATCCTCCTATATGTACTCCTAGGCTATTTCCACGTGCTCCCATTCGCCGACATGTGGGACATAGAGCATCTGGGTCGTAGTGGATTCACGACTCGGAGCATATGCCGGGGTACTTTACATTTCAGACCTCATGAATTACATGCAAACCCCCCGCAGAAGAATAAATAAATGAATGAATTACTACATGAAACCGGATTATTTTCGTGGAAACCGGAGCACGTTCATTAAATTTTGGACATAACACGTTTATAAAAAATGACCGGACCAAAACCAGTCTAAGGGCCTCTTTGATTTTTCCCGCAAAAAAAGGGCCTCTTTGATTCGCAGGATACTGAAAACACAGGAATGGGGAAAGTATGATGGCGATGAACCGAGACGAGGAGAACTCTAACTCAGTTAGAGGTTAGAGTTAGATTCTAACCCTGAACTAACTCTAAACCAAAGAGGTGTATGGATGACAGGGTTAGATTGACAATAAATGCTCTATCTCAATCATTAGACTACTTTGGACCCTATTTCCTGCCGGATTTGGAGGGTGCTTGGATACGTTTTAGTTCCATGACTAAAAGTAGTGGGACTAAAACTTGCTAGCCTCACCCATGCTTGAATCCAAATACTAAAGAGACTAAAATCAAGTTAATGAGCATTTATTATCCTCCAAACCCTCTAATCCAGAACTCGCCTGTGTTAAAGGAGAGGAGTTAAATGAGGAGAGGAGGACTAATCCACATTTTAGTAGGGGTACCCCTGACTAAATTTTTTTAGTCTCAAGACTAGTTTTAGCCCCTCTTTAGTCAGGGGTGCTTGGAACTTTAGCCTCTTAAAGAGACTATTTTTAGTCAGACTAAAATAAGTCCCTTGGATCCAAGCACCCTCTTGGTGTGGCCGGCTCTTCTATGGCCTCCTCCCGCTCACAATTGACATAAACGAACCATCTATACAAATCAAGCATGCAAAACATGGTAATTTTTACTTTGTCCATACAAATGAGATATCCCACTTAAACATACAAGTCGTCAATCAAGCTTCACAAAATAAAAAAACACTTCATGAAACAAAGAATGAGCTAACTCATCACGGAAGTCATTCACGATAGGGAGGGAGCCCGGAGCCCCTCAGGCGCCGAGGGAGGAGCTCGCCATCGTCGCTCTGGAGGAAGGCTCTGTAGAGCCCAAGCCCCGGGAACCCCTCCGACGCCGGCCCTTGCGAGTTGAGGTCGACACCGGCATGGGTAGCAGGGCCGCTTGCCGCCGACTGGGAACTTAATCTTTGGGCCTCTAGAAATAATGCAAGCGTGTAACTAAAATACCTAGAAAGGTGAACTGAATCTTTGGGCCTCTAGAAATAATGCAAGCCTGAAACTGAAATACCTAGAAAGGTGAACTGAATCTTTGGGCCTCTAGAAATAATGCAAGCCTGAAAGTGAAATACCTAGAAAGGTGAACTAAATCTTTGGGCCTCTAGAAATAATGCAAGCCTGAAATTGAAATACCTAGAAAGGTGAACTGAATCTTTGGCCCTCTAGAAATAATGCAAGCCTGAAATTGAAATACCTAGAAAGGTGAACTGAATCTTTGGGCCTCTAGAAATAATGCAAGCCTGAAATTGAAATACCTAGAAAGGTGACCTGAATCTTTGGGCCTCTAGAAAGATTTATTACCTCCTCAAGCAGCATCAAACAATTCCATGTGTGCACCACAAATCTATACCAAGTTTGATCAGGATCTACTTTTCCAAATCAGAATTAGCGCTAGAGCAAGCAAGATCAATGATATGGCCGTGAGACAGAGAAGGAACGAACAAACTCAACCCTCTCGCGACCTCCCTGGTAGATGCGCCGCCGCCGCGCACAATAGAGGGAGAAAAATGACTGGTGAAGGGGGAGCGGGGCGACCTTCAAAGGCCGGAGGGAGAGGGCGGCGGGAGTAGGGCGGCGGAGGCCGGAAGGAGAGGGCGGCCGGAGGAGAGAGAGGGCGAGCGGCCCTATGGGGAACAGAGAGGAGTCGTGCGAGAGGGGGGGAGCGATCTGGTGCGGGCAGGGGAGATTTTTTTAGTTCTCTTTTAGTGGGCCCGAGGATAACTAACCCAATTAGAACCTATCCACCGGGCTAGTTTTTTTAGCTGGGTTAGAGCAAACTAGCTCAAACTAACCCCTCTTATTTCGATAATTTGAGGCTATTTCAACCCAAACTAGCTCTAACTCAGGGATCCAAACAAAGATGAGTGTTACTGTACATGCTACAGTGTGGACCGTAGCACATTGTTTTTTATGGCCATATCACCACATTGTTTTCTACTGCTGGTTCACTGGGCTACCGTGGTTCGCACAGCTGGTTCACTGGGCTACCGTGGTTCGCACTCCTCCGACCTGAGTAGTACTGTAGTATAGTACTAGTATATACTGAATCATTCTTTGCTCCTTCTTACTACTCTGACATGTGGGAGAGCCAGCATCCGGGTCGACGTGTCATGCACCAGATTAGAGCGCGGAACGGAAGGGGGGCATCACCCCGGTCGGAGCGCTAGTAATTCATGACTATAGTGAGTGGTCATATCACAAGTCTTTCCAGCAGTAACGCGCCGTCAAATTGCACAGCCCCACTCGCTCACCCTCCTCGCCTCTCTGTCAAACCGCCTACCCGAAAATTGTCGCGCGTACTGCCCGAGAAAAGCCCTGCCCTCAACTTTTAACTACGCGAAAATAGTTCGAGGTTGTTCGTTCTATATAAATACGGTACTTACTGTATGTTTATTCACCCGTGGGGTTGTTCAATGAATGGAGGGGCGGGGAGCACAAGTGAACAATAATGTAGTACTACTAGTAGTAAGTAGGAGTCGTACAGTAGTCACCTTAAATAGAGAGTTTCTTTTCTTTAATGCCACGTACACAAATTGAAACGCTTGTTGTGGAGAGAAAAAAGATAATCACTCCACTATATATGGATGCAGGGGCCTGAGCGCTTGCTTTACTAGGGTTGCTCTCTTCATTTTCTCATCCTCTCCAGATATAAACAAGACAGCGGTAGCGACATTTTCTCTCTGCTCACCGCTGATCACAGATCCGGCCGGATCCCACGGCCGGTGTGTGTAGAGGACTAAAAGGTGCATCATTCACGCGGTCATCGCCGCCGAGGGAGGAAACCCACAGCTGCCGGAGGGGCCCGATCCTCTGCCCGTGCCGTTCTCTCCGACACAGCGCCGGCTCGGGAGGTCCTCCGACCCTTCTTCCTCCTTGCCGTATTGTCCGCAGATCCGACCTGCCGCCGCCGACATCCCGACGACCCTCAGGTATAAGTTCTTCGAAAGCGGCCTTGCTCTACTGCCCCAGCTCCCCACGTGTCTGCATGTGCATCTTTTTCTACTCCCATCAGCTCTTCCAAAGCCACCTAAATTTTTAGTATTATTATTGGTAAAGCTACTTCATGCATTCGAATCTAGGGCTTTGTTCAAACCACGAAGAAAGGGGGGAAAGTTGTAGAATGAATCTAGGACTTGATTCAAAGAGGAAATAATATGGTGAAAGTAGTAGAGACCGGATACCCAACCGGTCTCTTGGTTGAAAAGGGAAATAATGGGAAAACGCAGTACAAACTGGATAAGGAACATATCTATTATTGGTTGAAAAAAGGATAGAAAGTGGCGGCTGGTGGACAAGTCAACAGAGTATGTCCATGATTAGATTTGGTGCCATCACATAGTAAAAGGTCTCCAGGATTAGATTTGCTGCCCTCACATAGTAAAAGGTCTTAGGATTAGATTTGCTGCCCTCACATAGTAAAAGGTCTCAGGATTAGATTTGCTGCCCTCACATAGTAAAAGGTCTCCAGGATTAGATTTGATGCCCTCACATAGTAAAAGGTCTCCATTATTAGATTTGCTGCCCTCACATAGTAAAAGGTCTCCATTATTAGATTTGCTGCCCTCACATAGTACAAGGTCTCCAGGATTAGGTTTTCTGCCCTCACATAGCATGAACAAACTCAGCATCACCACTTTATGCCTCCTTGTAGGTACATTGTGCTGATGCGTCCACTGCCGCATGTCCTTATACCAACCTTTTGCTGTTGTTAATGTAAGGGCGCATGTAAAATGAAGCGATCACACTGTTACCTTAGGGACATGTCTAACAAGTGTTATTGTTAATCTAATGCCTCCAGTGATAAGATGCAATTAAACTGTGTTACAAATGGCACTCCTGTTATTTTCCCCAGTATGATAAGTAAGTTGCTCCTTTACGCTGCTGAGTGTCCTGGTGTCCCCACGGTCCCATGCCCTTAAACCAACTCTTTAGCTGATGCTGATTTACTGTGTCTGGTAAACAAGCAATGCCACCATTAAAGTAATCCCATATTTGAGGAATCTCATTGTTGATCGTAATGCTTCTGGTAACATGAAGCATTGCTGACGTTTTAAAATTTCTACTGTCCTTGCGTGATTGCCATGAACATAATTAAGATGCTTCTTTTCATTTTGTATATGTTTCGTATATTCTTATTGACCAGCAACTGTTTACTTTCTATCTTTTTGTGCAGATAGGGATATCCATTTCACCTTGTTGCTATTGTGACCTTTTGGTGAACTGCACAAAACACTTTTTTTTGGAATGAGTGTCTTGTGCAGTTCAACTAAAATGTCACGTGGGCAACATCTCTCAATTTTGGTGGAACTACACAAAATGGTGATTGGAGTTTCCAAAATCTCCGTCAAGTTCTGCTGGTAATCTCGTGCAACATTTTATTAGCTTTTACAAGATGGAGCCGTCACTGTTACCACAATGGCACTTTATTTTAGTGGAACTGCACAAAAGGATAAGAAAATTATAGTTGCACCTTACATGAGCCGGGCAGCCAACCTTAATGTTCCTCAATTTTAGTACAACTACTAAAGAAGAACCTGCCAGTCACAAGAGCAAGTACTTCTTGCTAGCTGAATGATGCAATCTTTGCTTCATTTCAGGTGAACTGCAGAAAAAGGCGCATGAATTGAATCATGGAACTCCAGGCAGACCTCATCCAAGTAGAGCTGGAGGTTGAGTTCAAGGAGGCCGCTATTAAAGTGAAATCATGCTCTCCTGTCTCCTTGTTTGTGCTGTGCAAACATGCTGTGCAAACAGGAATACTCAACTACAGATGTTGTGACGGTCAAGAGCGTTCGCCAAGTTCTTCGATTGTATGACATGGCTAGCCAAGAAGGATTTAATCCCGATATTCACTTTATCAAAAGGCTCTAATGGGTTGGTTCTGAATCTTGCAAGCTGGGAATCAGTGAGATGTGTAGGCATCTTTGTTGTACTTATTATTTGAATCTTATTTGTTGGTTCTGAATCTTGCAAGCTGGAAACCAATGAGATGTGTAGGCATCTTTGTTGTACTTATTATTTGGATCTTATTTGTTGGTTCTGAATCTTGCAAGCTGGGAATCAATGAGATGTGTAGGCATCTTTGTTGTACTTATTATTTGGATCTTATTTGTTGGTTCTGAATCTTGCAAGCTGGGAAACACGACATGATGATGCAGAGGACAACATCCATAACAAACAGTACAAACTTGGTAGTATAATCTTTGTGAAAGTGCGACAAATGTGCTGATCGTGTGCGTCCTGAGAATAATAATTCTAATTGTTGTGCATGTTGATCTTGTGGCACTGATAGAACGAGCGAATGCATTGCTTGTTTTAAGTATAAATTTCTATTAAAGCTAATTAAATTTAAGTAAAGTGACCACTAACTCCTGTTATTATAGTACCAATACAGACCCGCTCGTGAACCGACGTGTGGCCGAGGGTGCATCTTCTGCCGGGCGTGCAGCGGACGAGGGTGGGGTAGTAACTGTTGTCGCCTGTACACACTCAGCTTACTGTTGAATCTAGTTCCCCAAGAGCTGAAAAACGAACTGCCGCCGCCGCCTACACACTCGTTCACTCGAAGAGACTCCAATGGCGATCCGAGGGGTGAGCCTGCTGGATATGGACTTTAGCAAGGAGTTCCCCTTTTAGTTTGCCGTTCAGTCCTATGGCCGCACCAAGTTGAATGTGATGTACACCAACGATACGGACTCGGTGAAGCTGTGCCTCGCCTCAGTCCTATGGCCGCACCAGGTTCGGGAGCATTCGCCCGTTTCATCGGCAGCGCCGACTGCACCTTCGCTACGGTGGAGAGAAGGAAGAACGCGACGATTTGGCCATCTGGTGCAACAAACTTGTCGACATCCAGAAGCAATACAAGATCATCAGCAACGGGCAGGAGAAGGACTCCGTGGTTGACCTTGCTGAGACCATCATCGATCCCTGATACGCCAACATGAAAGAAGACGACCTGAACACGTGGGAGGTACCTCTGAATCTAGCCTACATAACCTACGCGGCCAAGGACGCATACGCATGCTACGACATGTACAGGCAAATCTTGGACATGAGGGCGTGTCTGCTTCCCGTAACCGACGAGTACACGGACAGCCGCAGCGTCATGATCAAGCGTGCCAGGAAGGTCTAGATGTTGTACTTTATCTGTTTATAAGCACCTTTATCATCTGAGTGTTTCATGCATTAGCCTATGTGTCGTAATTATCTGTTTTGTCCGAAATATTTCTCTTAAGAACCCATTAACCTGATTGCTTTTTAGTGGCTATTTGCTTATGTATGTAAACTAGTTCACTTGTCCATAAAAAAACTAGTTCACTCAGCTGCCGTGCTTTGAATATCCTTCCTCCCAACATATTCCCCTCCTCAGGTGGACCCAGCAGGTCTCTGAATTTTCTCCCACTTTTTTTTTCGATGTAAACTGAGTTTTCTCCCAGTACTTTCCCCTAGAACCAACTCAACTGTCCCACGTCTAGCCTAAAAATTAATAATACCCCACGTACTATTAACTCATCAAATTAAAATGATATTTTATTTCGTAAGTTGAAAGTTCTTACAAAATAATAATAATAATTGTTTATATATAACTTGGCAAGTTAACGCCTAGTGATTGCGTACATAAGCTTGCAATGATTTTACTGACGTGCAATCATGTGTTTATGTTTTTATAACATTTCTCCGTCTAGCCCAACATGATATTTTCACCCAGCCCAGCAAGTCCGCGGATTTCGAGAAAAATGCAAATGGGATTTAAACGGGTTGCATAGATGCTACATCATTGTTTCACCCAGCCCACCAAATGGACTAAAAAACAAATGGACTGGCTGACATGTGGGCCAGTAGGTCGAAGCCTAAGAAGGCGTTGGATTTACATCCAACGGCCGGCATTCTTCTTCAATCTCTCGTCTTCTTCCCCCAGCGCTGCCGGAACTGCCTGCTCCAGCCTTCGGCGTCGAGCGGCGTTGTTTTGCGCTCCTCAGCGAAACGCTACCCCGCCGACGGCCAGGCCATCGCTCCACTCCGCACCTCCTGTTATTCTCTGCCGAGTGTAGGCCCACCCCGCACCCGAACCAGTCAAGTTTCCCACTCCTCTCCGTCTGCGACTCCACTGCCGCGTCTTCCCCATCTCCGGGTCGTTCCAGTCCGGGGCCTCGCCGTCGTCCACCGCCTCGGTGCGCTCGGCGCGGCATGGTCAACATACGAGAGTCATCGGAAGAGGACTGTACGTGGAGAGCCTGACGACTGGGACCCACGAGGTCCATGGTGGCACGCAAGGAAAGTTCCTCCTTATTACGCACTGTACGTGGGAAGGGCTTCTGTATTTCGCGAAAAAAACATTCCCCCGCTGACAGGTCGGACCCACCAGCTATATCTTCGCATGCAAGGAAGTGCCTCCATATTACGCACCAAAAAATGAATACCCCCTGCTAGCTGGGACCCACCATAGTGGGTGGCTGACTTGTGGGCATACTAAGTTGACGAGGACGGAGGGCTTTGTCAACTTAGTCAATATGAACGATTCTAGCTCCAGTGACCGTACGATGTCCATCCGACGGCCATAGTGCTTCTTCAACCTCTGGTCTTCTTGCTCAAGCCGCCCAAAGCAGCGCCGGTCGTGCCGCGTGCTCCTGCCTCTCGTGGCCGGCTGTGATGCCGCGGAGGCCTCACCGCCCCTACTACTCCCACCACTGGCCCAGGGTATCCCTCTACTCACCCACACCCCTTGTTATTCTGCGGCGATGGCAGCCTCACGCCGCAGCCGAACCAGTGAACCCTCGTACTCCTCTCCGCGTGGGCATCCACTGTCGCGTCTTTCCCGGCTCCGCGTTGTCCTCTTCCTAGGCCTCGTTGTTGTCCACCGCCTTGGTGCTCTCGGCGCGGCGTGGTCAATGTGGTCAACGACCGACTTCCATCGGAAGAGTACTGTACGTGGAGAGGCTGACAGCTGGGTCCACGGCCACAACCCAGTTTTTTTGTGATTTGCCAAGTAAGTCGCTTTGTCAGGCCTGTTGGGCTGCAAATCTTTCAAGATAAGGAGAGCTTCATTCGGCTAGCCGAGAAAATGGCCTATCAGTAATGAGAAATGGGCTGTACATTTTTAAAACACATCAAACCGGCAATTAGTTTCAAATATCTTTTTTTTCATTTCGAGATTTTAAATTACATTAATTATGCGTGGAGAATTTGTTGGATTTTATATTGATATACATTTATTTTTAAATCAGTTTGAATGTGAGTCAAAATTTTGGGATTAAAAACAGTTCGGACCGCACCGAAATATGCAAAATTTCATATAATTTTTTAACCGTGGCCACAATATGGGCTGTAATGCTAACAAAAAGAATATGGGCTGAAAAAAAACCTTAAGAATTAGCAAATGGGCTGTAAATTATTGGAAATAATGGCAGATGGGTTGTATGCTGTTTTCCACAAATTTGAGGCTTTCCTAAAAAAAGGTTGACGCACAAGCAGTGATTGTTGGATGTCCATCGAACGGCCGTCGTGCTTCTTCAATCTCTGCTCTTCCGGCACCAGCCGCTCAAACAAGCGCCGGCGGGACTGCCTGCTCCCTCCACCCCGCGGCCGGCTGTGCTGCCGCGCAGGCCTCACCGCCCCACCGTACTCCCATCGCTGGCCTAGCCATCCCTGCACTCACCCACACCTGTTGTTATTCTCCGGCGATGGCAGACGAACCAGTAAACCCTCGTACAGTCATACTCCCCTCCGCGTGGGAAACAACTGCCGAGTCTTCCCTGCCTCCGTGTCGTTCCCTTCCTAGGCCTCGCCGTCGTCCACCGCCCTGGTGCTCTTGGCGCGGCCTGGTCAACGACCGACATGCATCTGAAGTGGACTGTACATGGAGAGGCCGACAGCAGGGTCCACGGCCGCACACAAGGAAACGCCTCCTTATTACGCGTAAAATAATTATTCCTCCACCTGACATCAGCGACCCACCGAAAGGGCCTCTGTATTTCACGAAAAAAACGTTACCGTCGCTGAAAGCTCGGACCCACCAGCTATATCTTCGCACGCAAGGAAGTGCCTCCTTATTACGCACAAAAAAAATGAATACTCCCCCTATTAGGTGGGACCCAGTATATTGGCAGGATGACTTGTGGGCCTACTAAGTTGACGGGGACTGAGGGCTTTGTCAGCTTAGTCAATATGCACGATTCTAGCTCCAGTGACCGTACGATGTCCATCCAACGGCCGTAGTGCTTCTTCAACCTCTGGTCTTTTTGCTCCAGTCGCCCAAACCAGCGCCGGTCGTGCCTCGTGCTCCTGCCTCCCGTGGCCGGCTGCGATGCGGCGGAGGCCTCACTGCCCCTACTACTCCCACCGCTGGCCAGGCCATCCCTCTACTCACCCACACCCCCTGTTATTCTACAGCGACGACAGCCTCACACCGCAGCGAACCAGTGAACCCTCGTACTCCTCTACGCATGGGCATCCACTGCCGCGTCTTCCCCGGCTTCGCGTCGTCCCCTTCCTAGGCCTCACCGTCGTCCACCGCCCTGGTGCTCTCGGCGCGGCGTGGTCAACGTGGTCAAGGAACGGCTTCCATCAGACGTGGACTGTACGTGGGGAGGCTGACAGCTGGGTCCACGGCCGCAGCAAGGAAGTGCCTCCTTATTACGTGCAAAATAATTATTCCTCCACCTGACAGCGGGGACCCACCGGACGGGCCACCGTATTTCGCGAAAAAACGTTTGCCCCTGACTGCTGGGACCCACCAGCTACATCTTTGCACGGAAGGAAGTGCGTCCGGGCAAAAAAACGATTCACCCCCTGACTGCTGGGACCCACCAGCTACATCTTCGCAGGCAAGGATGTGCCTGACAGTCGGGACCCACCTGGTCGAAGCGTACGTAGCGTTGTCATTCTGGTCGCGAATGTGTACGTACATATATACTTGTGGATGTAGAGGCGTGCACGTGTCGTAGTAGAGGCGCGTACGTGTCGTAGTAGAGGCGTGCACGTAGCATGTACACGTACGTACAACGGCCAGGGTGCAAGAAAGAAAATACGGCCACGTATGTGTACATACGGGCGGGGTCTCGAACGCCTACTCGCGCATACGTACGGCCAGGGCTCGTGTACATGGCTGGGTCGGAACGGAGAAACAACGTCGTCGTCGTGTTCATGGGGAGGCAATGAAATGCGTCGTGTTCATGGGGAGGGGTGTGGAGTACCGCAAAACGGAGGAAACGGACCTCCTACGGTCGAAACGGGGGTCCTGTTGATCGGGAGGAGTGTGGCGTACCACAAAACGGAGGAAACGGACCTCCTACGGTCGAAACGGGGGTCCTGTTGATCGGGAGGGGTGTGGCGTACCGCAAAATGGAGGAAACGGACCTCCTACGGTCGAAACGGGGGTCTTGTTGATCGGGAGGGGTGTGGCGTACCGCAAAATGGAAGAAACGGACCTCCTACGATCGAAACGGGGGTCCTGTTGATTGGGAGGGGTGTGGCGTACCGCAAAACGGACGAAACGGGCCTCCTACAGTCGAAACATGGGTCCTGTTCATCGGGAGGGGTGTGGCGTACCGCAAAACGGGACTCCACGGGATACTGTTCATCTCCACCGTCGACCTCCTCCAGCCTCCACGGGCTACCGTCGACCTCCTCCAGCCTCCACGGGTTCCTGTTCATCCAGCCTCCACCGTGCGCTACTCCACCGGCTACTGTTCAACCACCCCTCCACGGGCACCCCTCCACCGTCTACTATTCATCCAGCCCTCCACACCACGGGGTCCTGTTCAACCACCCGTCCACGGGCACCCCTCCACCGTCTACTGTTCATCCAGCCCTCCACCACACCACGGGGTCCTGTTCATCCAGAGGCAACGCCACCGCTCACTTTTCATCCAACCCCCCCCCCCCCCCCCGCAACGCTCACTGTTCATCCCAGAGGCAGCATCGATCGGCTTCGGTTAGCAGCAGTAGCGAAGGAATCGCTCGATCGGGTTCAGTTAACAGCCATCGATCGATCGCTCGGGTTCATTAACGCATAGCTTGCAGTGCAATCGCTCGGGTTCAGTTAGAGCCCAACGCCTCGCTCGGGTTCAGTTAGAGCCAACGCCTCGCACACACGCGCGTACGTGTACGAGAGAGACGCGCATCGCTCGGCCCCCGACCTCCCACCGTAACCGGGAACTCGCCGAAATTTTCCTCGCCCTCGCTTCTACCACGGTTTTTTCCGTCATGGACGGCCCAAAGAATGTCATGCAGCTGCGTCTCCGGCCCGCCCAGGACGAAAAGCCCATTTTCTGTCATGATTTTTTGTCATAGAAGTAGGAGCCCACAACATCTATGATGATACCGGGTTTTGTCACAATTATCGTCATAGAAGTGTCATATGTATGACAATTTTTTTTTCGTTCGGCCCAAAATGTCACGGATGTGTCTTGTTTTGGTAGTGAGGACATAGGGTTTTACCTCTTAGAGAGGGCCCGAACCTGGGTAAACACCGTGTCCTTCATCCCTTGTTCCCATTGATCCAAGATCCACAGCTCGGGACCCCTACCCTAGATCCGCCGGTTTTCACATCGACACTTGTGCTTTCATTGAGAGTTCCGCTGTTGGATTGCCAGAAGGATCAATAGCTCGCTTGTTCATGAACGACGCCTTCGATGCCAGGGACATCTTCATCCCCAGCCAAGTTTCTGAGTTTGGCAGTGTCATGTCGTGTGCCGACCCAACCGGCCGCCTCGACCAAGTTGACAAACTTTCCCCCAGCCAGGAGATCAAGTTCGGCAACCTAGAGTTCATCGTCGACTCCTAGGGGGATCTGGCTCTATCAAAACCTTCAGCTACCCTCCAAAACCCACTGATCCCGACACTTTAACGTTGGGAGGGGGAAACCAGATAGGGACTAATGTTACACGGGGCCCGGCCTTAAAGCCCAATCCTGTCAGTTTGACCGAACTAGTACCGGCCGAACACCGCCTGGGCTCAGCCTCAAACACCCTGAGAGCGGCTCTACTACAGGTCAATCCCATATGTTTGGAGGGCATGTACCCATCAGACCTTTCATTATTGAATCATCTGCTAGACCGGGTCCGAGCCATGGGAATCTCCGACGGCCGATCCTCAGGCTATGATCAGACCAGGCTCAAGCCCGATGACAGGGAAATTTATATCCCACCTATTACGTGCGTCGTCGCCACCATGGAGGAGTTGGCCGGGGACTCACAGTCGCCAAAGCTAACAACAAGCTGCGTCCGGGTAGGAGATTGTCTCACCCAGGCTCCGAAGTCAGATGTTTGCCTCGAAGAAGGACCGGAACCCATCCTCGACTTTAAAGTGAATTCAAATCTGCGCCACGGTGTGCTGATAGTCCGGATTCCGAACTCGGCGCACTGGATATGCCAGGGGTGCTTGACACCGCCGCCAAGATTCCGGATATGCAACTCGCTGGAACGCGATTTTTTCCCACCTGCCACCCACGTGGAGTACTCCCCTAGTAACTTGGGAAACCCCGACGTATGGGATTCGATGTACGTCAAATAGCAGCACGGAGAAACAGTCCACCATTATTGGGCAAGATTCCTCCTGGTCAAAGATAAGATGATGGAGTACTGCGATCAAGAAATAATAACAACCTTTTAGTTCAACTGCCAGGACGAAGCCCGTCGCTACGTGCAAAGCTTCACCGAATTATCGAACCTGGTACGCAAATATTGTGCCATAGAAAGCGCCTAGAAAGCACAACAAATACGCATGGATTCAACCCATGCCGAGCAATTAGGAAAACCTCAGGCAAAATGCGTATACCCATGGCGGTCGCTCGGACATGAGCCTCCCGGAAAGAATAATAGATCCCTCGCCGAACACAAATCAGTCCTCAATGAGCTACTGGACAAACCATGCCCCATACACTCGGCCTTGCAGAACACAAATCCAACCCACAGGCTTCGAGCTTGTTGGGTGGTCAGGCAGGTGGCCAAGAGTGGCCAAGCTATCCTTGGACTCACACCCCCTAGGAGACGATTAGTAACACCCCCATATAGTGATCATGATGTTCTGACGATCTATGAGACATTCCCCTCAAAAAATCAGAGGCAAAGAGCACTTCGATAGCTCGGCCAAGTCCACCAGGTTATATCCGCGAACTCATGGACGGATACACCAATCACCTTCGATGAAGAAGACGAACCAAGGGTCCACCCTGTCCGAGCACCCGCCGCACTAATCCTCGACCCTATAGTGGACGGCTTTAGACTAAGCAAAGTACCTACAGACGAAGGCATTGGCCTAAACCTCATTTACGAGGACACCCTTGAAAAAATGCAGTTCGACAGATCTCGCATCGAACAAAGCTATACCTGGACGAGTCACTCTGGACGTAGTATTCGGCACTCCCGAGAACTACAGTTCCGATGAATTACTCTTCCACATTGTGCCCTTCCATAGCGGATACCACACCCTATTGGGGCGTTAGGCATTTTCCAGGTTCCAGGCCATACCACATTACGGGTATATGAAACTTAAAATGTCAGGGCCTAATGGCGTGATCACACTGGCAAGCGATCCGGATAGAGCCCTTCAAGCTGAAAACAAAACAACATCGCTTGCCCTCGAAGCATTATTCGAAGCTCTTGCAGCCGAAGAACTAACTACAGTCCTTGCAACTTTGAACAGGAACGACGTGATCCTCAGTAAAAAGGCCTAAATCCACATTGTTCAAACCAGCTAACGAAATAGTCAAGTTTCAAGTACATCCAACGGATCCTAACAAAAGTGCATCCATTGGAGCCCTGTTGGACCCCGCAGTCGAATGAGGCACTGAGGACATTCATGTGCGAAACTGGGACATATTCGCCTGGCGCCCTTCCGATATGCTAGGAATCCCACGAAGACTCGTGGAGCATAGCCTAAACATAGTTAAGGGCTTCAAGCCAGTCAAACAGGCGTTGCGCAAATTTTTTGAACCCAAGTGTCAAGCCATGGGGGAGGAACTAGCAAAATTACTTGAAGTCGGATTCATCCGAGAACTCAAACACCCCGAGCGGTTGGAAAATCTGGGATGGTTCCTAAGAAGGATAAATCCTGGCGGCTATGTGTCGATTTTAAAGACTTAAATAAAGCTTGCCCCAAGGATCCCTTACCCCGGATAGACCAGATCATCGACGCCACCGCCGGACATGACTCACTATGCTTCTTCCACGCCTACTCCGAATACCATCAAATTAAGATGAAGGAGTCCGACCAAGCCGCAACCGCGTTCATCACCCCCTACGCACCATTCTGCTTCAACACTATGCCCTTAGGGTTAAAGAATGCACGCGCCACATACCAGTGCATGATTCAAACATGCCTGGAAAACCAAATCGGCAAAACAGTCCAAGCATATGTAGACGACATGGTCAACTAAACCAAACACGTTAGCCAGTTGGTGGACGACCTTCGGCAGACCTTCGGAAATTTGCGGGCCTACGATATATGGCTCAATCCGGACAAATGCGTCTTTGGGGTTCCCGCCTGAAAACTGCTCGGTTTTATTCCCACATGGGGATAGAGGCTAATTCGACTAAAATCCGAGCTCTATCCCAGCTAGCAATACCCACAAAGCTTAAACATGTCCAGAAATTGGCTGGTTGCGTGGCAGCCCTGAGCCGCTTCATATCCCGCCTTGGCGAAAAGGCACCGCCGCTCTGCAGACTGCTCAAAAAGACCAAGAATTTTGAGTGGACCGACGAAGCAACCGTTGCACTAGAATAAATAAAAACAATACTAGCAGGCAACCCCATACTTGCAGCATCCGGCATAGGCGAACCCATGTTATTATACATCTCAGCCACAATCAAGTGGTGAGCGCGGTACTCGTGGTAGAACGAGAAGCGGAGGGCCACAAGTTCCGGTTACAGAAGCCAGTCTACTATGCATCAGAAGTGCTTACCCCGTGCAAGTCTCGGTATCCACACTATCAAAAGATAGCCTATACAGTTTTTATGGCGTCTCGAAAGCTCCGACAATACTTTTAGGAGTGTTCGGTAACATTGGCATCCGAGGTACCCTTGAATGACATCATTAACAACAAGGACGCCTTTGGCCGCATCGCCAAATGGGTCATAGAGGTCATTCCCTTCGAAATTGTGTACATACCACGCCGAGCCATTAAATCTCACGTGTTGGCTAACTTCCTAGCCGAATGGACAAACGTCGAGCTCCCGCGGTAATATAGTACATATTCACATTGGACAATGTACTTCGACGGCTCCAAGATGTTAGCCGGACTGGGGGATGGGGTAATCCTCACATCCCCCATGGGCGACAATATCTGGTATATCCTACAAATCATCTACACTGATTCTAACAACTCAGCGGAATACGAGGCCCTGTTGCACGGTCTCCGGATGGCAACGTAAATGGGCATAAAACGGCTCGGGGTATGGGGAGACTTTAACCTCGCCATCTCCCAAGTCAATGGCGAATTTGACGCCAAAGACCCGAAAATGGCGGCATATAGGAATGTCGTCCTTCAGATTTCAGCTCGGTTTGAAGGGTTAGAATTTCACCATGCCTCTAGAGACAGCAACCAAGCCGTAGACGTCCTCGCCCGCATGGGCGCTAAACGTGACCCGGTACCTAAAAACACCTTCTTGGAGCGGCTCTTCAAGCCATCCGTGGTGTGGCAGGATGGGGACAAGGACGCGGCAGCCAATGGCCCCGAACAGGTCGTCCCTCCGAAAATTCAGCTAGATGACGACATCATCGATGGCTCAGCGCTTGAAGAAACACCTTCGGCTCACAAAATCATGGCCGTAATCGCACCAGGGACCGAGCCCTTCCTTGCCTACCTTCTATGACAGGAGCTCCCCGATGATCAGATCGAGGCACGATGCATAGTCCAGTGTTCTAAATCCTACAAGGTCCTCGAGGGTGAGCTGTATAAGAAAACCACTACCGGAGTCCTCCAGAGATGTATATCTGAAGAGGAGGGCAGCAACTATTGGCTGAGATAAACGCCGGCATGGGCGGCCACCACGCGACAGCTCGAGCTTTGGTAAGCAAAGCCTTCTGAGCCGGGGTTTTATGGCCCACCGCTCACGCAGACGTGCATACTTTAGTTTAATACTGTGTTGGATGCCAGCCTTTTGCAAATCAATGCCACATGCCCTCGACGGCTCTCCGGACTATACTGATCACCTGGACCTTTGTGGCCTGGGGACTCGACATGGTTGGACCACTTAAAGGGGGGTCCAAGAAAAAGAAATACTTACCGGTTATGGTCGACAAATTCACTAAATGGATAGAGGCAAAACCAGTAACCTAAGCAAAGTCCGGCCCATTCATCAACTTTATATCTAGCGTGGTACACCGTTATGGTGTTCCTCACAGCATAATCACGGACAATGGATCCAATTTTATAGCCCAGGAAGTCAAAGACTGGTGCGCTAACATGGGCATCAAGTTCGATTACACTTCGGTGTGTCACCCACATACCAATGGATAGGTCAAACAAGCCAATGGACTCATTGTGAGTGGAATAAAGCCCCATCTAGTCCGTTCCCTAAAGGAATCCGATTGCCACTGGGTTGAGGAGCTCGACTCCGTATTATGGGGACTCCGCACCACCCCCAACCGGTCAACGAGATACACACCCTTTTTCATGGTGTATGGCACGGAAGCCGTCCTCCCTTGTGATATCATCCATGATGTGCCTCGAGTGCGCATGTACAAAGAAAAGGAGGCCGAGGTGGATCGGCAGGACGACCTAGACGCCCTATAAGGGGAGCGTGACGTAGCTCGGGCTCGCTCTACATTCTATCAACAGCAAGCCCGACGCTACCAGAGTAGAGAAGTTCGGGTGAAGGCATACAAAGTAGGCAAACTCGTCCTCCATCTCCCTGAGAAGCAAAAGCACATACTCTGGCCCAAAGGGAGGGTCCTTTCATAATCAATGAATTACTAGCAGGAGGAGCTGCTACTTCTTGAGATTGCGTTCGTTTTTTCCTTGAAGAGGAAAGGGTGATGCAGCAAAGTAGAGATAAGTATTTCCCTCAGTTTGAGAACCAAGGTATCAATCCAGTAGGAGACAACGCACAAGTCACCGAATACCTGCACAAACAATCAAACAACTTGGACCCAACGCGATAAAGGGGTTGTCAATCCCTTCACGGTTACTTGGAAAAGTGAGATCTGATAGAGATAGATAAACGATAAAGTAAATATTTTTGTAATTTTGGTTTATAGATCGGAAATAATAAGATTGCAAAATAGTAGATCGGAAACTTATATGATGGAAAATAGAAACTTATATGATGGAAAATAGACCCGGGGGCCATAGGTTTCACTAGAGGCTTCTCTCAAGATAGAAAATATTACGGTGGGTGAACAAATTACTGCCGGGCAATTCATAGAAAAGCACAAAGTAATCACGATATCTAAAGCAATGATCATGAATATAGGCATCACGTTCGTGTCAAGTAGACTGAAACGATTCTGCATCTACTACCATTACTCCACACATCGACCGCCATCCAGCATGCATCTAGAGTATTAAGTTCATAAAGAACGGTAATGCATTAAGTAAGATGACATGATGTAGAGGAATTAACTCAAGCAATATGATGAAAACCCCATCTTTATATCCTCGATGGCAACAATACAATACGTGCCTTGCTGCCCCTACTGTCACTAGGATAGGACACCATAAGATTGAACCCAAAGCTAAGCACTTCTCCCATTGCAAGAAAAACCAATCTAGTTGTCCAAACCAAACCGATAGTTCGAACAGAATTACAAAGATATCAAATCATGCATACAAGAATTCAGAGAAGATTCAAATAATATTCATAGATAAGTTGATCATAAATCCATGATTCATCGGATCTTGGCAAACAGACCTCAAAAAGTATTACATCGAATAGATCTCCAAGAACATCAAGGAGAACATGGTATTGAGAATCAAAGAGAGAGAAGAAGCCATCTAGCTACTTGCTATGGACCCGTAGGTCTGAGGTAAACTACTCATACTTCATCGGAAGGGCAATAGGGTTGATGTAGAAGCCCTCTATGATCGAATCCCCCTCCAGCAGGGTGCCGGAAAAGGTCCCTAGATGGGATCTCACAGGTACAGAAGGTTGCGGCGGTGGAAAAGTGTTCTCATGGATGCCTCTGGTGGCTTGGGGATATATGGGAATATATAAGTGAAAGAATTAGGTAAAGAGGTGCACGAGGGGCCCACAAGGGTGGGGGCGCGCCCTACCCCCTGGGCACACCCTCCGTCCTTGTGGCCGCCTCGTGGCTCCTCCGACTTCATCTCCAAGTTTCCTGGTTGTCTTCTGGTCGAAGAAAAATCATCGTGAAGGTTTTATTCTGTTTGGACTCCGTTTGGTATTCCTTTTCTGTGAACTCAAAACCAGGGAAAAAACAGGAACTAGCAATTGGCTCTAGGTTAATAGGTTGGTCCCAAAAATAATATAAAATAGCATATTAATGCATATAAAACATCCAAAACAGATAATATAATAGCATGGAAGAATCAAAAATTATAGATACATTGGAGACATATTAGGAGCATATCGTCTTCGCAATCCAATGGACAATTGCCTCGAACCAAACCCATGGAACGCAGCTCGCACTGGTACACGTCGGTGCTATACAAACGGTTTTTAACCCCTTTTTGTGACAGCGTTCGGAACCGTCACCTAGTGAGTGACTGCGATAGGGGGTCCTTCCCACACGACCCAGAAACCATCGTGGATATGCCCTCCTGGCACACACGCTCGGCAAAATGAGGTCGTGTGCGACCGACGAGCGACCAAATACGGTTATACGTACAGTAGTGCTAAAAAATACAATTATACAGGCGAAATCGTTTCCGGTCATAAGTACATCCCACACAGTCAGTCCCCGCTAAACGTTTCCGTTCGTATATACATCCCACACAGTCACTCCAAGGAAAACGGTTGCGCAAGGTGGCGTAACTCAAACAGTTTTCAAGAGAATGTCGTGTGTGATTATTCATTGATCCAACACAGTTTATTCCTATAAACTTTGTGCATTGCCTGAAGTCATCGCCCACGGTGTTTTCTCAATAACTGTTTGCAATAGGAAAACCCAATTAGCAGGCTAATTGCCCTATTATTAATAATCCATTTACTAATTTAATTGACATTCATATTCAACACATAATATATTTCATTTCCATATTAAGGAAGCAGGATTTCATAATTGAAATACATCTGAGTACAACATCATATAGCTTCAGCACTCAGCTACCCCATTACACAACTGCACCAGCACCAAGTTTCACATGCAACATCTAGAACCTTTCGAAATTAGCATCATAGACGGTACATAGACAGATGCATCTCATCTGGAAAACTCCTGAAGCAGAAGGCGAATATTGAGCCTTCATTCATGTTGAAGGTCTTTGCAACTTTACGCCAGTGCCTGTGGATGATTGACCATCCATCCTTCGACCTCTTCAGGAACACTTCAATATTGAACAGTGGGTGTTGTATGAAAACTTTCCTCGCCTCCTGACCACAGAGGTGGTTTGAGAGGTAATCATCAGTGAACCCTGAAAACAAGGATGTGCATAAATATCTTCTCTATATTGGAAATGGGGCAAAGGAATAAAAAAAGGAAAGGTATAATAGTTAGTACCATCTTGTAAACCTCAGTGCTTCCCATTGTTTCCCTGCAACACATATAAAGTAGTTAGTCATCAGGTTAAGTAAGGGTTCGTATGCTATCAGTAAAATATGTTGATGATAAATAAACACATTGCAGATTCATTAGATTAATTCAAGCCACATGGAAAACCGATTTATCCAAACCAAGCATGATTAAGAACTAGGAAATATAGCACGTGTATATGTTTCTCATGTATTAAGTGCAGCCAAATTCGATTTATTCCTCACATGGTATACAATAACATAATGCAGCCACAACAATTGAACATCACATTGCAGAATAGAACCAAGCAGTTAACTAAACACCACAACAAATGAACCAAATGTTAACTGAGCACCACATTGCACAATATAACATACTCCTAATAGAAGATCAGATAGTTAACCAAACTAAGCATGCTTAAAAACTTGGAAATATAGCAATTGTATTTGTTTCTCATGTATTTAGTACAGCCAAATTCGATTTATTTCTCACATGGTATACAATAACATAATGCAGCCACAACAATTGAGCATCACATTGCAGAATTGAACCAAACAGTTAACTAAACACCACAACAAATGAACCAAGCGTTAACTGAGCACCACATTGCACAATATAACATACTCCTAATAGAAGATCAGACGGTTAACCAAACCAAGCATGCTTAACAACTTGGAAATATAGCAATTGTATTTGTTTCTCATGTATTTAGTACAGCCAAATTCGATTTATTTCTCACATGGTATACAATAACAAAATGCACCCACAACAACTGAACACCGCATTGCAGAATTGAACCAACCAGTTAACTAAACACCACAACAAATGAACCAAACATTAACTGAGCCCCACATTACCCAATATAACATACTCCTAATAGAAGATCAAACAGTTAACCAAACCAAGCATGCTTGACTACTTGGAAAATTGCACCCTGAAGAATTGAACATCACATTTGCAGAATTGAACCAAACAGTTAACTGAACACCACATTGCATGACATATAGAACATATACTCTAGAGCAGAAGATTGCATGGTAAAAGTCGATAGCACAATCCACCAGAATTTGTTAAGGAAAGGCAGTAGCTAGCAAACTGAACATGGGTCCTTATAGTGAGCTAACACTACTGCAGGATGCTGCTAACGCGACACTACGATCAGAGACCCTTCGATGAAACTGTGTGCGATGCCATAATCGCAAACGGTGGTGTAAAAGAACCATAAAAAAGGTGCAAAACATTTGCGATGGAGGATGCATCAAACACGGTTCAGATTTTAGTTGCGTGTGCGATGCAGGGCATACGGTTCAGCTCAATTAACTGTTTGCGATGAGGAGGAACAAAACAAACGGGCAGCCATATGAAGGTGTGTGCGATATACAGCATACGGTTCACTCGGATGAACTGTTTGTGATTAGACAACACGAAAGAAACGGTCAGCCAGATGAAGGTGTGTGCGATATACGGCATGCCATTCACTCGGATAAACTGTTTGCGTTGAGACATGAGAACATAAACGGTTCAACTTAACAAGATGTGTGTGATACGCGGCAAACAGGTCTGTAATCAGAAATGTGTGCGAAGACCGATAATAACACAGACGGTTGCGGCTAATAAGATGTATGTGATATGCTCTGTCTACACAACATCTATTGGCCATTGGGGGGCGGGCGGTCATCCGGATACGCCATAAGGATGCGAAGGGGCATCCTATCAGCAAGGACAAGCTGTTCCACCAGTAGCTCATGTAATAAAACTCTCAAGTTAAGTGTGCTCAGGCTGGAGTAGCCATGAGATGGGTAACTGGATGGGAAGTTGTGTTGATGTTAAATTAACTGGTAGGATGGGTCGTATCAGTCATATTTGTCAAATTAAATGACTGATACGACCCATCCCATGAGTTAATTTAACCTCGAGGTCCTTGTTTTTTTTAACACATGTTAAAGAAGGTGTGCCACATTACTTTTTGACAATGTGCGATACATGGCATACAGTTGATCTATCCAACCTGTTTGTGATGGAATAGGTCGTGTGTGTTGTGGGCAAATGCTTGCTAGTTTTCAACCATTTGGGATTGATGAATTCATCACCGACGGGTTCTCTAGCGTGGTCCGTGTTCATCTGATCATCATCTACTTCTTGTGCTAGATCGATGTTCCTTCTATGCTAAGTTTCCATTAATTGATGGCGTTTTATGAACACGCCACCGTTTCCCGCCATTTCCTCACTTGTTTCCCGCCACCCTGCTATATTGCGCATAGGGGGAGCGTGACGCACGGAGGCGACAAGCGCAGCCTGTAGCACATCCACCTTTTCCAAGCATGCCAACCCACCAAAGCGCCGCCTCTGCCATCAACCTCGTCGATGAGGAAAACGAGCAGGCGCCACGGCCCGTTGAGGCCGAGGCGCTCCCCGGCAACGCGATGGAGGATGCTGTGATGCGCGTCATCGCTAGGGTTGAGCAGACCTTTGGCGCATGGCGCTTGAGCGCCGCGGATCAAGATAGGCATGTAAGCGCCGACAGGCTGCAGCTCGCCGCACAACATGATCGATGGTGCGCCGCAGAGCAAGCTAGGCACGTCCGCACCGATAGGCTGCGGCTCGCCACATGGCGAGACCGTTGGAGCACCGCAGAGCGAGCGGCGCGGCGCACCGCACAGCAAGAGCGGATCCATCGGCGCTTGCCTACTGTCGACATGGCGTCGCAGCTGGGTACACGTCCCGTAAGTACCCCCATTCCTCGCCAGGAGTGGGAAGAGTCCCTCAACATCGTACTTGCACCAGAGGCCGGCCGCGTCATACTTGCACCGGATGCCCGCCGCGCCATTCGCATGGGTGCCGCCGTTCGCCTTGTCCGCGGCCCGCTGGATGCCAACGCGCTGGTCCGTAGGCTCGACCGCCTCCTTGGCCAAGGTGTCCACCTGGGCGCAGTAGAGGAACATGGTCGTCGCATCCTCGAGCTGGTGATCTCTGATGAAATAGCCAACTTGGAGCTCGAGATCGCGCTCCAGATCTACCACGAGTGTGTCGACCGCTTGGACGAATGCCTGCGTGAGTTTAGGCAGAGCCAAGAACTACCCTAGGCAAGGGCTGCCGGTCATGGTCTCATGGACGCGTTTTATTTTGAAAAGTCATTTCGACATGGATAGCTATGTATTCATGCAATCATAGTATTGCTCTGTTTATTGCTCTATTTCAATGTGTGTACTCTGTTTTCCATTCTTATATGTTCTGTTTCAATGTGTGTATATACGCTTTCCATTCTGTATATGTGGATGATAACAGCTAGATTCAAATTAGTATACAAAAACAGATAGAAAATGGAATTCAGAATATATATATATATATATATATATATATTAATTTTTCATTAGTTCATCACAGAATATATATATATATATATATATATATATATAATATCACCACATATACGTGATGATAATGAACTACTAGGTACAATGCATCAAATTGAAAACGAACAATACTAAAACTAATAATCCCTCCTGGGGCCAGTATTCGGGTAGCCCCTCGCCAGCAGCTCCCTGGTGCGCGGCGTCTTCCCAGTGCAGAGGCAATACTCCGACTCCTCCGCCTCGCAGCGCTTGACGTACCGATCTGCCTCTTGCTGGCGGACGCGCACGGCCGATCTTGCCATTTCGTTGGGCGCCCACCGGAGCTCCTCGTCGGTGGCACGCTGGAGCTTATCGGCCCACCTCCACGCAGCGACGAGGCACCCAGCGCCTATGACCTTCCTCGCGAAGTACCCGTCTTCGTACACCTCCTCGGCACGACGACGCGCCCGCCCCCAAAGCTCCGCCGCCTCCTTTTTCCAGGCGGCATCACGGGCTTCACAGGCAAAGATTGTACTGGCCCCGAAACCAATCCAAAGTTGGGGGGTCCGGGCAACCTCATCAGGCGGCGCGTAGGGGTCCTCGTCGCTGCTAATCGAGTGAGCGTCCTCGGGGGGCGGCGACTCCTCGTCGGCGCGTGGGCAGACCGACGGCGCCATGGCAGAGATTTGAGAGAGAGAGAGAGAGGGCGAGCGAGGGGAGGATGTAGATGAGAATACAGGCAGGATGACATGAGCAAGGTAGTATTTATTGGCGGCCGGAATCTCGATCGACGGGGACAGTACACACACCGGTCGCCGGAATTTACGAGTACTGTAGTTTGAATTACACACGATTCCCGCAGCAAAATCCGTGTGTGAACATAATAGCTGACGGTTTCCAATACAGAACCGTGTCTGATTAATGATCCCCGCCAATCACCTACCAAACCTCGAGCCGCGAGATAGAGTGCCAACCGTGTGGGGGCCGGTTGTCTTACCAGATCTTTCATTTTATTTTTTGAACACCAGATATTTACATCGTCTGATGATTTTTTAACTTGCACACAAGTACACAAAAATATGATTTTTCAAACCGTTTTGGTTAGGCGTTGCATGTAGTTCAAATTTGAATTACGGTCATTAAATGGTTAGAAAATCACTTAAATGTCTTTAAAAGGTCAAATGACCCCTGGAATTTTCCAAAATTTGACATGACAGTTGTATTAGTGCACGTTAAGCATAGGAAAAAATTTGAAGGCCGTAAGAGCAAGCTATCTCCCGTTCGTCATCAAACATGCATTGTTCCCTCTCGGAACCACAATCCTTGTAGTGAATTGCTCCAGTTTGTGAGGGCAGTGTGTCCAAACTTTCGTCAAACAGGCCATTTTTTTACCACATCATCTTGGTGGCATGACATTAAATCAAGCAAGGTTTCATGTTTTTCTGATCATTTTTAATTTTTTGGAATTAAAATGCCATGGCATGCACTCCATGCATGTGCCCATGCCTTGAGACCAATATGTTTGAGAATTCCTTGTAATTTACTGCACATGGAATTAACTCGCACACAAGTACACAAAAATATGATTTTTCAAACCGTTTTGGTTAGGCGTTGCATGTAGATGTAGTTCAAATTTGAATTACGGTCATTAAATGGTTAAAAAATCACATAAATGTCTTTAAAAGGTCAAATGACCCCTGAAATTTTCCAAATTTTCACATGACAGTTGTATTAGTGCACGTTAAACATAGGAAAAAATTTGAAGGCCGTAAGAGGAAGCTATCTCCCGTTCGTCATCAAACATGCATTGTTCCCTCTCGGAACCAGGAACCTTGTGGTGAGTTGCTCCGGTTTGTGAGGGGTGTGTGTCCAAACTTTCGTCAAACAGGCCAATTTTTTTACCACATCATCTTGGTGGCATGATATTACATCAACCAAGGTTTCATGTTTTTCTGATCATTTTTGAATTTTTTGGAATTAAAATGCCATGGCATGCACTCCATGCATGTTCCCACGCATTGAGACCAATATGTTTGAAAATTCCTTGTAATTTAGTACACATGGAATTAACTCGCACACAAGTACACAAAAATATGATTTTTCAAACCGTTATGGTTAGGTGTTGCATGTATATGTAGTTCTAATTTGAATTACGGTCATTAAATGGTTAGAAAATCACTTATATGTCTTAAAAAGGTCAAATGACCCTTGAAATTTTCCAAATTTTCACATGACAGTTATATTAGTGCATGTTAAACGTAGGAAAAAATTTGAAGGCCGTAAGAGGAAGCTATCTACCGTTCATCATCAAACATGCATTGTTCCCTCTTGGAACCACGAACCTTCTAGCGAGTTGCTCCGGTTTGTGAGGGGTGTGTGTCCAAACGTTCGTCAAACATGCCAATTTCTTTACCACATCATCTTGGTGGCATGACATTACATCAACCAAGGTTTCATGTTCTTCTGATCATTTTCTTATTTTTTGGAATTAAAATGCCATGTCACTCCATGCATAGGTATGCATGTGTCCATGTCGTGAGACCAATATGTTTAAAAATTCATTCTAATTTACTGCACATGGAATTAACTCGCACACAAGTACATAGTTATGATTTTTCAAACCATTTTGGTTAGGCGTTGCATGTAGATGTAGTTCAAATTTGAATTATAGTCATTAAATGGTTAGAAAATCGCTTAAATGTCTTTAAAAGGTCAAATGACCCCTAGAATTTTCCAAAATTCCACATTACAGTTGTAGTAGTACACGTTAGACGTAGAAAAAAATTGAAGGCCGAAAGAGGAAGCCATATCCCGTTCGTCATCAACACATGCATTGTTCCCTCTCGGAACCACGAGCCTTCTAGTGAGTTGCTCCGGTTTGTGAGGGGTGTGTGTCCAAACTTTCGTCAAACTTGCCAATTTCTTTACCACATCATCTTGGTGGCATGACATTAGATCAACCAAGGTTTCATGTGTTTCTGATTTTTTTGGAATTAAAATGCCATGTCACTTCATGCATACGTATGCATGCATGTGTCCATGTCGTGAGACAAATATGTTAGAAAAATCCTTCTAGTTTACTGCACATGGAATTAACTCACACACACGTACACAATTATGATTTTTCAAACCGTTTTGGTTAGGATTACATGTAGATATAGTTCAAATTTGAATTACGGTCATGAAATGGCTAGAAAATCACTTAAATGTCATTAAAAGGTCAAATGACCCCTAGAATTTTCAAAAATTTCACATTACAGTGATGTCTACTACACAACCTTCTTCTTGTAGACGTTATTGGGCCTCCAAGTGCAGAGGTTTGTAGGACGGTAGCAAATTTCCCTCAAGTGGATGACCTAAGGTTTATCAATCCGTGGGAGGCGTAGGATGAAGATGGTCTCTCTCAAACAACCCTGCAACCAAATAACAAAGAGTCTCTTGTGTCCCCAACACACCCAATACAATGGTAAATTGTATAGGTGCACTAGTTCGGCGAAGAGATGGTGATACAAGTGCAATATGGATGATAGATATAGGTTTTTGGAATCTGAAAATATAAAAACAGCAAGGTAACTAATGATAAAAGTGAGCACAAATAGTATTGCAATGCGTTGAAACAAGGCCTAGGGTTCATACTTTCACTAGTGCAAGTTCTCTCAACAATAATAACATAATTGGATCATATAACTATCCTAACCATGCAACAAAGAGTCACTCCAAAATCACTAATAGAGGAGAACAAACGAAGAGATTATTGTAGGGTACAAAACCACCTCAAAGTTATCCTTTCTGATCAATCTATTCAAGAGTCTGTAGTAAAATAACACGAAGCTATTCTTTCCGTTCGATCTATCCTAGAGTTCGTACTAGAATAACACCTTAAGACACAAATCAACCAAAACCCTCATGTCACCTAGATACTCCAATGTCACCTCAAGTATCCGCGGGTATGATTATACGATATGCATCACACAATCTCAGATTCATCTATTCAACCAACACAAAGAACTTCAAAGAGTGCCCCAAAGTTTCTACCGGAGAGTCAAGACGAAAACGTGTGACAACCCCTATGCATACATTCCCAAGGTCACAGAACCCGCAAGTTGATCACCAAAACATACATCAAGTGAATCAATAGAATACCCCATTGTCACCATGGGTATCCCACGCGAGACATACATCTAGTGTTCTCAAATCCTTAAATACTCAATCCGATAAGATAACTTCAAAGGGAAAACTCAATCCATTACAAGAGAGTAGAGGGGGAGAAACATCATAAGATCCAACTATAATGGCAAAGCTCGCGATACATCAAGGTCGTGCCGAATCAAGAACACGAGAGAGAGAGAGAGAGAGATCAAACACATAGCTACTGGTACATACCCTCAGCCCTGAGGGTGAACTACTCCCTCCTCGTCATGGAGAGCGACGGGATGATGAAGATGGCCACCGGTGAGGGATCCCCCCTCCGGCAGGGTGCCAGAACAGGGTTCCGATTGGTTTTTGGTGGCTACAGAGGCTTGCAGCAGCGGAACTCCCGATCTAGGTTTCTTTTCGGTGGTTTCTATATTTATAAGGATTTTTGGCATTGGGAACAAGTCAGGGGGGTCTCCGGGGCGGCCACGAGGTAGGGTGGCGCGTCCAGGGGGGTAGGGCGCGCCCCCACCCTCGTGGGTGCCTCGGGACTCTTCTGGCCCATCTCCGATACTCCGTGGGCTTCTTCTGGTCCAAAAATAATCTCCGTGAAATTTCAGGTCAATTGGACTCCGTTTGGTTTTCCTTTTCTGCGATACTCAAAAACAAGGAAAAAACAGAAACTCGCACTGGGCTCTAGGTTTATAGGTTAGTCCCAAAAATCATATAAAATAGCATATAAATGCATATAAAACATCCAAGATTGATAATATAATAGCATGGAACAATCAAAATTATAGATACGTTGGAGACGTATCAAGCATCCCCAAGCTTAATTCCTACTCGTCCTCGAGTAGGTAAATGATAAAAACAGAATTTTTGATGTGGAATGCTACCTAACATAATTTTCAATGTAATTCTCTTTATTGTGGCATGAATGTTTAGATTAAAAGATTCAAGACAAAAGTTTAATATTGACATAAAAATAATAATACTTCAAGCATACTAACCAAGCAATTATGTCTTATCAAAATAACATAGCCAAAGAAAGCTTATCCCTACAAAATCATATAGTTTGGCCATGCTTCATTTCCGTCACACAAAATGCTCCCATCATGCACAACCCCGATGACAAGCCAAGCAATTGTTTCATACTTAGCCTTTTCAAACTCTTTCAACTTTTACGCAATATATGAGCGCAAGCCATGGACATAGCACTATGGGTGGAATAGCATATGATGATGGGGGTTATGTGAGAATACAAAAAAGGAGAAAGTCTCACATTGACGCGGCTAATCAACGGGCTATGGAGATGCCCATCAATTGATGTCAATGCGAGGAGTAGGGATTGCCATGCAACGGATGCACTAGAGCTATAAATATATGAAAGCTCATCAAAAGAAACTAAATGGGTGTGCTTCCAACTTGCTTGCTCACGAAGACCTAGGGCATTTTGAGGAAGCCCATCATTGGAATATACAAGCCAAGTTCTATAATGAAAAATTCCCACTAGTATATGAAAGTGACAAAATAAGAGACTCTCTATCATGAAGATCATGGTGCTACTTTGAAGCACAAGTGTGGAAAAAGGATAGTAACATTGCCCCTTCTCTCTGTTTCTCTCTTTTTTTTTAGTTGGGCCTTCTCCTTTTTTTATGGCCCCCCCTTTTTTGGGCTTCTTTGGCCTCTTTTTTTTCGTCCGGAGTCTCATCCCGACTTGTGGGGGAATCATAGTCTCCATCATCCTTTCCTCACTGGGACAATGATCTAATAATGAAAATCATCACACTTTTATTTACTTACAACTCAAGAATTACAACTCGATACTTAGAACAAAATATGACTCTATGTGAATGCCTCCGGCGGTGTGCCGGAATGTGCAATGAATCAAGAGTGACATGTATGAAAGAATTATGAAGGTGGCTTTGCCACAAATACGATGTCAACTACATGATCATGCAAAGCAATCTGACAATGATGGGGCGTGTCATAATAAACGGAACGGTGGAAAGTTGCATGGAAATATCTCGGAATGGCTATGGAAATGCCATAATAGGTAGGTATGGTGGCTGTTTTGAGGAAGATATAAGGAGGCTTATGTGTGATAGAGCATATCATATCACGGGGTTTGGATGCACCGGCAAAGTTTGCACCAACTCTCGAGGTGAGAAAGGGCAATGCATGGTACCGCATAGGCTAGCAATGATGGAAGGGTGAGAGTGCGTATAATCCATGGACTCAACATTAGTCATAAAGAACTCACATACTTATTGCAAAAATCTACAAGTCATCAAAACTAAGCACTACGCGCATGCTCCTAGAGGGATAGATTGGTAGGAAAAGACCAGCGCTCGTCCCCGACCGCCACTCATAAGGAAAGCAATCAAAGAACACCCCATGCTTCAAATTTGTCACACAACGTTTACCATACGTGCATGCTATGGGACTTGCAATCCTCAACACAAGTATTTATCAATTACACAATTACCCAACTAGCATGACTCTAACATTACCACCTTCATATCTCAAAACTACTATCAAGTATCAAACTTATCATAGTATTTAATGCACTCTATATGAAAGTTTTTATTATACCCATCTTGGATGCCTATCATATTAGGACTAATTTTATAGCCAAAGAAAATTACCATGCTGTTTAGGACTCTCAAAATAATATAAGTGAAGCATGAGAGTTCATCTATTTCTTCAAAATAAAACCATCGCCGTACTCTAAAACGATATAAGTGAAGCACTAGAGCAAATGCCAAACTACTCCGAACTGGACCAAATCCATTTGACGCATGAATTAAATCCTATGAAAATCACAAAATGCTATCTTCTGTTAATAGAAAACAGAATTAACCCCTAGCATTGTGTGTTGCGTGCTGTGTGTGTTGTGTGTGGTGTGTGTGTGGCCGGCTTGGGCACGACCGGGTATGTGGCCGGCCCTTGTGTTAATTAGGACTAATTTAGTTTAGGATTAAAGTTAGTACTAAGTTAGTCTAATAGCAGATGACATGTGGCCCCTACACTGTCCATATGTTGACCAGTCAACCTTTGACTGAGTCAACCCGGCCCCATCGGCAGTGAAGATCAATGAGTAGTCGAATAATTATGAAACTATGTGAAGACTCTATAATATTTAAGAATTTCAGATCTTGGTATATTATTCAAACAGCAAGCAAAACAAAATAAAAGAAAATGACGCTCCAAGCAAAACACATATCATGTGGTGAATAAAAATATAGCTCCAAGTAAAGTTACCGATGAACGAAGAAGAAAGAGGGGATGCCATCCGGGGCATCCCCAAGCTTAGGCTCTTCGTTGTCCTTGAATATTACCTTGGTGTGCCTTGGTCATCTCCAAGCTTAGGATCTTGCCACTCCTTATTCCATAGTCCATCAAATCTTTACCCAAAACTTGAAAACTTCACAACACAAAACTTAACAGAAAACTCGTAAGCTCCGCTGGTATAAGAAAATAAATCACCACTTAGGTACTGTTGTGAACTCATTATAAATTCATATTGGTGTAATATCTACTGTATTCCAACTTCTCTATGGTTCATACCCTCCGATACTACTCATAGATTCATCAAAATAAGCAAACAACACATAGAAAACAGAATCTGTCAAAAACAGAACAGTGTGTAGTAATCTGTATCATTCGAATACTTCTGTCCCTCCAAAAATTCTGAAATAAATTGGTGGACCTGAGTAATTTGTCTATTAATCTTCTGCAAAAATAATCAACCTAAAAGCACTCTCCAGTAAAAATGGCAGCTAATCTCGTGAGCGCAAAAGTTTCTATTTTTTTACAGCAAGATCGCAAAGACTTCTCCCAAGTCTTCCCAAAGGTTCTACTTGGCACAAACACTAATTAAAACATAAAACCACATCTAGACAGAGGCTAGATGAATTATTTATTACTAAACAGTAGCAAAAAACAAAGAACGAAAATCAAATTGGGTTGCCTCCCAACAAGCGCTAACGTTTAACGCCCCTAGCTAGGCATGATGATTTCAATGATGCTCACATAAAAGATAAGAATTGAAACATAAAGAGAGCATCATGAAGAATATGACTAGCACATTTAAGTCTAACCCACTTCCTATGCATAGGGATTTTGTGAGCAAACAACTTATGGGAACAATAATCAACTAGCATAGGAAGACAAAACAAGCATAACTTCAAAACTTTAAGCACATAGAGAGGAAACTTGATATTATTGCAATTCCTACAAGCATATGTTCCGCCCTCATAATAATTTTCAGTAGCATCATGAATGAATTCGACAATATAACCATCACATAAAGCATTCTTTTCATGATCTACAAGCATCGAAAATTTACTACTCTCCACATAAGCAAAATTCTTCTCATGAATAGTAGTGGGAGCAAACTCAACAAAATAACTATCATGTGAGGCATAATCCAATTGAAAATTAAAATCAAGATGACAAGTTTCATGGTTATCATTATTCTTTATATCATACATGTCATCACAATAATCATCATAGATAGCAACTTTGTTCTCATAATCAATTGGAACCTCTTCCGAAATAGTGGATGCATCACTAAATAAAGTCATGACCTCTCCAAATCCACTTTCATAATTATCACAATAAGATTCAACACCCTCCAAAATAGTGGGATCATTACTTCCTAAAGTTGACACACTTCCAAACCCACTTTCATCAATATAATCATCATAAATAGGAGGCATGCTTTCATCATAATAAATATTCTCATCAAAACATGGGGGACTAAACATATCATGTTCATCAAACATAGCATCCCCAAGCTTGTGGCTTTGCATATCATCAGCATCATGGGTATTCAAAGAATTCATACTAACAACGTTGCAATCATGCTCATCATTCACATATTTTATGCCAATCATTCTATGTAATTCTTCTTCTAGTACTTGGGCACAATTTTCCTTTCCATCATTTTCACGAAAGATATTAAAAAGGTGAAGCATATGAGGCACCCTCAGTTCCATTTTTTGTAGTTTTCTTTTATAGAATAAACTAGTGATAAAACTAGAAAAAAAAAGATTCGATTGCAAGATCTAAAGATATACCTTCAAGCACTAACCTCCCCGCCAACGGCACCAGAAAAGAGCTTGATGTCTACTACACAACCTTCTTCTTGCAGACGTTGTTGGGCCTCCAAGTGCAGAGGTTTGTAGGACAGTAGCAATTTTCCCTCAAGTAGATGACCTAACGATTATCAATCCGTGGGAGGCGTAGGATGAAGATGGCCTCTCTCAAACAACCCTGCAACCAAATAACAAAGAGTCTCTTGTGTCCCCAACACACCCAATACAATGGTAAATTGTATAGGTGCACTAGTTCGGCGAAGAGATGGTGATACAAGTGCAATATGGATGGTAGATATAAGTTTTTGTAATCTGAAAATATAAAAACAGCAAGGTAACTAATGATAAAAGTGAGCACAAACGGTATTGCAATGCGTTGAAACAAGGCCTAGGGTTCATACTTTCACTAGTGCAAGTTCTCTCAACAATAATAACATAATTGGATCATATAACTATCCCTCAACATGCAACAAAGAGTCACTCCAAAATCACTAATATCGGAGAACAAACGAAGAGATTATTGTAGGGTATGAAACCACCTCAAAGTTATCCTTTCTGATCAATCTATTCAATAGTCTATAGTAAAATAACACGAAGCTATTCTTTTCGTTCGATCTATCCTAGAGTTCATACTAGAATAACACCTTAAGACACAAATCAACCAAAACCCTAATGTCACCTAGATACTCCAATGTCACCTCAAGTATCCGCGGGTATGATTATACGATATGCATCACACAATCTCATATTCATCTATTCAACCAACACAAAGAACTTCAAAGAGTGCCCCAAAGTTTCTACCGGAGAGTCAAGACGAAAACGTGTGCCAACCCCTATGCATAGATTCCCAAGGTCACGGAACCCGCAAGTTGATCACCAAAACATACATCAAGTGAATCAATAGAATACCCCATTGTCACCACGGGTATCCCACGCAAGACATACATCTAGTGTTCTCAAATCCTTAAAGACTCAATCCGATAAGATAACTTCAAAGGGAAAACTCAATCCATTACAAGAGAGTAGAGGGGGAGAAACGTCATAAGATCCAACTATAATAGCAAAGCTCGCGATACATCCAGATCATGCCAAATCAAGAACACGAGAGAGAGAGAGAGAGAGAGAGAGAGAGAGAGAGATCAAACACATGGCTACTAGTACATACCCTCAGCCCCGAGGGTGAACTACTCCCTCCTCGTCATGGAGAGCGCCGGGATGATGAAGATGGCCACCGGTGAGGGATCCCTCCTCCGGCAGGGTGCCGGAACAGGGTCCCGATTGGTTTTTGGTGGCTACAGAGGCTTGCGGCGGCGGAACTCCCAATCTAGGTTTCTTTTTGGGGGTTTCTGTATTTATAAGGATTTTTCGCGTCGGGAACAAAACAGGGGGGGGGTCTCCGAGGCGGCCACGAGGTAGGGGGCGCGCCCAGGGGGTAGGGCGCGCACCCCACCCTCGTGGGTGCCTTAGGACTCTTCTGGCCCATCTCCGATACTCAGTGGGCTTCTTCTGGTCCAAAAATAATCTCCGTGAAATTTCAGGTCAATTGGACTCTGTTTGGTTTTCCTTTTCTGCGATACTCAAAAACAAGGAAAAACAGAAACTAGCACTAGGCTCTAGGTTAATAGGTTAGTCCCAAAAATTATATAAAATAGCATATAAATGCATATAAAACATCCAAGATTGATAATATAATAGTATGGAACAATAAAAAATTATAGATACGTTGGAGACGTATCATGCAGTTGTAGTAGTGCACGTTAGACGTAGAAAAAAATTGAAGGCCGCAAGAGGAAGCTATCTCCCGTTCATCATCAAACATGCATTGTACCCTCTCGGAACCACGAGCCTTCTAGTGAGTTGCTCCGGTTTGTGAGAGGTGTGTTTCCAAACTTCCGTCAAACATGCCAATTTTTTTACCACATCATCTTGGTGGCATGACATTACATCAACCATGGTTTCATGTGTTTCTGATTTCTTTTATTTTTGGAATTAAAATGCCATGTCACTCCATGGTTAATTGTGTCATAGCCATTAGACCAATATGTTTGAAAATTCCTTCCAATTTACTGCACATGGAATTAAATCACACAGAAGTGCACGAAATATGAGTTTTCAAACCGTTATGGTTAGCTGTTGCATGTACATGTAGTTCAAATTTGAATTATGGTAATTAAATGGCTAGAAAATCACTTGAATGTCTTAGAAGGTGAAATGACCCCTGAAATTTTCCAAAATTTGACATGACAGTTGTATTAGTACTACAAAATTTCTAGTTCATTTAAAACACCATCCTTTGGCACTTTACTCCAAATTCGTCTTTCACAGCTAATAAAAAATATCTACAACATCACACACAGTTGTTTTCTAGGAACCGTTTACGATGAAAATATCTTGGTCTATTTAAGTCTCCCTCCTTAAGCTTCGCCGACTTGTCTGCTCTAGTGCCGGCAACCCCCGAATCCATGAATCCTGATCCCCATTCCCGCACTCCCTTCTTGCAAAGATGACGCCGTGGAAACGCTTCGTGAAGGCCCGTACGATGGCCGCGTCCCCCCCCAGCGCCTCCGCCTGCGCCGAGAGCGCCGCCGCCTACGCCGAGAGTGCCACCGCATCCGCATTGAGCATAGACGCTTTCGTCGAGAGGGCGTCTGCGGCAGCCGACAGGGCAGCTGCAGTAGCCGAGACGGCTGCAGCTACTGCTGCGATGGCGGCTGCAAACGCCGAGAGCGCTCGAGGTGCCGTCCGTGCCGCTGATGTCTCCCTGGCCCGGGTCGAGGCCATCCACACCAAGATCGAGGATGCACACGCCAAGATATTCCAGGCCACCTCGGACTCCAGCATGCAACCCACGTCTGAAAAGGCGGCGGTGGCCATTGATACATCTCCGATGTATCTATAATTTATGAAGTATTCATGCTATTATATTATCTGTTTTGTATGTTTATGGGCTTTATTAAACACTTTTATATTATTTTTGGGACTAACCTATTAACCCAGAGCCCAGTGCCAGATTCTGTTTTTTCCCTTGTTTCAGTGTTTCGCAGAAAAGGAATATCAAACGGAGTCCAAACGGAATGAAACCTTCGGGAGCGTGATTTTTTGGAATGAACGTGATCCAGGAGACTTGGACTTGAAGTCAAGGAAGCTTCGAGGTGGCCAAGAGGTAGGGAGGCGTGCCTGCCCCCCTGGGCGCGCCCCCACCCTCGTGGGCCCCCCGTGGCTCCCCTGACCGACTTCTTTCGCCTATATATATCCATATACACTAAAAACTTCAGGGAGCAGAATAGATCGGGAGTTCTGCCGCCGGAAGCCTCTGTAGCCACCAAAAACCAATCGGGACCCTGTTCTGGTACCCTGCCGGAGGGGGGATCCCTCACCGGTGGCCATCTTCATCATCTCGACGCTCTCCATGACGAGGAGGGAGTAGTTCACCCTCGGGGCTGAGGGTATGTACCAGTAGCTATGTGTTTGATCTCTCTCTCTCTCTCTTGTGTTCTTGAGGTGGCTCGATCTGGATGTATCGCGAGCTTTGCTATTATAGTTGGATCTTATGATGTTTCTTCCCCTCTACTCTCTTGTAATGTATTGAGTTTTCCCTTTGAAGTTATCTTATCGGATTGAGTCTTTAAGGATTTGAGAACACTAGATGTATGTCTTGCGTGGGATACCCGTGGTGACAATGGGGTATTCTATTGATTCACTTGATGTATGTTTTGGTGATCAACTTGCGGGTTCCGTGACCTTGGGAATCTATGCATAGGGGTTGGCACACGTTTTCGTCTTGACTCTCCGGTAGAAACTTTGGGGCACTCTTTGAAGTTCTTCATGTTGGTTGAATAGATGAATCTGAGATTGTGTGATGCATATCGTGTAATCATACCCGCGGATACTTGAGGTGACATTGGAGTATCTAGGTGACATTAGGGTTTTGGTTGATTTGTGTCTTAAGGTGTTATTCTAGTACGAACTCTAGGATAGATCGAACGAAAAGAATAGCTTCGTGTTATTTTACTACGGACTCTTGAATAGATTGATCAGAAAGGATAACTTTGAGGTGGTTTCGTACCCTACAATAATCTCTTCATTTGTTCTCCACTATTAGTTACTTTGGAGTGACTATTTGTTGCATGTTGAGGGATAGTTATATGATCCAATTATGTTATTATTGTTGAGAGAACTTGCACTAGCGAAAGTATGAACCCTAGGCCTTGTTTCAACGCATTGCAATACCGTTTGTGCTCACTTTTATCATTAGTTACCTTGCTGTTTTTATAATTTCAGATTACAAAAACCTATAACTACCATCCATATTGCATTTGTATCACCATCTCTTCGCCAAACTAGTGCGCCTATACAATTTACCATTGTATTGGGTGTGTTGGGGACACAAGAGACTCTTTGTTATTTGGTTGCAGGGTTGTTTGAGAGAGACCATCTTCATCCTACGCCTCCCACGGATTGATAAACCTTAGGTCATCCACTTGAGGGAAATTTGCTACTGTCCAACAAACCTCTGCACTTGGAGGCCCAACAATGTCTACAAGAAGAAGGTTCCGTAGTAGACATCAGCCATGGAGCACCTGCTTCCTCATGAGGTTGCTGAGCGGGAGCTGGAGATGTAGGAGGCGGCGGAGATCGAGGAGCGCCGGGAGGAGTTGTGCGTGGCCGAGGTTGAGGTAGAGAAGAGTCTGTCCGTCGAGGAATCGGCGGTGGAGTACCAACGCGAACTCTGGCGCAGCCACTACTACGAGTACTACAACCTTGAGGGTGGCGCCGAGGATGAGGACACGGTCGACTTCAGCAGGGGGGACGCAGATTCCACCAACGGCGGCATGTCGCCATGACAAGTCATCGACGTCTCATCTCACACCAGCAATAAATAGGCCGGCGCGGCGGCGGATTTGTTAAAATTATGCGTACTTAGGCTTTGTTTCTAATGCTGGTCTTTTGTTAGAGCAATCTTTAGGTCAACTGGCTCTGTTTAACTAAAATTGCTCGATTCAGTAAGTGTGGTCTGTCTGCTGTACGCTCTTTTGTGTGCCCAAATTAGCAAGCGATGTTAAATTATGTAATGATGTACTCGGGGAAATTTCCACCAAAATTTGAATTATCAAACTCATCCCATGTGCGTAAAGCAGAAGAATCGTTTGCGATGCACACAATCGTTCAAAGTGAATGGTCTGGCGGCATCACGTGCAAAGTTTCCCTCCAAATTTCCAAAATTTTGGCCTACCGCCAAAATATCTACCCCGCCCCCTTCCCCCTTTCCCCACCTCCTTTTCTCACCGACCACAAGTCACATTTCCCCTGTTTCCTCCTTCCTTCCTTCCTTGCCTAGCTATAGCCGCTTCCTCACCCTCGCCGTCTTGCATCCTATCGCCGGGGTCGCCATGGTCTTCTTCAAAGACCTCTCCAGCGGTTCCTCCTCCGGTGACAACTCCTTCACCACTCGGGTATGCCTCTCTTCTCTCTCTCGGGCTATGACTTGGAATGAAGGATTTTTACCCGGCGGTCGATTTGAGTCATTTCTTCCTCTTGTAGCTCCCTAAGACCATCAGTGGCAACGAATGGAGCGGGGTGGCTGAAGATCTGCTCGTTGTCACCATCAATCTCCATGCATGAAGCTAGTTTTGTTTGATTCTGTGGACAGTGGGAGGAAGTTTCTGGCATGTGCAGAGAAGGTTAGACCCTCTTTCGTTGTTACAAATCATTGGTTAGATGTGATTCAGACACTGTGACGGTCCCAACCCATTCATACCACACCTTCAACCAAACGCATCCTAAGACAGTGTCACAGTTTGTACCTAGTATCTTAAATTGTTGCCATCTCATCAGCGATGCCATTAGAAATTTATTTAGCACAGCTTCAGCAGTTTGTGCAGCCAACTTTGGTCCACGCATCTGAGCAGCCAAGCAGTAAAATACTAAATCTTTATAGCATGAAGGAACTGGGCATCGGAGCAACTACGTGCTCCAGAGTCTGGGTCCCTGATTTTTTTTCCACTGCATCGGCTCGCCAGTGCAGGGCACCGGTGCGAGATGTAGCAATAGTTGTCTTTACCCCAGTTTTGGCATAAATAGTGGATGGCCTTAGTGCTATTAGTTCTATGTTACTAAATTTGTGCATGTACACACCTGTTAGTATCAATTTGCTGTCATCCAAACACTATTGCTATGCTATTGCAGTTATATTTACCTTCCTCATAAAATGTTCAATTTGTTATTTATTGTACATGAGTAAGAACTTGTAGCGTCGTTGCAGTTAATTATAGCTTCTGATGTTCTAGAATTTGGTTGTTGTCTTAGTACCAATTATTTCATTTGCACATTGATCTTTTTGAGAAGATATGTCATAATTAACATGTTTCTTCAGTTTTTCAAAATAAGCATTGTTGATTTTCTATGTTGCTATAAACCCATTTCCCCTACAATTGTTAATGATCTACTTTTAAATATTATAGGATGAACAGAAGTGTTCTTACTTGGAGTGGGTTGATCAAGAGTGGCCACAGTCTTTGAAGATGTGCCTAGCGAAGCTCTGGAGCATGTATGAGGAAGATAACACAAGTAGGCTTAGAGAAACTGTTGTCAACGCTAAAGCATATTTCAAGATGCGGGATAAAAAGTTGAAGGGGAGAATGAGCTTAGATTTTTTAAATCAGACTTTGCTAAGATGGTGTTGGCGAAGGAGGAGGCACTTTCCCAGTTGGCCCGTGCAAAACGGGTTCTTACTGAACTGAAAGCAGAGGTGGATAAGATGATCCTAGATGATCTCAATTAGGGAAATTAATATATTGTTCTTATGAAGTTGAACTAGCTATATGTTGTACTGTGCTGTTTTCATGCAGCTACCGTACTGTGATGTTATAATATATTTATGTGCCTGATATGGAATCGGCAAACAGCTGTTCGATATGAAATGTGAATTTGCGTAATATTGGAATTATTAATTGTAAACTAATAAACCTGCTAAATGTGTCATGGAACTTTGCAAACGATTCTAGCAGTAAAAGCGCTTGCGATGGATAGCCCAATGCCACACAGTTTTCTTCATCAAATCGTGTGTGATATAGTTGATAAAAGCAAAGACTTAACCAAGGCAGACCGTGTGTGATGGTTACACCTTTCACACACGAGCCTACACATAGAACTATGTGGGATGTACGTCCGAACGGAAACGTTTTCCCTGGATTGACTGTGTGGGATGTACATAAGAACGGAAACGTATTCCTTGGATCAACTATGTGTGATATACATACGAACGGAATCGTTTTTCTGGGATTCACCGTGTGGGATGTACATACCTACAGAAATGTTTTTCTCAGATTACCGTGTGGGATGTACATACCTACGGAAATGATTTTCTGGGATTCACCGTGTGGGGTATACATACCTACGGAAATGATTTTCTGGGATGCACCGTGTGGGATGTACATACCTACAGAAATGATTGGGTTTTGATGCCTCTCCCGATCGAACACGGCCCCAGCCTGGGTCCCAGGAGGGCCTATCCCCGACAATTTCTGGGTCATGTGGGAAGGACCCCCCTATCGCCCACTCTCACTTGGCGATGGTTCCAAATGTCGTCGCGGAAAGGGGTTAAAAATGTTTGTTTAGGACCGACGCGTACCAGTGTAATAACACAAGCTACTCCTCATTGTCGGAGATATCGATGACGATTGGCTCCTTGGACATGGAAGAGGGCGAGGCCTCCGCATCGTGGGTGCCCTCGTCATAGTGGTGAGTTGCCTGAGTCACTCCGGGCACCAACCTGCTAGCTCTCGAGATGAGGTAAGCACGTGCACGCTGAGAAAACACCTCGTAGTCTTTGTCGTAGGCATCGATGGTGGCCTCGAGAAAACGCCATGAACCTTCATTTAAAGTAGCCAACTGGGTCGCCGCGTCGGCGCGCGTGGCATCGATGGTGGCCTCGACAGCAAGGTGGTCCTCCAAGATCTAGGGGTCGGCACGAATGACAGCCATCGCGACCTGATCCGCGCATGCTGCCGTGATTTGCTTCTCTGCCTCCAAATGCTCCTTGAGATCCTGGCTATACTGCGTGCACCATGGCTTAGGGCGGCGCTTATTTGCTGGAGGGGTCGGTGATTTGGGTGGATGGTGTTGCGCTCGCGCCGGCGTCGGGGCATGTGGGATGTGGAAGGAGGAGGAGGATGGGGGTCGGGTGTGGATTACCTGTCTGGATAGGCGAGGCTGAGCAGCGTGAAGGAGGGTCGTCGGCGATGAGGCGGCGGTGCAAGCAAGGAGTGAAGGTTTCAACTTGGAAAGGAAGGCGAAAACAGGGGAAATGTGGCTTTTGGTAAGGGGGAGGGGGCGAGCAGGTAGATATTTCCGCGGAAGCCGAAAATTTGGAATCGCTTCAGCGAAAAAACTGGCGCGCAAAGTGTCATCAGACACGGTCCCTTATTTAGAGCGGGCTGTGGACTGTAGCCGTCGCACCTTCTCGCATAAGCCATATGCGTATTATACTCCGACGGTGCTCCAAGATATTTTGTGCTGCATCTCACACAGTTGGTTATAATAAACTGTGTGGGATCTACTTGATTTTTCGTCTTGATTTGAATTACATGATGGGGTCACAACAGCAATGGACAGTGTTTGAATTGCTAGACCTTTATCTGCAGTGAAGATGCAACTATATGTGTGTCGTAAAAGAATTGGAAATATTCAGGGTTCGTTTGGACAACTTATACATTAAATTGGTTTTCTAGCCATTTCAGGTGCACAATTCAAAATTAAACTACATGCACATGCTCCGGCGCACCAACATGGGTTGTAAAATCATATATGTGTCCATGGGTTTATGCTTATGTCCCATGCAAGAAATGGGGATGAATTTCGAACACCACGGCACCGTGGCTCTAAGGCAAACGTTGACGTACTTGCTTTTGTAATTCTAGTAAATCCAAAAGTGGTCCGAAATTCATGAAAATTGGCATGCTATCATGGAGCAGCATCAACATGCCGTGGTAAAAAAAATTCCCATCTGGGGCAGGTTTGGGTATAAGCTTCTCATAAACAAGAGCTTCTCACAACACGCGTGATGGTTTCGGTAGGGAACGTTTAACCTTTCGGACGAAACGATATCTGTTGCCTCTTCTCGATTTCAAATTTTTTTCCTAGTGTCAACAAAGAACAATAGGAGTGTTGTGTCAATTTTTGGGATTTTTCGGGGTTCGCTTCAACATTTTTATACATTAACTGAGTTTTCTATGCATTCATGTGCATAATTCAAATTTGAACTACATGCACATGCTCTAATGCATATAAATTGGTTGAAAATTCAAATCTGTGTCCTTGGTTGCATGCTTAGGTCCCATGCAAGAAATAGGAATGAATGTCAAACACCCTGCCACCGTCACTCGGCCGCAAACATTGAGATACCTGGTTTTTAAATTCTAGTAAATCCAAAACTCGTCAGAAATTCATGAAACTAGGCATGCTATCATGGAGCGGCATCAACATGCCGTGGTATAAATTTTATCCCATTTCGGGTAGGTTTGGGGATATGCTTCTCACAAACCAGAGCTTCTCACAACAAGCGTGATGGTTTCGGTAGGGAACGTCCTACCTTTGGGGACGAAACAATATCCGTTGCCTCTTCTCGGTTTGAATTTTTTCCTAGTGTCAACATAGAACAACAGGAGTGTTGTGTCAATTGTTGGGATTTTTCGGGGTTCGCCTGGACATTTTTATGCATTAACTAAGTTTTCAATGCATTCATGTGCATAATTCAAATTGAACTACATGCACATGCTCTAATGCATATAAATTGGTTGAAAATTCAAATATGTGTCCTTGGTTGCATGCTTAGGTAGGGAACGTCCCACCTTTGGGGACGAAGCGATATCCATTGCCTCTTATTGCTTTCAAAAAATTTCTCATGTCAACATAGAACAACAGGAGTGTTGTGTCAATTTTTGTGATTTTTCGGGGTTCGTTTGGACATTTTTATGCATCAACTGAGTTTCAGTGCATTTATGCGCATAATTCAAATTTGAACTACATGCATATGCTCCAGTGCATATAAATTGGTTGAAAATTAAATCTTTGTCCTTGGGTGCATGCTTAGGTCCAATGCAAGAAATGGGAATGAATTTCAAACACCAGGGCACCGTTGATTGCCGGCAAAACGTTGAGATACTTTGTTTTTAAATTCTAGTGAATCCAAAACTTGTCTGAAATTCATGAAACTTGGCATGCTATCATGGAATGGCACCCGACATGATATTTTTTTGTGTCCATTTTGAGAGAAGGCGCACTCGAGTAGCAGCCAACAAAGCCATTTTGAAAAAATAGCTGCCATTTTAATATCTCAAACGTGAGGCCACGTGCCTTGGTTTTAGTGGCAATAGATTTTAATGGCTCTTGATCGCAAACGTTTTAGATAGAACACCCATATGCAAAGTGAGAGCAGGATTTGTGCAACTCTTGAACACAAACGGTTCTTTTGGATGACCCGTGTGCAACCACTTACAAACAATTTGGTAAGATTTGCATCTATCATATTGGGTATGTTGCCATTTGTCAAACTGGAAAGACTGACATTTGTTGATCTAGTAACATTGCCATTTGTCAACCTTGTAACACTGCGATTTGTCAAAATATGAAGCTAAAACTCACTAGCAGTATCTAATTTTTGCAAATAAAATTCAGTAATTAAGCATAGATGGAGGCGAGGAGGCATGTTCAGTCGGGCGTGCAGCGGGTGGCACAGTACTATTCGATTTGACAGGGGCGGCGTAGTTCCCGATACGGCTTTAATGCAGACGAGGGAGAGGTAGTAGTTCCCAAAATGTTGAACAGCCAATGATGCATCCTCCTTCAATTAGCATCGTGTGAATGGATGAGGGAAGTAATGGGAGGAGGACAGGGAAAAGAGGTAGCACGATGTGAATGCAACACAGTTTGCACTCATATAAAGGCGCCCCTCCATTCCAATGCATCTACCACATCGTATGCACCTAAGCATTTGCCTAAGCACCTACACTAATAAGCGTGAAAGTGCTCACTCCAGACCCATGGCGGTGATAGCCCACAAGTATAGGGGATCGCAACAGTTTTCGAGGGTAGAGTATTCAACCAAAATTTATTGATTCGACACAAGGGGAGCCAAAGAATATTCTCAAGTATTAGCAGTTGAGTTGTCAATTCAACCACACCTGGATAACTTAGTATCTGCAGCAAAGTATTTAGTAGCAAAGTAGTATGGAAGTAACGGTAACGGTGGCAAAAGTAACAGTGATAGTTTTGTAGTAATTGTAATAGTGGCAATGGCAAAGTAACTAAGCAAAGAACAATATGTGAAAAGCTCGTAGGCATTGGATCGGTGATGGAAAATTATGCCAGATGCGATTCCTCATGCAATAGTTATAACATAGGGTGACACAGAACTAGCTCCAGTTCATCAATGTAATCTAGGTATGTATTCCGAATATAGTCATACGTGCTTATGGAAAAGAACTTGCATGACATATTTTGTCCTGCCCTCCCGTGGTAGCGGGGTCCTATTGGAAACTAAGGGATATTAAGGCCTCCTTTTAATAGAGTACCGGACCAAAGCATTAGCACTTAGTGAATACATGAACTCCTCAAACTACGGTCATCACCGGTAATGGTCCCTATTATTGTCACTTCGGGGTTAACGGATCATAACACATTATAGGTGACTATAGACTTGCAATATAGGATCAAGAACTCACATATATTCATGGAAACATAATAGGTTCAGATCTGAAATCATGGCACTTGGGCCCTAGTGACAAGCATTAAGCATAGCAAAGTCATAGCAACATCAATCTCAGAACATAGTGGATACTAGGGATCAAACCCTAGCAAAACTAACTCGATTACATGGTAAATCTCATCCAACCCATCACCGTCCAGCAAGCCTATGATGGAATTACTCACGCACGGCGGTGAGCATCATGAAATTGGTGATGGAGGATGGTTGATGATGACGATGGCGACGGATTCCCCTCACTGAAGCCCCGAACGGACTCCAGATCAGCCCTCCCGAGAGAGATTAGGGCTTGGTGGCGGCTCCGTATCGTAAAACGTGATGAATCCTTCTCCCTAATTTTTTTTCTCCCCGAACGTGAATATATAGAGTTGGAGTTGAGGTCGGTGGAGCACCAGGGGGGCCACGAGGCGGGGGGCGCCCAGGGGGGTAGGCGCGCCCCCACCCTCGTGGACAGGGTGTGGGCCCCTGGCCTTGATTCTTTAACCAATATTTTTTATTAGTTCCAAAAATATTCTTCGTGAAGTTTCAGGTCATTCCGAGAACTTTTATTTCTGCACAAAAATAACACCATGGCAATTCTGCTGAAAACAGCGCCAGTCTGGGTTAGTTCCATTCAATTCATGCAAGTTAGAGTCCAAAACAAGGGCAAAAGTGTTTGGAAAAGTAGATACGACGGAGAAGTATCAATTCCCCCAAGCTTAAAACTTTGCTTGTCCTCAAGAAATTCAGTTGACAAACTGAAAGTGATAAAGAAAAACTTTTACAAACTCTGTTTGCTCTTGTTGTTGCAAATATGTAAAGCCAGCATTCAAGTTTTCAGCAAAGATTATGGAGTAACCATATTCACAATAACACTGAGGTCTCATGTTTACTCATATCAATGGCATAATCAACTAGCGAGCAATAATAATAAATCTCGGATGACAACACTTTCTCAAAACAATCATAATATAATATAACAAGATGGTACCTCGCTAGCCCTTTCTGAGACCACAAAACATAAATGCAGAGCACCCCTGAACATCAAGGACTGACTAAACATTGTAATTCATGGTAAAAGAGATCCAGTCATACTCAATATAAATTAATAGTAATGGATGCAAATGACAGTGGTGCTCTCCAGCTGGTGCTTTTTAATAAGAGGGTGATGACTCAACATAAAAGTAAATAGATAGGCCCTTCGCAGAGGGAAGCAGGGATTTGTAGAGGTGCCAGAGCTCGATTTTGAAATAGAGATAAATAATATTTTGAGCGGCATACTTTCATTGTCAACATAACAACCGAGAGAACTCGATATCTTCCATGCTACACACATTATAGGCGGTTCCCAAATAGAATGGTAAAGTTTATACTCCCCCACCACCAACAAGCATCAATCCATGGCTTGCTCGAAACAACGAGTGCCTCCAACTAGCAACAGCCCTGGGGGAGTTTTGTTTGCAATTATTTCGATTTGATTTGCTTAGAGCATGGGACTGGGCATCCCGGTGACCAGCCATTTTCTCGTGAGTGAGGAGCGGAGTCCACTCCTCTTGAGAATAACCTGCCTAGCATGGAAGATACAGACAACCCTAGTTAATACATGAGCTATTCGAGCATGCAAAATAGAATTTCATTTGAAGGTTTAGAGTTTGGCACATACAAATTTACTTGGAACGGCAGGTAGATACCGCATATAGGAAGGTATGGTGGACTTATATGGAATACTTTGGGGTTTATGGAAGTGGATGCACAAACAGTATTCCCGCTTAGTACAAGTGAAGGCTAGAAAAATACTGGGAAGCGACCAACTAGAGAGCGACAACAATCATGAACATGCATTAAAATTAATAAACATTGAGTGCAAGCATGAGTAGGATATAATCCACCATGAACATAAATATCGTGAAGGCTATGTTGATTTTGTTTCAACTACATGCGTGAACATGTGCCAAGTCAAGTCACTCGAATCATTCAGAGGATACCACCCTATTATACCACATCACAACCATTTTAATAGCATGTTGGCACGCAAGGTAAACCATTATAAACTCCTAGCAAATTAAGCATGGCATGGGCAACTATAATCTCTGATTGTCATTGCAAACATGTTTATTCATAATAGGCTGAATCAGGAACGATGAACTAATCATATTTACAAAAACAAGAGAGGTCGAGTTCATACCAACTTTTCTCATCTCAATCAGTCCATCATATATCGTCATTATTTCCTTTCACTTGCACGACCGAACGATGTGAATAGTAATAATAGTGCACGTGCATTGGACTAAGCTGGAATCTGCAGCCATCTGACACACCGGAGAAGACAAGATAATATGGGCTCTTTGTTAAATCAACAGTAATGCATATAAGGTCCACTTCAACATTTTCATTATGGTCTTCTCCTCTCGACCCAAAAGAACAAGAAAAGAAATAAAACTATTTACACGGGAAAGCTCCCAACAAGCAAAAGAAGACCAGGAAATCTTTTTGGGTTTTCTTTTAATTATTACTACTACAGAAATAGAAAGTAAACTAGCTAGAAACTACAACTAATATTTTTTTTCTTAAGGTTATTCAAACACACAAGAAGAAAGCGATAAAAGAAAATAAACTAGCATGGATAGTACAATGAAAAAGTATGAGCACCGACAACTAGCATGAGTGTGTGAACATGAATGTAATGTTGGTGAGAGATATGTACTCCCCCAAGCTTAGGCTTTTGGCCTAAGTTGGTATATGGCCACGGCTGGCCTGACAGATATCCAAAGTTGTAGCTGGGGTCGTACTCAGATGGAGCCTCGGGGTACCACTGATTGGCGATCTCCTCCGGATCCCACTGGTAAACAGACTGACGTGGAGGATAAGGTTGTGGCTCAGGCTCTGGCTCTGTAGCTGGTGTGGGGTTCTGGTAGGCATGAAATGCCTCCGGCAGTACTAGATACTTGCCTGAAGATAAGTCAAACAAAGAAGGAGCAGGCAAAGTAATAGTCTCAAGGTGATTTTTATTAAATATCAGTCTGTAGTTAAGCATCTTTTTCTTATTCTTAACAATAAAATCATGTGCTGCCATACTCTTATAGTCTAGAAAAATAGGAGGCAACAACTTTTCTTCTTTCTCATAATGCCTAATAGGTATGTTAAAGTGTGCAGCGAGGCACGAGGCGAAGATACCTCCCAAGATGGGACCCTTCGTGCGGCTCAGATTTAACTGCTTGGCAACAATAGCGCCTAGACTAAAACTGTTATCACGAAATAAGGCATGGCCCAAAATAACAATATCAGGGGCACTAAGGTTTCCACAGTTTCCATGACCAATTAAACATCTACTAGCAAATATTGCATAGTAATGCAGAACCGGAAAATGTATGCTAGTAATTCTTGCATCGGAAACTTTCCTTGTCTCCCCTATAGTAATCATATCAATAAACCCTTCCACATCATTACGATGTGGTTCTTCTATGCTGCCTGTAAAGGGTATCTTACAGACCCGGCAGAAATCAAAAAGGGACATCTCCTTATGCTCATCATATAAATAAAAATCCACCGAGGGTGGTGATCTCTTAGCATGGAAATGAAAATTTTGCACAAAAATATTAGTGAGTAGGAGATACTGTTCGCGCTGGTCGCGGAGGAAATCGGTGAGGCCCGCATTCTCAGCCAAAGAATAAAAATCATCATGAATCCTGACTGCTCTCAAGAAATCATCACAAGGCCATTCACATGGCCGAACCTCCGCGGTGCGAGGGGGATTATATTTGGGCCTCTTATCCTCTTCACTTTGTTTATCCTTTGAGCTTCGGCTCGAAGAACCCCTCAATAATCTCTTCATCATTTTCTGAAAATTTTTGAAATTTTTAGTAACTTAAAATAAAAGTGAACCAAACTCAAAAAAATTGATAGTAACTACTCCCACAAGTGCCTAGAGACTATATCATGCATTAGAACTACTTGGGACCATATAAACTTGTCATGCAAGCTCAAGAACAGGGTCACCTAGGCAGCAAAAATTTGCAATGAATAAAGCACTATAACAAAAACTAAGTGGACCATTGGAGGAGTTACATACCGAAGAACAAGCCCCCACAGCAGTTTTGTGAGTAGAGCTTTGAGCAAGGAGATCGAAAATGGCAGCAAGATGAGCTAGAACTCGTGATTGAGCTGGTTGGTGATTTTTTTGGGAGGAAGAAGGAGTGTGTGGTGGCTGGAATAAGTGGACGGGAGCCACCAGGGCCCATGAGGTAGGGGGCACGCCCTGGACCCTCGTGGCCAGGTGCTTGCTCCCCCTGGTGTATTCTCAGTGCCAGATATTCTCAAATATTCTAGAAAAATCATATTTCATTTTCAGGGCATTTGGAGAACTTTTATTTTTGGGGTATTTTTTTATTGCACGGATAAATCAGAAAACGGACAGAATCTACTATTTTTGCTTTATTTATTCTAAATAACAGAAAGTAAAAGGAGGGTACAGAAGGTTGTGCTTTCTAACTTCATCCATCTCATGCTCATCAAAAGTAATCCACTAACAAGGTTGATCAAGTCTTGTTAACAAACTCATTCCGAATCGCATGAAACTGGAGAATTTTCGAATAGCACTAGGTTACCTCAACGGGGATATGCACATCCCCAACAATAAGAATATCATATTTCTTCTTGACAGTAGGAAGAGGAAATTCAAAACCTCCAATAATAATTGATGGAATTTTTCCAATATAATTGATACTGTGGACTCGATGTTGTTTCCTCGGAAAGTGTACCGTATCACTACAAAAAAAGACACATCCGTGACATTTTGGGCCGAACGAAATTTTTTCTGCCATACTTATGACACTTCTATGATGATAATTGTGGAAAAACCCGGTATCATCATAGATGTGGTGGGGTCCTACTTCTATGACAAAAAATCATGAGGGCTTTTCGTCCTGGGTGGGCCGGAGACGTAGCTGCATGACATTCTTTGGGCCGTCCATGAAGGAAAAAACCGTGGTAGAAGCGAGGGCGAGGAAAATATCAGGGTGTTCCCGGTTACGGTGGGTGGTCGGGGCTGAGCGATGCGCGTTTCTCTCGTACACGCACGCGCGTGGGTGCGAGGCGTTGGGCTCTAACTAAACCCGAGTGAGGCGTTGGGCTCTAACTGAACCCAAGCGATTGCACTGCAGGCTACGCGTTACTGAACCCGAGCGATCGGTCGATGGCTGTTAACTGAACCCGATCAAGCGATTTCTTCGCTACTGCTGCTAACTGAAGCCGATCGATGCTGCCTCTGGATGAACAGTGAGCGTTGTTGAGGGGGTTTGGATGAACAGTTCCCGGTGGGGGTGGATGAACAGGACCCCGTGGTGTTGCCTCTGGATGAACAGGACCCCGATCGATCGAGCTGGTTGGGGCTGGATGAACAGGACCCCGTGGAGGGCTGGATGAACCGGACCACCACGTGGAGGGCAGGATGAACAGTAGAAGGTAGAGGGCTGGATGAACAGTAGCCCGTGGAGGGGTGGTTGAGCAGGAGCCCATGGAGAGGGCTGGTTGAACAGTAGCCGGTGGAGTAGCGCGCGGTGGAGGCTGGATGAAAAGGAGCCCGTGGATGAACAGTCGCATGTGGAGGCTGGAGGAGGTCGACGGTGGATGAATAGTAGCCCGTGGAGGCTGGAGGGGGTCGACGGTGGAGATGAACAGTATCCCGTGGAGTCCCGTTTTGCGGTACGCCACACCCCTCCCGATGAACAGGACCCCCGTTTCGACCGTAGCGCTCCAACACAAGTCTGTTTCCTCCGTTTTGCGGTACACCACACCCCTGCCGATCAACAGGACCCCCGTTTCGACCGTAGGAGGTCCGTTTCCTCCATTTTGCAGTATGCCAGACCCCTCCCGATGAACAGGATCCCGTTTCGACCGTGGCCGGTCAAACACAAGGCCGTTTCCTCCGTTCTGCGGTACGCCAGGCCTCGTTTCCATCGGCTGTTCCGTCCAAGCCCTCCAGATGAACATGACGACGCATTCCGTTCCGACCCAGCCGGTTGGCTCCCCATGAACACGACGACGACGCAGTTTCTCCGTTCCGACCCAGCCATGTACACGAGCCCTGGCCGTACGTATGCGTGAGTAGGCGTTCGAGACCCTGCCCGTATGTACGTACGTGGCCGTATTTTCTTTCTTGCACACTGGCCGCTGTACGTACGTGTACATGCTACGTGCGCGCCTCAACTACGACACGTGTGCGCATCTACATAGACCAGTATGTACGTACATGTTCGCAACCAGAATGACAACTCTACGTACGCTTCGACCAGGTGGGTCCCGACTGTCAGGCACTTCCTTGCCTGCGAAGATGTAGCTGGTGGGTCCCAGCAGTCAGGGGGCGAATCATTTTTTTTGCCCGGACGCACTTCCTTGCGTGCGAAGATGTAGCTGGTAGGTCCTAGCAGTCAGGGGAAATGTTTTTTTTGCGAAATACAGTTGCCCGTCCGGTGGGTCCCTGCTGTCAGGTGGAGGAATAATTATTTTGCGCATAATAAGGAGGCACTTCCTTGCGGCCGCCGTGGACCCAGCTGTGAGCCTCTCCACATACAGTACTCTTTCGATGGAAGTCATTCCTTGACCATGTTGACCACGCTGCGCCGAGAGCACCAGGGTGGTGGACGCCGGCGAGGCCTAGGAAGGGGACGACGCGGAGCCGGGGAAGACACGGCAGTGGAAGCCCGCACGGAGAGGAGTACGAGGGTTCACTGGTTTGGCTGCGGTGTGAGGCTGTCGTCACCGCAGGGCCTGGCCAGCGGTGGGAATAGTAGGGGGCGGTGAGGCCTCTGCAGCAGCACAGCCGGCCACGGGAGGCAGGAGCATGCGGCACGACCGGCGCTGCTTTGGGCGGCTGGAGCAAGAAGACCAGAGGTTGAAGAAGAGACATCGTACGGTCACTAGAGCTAGAATCGTTCATATTGACTAAGTTGACAAAGCACTCCGTCCCCATCAACTTAGTAGGCCCACAAGTCAGCCTCCCACCAAGGTGGGTCCCAACTAGCAGGGGAGTATTCATTTTTTTTGTGCGTAATAAGGAGGAACCTCCGGTGGGTCCGAGCTGACAGCAGGGGGAACATTTTTTTTGCAAAATACGTTGGCCCGTCCGGTGGGTCCCAGCAATCAGGGTGGAAACATTTTTTCGCCAAATACGGTGGCCCGTCCGGTGGGTCCCTGCTGTTAGGTGGAGGAATAATTATTTTCCGTGTAACAAGGAGGCACTTCCTTACGGCTGCCGTGGACCCAGCTGTCAGCCTCTCCATGTACAGTACTCTTCCGATGGAAGTCGTTCCTTGACCATGTTGACCACGCCGCGCCGAGAGCACCAGGGCGGTGGACGACAGGGAGGCCTAGGAAGGGGACGGCGTGGAGCCGGGGAAGACGCAGCAGTGGATGCCCACGCTGAGAGGAGTACTAGGGTTCACTGGTTCGGCTGCGGTGTGAGGCTACCGTCGCCGCAGAATAACAGGGGGTGTGGGTGAGTGGAGGGATGCCCTGGCCAGCGGTGGGAGTAGTAGGGGGCGGTGAGGCCTGCGCGGCAGCACAACCGGCCACGGGAGGCAGGAGCAGGCGGCACGACCGGCGCTGCTTTGGGCGGCTGGAGCAAGAAAACGAGAGGTTGAAGAAGCACGACGGTCGTTGGATGGACATCGTACGGTCACTGCAGCTAGAATCGTTTATATTGACTAAGTTGACAAAGGCCTTGGTACGCGTCAACTTAGTAGGCCCACAGGTCAGCTTCCGAAACGGTGCGCCCCAGATGTCAGGGGGAGGAATCATTTTTTGGGCGGGTGAAGCTAGAATATCCGAGATTGAAGAAGAAGCACCGCATCCGTTGGATGGACATCCAACGGCCACTGCTGCTAGAACCGTGTGTTGACTATAAGTTGACAAAGCCTTGCATACGCGTCAACTCTTTTTTTTTGAGGGGACGCATCAACTTAGTAAGGCCACAAGTGTGTGGCAGAGAACTTATAGCCCATTTGAGATTTGTAAGAATGTGCAGCCAATTTTTGAATTCTAATGGAATTACTATAGCCCATTTACAGTTTGTTAAAAGTACAGCCCATTTCGACCAACCGTTCAAAACAAAATTCAATAAAATTTCCCACATTTTGATGGGATCCGAAATATTTTTATCCCGAAATTTCTAGTCAGATTAAATACAATTTCAATATAAATTTATATTACGTAAAAATCCAACAAAACATTGCGCTCGCAACAATTAATGAAATTAAAATTTTCAATATCCAAAAATAATATTTTATAAAGTAATTACGTGTTTGGTGCATTTTTTATAGTTACTGCCCAGTTTTTATAATTACATCCCATTTATTATTTCTTAAAGCCAATTTTCTTGTTAAGCCTAATGCATCCCTCCTAGGAAAGATTTGCAGCCCAGCGGGGCGGAGAATAACAACTTGACCTTGCCTGGGTATTCCTAAAAAAAAGTATAGCTGGGCTAGCCATTTTCAGCTTGAAAAAAATTAATATCTCAGCTGGATATCTGGCCTGGGCTAGACGGGCCACAACCCGCCCAGTTAATAGCTGTAGCGATGTTTTCGTTGTTGTTCAGAGGAGAAAAATTAATATCTGGGCTAAACATCGCTCAAGAAAAACTCTGCAGTGCTCACAACTCAAAAACACAAATACTGCTCGAGCTGCTTGGTCCCAACTGTCGGCCACTTCTTGTGCAATTCTCTCGTTTATTGACTACATAGGTTGACAATGGTGTGGGACCGTGATGTCAGGAAACCAGGAGGAAGCAAAAAAATTATAGTTTTATATACTAATAAGGAGGCACTTGCGTACGTGCGGCTATGGCCCTGGTGGGTCCCCACTGTCATCCTCTCCAAGTAAAGTCATCTCCTCATCCTCATGTCCGTTGACCATGTTGACAACGCGAGACGGCGGTGCCACGGCGAGCGCAACAACTCGAAGGACGACGGAGAGGGCCTCGCGGGCCCTACGAATGGTCTGATACAGCACCCGCTGCTCATTCGGGAAGCCAGGATCATAGGGCCACATGTCCGCGACGGCATTGTCGTTCGCTTGTTCACCGGTGCTCGTTGAGGAGACGGAGGTTACAGCACAGGTCCTCCTGCGCTGGTAGCTCTTCTGCCATTAGGGCATCGAAGTGCGGCCGCACCTGCTCTATGGTGAACACGGCATGAATTGGCTTGGACAGTGGCACCGGCTCCTGGTCGGAAGCTACGTCCATCGTCTGATTGTCGTCGCTCAGCTCGACGAGGTAGCTGGCGAGCCAGCATGTCTGGCTGCTGGACTGGCCCGCTGCCAAGCACGAGTCTGACTGCCCTGGCCCACCCAGACCGCCTCCCTCGCCCATGCGCGCTTTTCGCCCGAAACGGCCAGCGCCGCCCGCCCCGCTTCCCGGTGCATGCGATTGCTCCGCCTTCAAACGACACAAGTGTCGTCCGTCCGTCCTTCTGCCGCCCACATTACTAATACGCGGTTGCCGAGGCGGCTACTTCGGCGCCACACGTCCGTCCCTCTGTCGCCCACCATTGCTATATAAACTACTGCGCCGGCCATAGCCGCAGTCATCCACATCCGTTCCTATTCTCCTGTCCACACCACTACTGCCCACCATGGCTTCCTCGTGCTCCAGCGCTCTTTGGGACGGGCGGACGACGGACCACAAGGAGATGGCAGCCATTGCTGCCGACTGGCTGGCCGGCAGGCAGCCGGAGGATGACGACGTCCCAATGGAGAACATGGTAGTCGACGATCCGGCGCCAACCCCCTCCTCCGCGCCATCCTCGCCGGTGCATTGCACCATGACCATCAGCGAGGCCCGTGCCCAATATATGGACACGGTGAGGCAGAAGCGTGAGGAGCAGTTCCGGGAGGCGCAGGCCGACGCCGCCTACAACCACCATATCCTCCAAGAGCACCTGCAGGGGGAGGAACAGATCGCCGCGGAGCGGGCGGAGCAGGAGGAGCTGCTCGACTCGTACCACTCCGCCCGCGAGGGCCGCCTCGAGCGCTGGCGGTACCGCATGCGGGTGGCGGAGGCTGCGGCCGCCTACCAAGAGGGCGATGAAGCGGGCGAGGCGCTGTTTGGCGAGACCGAGGACGAGGCAGAGGACAATGCCGGCTCCGACGAGTCCCCGCTCCGCTGGCGTCGACGAGGCCCTGCTCCACCGAGGCCCCGCGGCGCCAACAACGAGGTAGTGGACACCGCCGGCTCTGCCGAGGCCCCTCCTTGCTGGCAACGAGGGGGAGGATTTCCCCCGCTCCGCCGAGGCGCCGCCCGCCGGCAATGAGACAGAGGACATCGCCGGCTCCGCCGAGGCCGAGCCACACAAAAAACAAGGAAGATTAGAACACGGTAGGTCGCCGCCGCTCGGGTCCAAGTATGGCCACCGCTGCTACCCTCCGGTTAGTGGCACTGAGCTGTACATCATGGAGAAATTCTATGATTACAGGATGATTGAAGAGCGCTCCGTGGTTGAGCAAGCTCATGAGATACACTCATTTGCTAGAGAACTTGAGCACTTCAGTTGTATGCTACCAGACAAGTTTGTTGCCGGAGGTATCATCACTAAGCTTCCTCCTTCGTGGATCTCATTGGCACTCTTGATGTGGAAGAAAAGGCGAGAGAAAAGGACACACGTGCTCGAGGAATTGAGGGAGGATCTAGTGCCAATCTGGTACGGAAGAAGAACTTCCAGCCCCACAAGTTCAAGAACAAGGGCAAGTTTGATGGTAAAGCAAAGTTTGATGGGAATAACAAGGCTGTGCAACACACGAACTTCAAGAAGAAGAATGACAAGAAGAAAGGTGTTTGTCATGTGGGGATCCTGATCATTGGGCTCCTAGTTGCCCTAATCGCTATGACAAGCTAGGCGGGTTGACCACTGACAGCCGGTTAGCTTCTTGGCGGCGACGTGGAGTCGGAGAGCTATGTTGGAGAAGGACGCTGCTTCTACTTAACTGTTGGTGCAGTTGGCTGACTGACACGTGGGCCCAACAGGTATCTGGGCCACATGTCATTTATGCAACTGCACCTGCAGTTAAGTCACTAAAGCTTCTGTTCGGCTCAGCCGGACACAGGTGGGTAGCTTCGGTTAATTAATTATACCTCCAACGCACCCCTCTTTAGTTGAAGAATGTATGAGATGTAATGAAATCCGGCATGTTTATATGAAATCCGACCGTGTATGAATGAATTTATTTCAATTAGTTCGAATTCTTGTATCACTGGCATTGGATGAACATGCAAAACAATACGTACTAGCATTATTCCCAGGGTGATCACCTCGTTTGCAGCAGTTTCACATGTACTCCCTCCGGTCCTTTCTAGTCTGCATACAAGTTTTGTTTGCAGTCAAAGTATCTCTACTTTGACCAATCTTATAGAAAAAAGTATGCACTTTCACAATGTGCGAAGTAAAAAAGGAACAGAAGGAGTACAAAGAGTTTAGCATCTTTTTAGTGTTCATGTACATTGCAATCAAACACACAAGTGTGGCAATTCATAGAGAACATTCAAAACAATCGATGATTATGCATCTCAGCGATTCACATGTCAGAGCCAATATTTATTGCACAACTAAAGAATAAAGAAAAAATGGATCGACGCCGCTGACAGCAAAGGGCGTCCCATTCGAAAATATCAAACGCATGTCTTCTTGCTAAAATCAATGAGCAAAATTTGACAAGGTTTTCCCATTCCAAAATATCAAATGACTACGATTGTGGAATGGGCAGGGTTTGCCATCAATTCGGACATTGACATGGCACCTCGTGCTAAATAAACCAGCTGTTCTTTTTGTGCAGTTCCACCAAAATCAACCAAATTCGCGCGTAGCTTGTATGATTTCGCCCTTATATGTTGCAACGCCTTGAACTTATTGGCACCTCCTTTCTTGTGGTGGAAATGAATGATTCGATGTATTCATGAACATTTTATGCAGTTCCCATTGAAATTAAGCTGAGCACCCCTGTTTGCACAAATACAAAAAAAGTGATTAGTATAAAGCAAACTGTACTATGAATTGACAGTTTAAATAGGCACCTACATGGTCCATGTAGAGCACACTTTTAGAAAAATGGAACTCACCGGAAAGAATCCTAGAACAACATTGTACTCGCGCATCACAACAAGAAAATGGAGATTTGTCAGTCCTTCTGAGCTGAAGTTAGTTTGGTCTTGTGGGGGGTAATGTAACCATCCTTCAACTGCTCCTTCTGATGAGAAGATAGACAGGGCTTCTTCATCCTGGCATAATTGGAACTAGTCACTTCACGTACTCCATATTCTTCTTCAGAGGAGGATGATCCTGTTGTGCAAAGACAAGAGGATAACTAAATGCTAGCATCCCTGTTTGCTCGAAAAAAAGGAAAGGAAATATTTAAAACAGCACAGATGAAGCACTTCTCAAGGACAATACCAGTTTTTGATGACAGTATCTAAACAGTAGCACAACACCAATAGAGATGACAAAGCTCAATCATATGGATGAAATCAGTGGGCGAGTACCAACCTTTGTCAGGAGGCTTATTGTGTAGAGCATACAGATGAAGCACTTCTCCGGAACCATCTGTTGCTATCTACTGTGGTGGCCATGCTTACTATATACTCCTCGATTAGATTAATGTTTCCAACATCTTCTTGTGCAGTTCCACTAAAATATATGGTATCTTCAAAGAAGATCCCTGTTTGCACAAGTAGAGATAATTACGTATTACATTAAGAGTGGCATCAAATCAGTGACAAAACAATTGCTCGTTCCAGCCATAGCAATAAATTAAGATGCAAAACTATATCATTACTTGTGTCATCACAGTTCCAGTGCTTCATTACAGCACCAGGAGTTGATTTTTGTTTTTCTTCCGCTTGTTCTTCCCCTTCATCACTTGGTTCAATAACAGACAAGCTTCGCCTTCAATGTAAGATTTGGCATGTCAATTAGGTTGCACAAGTATAGCACTAAACAATGACATTAATTTTCTGATGAAAGTGGCAAAATACAGGCCAACAGTTGTGAAATATCCTTATCTTACCTCAATGGGATATTGCGGTGCACATACAGATTGGAAGTCTTGTCTCCATTTGCGCAATTCACTAAAATCAAGCAACATTACCGTACAAGTAGCACAGCATATGAAAGCACACTGCAGAATCATGTGAAAGAAGGCTAGTACTGACCTCTCATGACGCGGAATTCAAACAACTCACAAGAAGAAGATCTGAACCAAATTTGCCAACACGGATAGGAAGTAAGATCTCCTCTTATGCAGTTCCACTAAGATCAAGCAATCAAGCAACGTTGTCGGTTTGACATTTTGGTTGAACTGCACAAAACACTCTTAAAACAAAAGTGTTTTGTGCAGTGCAACAAAAGGTCACAATAGCAACGAGGTGAAGTAGATAACCCTGTTTACACAGAGGTGCAAAGGAAACAACTAGTGGTCAATAATGGTGGATGACACAGAAGCCAACAAAAAGAAGCATCTAGCTTATCTAAATGGGAAAGAAAGCAAGACAGTAGCATTTCTCAAACGGTGGCATTGATTAATATTAACAGAGATTATATTAACAATAAAATTCGTTAAACATGTAATGTGCTTTTAACTATGGCATTGCATCAATTTTCCAGCGGCATTATTAGAGGGTGCTTGTTTACAGGGACATTTTGGTGGAGGGACTAAAAAAACTCTGTGTCAGTCCCATCTAAACCAAACAGGAGGGACTTTTAGGGACTAAAAGTGGGCATTTGGTTCTAAAGAAAGAAGACCCCGAGGGAGAGTCTTTTTGGGACTTTTTCCAACAGTTGCCCCTGCCACGCATCGCACCTTGTCTCTATTAGTTCATTACTAGGGGTAACATGGTCTTTTAGCATGTCATTTAATAACCCCTAGTCCATGTTTAGTCCCTGGAACCAAGCAGGTAGGGACTAGGGAGTTTTTAACCAAACAGGGCCTTAGATTAACAACAGCTAAACAGTTGCACGGGACAGTGGACGCACCAGCACCATGTGCATCTACCGATGTACTGGGGTGATGCACAGTCTGTTGCAACAAAGAACAAACAACCAAGGAGCATATTTGTGTTGGTCCCAGTTTTGTTATCTTTAGACACCTTTCCCTATGTGAGCGCAGCAAATCTAGTCCTGCTCAAACTCTACAGCCTTGTCCCCCAAAACAAAAGATCAGTTCGTTACAGATGTGCGTACTATGTTTGTCATTGTTTTCCCTTTTCGACCAACGTAGGTGCTGGATAGCCAGTCTATACTAGTACTTTCTCCACTTCCTTTCCTCTGTGAACCACGTCCTAGATTTATGCTATACAACTTTCCCCACTACTTTCCCCCATTCCTTTCCTCTTTGAACCACGTCTTAGATTCATGCGATACAACTTTCCCCCTTCCTTTCCTTTTTGAACCACGTCCTAGATTTATGCTATACAACTTTTCCCACTACTTCCCCCCATTCCTTTCCTCTCTGAACCACATCCTAGATTCATGGTATACAACTTTCCCCACTACTTTCCTGTTTGATCCAACACCTAGATTCGAGTGCAGAAGCGGAAAAAGCCCACATGCAGCTAGAGCAATGCATGTGGAATAAGTAAATTATACCTTAAGGTTCTTGGGGTGTGGTTCGATGGGTGACCGGAGGCCGTTCGACCCACACTATGTACGACGGCGAAGAAGAAGGGGTCGGAGGCCCTCCTGCACCGTCGCTGGGTGAAAGTGAACAGCTGCGTCGGTAGTGGATTCCCTCCCTCGCCGACGGCGACAGCGTTAAGCCTCCTTCCGTTCCCGGCAGACGGATCCTGCCGACTCTTTGACCAGCAGTGAGGGGAGAGAGAGGGGCCAACGAAGTCTTGTTTAGATCTGGAGAGGGTGAGAGAGTGTGAAGAGAGCAACTACAAGCAGACCAGCAGTGAGGGGGGAGAGAGAGGCCAACGAAGTCTTGTTTATATTTGGAGAGGGTGAGAGAGTGTGAAGAGAGCAACTACAAGCGCTGAGGCTCCGGCGTGTATATATATACTGGAGAGAGTGTGAAGAGTGCAAACCCTAGAAAATAAGCGCCGAGGCTGCAGCTTATACGTGATGAGGTGAAGAATCTTGCTGGCAAGAATGATGCTCAAGTGTAGTTATCGAACCCGAGACCTCAAGTTTGATGAGCGAACAGGCTAACCAGCTACACAACCCTCCCGTTATGTTCAACGAGAGGAAAATAACCTTTTATACATTCCTGCATTCGTGTGACAAGCATGCCATGTTTTTTTGTATGTGTGGGAGTCATTGGGATTTAAATCATAATCGTGTCATGTGGCTTTGGTGGTAAGACTATTGTGACAGCCTGGATTTTGCCTTCTCTCTTTTTACCGGACTTGCCTTCTCTCTCTTTCCGAACTTGGTTTTCATCGTGGTTTTTGCCCTGATTTGATTTGGATTTTTGAATCAATTCAAATGGACTTGTCACTTGGGCATATCCTTGGCTTTCACCCAAGTGACCTATCTACCTTATTCCTCCCACAAATTCCAAAAATAATAAAATGAATTATTCATTTTTCTCTCTTAAGCTCATTTCAGAACTTTGTGCTCCAAAGCAACCTCAATTTTTCTTGCTCAGAAAAATCTGAAATAATTCCTAAATATTCTTAGGACCATGGCAAATCTTCCCATGCAAAAATATTGCATCACTTTTTGTAATATTTTTGCTGTAGAAAATCTTTTCACTTTTGGACCAGAAATGCACTTTGTACAACAAGTGCATTTTTCCTTGAGCTTTTGGCCTTGATATTTCTTGAGCTTAAAGACCTTCCTGAGAAACTCTAAACCCCAGGAGATTAGCCCTAATGGCCTTCTAGAAGGTGGCCAAACTTGGCGACCAAGTTTCTGACCAAAACTTGCCAGCTTGGTAGAGTCGCGTCTGGTCGGCCTGGGTATGATCCATCACCTCTCCTAGACGTAGCACTACACGGTCGAGCTCGTAGACAAGGTTTGTTCGCTCCTGAACGTCGTGTTGGCCATGCCAGCTTGGTGACCGCGCGAGGACACAGCGCCTAGCAGTGTCTCGACGCGCTCTGGCTGGCGCTTTGAGCTCTGTTTCGCGCGTGTGCATGCAAGCGGTCGCCTCCGACTGCCGCAACGTGCCACAACCCTCGACCCATCACCCATGACCCCTCCCTGGTGCTCGCCGACGCCGGAGCCGCTGCAGCAAGCCCGGTCAAGTCGCGGCCAAAACGGCACAGTGCGCATGTGTGCATGTCCCCATCTCAAACCGCCTCCTGTGCTCGTCCGCGAGCGTGGGCAAGCGCCGGCGTTGACGCTGCACCCTGTCCCCTCGCTTTGGAGCCTCTCGTCGACGTTCACCGCGTGTCCAGAGTGCTCCGGCGACGACACGTCCCCCCCCTCTGCTCCGGCTATATAAAGCCACCCCGCCTCCCTTGCTAGCCACACACCACTCCACACCACCTCCACGAACACGTAGACGAGCAGAAGCCCGGTCGGGCAGGCCTCTGGCCGTCGCCCCGACCCGAGGACTCCGGCGATCCCCGCAGGCCAGCTGCCACTCTCCAGGGCCTCTCGAGCTCAAGCAGCTGCTTGGGCAGGGCCTTGGTGGTTCGCTGGAGCTGCCTGGACCCCGCCAAGCCCTCGGAGCTGCCTCTAGCCACCATCTTCCACCTCTCCGGCGAACCCCGTCCGCCACCGAAGCTTGCGAGCTCGACTGCGACTAGCTCCGTCCACCTTTCGCCAAGCCACGGGTACGGGCAGGTGCGCCGCGAGCCCCGCTTCCGATCTATCCCTCTAGCCTAGCACCAAACCCCCTCGTCACCGGCATGAGCTCCGGTGAAGCACCGCCTCCCCTCTGATCTCGATCCCCTTCCCTCTCTCCTGACTGGTGGGGCCCAGTGTCAGCCTCACCAGTCGCGCCCGAAGCAGTACGAGTGGAGGCGCACTCCCACTTTACGCCTTTGACGTCACCCCCTCCAGGATTTTCTATTTATTCAAATTTAATTCATAAATTTGACTAAACTTTGACCAGCCATCATTTCTAAACCATAAGTCCAAATGAATTGATTCTTTTTGCATTGTCTTTGTTACAGAAAGCTCTAGCAGCACACCAAAAGGTGGATTTTTCCTTGTTGTCTAGAATTTCTGGTGATTTTCAGAATGTGTTTTGACATTTATTTTTGTGGTTTTAAAATATTTTCAGAAGGAGGATCTTGCCTTGAAGCTAACCAGGAGGAGTGTGACCCTCCTCTGCACTAAGGCAAGCCACAGCATCATTTGGATGGTGTTATTTCAATATCTATGATTTTCTACTTGAATATGAGTCTTAATTTGCATTTAAAATTTGATAAATTAATATGGTTAATTGCTAGTTGTTTTATGATGCTTGATATGCTTGTTTTAGCTTCTGGTTGAGTTCATAGAATTGTTTGGCTAAGTAGAGTAAGACTTTGCACTAGATATTTTGTTATGGAAAGTTATGGTAGCTATTTTTGCTAGTAATAGTTTTCAATTAAATGATGAACTAATAAAAATGTTGTTTGTAGATAAAAATAAGTTATAACCAGAGAAGTTTCTGATCTTAGTATTGCAAGATAGTTATGTTGCTTGTTTTGATCCATGCTTAAGAGTTGCTTGCTCTGTGTGACAAGTAGTTGCATGATTTCCGGTATGATGCCATGTTAGTAATAAAAAGTTTTTCTGAAAGTTAATACTTGATTAAGTTCAACCTGAATATGATGTTGATCACATCATGGTGCCACTGAATCGGGTTTTTAATTCAGTGCGACCACATTTACCTAATGGGAAGGTCTTGATTCGGTCCTTTGTCGTGGCTCTCACCGGTGCCTCCCGCGAGGGAAGGTTATGGGCGTGCATACCCTGGCCCGGTAGGCAGACATAACCTTGTGTGCTCGTTTTGTTTTTATGGTACCTTGTCCCCGTTTGGGACCATTTTGCCACGACGGTGGCCGTTGGTGTCTTTGGTAGACACGGGGCCACCCAAGACCTAGCCCTAAGAGGCAGATGGTCGGAGTGGCCGGGGAGAGTGCATGGCAAAGGGAGGGTTTCGTCGGAATACTTTGGTCCACCCGAATGGGAGTACGAGGCCAGGTATTCCGTAGTGTGGGTAAAGTGCGCTACCTCTGCAGAGTGTATTTAATCTATCGATAGCTGCACCCTCGGTTATGGGCAAGACTCGGGAGTAAGTCACACCATGGATCAACTTTTATAAGTAATATTGCAAACTAGTAATTGTTGTGACGCATTGTTTCGTGGTGAACCTTGAACACTCGAGGTGTTCGTGAGTGATTGGTTTAAGGTGTGACCCCGGTGTGGTCACCATTTGGTTACGAGGTAACCGTCTGGTAAGCGAGTCCGTGTGACTCGGTGCGCTGTTTGGTTGCTTTGCATAGCTTTGCATTTGTAGTAATTTCTTGCATTAATTTAACTTGATTAATTATCATGATATTGTCTGCCATCATGCTTATGTTTGTTGTGAGCTTGCAAGTACATTCAATGTACTGACCTGGCGTGTCATGCCAGCTTTCAGGCAAGTTGATTTGCATCAGAGCGCATCACGTGTCTAGGCCGTGTCCACGTCGGTGTCCCTGTGCCATGGAGTTCCGCTATGTCGTTCTTCCGTTGCCGCGTAGTTTCGTGTGATCGAGGCCGCAACCATGTTCATTAAATAATGTACATACTGTCCAACAGCACCATGTGTGCCGCTTGGCCTCGAATCTCGATGTAATATCAGACCTTTGTACCACGTAGCATCAATAAAGCGGTTATTTCTATACCATGTTGTTGTGTATTGCCAGAAGACTCGATCTCTGGGCTGGCAATGCAGGGTAAACCGGTTGCTCTGAGCCGGGGTGCCACAACGCTCGATATCAGAGCCGCGCTGATTGTAGGACACGTTAGACCGGTAGTACGTTAGTAAAATGGTAGATAGTTTCATTTGAGTGCCGGTAGACATAGGAATTGGTTGTTGCATTGCATGCATGACTTATTGTTGTTATTACTAACCGTATGGTTTGTGAGTGTAGATGGCACCAGTACCGATCTTGTACCATCCTGAGCCAGCTCCGTGCACATCGCCGCACCTGCTTCAGAATGTGTGGCGACGACTCTATCCAGAGGGTGTCGATCCAGAGTATCAGGTGTATCGTGAGCATCTGGCCGGTGCATTGTATGAGTATTATGCTGAGGTCACTCTACACCACAGTTCCCCATCCGGCGCTTACACTCGTTCGTCTAAGGGTGGTCTTGCTTCTACGCCATCTCAGGCGGTTTAGTTTGCTGCTATCGAGGCTCTTGTAGACTTGTGCTACAATGAGGTTCGCATGCACACCCACCCTGGACTTTTCTTCTACCCATCTCTGCACGAGAATGGGCGTATCCGCTTTTCTTTGATTAATCCGGCATGCGATCGTCCCACTAGCCACCTTGCACGCTACATCACCGCTAGCTATCTCCTTAACTACGAGTTAGCTCGGGAGCTCTCACGCGCTCGCGCCGCTCTCGCTGCTGCTCGTATAAGGAACCCTCTTCCCGCTGTTATCTACACTTCTGCTCCTCCCACCTCCGTTCCTACGACGACCTCGCAGGGTACCGTTAACCCTTTGACGGTGAACCCTCACAGCGCTCCTGCTGCATGGTCTTCTCTTGTCGCTACTCCTGCCGCTCCTATGCTTAGATCCCATCCCCCGCCTGCCCCTGAGGGAGAGCCCTCAAGGCAGCACCAGCGCACCTCTCTTCCCCCGGAGGTCTCTACTATCAGTTCAGGATCTGGGTCCGGCTCAGGAGACGAGCCTGCAGCAGCACCATCCAAGCAGTAGATCGTTAGAGTATCGTGGTAGTCATGAGCATGATGTATGGCTGTAATCGCACTTGTCATGATGCGTAGTTTCATGTACGAGGGTAGTAGACCCATTGCGATCTTTATTTTCATGTTGGGACTATGTATAATTATGTTGGACTCTTTTTCGACTTGGTTTTATTCGCTGCTTTCTTTCGGGATTTGTCATTGGTTTTTCCCCCACTTTGGAATTTTCTTATCATGGTTGCTATGTATTGGGAAAACGAAAAATAGGATGCCGCGTGGAGGCAGCAGCAGTCAAGCTGGTGAGGATGTCCCTGTCCGTCGTTCCGCAAGACAGGCAGGACATTCCCCTGAACCATACCAGCCACCTCCGCCTCCACCGCCACAACCGCCTTCCACCGAGCAAATCCTGCGAATGTTTGAAGAAAGAAGGAGCAACGATCTGCTGGAAATACTGAAAAGTGTACAAGTTATGGTTGGGCAGAATGGAAACCGGAATGGCCATCATTCCAAGCTATCAGATTTTCAGCGAACCAAGCCTCCCAGTTTCAGCCATGCTACTGATCCTTTGGACGCCGACGACTGGCTAAGGACTATTGAAAGAAAACTGGAAATTGCTCGCACAGACGACGGAGACAAGGTTCCCTTCGCAACACATTATCTCGAAGGAGCTGCCACTATATGGTGGGATAATGCCAAAGCAATATGGCCTGCCGACGAGGAAATTACTTGGACAAAATTCAAGGATCATTTCCGCAAATATCATATTCCCACCGGAGTCATGAAGATCAAGCAATGGGAATTTCTCGCTCTCACTCAAGGCAGCATGACCGTCGCCGAGTATCTGAATAAATTCAACCATCTGGCCCGCTATTCTCACCATGATGTGGCCACAGAAGAGCGGAAGATCGACCGATTCCTTGGAGGTCTACATCAACATCTCCGGTGCACTCTCAGTATGTTTGAATTCCCGGACTTCCTGACTCTGGTGAACAAGGCCCTCATCGCCAAGAGGGAACACAAGCTCCTGCACGACAACAAGCCAGCTGCTAATGACCACAAGCGCAAATTCAAGCCCAAGAAGGATATGCAACCGGTGCAAAAGGCTCGTACATGGCAACAGACTCAGGTGGAGTACAAACCCAATTGGCAGCAGAACGTCAACAAGACTACTACACAAGTCAAGAATGTCATGACAGCCCGGTGCGCAACGATTGCCAGCGCAACAATTCGTGCTTCAGCTGTGGTCAAATCGGACACTACGCCCGACAGTGTCCCAAGAACACCAAGCACGTCACTCCATTTCAGCCGCAAGTCAACTACATGAAGCAGTATTCCGCCTCCGATATAATCCAAGGGCAAGTTCATCACATCTCCGCAGACGAAGCCCAAGAGGACCCGGAAGTCGTCATTGGTATGTTTCTCGTTAACGACATACCCGCCGTAATTTTATTTGACTCTGGGGCCTCCCACTCTTTTATTTCGCGGAGTTTTGCTTCCCAAAACAATTTTTCCTGCTCGATTTTGGGAAAACACATGCTGGTACAATCCCCGGGATCCCTCCTCAGAAGCAATCTCATCTGCCGAAATTTGGAGATTGACATCAAGGGCGTCAAGTTTCCAACATCGTTGATAATCATCGATTCCAACAAATTGGATGTCATTCTGGGCATGAGTTGGTTAACCCAATACCAAGTCTGCATCAGCTGTGCGACCAGAGAAGTTACCGTGAAAAATATGGAAGGTCGCACTACCAGTTTTTATGCCCGCAAGCGCATCCCCACGAAGGATATGGTTTTCGTAGCCGTGACAGAAGAGGTGGAATTAATCCCAGTGGTCAGTGAGTATCCATATGTATTTCCTGAAGAATTGCCCGGCATGCCACCAGACCGGGAATTGGAGTTCGCTATTGACCTAGTGCCTGGAACCACCCTGATACATAAGAAATATTATCGGATGCCCTCCTCAGAATTGGTGGAATTGAAGAAACAACTGGATGAGATGCTGCAAAAAGGATACATTCGTCCAAGCTCTTCCCCATGGGGATCACCAGCAATCTTCATGGACAAAAATGATGGCAGTCTACGAATGTGTGTAGACTACCGACAGCTGAATGACGTCCCCATTAAAAACAAGTATCCACTGCCGAGGATTGACGATCTGTTTGATCAACTCAGTGGGGCCAAAGTATTCTCAAAGATTGATTTGAGGACGGGATATCATCAACTCAAGATTAAGAAGGAAGATATTCCTAAGACCGCGTTCACCACTCGCAAGGACGAACATAAGGAACATCTTCGCGCAGTTCTGCAACGGCTTCGTGATCATCAAGTATATGCCAAATTCAGCAAATGTGAGTTTTGGCTCCAGCAAGTGGGATTCCTCGGACATATCCTCTCGGCAGAAGGAATCTCGGTGGACCCAAGCAAGGTAAAAGATGTACTTGATTGGTCCGCACCCACCACCGTCTCAGAAATCCGGAGTTTCCTTGGACTGACCGGATATTATCGCCGTTTTATCAAGATGCCAAGCCAATGACTGAGCTCCTCAAGAAGGACAAGAAGTTCGTATAGACTGAAAACTGCGAACGAGCTTCAATGAGTTAAAAACCAGGCTGACATCGGCACCTGTATTAACTCTTCCAGATATCTACCGCAGTTTCGATGTTTACTGCGACGCCTCCAGAAAAGGACTGGGGTGTGTACTCATGCAAGATGGCAAAGTGGTGGCCTATGCATCTCGCCAACTGCGACAACATGAAGGAAACTATCCTACTCATGATTTGGAATTGGCTGCAGTGGCGCACGCTTTGAAAATCTCGAGACATTATCTGATTGGAAAGAAGTGCCAGATATTCACCGACCATAAAAGTCTCAAGTATATATTCACTCAGCCCGACTTGAACCTTCGACAGCAAAGATGGCTCGAGTTGGTTAAGGACTATGACCTCGGAATAAATTATCACCCGGGCAAAGCTAATGTGGTGGTTGACGCCCTCAGCCGCAAACCGGCCAACCTCAATGCCCTAATGGATTCCTTGCCTCCAGAGCTCTATGAAGAAATCATGCAGCTAAATCTGGTAATCACCGATGCCCGTCTTACCAATATATTGGAAGTTTCTCCTACTCTCGAAGAAGAAATCCGCAGAGCTCAAGCGGATGATAAGGTGTTATGGATATATGTTCAGAAGCTGCACCAAGGGCAAGCAGCTGATTTCACTATGGATCAGCAAGGTTCGCTAAAGTTCCGAGGAAGACTTTGCGTACCCAACCAATACAGTCTGAAGAAGAAAATATTAGCGGAAGCACATGAAGCACCATACTCAATTCATCCCGGTGGTACCAAGATGTATGAGGATCTTCGTCAGATATTTTGGTGGGATGGAATGAAGAAAGACATCGCGTATTTTGTGGCCTGCTGCGATATCTGCAATAAGGTAAAGGCGGAACACCAAAAACCCGCCGGACTCCTCCAGCCTCTGCCGGTATCCCAATGGAAATGGGACGATATTTGCATGGATTTCATCACCGGATTACCAAGGTCTCATCAAGGAAATGACGCGATATGGGTCATAGTGGACACTCTAACCAAGGTGGCACACTTCCTACCCATCCGGACCACATACCGTGCAAATCAACTTGCACAGCTGTATGTATCAAGAATCGTCAGTATGCATGGAGTACCCAAGACTATCACCTCCGACAGGGGATCTCTATTCACATCCGCATTTTGGTCCCGACTTCATCAAGCCTTGGGGACCGCTCTGAAGTACAGCACAGCTTACCATCCTCAGACAGATGGACAGACTGAGCGAGTAAATTAAATACTCGAAGATATGCTCCGGGCATGTACATTGGCCCAAGGAATCAAGTGGGAAGACTGTCTGCCCTACGCCGAGTTTTCCTACAATAGCAGTTTCCAGGCCAGCTTAAAGATGTCACCCTATGAAGCCCTGTATGGCCAGAAATGCCGCACCCCATTAAATTGGTCTCAAACCGGAGATAGCCGTATTTTCGGGACTGATTTAATGCTCGAAGCAGAGAAGTAAGTCAAGGAAATCTGAGACAGACTACAACTGGCCAAATCCCGACAGAAGAGCTACTATGATGCAAAACATCGTCAGATCAGCTTCGAACCCGGAGAACACGTATATCTCTGAGTCACCCCTATGACAGGAGTCAAGAGGTTTCAGACCCGAGGAAAATTGGCACCCAGATATATCGGTCCATTCCCCGTCATGTCCAGAGTCGGAATAGTTGCCTACCAGTTGGAATTGCCACCAGAATTGTCAGAAGTACACAACGTGTTTCACATCTCACAGCTAAGAAGATGCATCTCGCCACCGGAGAAAAGGACTGATATGTCAGAGATAGAATTGGCTAAGGATTTGACTTATGAGGAAAAGCCAATCAGAATATTGGATCAGACAGAAAGGGTCACTCGCAGCAAAGAGATAAGATTTTACAAGGTTCAGTGGGAGCATCACATCGAAGAAGAAGCAACCTTGGAAAGAGAGGAATTTTTAAGGACTGCATGCCCAAAATGGTTTCCCAAGCAACCGAATCTCGAGGACGAGATTCATCCTAAGTGGGGGAGGTTTGTGACAGCCTGGATTTTGCCTTCTCTCTTTTTACCGGACTTGCCTTCTCTCTCTTTCCGGACTTGGTTTTCATCGTGGTTTTTGCCCTGATTTGATTTGGATTTTTGGATCAATTCAAATGGACTTGTCACTTGGGCATATCCTTGGCTTTCACCCAGGTGACCTATCTACCTTATTCCTCCCACAAATTCCCAAAATAATAAAATGAATATTTTTCCTAAAAGGAAAATATTCATTTTTCTCTCTTAAGCTCATTTCAGAACTTTGTGCTCCAAAGCAACCTCAATTTTTCTTGCTCAGAAAAATCTGAGATAATTCCTAAATATTCTTAGGACCATGGCATATCTTCCCATGCAAAAATATTGCATCACTTTTTGTAATATTTTTGCTGTAGAAAATATTTTCACTTCTGGACCAGAAATGCACTTTGTACAACAAGTGCATTTTTCCTTGAGCTTTTGGCCTTGAGATTTCTTGAGCTTAAAGACCTTCCTGAGAAACTCTAAACCCCAGGAGATTAGCCCTAATGGCCTTCTAGAAGGTGGCCAAACTTGGTGACCAAGTTTCTGACCAGAAACTTGCCAGCTTGGTACAGTCGCGTCTGGTCGGCCTGGGTATGATCCATCACCTCTCCTAGACGTAGCACTGCACGGTCGAGCTCGTAGACAAGGTTTGGCCGTCGTGTTGGCCATGCCAGCTTGGTGACCACGCGAGGACACGGTGCCTGGCAGCGTCTCGACGCGCTCTGGCTGGCGCTTTGCGTTCTGTTTCGCGTGTGTGCATGCAAGCGCTCGCCTCCGACTGCCGCAACGTGCCACAACCCTTGACCCATCACCCATGACCCCTCCCTGGCGCTCGCCGACGCCGGAGCCGCCGCAGTAAGCCCGGTCAAGTCGCGGCCAAAACGACACAGTGCGCGCGTGTGCTTGTCCCCATCTCAAACCGCCTCCTGTGCTCGTCCGCGAGCGTGGGCAAGCGCCAGCGTTGACGCTGCACCCTGTCCCCTCGCGTTGGACCTCTCGTCGATGTTCACCGCTTGTCAAGAGTGCTCCGGTGGCGACACGTCCCCCCTGCTCCGGCTATATAAAGCCACCCCGCCTCCCTTGCTAGCCACGCACCACTCCACACCACCTCCACGAACACGTAGACAAGCAGAAGCCCGGTCGGGCAGGCCTCTAGCCGTCGCCCCGACCCAAGGACTCCGGCGATCCCCGCAGGCCAGCTGCCGCTCTCCAGGGTCTCTCGAGCTCAAGCAGCTACTTGGGCAGGGCCTTGGTGGTCTGCTGGAGCTGCCTGGACCCCGCAAAGCACTCAGAGCTGCCTCTAGCCACCGTCTTCCACCTCTCCGGCGAACCCCGTCCGCCACCGAAGCTTGCGAGCTCGACTGCGACCAGCTCCGTCCACCTTCCGCCAAGCCATGCGTACGGGCAGGTGCGCCGCGAGCCCCGCTTCCGATCTATCCCTCTAGCCTAGCCCCAAACCCCCTCGTCGCCGACATGAGCTCTAACAAAGCACCGCCTCCCCTCTGATCTCGATCCCCTTCCCTCTCTCCTGACTGGTGGGGCCCAGTGTCAGCCTCACCACTCGCGCCCGAAGCGGTACGAGTGGAGGCGCACTCCCACTTTACGCCTTCGACGTCACCCCCTCCAGGATTTTCTATTTATTCAAATTTAATTCATAAATTTGACTAAACTTTGACCAGCCACCATTTCTAAACCGTAAGTCCAAATGAATTGATTCTTTTTGCATTGTCTTTCTTACAAAAAGCTCTAGCAGCACACCAAAAGGTGGATTTTTCCTTGCTATCTAGAATTTCTGGTGATTTTCAGAATGTGTTTTGACATTTATTTTTGTGGTTTTAAAATATTTTCAGAAGGAGGATCTTGCCTTGAAGCTAACCAGGAGGAGTGTGACCCTCCTCTGCACTAAGGCAATCCACAGCATCATTTGGATGGTGTTATTTCAATATCTATGATTTTCTACTTGAATATGAGTCTTAATTTGCATTTAAAATTTGATAAATTAATATGGTTAATTGCTAGTTGTTTTATGATGCTTGATATGCTTGATTTAGCTTCCGGTTGAGTTCATAGAATTGTTTGGCCAAGTAGAGTAAGACTTTGCACTAGATATTTTGTTATGGAAAGTTATGGTAGCTATTTTTGCTAGTAATAGTTTTCAACTAAATGATGAACTAATAAAAATGTTGTTTGTAGATAAAAATAAGTTATAACCAGAGAAGTTTCTGATTTTAGTATTGCAAGATAGTTATGTTGCTTGTTTTGATCCATGCTTAAGAGTTGCTTGCTCTGTGTGACGAGTAGTTGCATGATTTCCGGTATGATGCCATGTTAGTAATAAAAAGTTTTTCTGAAAGTTAATACTTGATTAAGTTCAACCTTAATATGATGTTGACCACATCATGGTGCCACTGAATCGGGTTTTTAATTCAGTGCGACCACATTTACCTAATGGGAAGGTCTTGATTCGGTCCTTTGTTGTGGCTCTCAGCGGTGCCTCCCGCGAGGGAAGGTTATGGGCGTGCATACCCTGGCCCGGTAGGCAGACATAACCTTGTGTGCTCGTTTTGTTTTTATGGTACCTTGTCCCCGTTTGGGACCGTTTTTCCACGACGGTGGCCGTTGGTGTCTTTGGTAGACACGGGGCCACCCAAGACCTAGCCCTGAGAGGCAGATGGTCGGAGTGGCCGGGGAGAGTGCATGGCAAAGGGAGGGTTTCATCGGAATACTTTGGTCCACCAGAATGGGAGTACGAGGCCAGGTATTCCGTAGTGTGGGTAAAGTGCGCTACCTCTGCAGAGTGTATTTAATCTATCGATAGCCGCGCCCTCGGTTATGGGCAAGACTCGGGAGTAAGTCACACCATGGATCAACTTTTATAATTAATATTGCAAACTAGTAATTGTTGTGATGCATTGTTTCGTGGTGAACCTTGAACACTCGAGGTGTTCGTGAGTGATTGGTTTCAGGTGTGACCCCGGTGTGGTCACCGTTTGGTTACGAGGTAACCGTCTGGTAAGTGAGTCCGTGTGACTAGGTGCGCTGTTTGGTTGCTTTGCATTTGTAGTAATTTCTTGCATTAATTTAACTTGATTAATTATCATGATATTGTCTGTCATCGTGCTTATGTTTGTTGTGAGCTTGCAAGAATGTACTGACCTGGCGTGTCATGCCAGCTTTCAGGCAAGTTGATTCGCATCGGAGCACATCTCGTGTCTAGGCCATGTCCACGTCGGTGTCCTTGTGCCATGGAGTTCCGCTACGTCGTTCTTCCGCTGCCGTGTAGTTTCGTGTGATCGAGGCCCCAGCCATGTTCATTAAATAATGTACATACTGTCCAACAGCACCGTGTGTGCCGCTTGGCCTCGAATCTCGATGTAATATCAGACCTTTGTACCACGCTAGCATCAATAAAGCGGGTTATTTTTGTACCATGTTGTTGTGTATTGCCTGAAGACTCGATCTCTGGGCTGGCAATGCAGGGTAAACCGGTTGCTCTGAGCCGGGGTGCCACAACTATCCACAGTGGTGCAGAAATAATGCAGCCTTAGTCACCTTACCTCTCTCCACGTAGTACGTTGGGTCCCACTAGTCAGAGGGTGAAACGAACAAATTAATAAGAAAAATTAAAAGCGCCAGCGGTGTATCTTACCTCACACATCTCGCTACTGCTCGGGAACACTGTCCAATTGATCCCTCTGTTCGCTCATGTACTATTTTAAGTGAATCCTTATTATAACATGCACACAATTTTGGGCACTTGTATTCGACCTAAGTCAGTGTGCCACCGTATCTCGTACGACTCCCTCCGTCTAGGTGTAATAAGTCACGTTAGAAGGTGCAGCGGGACCAAGGTGCAAGCAGATTGGAGGAGAAGGAGAAACTTGACCGGTCATTCCTCCAATCAAAGCCCTGATTTCTGTCTCTAAATGCAACAATTAATCCAAACAACTAAGGGGTGCCGTTTTAGCTACCATGCAGGGCCACGTATTAACTCGCATGCAAGCCGACTTTGATTTCTTGACTAATCAACGCGTAGTTGCGCTCCATGCATTGGGTTTCCGGGGGAGATAACAAGGCAGAGTAAGGAGCGTTTGGTTACATTGCTTAGGCTGGTCATAGTGGTGAGTAACTTGGACTAGTACAACATGCATATGTTACTAGTCTATGTTACTACTACGCAAAGTTTGCCACCGGAAGCGAGCCGATCTGGCTCTCCTGAGCTAGCAAGGTTTTTCTAGCCCACCCAAGCTAGCTGGCCCACAAAAGCTAACATATTTTAACAGTTCCAAACGCCTAACCTTGCCCGGCTATGCTATAAGCTGTTCTTGCTAAGGATCCAAACGCTCCCTAAGTAACAACGCTCGCTAGCAATGAGGCCAGGAGGGGATTGAGATGCGAAGTTAATGGACGACGCCTAAACATTTTGGGAATATCTGGTTTCCGTAGGATGACTTAACACCTAGACGGAGGGAGTACTACTCCTCAGTCCAGGTTTGATGGAATATTCGTCACCTCTTCTCTTCTTGTACGTACTCCATTTGTATCTCACTTCCTGTGGCTTCGCACTCACACGATTTTCGTATTCTATGAACCTGTGTGTGCATGTGCGTGTGTGTGTGTGTGTTTAACAACATGTGTGTGTGTTAGAGAGAGACAGATCAACCTACTCCTACAGAGAGATGGTGTGTAGTGTACGATTTTAGCCACGAGATTCGGTGCATCATCTCATTTCCGGGCGTCCGGTAGGGACAGGCGGACAGCTGCCATGCCCGCTCCTGACCAACCTGGCCCACCCAAAGCCCCTCGATCGCCCGCGCACGCTTCCTGCCCGAAACGGTCAGCGCCGCTCCAAAGAATCGGTTCCGCATTCATGCCCGGGCAGAGCGGACGCGACCTCTCACTGGCGCCTGCGTTGAAGGGAGAAGTGGATTCAAGAGTGATTGTTGCTTCGTCTGTCCAACTTACTTCTGGGTCTATGTGATTTGGCGGCTCATTGGTCATTATTACTGAGGTGGTAGGACTGCTGGATGTCCCACGTGGCGAAAGGAGGTACTACTAGATAACAATTTTCTCCATTCTTACTGCAGAGGAGTGCAAGAGCAGTGAAAACACGCAGGCTCAATGATTACATGGCCCACCTCACACTATCACCATATTTTCTGGACACCGTGCGACACCTAACTCTTTACATAGTACTCCCTCCGTTCCTAAATATAAGTCTTTGTAGAGATTCCACTAGGTGGACTACATACGGAACAAAATGAATGAATCTACACTTAAAATGCATCTATATACATCCGTATGTGGTTCATGGTGAAATCTCTACAAAGACTTATATTTAGGAACGGAGGAAGTACTTGTATAGTACGTACTGTAATTTATCAGCGAGATAGTACAATGCTATGAAGCTTCCAGCTTCTATTACATGTATCTTGCGTCCAAGGTTGCCCGTTGCAACATTTCATCAAATACAAAGGAGACTAACATGCATGCTATTGCATCTCAATGATTGACAGATCATAGCAAATATGTACTCCCTCCGTTCCAAAATAAGTGTCTCAACTTTATGCTACATACGGAGCAAAATGAGTGAATCTACACTCTAAAATACGTCTATATACATCAGTGTTTGGAGTATGTACTAGTAGTTCATATTGAAATCTACTAAAGGACATATATATTCCAAACAATATGATAATCTCTCTAACCAAGGTAGTAGGGACGAGGAGTAAACGGAGGGAGTAGTAAAATTTTCTTCTCGTCCTGCGAGCCACCGCGCGCGTGGGCGAGGGAGCGGGCGTAAGGCGTACAATACTACTACTACTCATGCAGTCCCTACCCATTGAAACAGAGATAGCTAAAGAAAAAAACGATCCATGCAGTCCCTAGCCCTTGAACCGTAAACCCTAACCAGGCTTTAATTTGCTGGCAACGTCGACGCTTCCTAAGAAATGAAGTTTGCAACCCTTTGACCACCGGATCATTTTGTGCAGTTTCACCAAAATCGAGATGAGCATCCCTGTGGCAAAGAAATTGAAGAAGCGTGATTAGAATAAGATTACTGGGACTAGTTGATGAGACATAAACTCATCACAAATACAGTACGTAGAAGCCAGTAGAGGTATGTGCGGGGCAAAGAAGTAGAGAAATATCCACATGGAGTGATGTGGGCATCTGGAGCAGTGGGGCAAGCCGGCTGTAAAGGGAGTTGTACCTGAGGGATGTCGGGACGTAGCTCAACCTAGAGGAGGGCGCGGGAGGAGGCAACTACCCACGTCGCGGTAGTGAGCAATGGACGAAGGCAACCTCACCGGCTTTGTGAGAGAGAATGGCGGGGACCCCTGATCGGGATGTGCCGACAATGGATTTTCGCCGTCGCCGACGGCGACCGCATCTACACTAAGCATCCACCCCTTCCCCCGGCGAACGTGATCCGCCGGGATGTTAGAGATGTGGCCACAGTGGTTTTGTGCGAGAGAGTGTGAAAACTGAAGAGAGCAACCCCAGCAAGCAACCGTGTAGGCTCGTCCTGCCTATGTATATAGTGGAGCGGTTTCCTTTTCTCTCCATATGAACCTATTTATATTGTGTATGTGCCACTGAAGAAAAAAACTTTATTTATAAATGACGCGGCACCTACTACTCGTTCTCCTATAAACCTTGCGCTTGGCATCTCCAAACTATTAACCTTGCGATTGGCTCTTCGCCTCTTCGGGAAGTCGAGCAATAATGGTACTGCAGTATATATCGTTCTGGCTATATGAGACCGAATGAATTGCTGCACGTCCACCACGTGGCGAGGGTCGAGGGGCGAGGGAGAGTGCGTACTATTACCTCCGTTTCAATATGGACTACATACGGAGCAAAATGAGTGAATCTACACTCTAAAGTACGTCTATATACATCAGTGTTTGGAGTATGTACTAGTAGTTCATATTGAAATCTACTAAAGGACATATATTCCAAACAATATGATAATCTCTCTAACCAAGGTAGGGACGAGGAGTAAACGGAGGGAGTACTAGTAAAATTTTCTCCTCGTCCTGCGAGCCACCGCGCGCGTGGGCGAGGGAGCGGGCGTAAGACGTAGTAAGCAAGCTTCACCTCATCCTGCGAGCCACCGCGCCCGTGGGCAGGGGAGACGGTGTACTAAGCAAGCTTCTCCTCGTTCTGCGAGTTGACAGGACACATCAAAAGTACTCCAGTGTATAGAGCCTTGCCTCTAAGGTAGGCCCCACATGGTTTGCCTCTTTTTTAACATAACGCATCAAGTCGCAATTTGTTTGTTCACCCGTCGTAGACGATCCTCCCTCCATCTAGTGGACAACCAGTACACGTGTCAAATTACCACGTGGGCTGCCTTTTCGTACAGAAATGAGCTCCACCGTGTACCCGCGCAGGTGTGGTTGGGAAAGAGACGGGAGTACGTGCGCCGTGCGTGCACCTCTTCTCTTCGTGCACGTCCCCCACCTACGTGGGTGTGTGTGAGAGATACAAACCTAGACAAATGGCTTGTGCGTTCGTGAGTGTTTTTTGTTTTGGGGGGGAGGTTGATTTCGTGAATGTATTTGTGGGAATATGTGTTAATGACATCTCAAACAAAATTTTGCATGCAATGTGTGTGAAATGGAGGCCTATCCATATCATATATAGAGGGTCAGGCGATCCACAAGAAGAGAGGGAGGGGTCATAGATATCGATAGAGTCGAAGAGAGGATCAAGTGGGTGGGTGCGAGATCGATGAAGAGAGCCATCGAAATTGTGTGTGTGCAAGTCAAAGATATAGGGCGACTGACCTAGCTACCGGAACGTCAGAGGGCACGGGTCAAGTTTGTGTGTGGCAGGGAGACATGACTAGAGCGCTCGATGTATCGGTGTGTGTGTGTGTGAGGGGGTGGGGGAGGGGTAGGCAGAGGCCTAACTATAGAGGTAGAACGACTCGTATATGTGTTGAGAAGGAGAGACCCATCTATGTCTTGAGGGAGATCGGTCGACATCCATACATAACTGAAGGACGGGAAATAGGATGGGACAGAGAGAGAGAGAGAGGAGAGAGAGGGAGGGAGAGGGGTAGAGTGCTGGATGGGTGATGGAGTTGCTTCTCGAAGATGGTGGGAGAGGCCTACTAGACAAACTGAGGGTGGAACTGCAATATTATCAATAAGAGTGGGGATGTGTTTCTGTGTGTGCATGTGCGTGATAGATCTGTCGGGACACATCCATGGATGATGAAGGGGAACCATGTGTTTGGTAAGCAAACCTAACTAGATCGGTAGATCAATTTTTGTTTGTCGGAGGAAGGGAGAGACATAACTAATGAGGTAGATCGATCGACGCGTGGGGGAAAACGAGTTATATGGACCTAGCTAGCTATATGTATAGCGGGAGATCGGTCGGTGTACGTCCATTTGTTAGAGGCAAATAAGGCCCGGCGAGACGGATAGACAGAGAGAATGGAGCTAGGAGGTGGTGCGAGAGGCCCAGCTACTAGCTAGATAGGGGGAGGAGTGTGCGGTTGTGAGATCGATGAAAAGAGGGGCGAGAGTTTACACGTGTGTGGGACCGTATGAGAGACACGAGGCAAGGACACATAAAGGAGGGGATTGAAGGTGCGTGTGTATGTTGTAGGCAGACATCGCTGGAGAGGTTTATCGGTCGGTGTGTGTCGGAAAGGAGTTGTGGAGACTGTGGGAGAACGACCTAAAGAAAAAAAATGAATGTGCGCGATTGATAGAATGCTGAGGGAGGGGGAGGGCGAGGAGGGCGTGTGCATGCACGAGAGAAAGTTAGTGGTAGCTACAAAGGTTAGAGGATTGTGTGGGTGTAAGAGACTAACAAAGATCATAATTTGATATGAAAGTGGATTCATATATTTGAATAGGAGATCATAGTGTTTTAAACATATGCATGCATGAATATAGTGGTGATACGCGTGTTGTGGTTTTGCACATGTTATACCATAATGTGATAATGCATGGCATTTGCAACTCACAACTAAATGTCGAACAATCTAAACCATACTATACATCGAACAATCTCAGATTTTATTTGAATTTGTGATAATGTGTGGCGTTTGCAGCCTACAACTAAATATCGAACAATCTAAACAATACTATATATCGAACATTCTCAGATTTTATTTGAATTTGTGGTAATGTGTGGTGTTTGCAACTCACATCTAAATACTTGTAGGCGTAGGGGGCGGGGCACCATACATAATGTGATAAACACATTATACATATGAGACATGGTTTAGTTTGTGAAGATCTAGCTAGAGCTTGAAATGTACTATGATTTGAAATCAACATAAAGTGGATTCAGAAAATCGAGTTCGAGTTCATATAGTACACATAGTTCATATGTAACTCGAGACTAATCATGTGGTGTGCTGTGAAGATAATACACAAATGATGGTTTAACTTGACAATAATGACGATTGTAGATCTTATTAAAACAGAGAAACGAATTCAAATGCTTTGACTTCACAACAATCATTATTGTAGATCTTATTCAAATAGAGAAACGAATTCAAATTTAGTTCATATTGAAGCAGTAGTATATACGTTTGGAATGCACTAAAACGTTCATTTGAGTACTAGGTTGCATGCATTATACACATAGCGAAATATTTTAATTGAACATAACATGAATTCAAAGTTTTGAATGACATTTGTAGTGCGAATTGATTTGGTACAGTACACATTAGGCTTGTCCGGAAATTTCAACCCGTGCCTTGTTAGCCTGAAATATTTAAGATATATCTTTGTCTCGTTGTGCTCCGACAACTCCCTCCATCTCAACCCGCTCCTTGCTATTCCAAAATTACAACGCGTGCGAAAACTCCCACCTCCTGTGAAATCCCGACACGTGAAATGCCCGTGATACCCCTGAACCGAAAGAACCGCCTCAAATCGGTGGGGGTACTATCGTAACTTACCCCACATTTCGGACAAGTGCGTCCCTAAGCCATGGTTCCTCACTCCCATCCCATCCGCCCACCCATTCGTACACCGAGGCCGGCAAAACCCGCGAAGCCCCACACCCTCCTCCGTCTGCCACCCAGCCAGAGCCTCTTCCCCGACGACGTCTGCTACCTCTTGAGCATTGCCTTGGTTTTCCCTTGAAGAGGAAAGGGTGATGTAGTAAAGTAGCGTAAGTATTTCCCTCAGTTTTTGAGAACCAAGGTATCAATCTAGTAGGAGGTCACGCTCAAGTCCCTTGCACTTACACAAAAAATAAGAACCTCGCAACCAACGCGATAGAGGGGTTGTCAATCCCTTCATGGTCACTTACGAGAGTGAGATCTGATAGAGATGATAAGATAATATTTTTGGTATTTTTATGATAAAGAGTAAAAGTAAAGAAAGCAAGTAAACAGTAATGGAAATAACGGGAGATTAATATGATGGAAAATAGACCCGGGGGCCATAGGTTTCACTAGTGGCTTCTCTCAAGAGCATAAGCATTACGGTGGGGGAACGAATTACTGTCGAGCAATTGATAGAATTGAGCATAGTTATGAGAATATCAAGGTATGATCATGTATATAGGCATCACGTCCGTGACAAGTAGACCGACTCCTGCCTGCATCTACTACTACTACTCCACACATCGACCGCTATCCAGCATGCATCTAGAGTATTAAGTTCATAAGAACGGAGTAACGCTTTAAGCAAGATGACATGATGTAGAGGGATAAATGTAACATCCCAAATTTTCAATTTGGTATGTTATACATAGATCATCATTGCATATCATATTTTATTGCATTTTGACAAATCCTCGATAAATCCTAAGCAACTCAAGGACCCTCGGAGAGAGTTGGGGATTTTCTCAAATTTTCATATTTGATTTTCATCAAATAATAAAACGAGGATTTTTGGTTTTAATTATTTTCTCTCCGGAAAAATATTTCATTAAAAATAAATGAGAGGAGAAAGTATGACTTCTCCAAAACAATTGAAATACCGGAGGAAAAGTGTTAAAATCATTTATTGGATTTTATTCGGAGTTTATTTGCAATTTTAATTGCATTAAAAAAATATTGCATGTTTTTAAAAATTTATTTTGTGTCAAAAAAATGTTCACCCTGTTCTAAATATTCTAACTAGACGGGGAAAATTTGTTTTACCTTTTTTGGTTTTTATTTATTTTTCTACGAATTTTTCGGCGGAACGTTTAAAAAAAAGCGCCGCGCCCGACCGGGCCGAGGCCCAGCCGAGCGGCGGCCCACCCCGCCGTCTCCCTCGCGCAGCCGCCAGCGCCGCCGCTGCGCCGAGTCCGCCTCGAGCACGGGAGCCCCCGCCGCTGCCTTGCCCCCTCCCCCACGCCACCAGCCCTCCCCCTCATAAATACCCCGCCGCCGCCGCCCTCTCTCTCACCCGCGCCCGCCCGAGCCCTCGCCGCCCGCCGCTGCCGGAGCGGCCCCCGCCGCCCCGAGCCCCGCCGCCCCTGCCGCACCCCGCCGCCCCTCGCCGGAGCCAGCCGAGTCCCGCCGGAGCCGCCCCGACGAGGTATTACCTCGCTGCCTTTGCCGGTTTTTTTTTTAAAACCCGTTCGTTTAAAAAAAACCCTAGATCGGTTTTTTCGGTTTTGTTATTTTGTGAGCGTTCACCGACCCGCTCGTTTTAACGAACGCGTTCGTCGGATTTTCTCTGTTAACGAACGTCCGTTCTTTAACCGTTCGTCCATTTTTCTTTTTCGTCGGATTTTTCCGCGATTATCTCAGATCTCGATTTCTGATCGAATCTTCGTTTCTTTTAACTTTTCGCTCGTTTATCGGAATCAGGCGATTCAAGCGCCTAGAGTTTCGTCTCAAAATTCTCTTTCCGTTTAACCTACTCAAACCAGTTTTTGCTACTGTAAAATTTGACCTAGATCCACATTAGTAAACGAAGCTTGTTTCTTTCGCAGTTTGACTTTCGTTGCTTCGTTCGAGTTGATTCTTTTTGCAAACCGGAGTTCTTAAGTTGAACTTTCTGGTTGGATCTTTCATTCGAGTTTTACCTGTGCATTAGATGAGTACTGATTGTCTGCTTGTTTGTTTGCGATAGAGTACCCGGAGTGTGCCGCTTGTTACTTCGAATCGCTAGGTTTCGCGGATCATCAGCAAGGCAAGTAACACTTTGATCATACTTTCCATACCCAGTTTTATTGCATTAGATCATTTCCTCAAACAATTGCATGATTAGGATCTAATTAAATTGTGGGATTTTGGGATGTAGTTGAGGTAGTACCCATTACCTGTTTTCTTATCAAACCCTTGGGAGTTACTTCTACGTTGCTATTATATTGCCATGCTATGTTCGTAGACGTGGATTGGGTTTGAGAGATATTCATGACAGATGTGAGATTGTTAATAATGGTTTACTTAAGGTGGCAACTAAAACTCACATCTGGGTGGATTGAGGCACCTGGAGAATCCAGTGTTGTCTGTTTGTATAAGGACCGCCACCCAGGCTCAAAGGGATCATAAGATTATTCATGCTAGAAACTTCCGTGTGCAGCCACAAGCTATTATGGGCTCTAGCATAGTTGAGTAGGTTACATGATCTCTTGAAGAGGTGGGCTAGCAGATGTAGGGGAAAGTAGGTGTACCGGTCCACCCGGAGTAAAGAGTGATTGTTCCTGAAAGACTGTGTCTCGGTCATCCGTTTCTCAAACATAATGCAGTGCGAGAATCAAGCGGAGGCGATCGAGTCTTGTGGGGAAAAGTGCGCAAACCTCTGCGGAGTGTACAAACTAATCATGGTTAGCCGTGTCCCCGGTTATGGACAACTTGAGTATCTAGTACCTGGATTATCATTTGAATCTCATCATCATGTTACTTTAATTAATATTGTTGGGTTAATGATGATACTTAATTGGGATTGAGATGCTGTCAACCATCTCAATGTTTCACAACCACCATGATAGTTAAATAAAATTTATTCCTTTGCAGTAGGGAAAAGTTGGCTTTTCGCAAAAACTTTAACCATAGAGCTTTCCACCAGCCATATATGCATGTAGTATAGCATTATTATTGTTCATTATTCTCTATGTGTTACATTGCCAGCATATTCTATGTGCTGACCCGTTTTTCGGGCTGCAACGTTTCATGTTGCAGACTTTTCAGACGATGAGTAAGGTGCCTTAGGTCGTGGTCTTATACTCAGTGATGCCGCTGGAGTTGATGGACTCACTTATCTTCCAAGTCTTCCGCTGTTATCGTATTTAGATGGCCTTAAACCATATTTATCATACTTAATCTCTTTGGAGATATTCGATGTAATAAGTGTGTGATTGCTACTCTGTTATAAGTCCTCCATTTGTACTGTGCGTGTCAGCATTACTGATCCAGGGATGACACTGGTGCACAACAGCACAGACCATTTGAGGTCTGGTCGCTACAAAGGTGGTATCAGAGCACACGCTGACTGTAGGACACGACCACTAAGCTTAAGCCCTAGAACACTTCTCTCTTCTCATTTCTGACCCCTCTCCTTTTTTCTACTCTTTTAGGAATGGCGGATGCAAGGAGCAAGTTCATGCAACCAGATGAAGACACGCCTTTTGGTCGACACTTGAAGGAAGTCACTAAGTATTTGAACATAGGAATACCAAGCATCACCGGAACCTACAACGCCACATTACCCGAAGAGGAGAGCTGGAAGATTCAAGTTCACATTCCAGGAAGGACGTTTGTGCCAGTTACTGAACCCATAAGATTGGTTTTCGAAGCACCAACCTGGAGTTTAGGGAAGAGCATGGCCGCACACATCGCTATGGGACGCATTGGAGAAGTCTACCACCAGGAGCTTAAGGATACAGTTTATCAGATTTGTGGACGCCGAGACGCGCAATGGGAGGTGATCAGAACCAAGAAGGATGGATCAATTGCAGCTTTCATCCAGGAGCAAAACCAACACATTCGTCGCCAGGAGAACCAGATGTGCACGGACAAGGAAGAACTGAAGAAGGCATTAACCAAGATCAAGGAGCTGGAGGAAGAACTCAAGGCTACACGCGAGGATTATATGGAGGAAATCATCGCACTAGTAGGGAAGAATGACGACCTGGAGAAGAAGATTGGAGTATTCATGGGAAATCCAGTGCCAAAGTCAAAGGATGACGAATGCACTTGTCCAGATAACTACATCATCATCGACGACACCGACTCGGAACCAAGTGAAGATGACTTTGTTGATGAAGCTGGAGCAGACATCATGGAGTCTTCAACGGATCAGAATTTCTAGTAGACTACCATATCAGTAGTAGTTTTCCCCCATTTTAATAGTATAGTTCAAGCACTTTGTAATGCTAGTTAGATCGATTGTTATTCCTTGTTTGAATTGATTGAGTGATATTGATTGTATTTGTCTCATGAGCATATGGGTAGTGTTTTCTCTCTAGACCTCATTCTATTCTTAACTCTCATCTTTTCTAACCTATCAGATGCCTCCGAGACGCGACACCGGATTTGTTTTCCCACCAGAGATCACCCAGTTGATTCAGCAACAGAATGCCCTGATGCAAGTGTTAGTGCAGAACCAAGGCAACAACAACAACAACCCACCACCACCACCTGTTGATCACTTAGCCCGTTTCTTAAGGCTAAACCCGTCGGTGTTTTCCAGTAGCACCGAGCCGATTGTTGCAGATGATTGGCTCCGCAAAGTTGGAAGGGAGTTGACCCCTGCGGGATGCACAGATGCGGAAAGAGTGCGTTTTGCCGCACATCAGCTTGATGGACCCGCAGCATCATGGTGGGAGAATTATACAGCCACGCACCCTATTGACACTGTCACATGGGACCAGTTTCAGCAAGCTTTCCGTACATCACATGTTTCAGCAGGAGCTATGGCTATGAAGAAGCACGAGTTTCGCAACCTACGCCAAGGAGGGCGCACCGTAGGCCGGTATGTGGAGGATTTCAGTAAGTTAGCACGTTATGCACCAGATGACGTTGCTACAGATGCTGCCAAGCAGGAGAAATTTTTGGAAGTACTGAATGATGAACTGAGTATGCAGTTGATGGTAGCAACCTTCAACAACTACCAGGAGTTGGTAGATAGAGCTCTCATGATTGAAGGGAAGCAACAGCAGATTGAAAACCGTAAGAGGAAGTATGGACAAGGGAAGTATAACTCTGGAGCTCAACAGAAGCCTCGTTTTGCCCCGAAGCCGGGAGGACAGTTTCAGCATACCCATGGAGGAGGTAGTTCGCACAACCATAATGGCTCCAAGAATGGTAATGGAAATGGAGGAACCAACGGACAGAACCGCACCAACCCATCTACCCCAGCCAAGAGGGATCTAAGTCATGTTACTTGTTTCAAGTGCCAGAAGACTGGACATTATGCAACTGATTGTCCTGAAGCCCAAAATGGAAATGGCAATGGAAGCTCTGGGAAGAAGCCGAACCCGTTCAACAAAGGACATGTTAACCACGTGAGCGTGGAGGAGGTTGAAGCTCAGCCTGATGCAGTAATAGGTAAGTTTTTGGTTAAGTCATTTACTACAACCATTCTTTTCGATACTGGTGCATCGCATTCATACATATCAAGGGGATTTGTGAATAAGTTTAAGCTGTCCACCCAAGTTCTCAAAACCCATATGTTAGTAACCTCGCCAGGAGCAGAGTATATGGCAAGCCAAGGATGTTTTCAGATACAATTGGCTATTGGTAGGCATGTTTTCCCCTCAGACCTCATAGTTTTGGAGTCGCAAGGTTTGGATGTGATTTTGGGAATGGATTGGCTATCGTTGTATGGAGGAAACATCGATTGTGCCAGCAAGACGATTTTGCTTACCACCCCGGAAGGAAAAAGGATTAAGTATGTATCCCGGCATATGCCGAAGAGGACTCAAGTGAATTCCTTATCAGGAGTTGTACAGGAGGAAGTACCAGTGGTGAAGGATTATCCGGATGTATTTCCAGAAGAGTTGCCAGGCATGCCACCGGATAGAGACATTGAGTTCTTGATTGAACTTTTGCCAGGCACAGGGCCAATATCTAAGAGACCGTACCGGATGCCCGCAAAAGATTTGGAGGAAATTAAGAAGCAGATCAAGGAGTTACTGGATAAAGGCTATATTCGCCCAAGTTCGTCACCTTGGGGATCACCAGTACTTCTAGTGGAAAAGAAAGATGGATCGCTGAGGATGGTTGTTGATTATCGTGGATTGAATGAAGTGACCATCAAAAACAAGTACCCACTGCCGATGATCAATGATTTGTTTGACTGCCTACAAGGAGCTAAAGTATTTTCCAAGATCGATCTATGATCAGGATACCATCAGTTAAAAATTCGAGAGCAGGATATACCTAAGACGGCTTTTACCACCAGATATGGATTGTATGAGTATACCGTTATGTCATTTGGTCTGACTAACGCACCTGCCTATTTCATGAACTTGATGAACAAAGTGTTTATGGAGTTTTTGGATAAGTTCGTCGTGGTGTTCATTGACGATATTTTAGTCTTTTCCAAGAATGAGGAAGAGCATGAGGAGCATTTGCGATTGGTACTTGAGAAGCTCAGAGAACATCAGTTATACGCCAAGTTCAGCAAGTGTGAATTTTGGCTGAAGGAAGTTGGATTCCTTGGACATGTTATTTCTGGAGAAGGAATAGCAGTAGACCCTGCCAAGGTTGATACAGTGACAAGTTGGGAATCACCCACGACAGTTGGAGAAATCCGGAGTTTTCTTGGACTTGCAGGATACTACCGGAGATTCATCGAGAATTTCTCGAAGATTGCTAAGCCCATGACTGAGCTATTGAAAAAGGACACCAAATTCAATTGGACTGAGGAATGTGAAGCTAGTTTCCAAGAGTTGAAGAAAAGATTGGTTACATCACCAGTGTTGATTCTGCCAGATCAACGCAAGGATTATGAGGTTTATTGCGACGCTTCTCGTCGAGGACTTGGAGCAGTGCTTATGCAGGAAGGAAGAGTTGTGTCATATGCTTCACGACAACTTAAACCCCATGAGAAGAATTATGCTACGCATGATTTGGAGTTAGCAGCCGTGGTGCGTGCATTGAAGACATGGAGACATTTTCTCATCGGAAACCATTGTGAGGTGTACACGGATCACAAGAGTTTGAAGTATATTTTCACGCAGAAGGAGTTAAACCTCAGACAAAGGAGATGGTTGGAGCTCATTAAGGATTATGATATGAGATTGCATTATCACCCAGGAAAGGCTAACGTAGTAGCAGACGCGTTGAGCCGCGAGAGTCATGTCAACACCCTCATGACAGGAGAGTTACCTCAGGAGTTAGCCGAGGACCTTCGCGAGCTATGTTTGGAGATAGTCCCAAGAGGCTATTTAGCGACACTGGAGATTCAGTCTACCTTGATGGAAAGGATCAGAGAAGCTCAGAAGACAGACAAGGAGATTGAAGAGATGAAGGAGAAGATGAGCAAACGAAAAGCCAAGGGATTTCGTGAGGATGAGCACGATACCTTATGGTTTGAGGACCGCGTATATGTGCCAAATGATCCAGAGATCAGGAAGTTGATTTTGCAAGAAGCCCGTGATTCACCGTACTCGATTCACCCAGGGAATACCAAGATGTATTTGGATCTGAAGAATACTTTCTGGTGGACCGAAATGAAGAAGGATATTGCAGAGTACGTAGCAGTTTGTGATGTGTGTCAGAGAGTGAAGGCAGAGCATCAGAAACCAGCAGGATTGCTACAACCATTGCCGATACCCGAATGGAAGTGGGATAAAATAGGCATGGATTTTATCACAGGATTACCCAGGACTCGTTCGGGCTATGACTCAATATGGGTTGTAGTCGACCGTTTGACGAAAGTGGCTCATTTCATTCCAGTGAAGACCACTTACACCAGTGCTAAGTTGGCAAAGATATACATGACCAGGATCGTATGTTTGCATGGAGTTCCGAGGACCATTGTATCGGACAGAGGAACCCAATTTACCTCGAAGTTTTGGGAGCAGTTACATGAAACATTGGGAACCAGGCTAGAATTTAGTACAGCTTTTCACCCACAGACAGATGGACAGACCGAGAGAGTCAACCAGATTTTGGAGGACATGTTAAGAGCTTGTGCACTAGATTATGGATCTAGTTGGGACGACAATTTGCCATATGCAGAGTTTTCGTATAACAACAGTTATCAAACCAGTTTGAAGATGGCCCCTTTCGAAGCCTTGTACGGAAGGAGGTGTAGAACACCGTTGTTATGGGACGAAGTTGGAGACCGTCAGTTGTTTGGACCAGATTTGATTAAGGAGTCTGAACAGAAAGTGAGGTTGATTCGCGATAGGCTCAAAGTAGCCCAGTCCAGGCAGAAGAGTTATGCTGATTCTAAACGAAAGGAGACAGTTCACGAAGTCGGAGACCGAGTTTATCTTCGAGTATCACCACTTCGAGGAGTGAAGCGCTTTGGAGTTAAGGGAAAGTTAGCGCCCCGTTTTATCGGACCATACAGAGTTGTGGAACGTATGGGAGAGGTTGCCTACAAGCTGGGATTGCCCGAGGGATTGTCTGGAGTTCATGATGTATTTCACGTTTCCCAGTTGAAGAAGTGCCACGCAGAGATGGCTGAGATACCACTGAGAGATACTATGCCACTGGAAGCGATTCAGCTAGAAAGTGATTTGACCTATGAGGAGAAACCAGTTAAGATTCTTGAGTATGCCAGCCGAGTTACCCGCAGTAAGATTATCAAGTTTTGCAAAGTCCAGTGGAGTCACCACACGGAAGATGAAGCCACCTGGGAGCGAGAGGAAGATCTACGGAAGGACCACTCCCACCTGTTTTCTAGCCAACCCGAATCTCGAGGGCGAGATTCATCTTAAGGGGGGTAGGTTTGTAACATCCCAAATTTTCAATTTGGTATGTTATACATAGATCATCATTGCATATCATATTTTATTGCATTTTGACAAATCCTCGATAAATCCTAAGCAACTCAAGGACCCTCGGAGAGAGTTGGGGATTTTCTCAAATTTTCATATTTGATTTTCATCAAATAATAAAACGAGGATTTTTGGTTTTAATTATTTTCTCTCCGAAAAAATATTTCATTAAAAATAAATGAGAGGAGAAAGTATGACTTCTCCAAAATAATTGAAATACCGGAGGAAAAGTGTTAAAATCATTTATTGGATTTTATTCGGAGTTTATTTGCAATTTTAATTGCATTAAAAAAATATTGCATGTTTTCAAAAATTTATTTTGTGTCAAAAAATGTTCACCCTGTTCTAAATATTCTAACTAGACGGGGAAAATTTGTTTTATCTTTTTTGGATTTTTATTTATTTTTCTACGAATTTTTCGGCGGAACGTTTAATAAAACGCGCCGCGCCCGACCGGGCCGAGGCCCAGCCGCGCGGCGGCCCACCCCGCCGTCTCCCTCGCGCAGCCGCCAGCGCCGCCGCCGCGTCGAGTCCGCCTCGAGCACGGGAGCCCCCGCCGCTGCCTTGCCCCCTCCCCCACGCCACCAGCCCCCCCCCCTCATAAATACCCCGCCGCCGCCGCCCTCTCTCTCACCCGCGCCCGCCCGAGCCCGAGCCGCCGCCGCCTTGCGCCGCCGCCCCGCTCGCCGCCCGCCTCCGCCGGAGCCGCCCCCGCCGCCTCGAGCCCCGCCGCCCCTGCCGCACCCCGCCGCCCCTCGCCGGAGCCAGCCGAGCCCCGCCGGAGCCGCCCCGACAAGGTATTACCTCGCTGCCTTTGCCGGTTTTTTTAAAAAAACCCGTTCGTTAAAAAAACCTAGATCGGTTTTTTTTCGGTTTTGTTATTTTGTGAGCGTTCACCGACCCGCTCGTTTTAACGAACGCGTTCGTCGGATTTTCTCTGTTAACGAATGTCCGTTCTTTAACCGTTCGTCCGCTTTTCTTTTTCGTCGGAATTTTCCGCGATTATCTCAGATCTCGATTTCTGATCGAATCTTCGTTTCTGTTTAACTTTTCGCTCGTTTATCGGAATCAGGCGATTCAAGCGCCTAGAGTTTCGTCTCGAAATTCTCTGTCTGTTTAACCTACTCAAACCAGTTTTTGCTACTGTAAAATTTGACCTAGATCCAGATTAGTAAATGAAGCTCGTTTCTTTCGCAGTTTGACTTTCGTTGCTTCGTTCGAGTTGATTCTTTTTGCAAACCGGAGTTCTTAAGTTGAACTTTCTGGTTGGATCTTTCATTCGAGTTTTACCTGTGCATTAGATGAGTACTGATTGTCTGCTTGTTTGTTTGCGATAGAGTACCCGGAGTGTGCCGCTTGTTACTTCGAATCGCTAGGTTTCGCGGATCATCAGCAAGGCAAGTAACACTTTGATCATACTTTCCATACCCAGTTTTATTGCATTAGATCATTTCCTCAAACAATTGCATGATTAGGATCTAATTAAATTGTGGGATTTTGGGAAGTAGTTGAGGTAGTACCCATTACCTGTTTTCTTATCAAACCCTTGGGAGTTACTTCTACGTTGCTATTATATTGCCATGCTATGTTCTTGGACGTGGATTGGGTTTGAGAGATATTCATGACAGATGTGAGATTGTTAATAATGGTTTACTTAAGGTGGCAACTAAAACTCACATCTGGGTGGATTGAGGCACCTGGAGAATCCAGTGTTGTCTGTTTGTATAAGGACCGCCACCCAGGCTCAAAGGGATCATAAGATTATTCATGCTAGAAACTTCCGTGTGCAGCCACAAGCTATTATGGGCTCTAGCATAGTTGAGTAGGTTACATGATCTCTTGAAGAGGTGGGCTAGCAGATGTAGGGGAAAGTAGGTGTACCGGTCCACCCGGAGTAAAGAGTGATTGTTCCTGAAAGACTGTGTCTCGGTCATCCGTTTCTCAAACATAATGCAGTGCAAGAATCAAGCGGAGGCGATCGAGTCTTGTGGGGAAAAGTGCGCAAACCTCTGCGGAGTGTACAAACTAATCATGGTTAGCCGTGTCCCCGGTTATGGACAACTTGAGTATCTAGTACCTGGATTATCATTTGAATCTCATCATCATGTTACTTTAATTAATATTATTGGGTTAATGATGATACTTAATTGGGATTGAGATGCTGTCAACCATCTCAATGTTTCACAACCACCATGATAGTTAAATAAAATTTATTCCTTTGCAGTAGGGAAAAGTTGGCTTTTCACAAAAACTTTAACCATAGAGCTTTCCACCAGCCATATATGCATGTAGTATAGCATTATTATTGTTCATTATTCTCTATGTGTTACATTGCCAGCATATTCTATGTGCTGACCCGTTTTTCGGGCTGCAACGTTTCATGTTGCAGACTTTTAAGACGACGAGTAAGGTGCCTTAGGTCGTGGTCTTATACTCAGTGATGCCGCTGGAGTTGATGGACTCACTTATCTTCCAAGTCTTCCGCTGTTATCGTATTTAGATGGCCTTAAACCATATTTATCATACTTAATCTCTTTGGAGATATTCAATGTAATAAGTGTGTGGTTGCTACTCTGTTATAAGTCCTCCATTTGTACTGTGCGTGTCAGCATTACTGATCCAGGGATGACACTGGTCCACAGCAGCACAGACCATTTGAGGTCTGGTCGCTACAATTAACTCATGCAATATGATATAAACCCCATCTTTTTATCCTTGATGGCAACAATACAATACGTGTCGTTTCCCCTACTATCACTGGGATCGAGCACCGCAAGATTGAACCCAAAGCTAAGAACTTCTCCCATTGCAAGAAAGATCAATCTAGTAGGCCAAACCAAACCGATAATTCGAAGAGACTTGCAAAGATAACCAATCATACATAAAAGAATTCAGAGAAGATTCAAATATTGTTCATAGATAATCTTGACCATAAACCCACAATTCATCAGATCTCGACAAACACACCGCAAAAGAAGATTACATCGAATAGATCTCCAAGAGAATCGAGGAGAACTTTGTATTGAGATCCAAAGAGAGAGAAGAAGCCATCTAGCTAATAACTATGGACCCGAAAGTCTGAGGTAAACTACTCACACATCATCGGAGAGGCTATGGTGTTGATGTAGAAGCCCTCCGTGATCGATGCCCCCTCCGGTAGGACGCCGGAAAAGGCCCCAAGATGGGATCTCACGGGTACAGAAGGTTGCGGCGGTGGAATTAGGTTTTCGTGGTCGCTTCTGACGGTTTGGGGTACGTAGGTATATATAGGAGGAAGAAGTAGGTCGGTGGAGCCACGAGGGGCCCATGAGGGTGGAGGGCGCGCTTGGGGGGGTAGGCGCGCCCCCTGCCTCGTGGCCGCCTCGTTGGTTGCTTGACATCCACTCCAAGTTCTCTGGATCACGTTTGTTCCGAAAATCACGTTCCCGAAGGTTTCATTCCGTTTGGACTCCCTTTGATATCCTTTTTCTGCGAAACACTGAAATAGGCAAAAAAAGAAGCAATTTGGGTTGGGCCTCCGGTTAATAGATTAGTCCCAAAAATAATATAAAAGTGTATAAATAAGCCCATTAAACATTCAAAACATAATATATAATATCATGGAACAATCAAAAATTATAGATACATTGGAGACGTATCAACGTCGTCCACAGCAACACCTCGACGTCCCTCATCCACCGTACCGGATGAGGATCCGTCGTCGATCTGGTTGTCCCGCCGGTTCAGCCACCCCGTCCTCCACCTCCAAGGAGCTGCCTCGACGTTCCCCTCGTCTTTCGCGCCACCTCCATTCCCACACCGCCGTCTTCACCTGCACCACCGGAAGAGCATCATCATAACCATTTCCTCGGATGAAGCTGCCGCCTAATCGGCGCCACCAAAGAGGTTGTACACTAATCACCGCATTTTCTTCTTGATTCGATCTCACGGTGCTGCCGGCACTCGGTCCCGAGCCGACAGGGCGCGGCTCCATCCACGGCGGCGTCGCCGGCCACTTCCTCCACGGCGTCACTCCCTCGGCGGCGACGTCCACATCAGTAGGAGCTACTGCTGCTTTAGCTCTCGCTCGCGCTGCTGCTCTGCTCTTGCTCTCGGTCCCCTCCTTGGTCTGCTCTTGCTCTTGCTCTTGCTCGCGCTGCTGCTCTCTCTCTTGATCTTGCTTGCGATGCTGCTCTGATTTAGCTACACTTCAGTCGACTGAATCGACTTTTGGGTCAGTCGATATTCAGGGGGTGGGGGGGGCTTGCCGGAGTTAAGGAAGAACCAGCCGCAGCGGGGAGGGGGGCTCGCCGGAGAGGTACCCCACTATCTATCTTAGGGTTTAGGGTGGGGGCGATGGTCGCCGACGGTGGTGGGGCGGTGGCGTGGGGATCGCCGGAGAAAAAGCTTGGCACGGGGGGGCCTACCGGGATGGCCGGGGCGGCTGCGCACCGGCGGTGGGGAGTGTTTTCGGGGCGGGCAGGGCGGCGCACCGCCGAGCGCGGGCGGCGGGGGGCGGCTGTTTGGCCGGTGGTGGCTGGCGGCTCAGGGGGGTGGAGGCTGAAGATAAACTGCATGCCCTTGATTTCGTATCAAACGGCTCCAAAATCGACTGACCAGAGATGAAAAAGTCAGTTGACTGACTTGTAGCCTCACCTCTAGTGCGTTCAGTTTCGACAGTAAAATTCAGTTTCGACAGCAAAATTCAGTTTCGACAGGTAAGTTCAGTTTCGACAGTTAAATTCAGTTTCGACAGTTAAGTTCAGAGATGCGGCTGATGTATACATCTAGCACTTTGTGGTTATGTATTTTACGTCATCTATTGGAGATGCTACTAGAATTCCACTCAGGTTAACGTTGTCTCTCTTGTCCTGCTTCAGCCTCGGCGTCGTACAACTCACCGGAGCTGCTCCAACGACGAAACCCTCCATCACAGCGGAGCAGTACCTCGGGCTCCATCTCCAGACGCCTAAGATCTTCTTCCCCTCCTCCGACAGCCAAGTCAGCCGGAGCATCCTCACCGGCCAACCCAATCACGCTGAGATCGACATGGCTTCGCCAAAGAGGTTGTACACTTCTTGTGGTTTGACTTAATCTCACCATGCTTCTTTGCATCCTGTGATCTTCCAATTCTTGTGAACCAAACACCCAGATTGGCAGAAATCCTGTGTTTTTAAATTCTCTGTTTTGCATGTGCATTCCTATCCTATTCTTGTCTATTTCCTATCCCTGCATTGTTAGAATCCTCAAATTCAAACAAGCCCTTACACAATTACTTCTGTCACAGATATGTGTCAAAGAAAACCTTGTGTGGTTTGTCCTGCTCCTGCGGTGCTGTGTTCCACCCCAGCTCAACTGCTCCAAAGCCGGAAGGGTTCGCCACAGCAGGGATCCGCTCTCCAGACTATCTTTCGCAGCCTCAGATCTTCTTCCCCACCGCCGGCAGCCACAACAACTGCATTACCATCATCAACTGAGCAGATGACCTTGAGGACTACACGGGTCCGCAAGAGAGGTCGCACTCTTCCGTGTCTGCTTACGTTATGCATCGCTTAATATGATGACATGCTACTTTATCGTCGTGTTCACCTATTAGACTCCGACTCAGGTCCAAACTTATGCTGAAACTTGAGTTTTTAAATGGTTCTGGGGTACATATTGGGGCAACAATCTGTACTATATGTCTACTATCTGGTTAATCTCGGTTGTCTACTATGAGTTTCATGTTGGGTGCAAACAAACATTAAAGGAGCCATTATCTGTATTTTTTAACTAAAGCTATTATCTGCCTGCTATCATTGGTTTTGGGTCTATCCACAGTTTGCTACCTTCACTCTGGATTTGTGCATGCACTCCTTACATAATCTCACTATGTTGTATTCCTATGCATGTCAATTATTGTACACAATGGAACTGAACATGTAGAGCAAAAGAGACGAGCCTTGCGTGGCAATAAAATTTCATGCAGACGTCGCTCCATGGTGGGCGCAAAGGCAGCCCCCCCTCCGCCCATTTCGGATCGTAATCAAGAGGAAGATAACTGTTCTGAGGGGGATTCAGAAGCAGAAGACCACTCCTATTTACCCCATGAGGTCTTCGCTCTAACTTGGCATGCTGATGTTGGTAATATCATGCATATGGTGCCTTGCATTGCTTACTGTATACATCAAAGATGTCATCTTCTTAGTTTAGCCATGCTTTGTGTCAATGCCATCTGTTTAGTTTCTTTATCGTATATGTGAATCATGCAATGCCATCTTGTTTAGCCAGGCATCATATATGTGAATTTTGTAATGCCACCCTGGTTAGCCAGTCATCTTATATGTGAATTATATCATGACATCATTTTTTTATTACGTGTTAAATTTGTCAACAATTTTAGTACATTCAATTACTCTTCCTGTGCATCAGCCATTCGGCACGGTCATGGAAAATCTGGAGTGGAAACAAGGTCTTCAGAGCAGACAATGCTATCTGACGAAGCGCATGTCTTGCTGGTTACAGATAGCTCCTCAGAGGAGGATTCAGAGACAGATGACTAGTCCTATCCCCCCCCCCCCGAGGTGCATGCTCTAACTTGGCAGGGTTATGTTGCTCATATCGTGCGTATGGTATCTTGCATTGCTATGTCATTTGCTTAGTTTAGACACGATTTGTGTGAATGCCGCCTGTTTAGTGTCTAATTACCATATATGTGAATTATGCAATGCCATCTTTTTGCAAGACATTATATATGTGAATTATGCAATGCTATCTTGTTGCAAGGCATTATATATGTGAATTATGCAATGCCATGCTGTTTAGCCAAGCGTCATATATGTGAATTATATCATGTCATCCTTTTTTTTGTTTTTTCTCATTGCTTTTGTCGACAATGTTTGTATATTCAACTGCTCTTCCTGTGCATCAGCCATTTGAATTGGTGATGGAGAAATCTGGAGTGAAAACAAGGTCTTCAGAGCAGACAATGCTACCTGGTGAAGCAAATATGTTGCTGGTTACAGATAGCCCTTCAGAGGAGGATTCAGAGGCAGATGACCAATCCTATTATCCCCCTGAGGTGTATGCTCTAACTTGGCAGGGTTATATTACTCATATCATGCATGTTGTATTGCAATGCTTAGTTTTTACATCATATACACGATATTGAATGCCATCTCCTTAGTTGACACATCATATATGCGATTGCCGTCTGCTCACTTCCTTAGTATATAAATCATATATTTGAATTATATCATGCCATGATGTTTACATAGACAGCATGTATCTGAATTATGGCATGCCAACCCATTTTCTAAAGACATAATATAGTTATATCATCTCATCCTATTCACATAGTCATCATATTTTGAATTATGTCATTCTATCCGTGAATTATATCATGCCATCATGTTTCCATCGACGGCATGTTTGTGATTTATGGCATATCAACCACTTTAATAGACACATCCTATAGTTATATCATGTCATCTTGTTTACATAGTCATCATATTTTGAAGTATGTCATTCTATCATGTTTAGTTAGCCATCATACATGTGAAATTGTGTCATGCTATCCTGTTTAATTAGCCATCATATATTTGAAATTATGTCCTGCTATCCTGTTTCGTTAGACAACATCAATGTGAATTATTTCATGCCCTGTTTTCTTCCCTACTATCCATTGCACCTGTCTATCTTACAATGTCTGTACAATCAATTACTTTTCTTGTTTATCAGCCATCTCAATTGGAGGGGGTGATGGCAGTATCTGTGGGAGTAAAAACACGGTCTTCAGAAAAGATCGTGCCACCTGTCGATGGAGATAGAACCACGGTTGTACTTGCCCAAGAACCAGCCCCACCACACATAACCCAGACTCACGCAGATTGTACCCCTACTCAATTGGACAGAGAACCAACTACACCCCTTCTAACCCCAACCCCGGCAGATAGTAACCCAGTTCCCGTTGACACAGCACCGTCTCCACCACAGAGCACCCAAACACAAGCAGTTAGTAAGGCAACTGCAGTGCCCAAAGCACGAGGACCACCACTCCGAACCCCAAGTCAATGCTTAAAGCAGAAGAAGAATTGTTCTTAGGTTAGGTTTCATAGCTATGGTTCATACTACTTTGCTCTTGCATCACTGTATTTACTCATACCAACTAATTTCAAATTTGAAGGATGCAATTGAAACTCCAATGGCGCAACAGGTATGTTTTAAACCTGTTTCTTTAACGTGTTTGCTGTTGTAACTTGCTCTATGTTGATTTCAGTTTCAATTGAATAAACAGTTATGTTCTCATGCCATGCACATTACAAGTGTTGTTATTGCTGTGTAGTTTCCCACACTTATATTTTGTCTATGTTGCTTTGTCTTAAATAGATATGATTTGAACTGTATCTATCTTGATTTGGCAACATAAACTAGAATGATATAGACCATACAGTGACCTTACTACATAGATATATGTTTGTTTCATGTTGTTATCCTGTCCACCTTACTACTGAACTGGTTTACCAATATGAGTTTCATATACTACATTGTAAACCTGTGATGTGTTTGTTCGTTTCTCCTTTAGAACGCGGATAAAATATTGGAGAAGAGTACCCCGTTATGCAATGGTAAAGGAAGTAATGCAGATCAGGTTCAAGATAGTGAGACATCCCTGTTGTTCTCCAAGAAAGCTGATAAAAACTATATTGAAGACACTGAGACAACCCCAAAGTCCTGTCTTGATGTAGTGTTCGAGTTACTGGCTACTACTGCTGGCACCAGCTCTTCGAACTCGCTGCCTGAATCAGTTCGGCTTCTTGAGTCTAAACTTCAAGTTGAAAGACATAGATCAGATGTTATGCGACAGGTAGCCGAAGGACTGAGGAAGTCCCTGCAGAATTCAGATGCATACTTTCTGGTGTAACAGCAAGCGCCAAACAGGAGAAAGTTAATAAGCTTGCTAAGCATCTTGCCAGCATTATGGGTACCCAGGATATTGTTTCTTGAGCTCTTCTGAAGTGGTTTCAGTTCTGGACTTGTTTTTCTGCGGCATTTATATGCTGCTTTGTTCCCTATATTTGCACTTGTGGCGAACTTTGATGCCCAGTGGATGTAATATGTGTAATAGCCGTGATAGCCTAGCGTAAGTTGCTTGCTTATTTATTTCCGTTGTCTTTTTATTTGTTTTCTTGTAGTTAGTGCAGTTCTTTTTCCGTGGTTTGCTAGTGGCCGGAATAACCTATTTTTTAAAACTAGGCCACATTAACAATGGGCTACATATTTACTGTAGTTAACATGGGCCTCCTACGGGCCGTAGAAACAATGGGCCTTCTAAGGGCCGTAGAAACAATGGGCCTTCTACGGGGCGTAGACACAATGGGCCTTCTACGGGCCGTATCATCAATGGGCCTTCTATGGGCCGTATGATCGGTTGGCCAAACATGGGCCAATAACAGACCACATTATGGCCGTAAATGGGCTAGAGTTGAAATCGTCCGTTCATGGGACGACCATAACGGGTCGTCGTTAATAGGTCGTATTTGATGACGCTATGAAAACGGCCCAACGTATTAACGGGCCACAAACGGGCCGGCTGTAACCACGGGCTGTATTTGGCCCACAAGCAGAAAATGACAGTAACGGGCCGAAAGTAAACGAATGCTGGAAATGAGCCCAAGAATAAATGGGCCTTGAGAAGGCCGAAAGATAACATGGGCTGGAAACGGCCCAACGGAATAATGGGCCGTTAATGGGTATAAAGTGATACAATGTTCATTACGGGCCAGTTTTACCACGGGCTGCTAATGGGCTGAGGGTTACTAAGGGCCTCATATGGGCCAAAAGACGTCATGGGCCATACATGGGCCGAAAGTTAAAATGGGCTGAAATTATATTGGACGGCCCAGATGACGCTACTGGGCCTAATTCGGATAGGCCATAAACGGGCCCTGGGTTAGCGGGCTGTAAATGGGCTATATGCGAACAGGCCGTTAACAGGCTTGCCGTGGGCCGGCCCGCCACCTTTTGACCAAGTCAAACGGGTCGGCCTTTTCACAGGAATGGGCCTTTGTTGGGCCGTGCCACGTGTCGACGTATCATAGGCGCTTTGGGTCCAATGAGTGGATGACATATGTCCCAACGGTGAGCCGACACGTGTTTCCTCCAGCCAATGATGATTTTACACGTGGAAAATCCCCATTGGTCGGGGCTGTTAACGGGTTATCGGATCCAAAACCGGACCCGATAGCTTAACGGCGTTCCGTTACGGTGGATGCCACGTGTCGGTCACCCTTGATGAAAGCAATTCTGTGACGCGCAATTTATCGTCATGGAAGTGGACACTTCCGTGATGATAATTTTGGTAATGTCATGGAACACTTCTACGACAGCACAGGTATGACTATCTTGATTCTATCATAAATTTGTCATGGATGTACATGCATGACAGAAAACGTGACCTACTGTGACAAACACGTATCATCATGGAAGTGTATTTTTTTGTAGTGTATGCTCATTACCATTAACATGAAAAGTGACATTGCCCTTATTGCAATCAATAACAGCCCCTGCAGTATTCAAAAAGGGTCTACCAAGGATAATCGACATACTATCGTCCCCGGGAATATCGAGAATAACAAAGTCCATTAAAATAGTAACGTTTGCAACCACAACAGGCACATCCTCACAAATATCGACAGGTATAGCAGTTGATTTATCAGCCATTTGCAAAGATATTTCAGTAGGCGTCAACTTATTCAAATCAAGTCTACGATATAAAGAGAGAGGCATAACACTAACACCGGCTCCAAGATCACATAAAGCAGTTCTAACATAGTTTCTTTTAATGGAGCATGGTATAGTTGGTACTCCTGGATCTCCTAGTTTCTTCGGTATTCCACCCTTAAAAGTATAATTAGCAAGCATGGTGGAAATTTCAGCTTTCGGTATCTTTCTCTTATTTGTAACAATATCCTTCATATACTTGGCATAAGGATTCATTTTAAGCATATCAGTAAAACACATACGCAAGAAGATAGGTCTAATCATTTCAGCAAAGCACTCAAAATCCTCATCATCCTTTTTCTTGGATGGTTTGGGAGGAAAAGGCATGGGTTTCTGAACCCATGGTTCTCTTTCTTTACTGTGCTTCCTAGCAACAAAGTCTCTCTTATCATAACGTTGATTCTTTGATTGTGGGTTATCAAGATCAACACCAGGTTCAATCTCTACATCATTGTCATTGCTAGGTTGAGCATTAACGTGAACATCATCATTAACATTATCACTAGGTTCATGTTCATCACCAGATTGTGTTTCAGCATCAGAAATAGAAATATCACTGGGATTCTCAGGTGTGTCTACAACAGGTTCACTAGAAGCATGCAAAGTCCTATCATTTTTCTTTTTCTTCCTCTTAGAAGGACTAGGTGCATCAACATTAAATCTCTGAGAATCTTGCTCAATTCTCTTAGGGTGGCCTTCAGGATACAAAGGTTCCTGAGTCATTTTACCCCCTCTAGTCATAACTCTAACAGCATTATCATTTTTCTTATTATTTAATTCATTGAGCAAATCATTCTGAGCTTTAAGCACTTGTTCTACTTGAGTGGTAACCATAGAAGCATGTTTACTAATAAGTTTAAGTTCACCTTTAACACTAGCCATATAATCACTCAAGTGTTCAATCATATAAGCATCTCATTTCAATTGTCTACCAACATAAGCATTGAAGTTTTCTTGTTTAACAATAAAATTATCAAACTCATCTAAGCATTGGCTAGCAGACATATAACAAGGAATATCACCTTCATCAAATCTATAGAGAGAATTTACCTTTACTACCTGTGTCGGGTTATCAAGACCATGTATTTCTTCAACAGGCAGCAAATTAAGACCATGTATTTCTTCAATAGGAAGTAAATTCTTAACATCTTCAGCTTTAATACCTTTTTGTTTCATAGATTTCTTTGCCTCTTGCATATCTTCAGGACTGAGAAATAGAATACCCCTTTTCTTCGGAGTTGTCTTAGGAGTTGGTTCAGGAAGTGTCCAATTATGTTCATTAGTCAACATATTATTCAATAGCAATTCAGCTTGATCAACTGTTCTTTCCCTGAAAACACAACCAGCACAACTATCCAGGTGGTCTCTGGAAGCATCGGTTAGTCCATTATAAAAGATATCAAGTATTTCATTTTTCTTGAGAGGGTGATCAGGCAAAGCAATATGTAATTGGAGAAGCCTCCCCCAAGCTTGTGGGAGACTCTCTTCTTCAATTTGCACAAAATTATATATTTCCCTTAAGGCAGCTTGTTTCTTATGAGTGGGGAAATATTTAGCAGAGAAGTAATAAATCATATCCTGGGGACTACGCACACAACCAGGATCAAGAGAATTAAACCATATCTTAGTATCACCCTTTAATGAGAAGGGAAATAATTTAAGGATATAGTAGTAGTGAGTTTTCTCATCATTAGTGAATAGGGTGGCTATATCATTTAATTTAGTAAGATGTGCCACAACAGTTTTAGATTCATAGCCATAGAAAGGATCAGATTCAACCAAAGTAATTATCTCGGTATCAAAAAGAGAAATCATAATCCTTATCAGTAACGCAGATAGGTGAAGTAGCAAAAGCAGGGTCATATTTCATCCTAGCATTCAAAGATTTTTCTTTCAGCTTAGCTAACAATTTCTTAAGATCACTCCTATCATTGCAAGCAAGAAAGTCTCTAGCAGTTTCTTCATCCATAACATAACCCTCAGGCACAACAGGCAATTCATATCTAGGGGGAAAATCTTCATCATCACTTTCATCAATGTTATCAGTTTCAATAATTTCATTCTCTCTAGCCCTAGCAAGTTGTTCATCAAGAAATTCACCTAGTGGCACAGAATTATCAAGCATAGAAGTGGTTTCATCATAAGTATCATGCATAGCAGAAGTGGCATCATCAATAACATGCGACATATCAGAATTAATAGCAGAAGCAGGTTTAGGTGTCGCAAGCTTACTCAAAACAGAAGGTGAATCAAGTGGAGAGCTAGATGGCAGTTCCTTACCTCCCCTCGTAGTTGAGGGAAAAATCTTAGTTCTTTCGTCTTTCAAGTTCCTCATACTGACCAGCAGATATAAATCCCAAGTGACTCAAAGAATAGAGCTATGCTCCCCGGCAATGGCACCAGAAAATAGTCTTGATAACCCACAAGTATAGGGGATCGCAACAGTTTTCGAGGGTAGAGTATTCAACCCAAATTTATTGATTCAACACAAGGGGAGCCAAAGAATATTCTCAAGTATTAGCAGTTGAGTTGTCAATTCAACCACACCTGGATAACTTAATATCTGCAGCAAAATATTTAGTAGCAAAGTAGTATGGAAGTAACGGTAACGGTGGCAAAAGTAACAGTGATAGTTTTGTAGTAATTGTAATAGTGGCAACGGCAAAGTAACTAAGCAAAGAACAATATGTGAAAAGCTCGTAGGCATTGGATCGGTGATGGAAAATTATGCCGGATGCGATTCCTCATGCAATAGTTATAACATAGGGTGACACAGAACTAGCTCCAGTTCATCAATGTAATGTAGGCATGTATTCCGAATATAGTCATACGTGCTTATGGAAAAGAACTTGCATGACATCTTTTGTCCTACCCTCCCGTGGCAGCGGGGTCCTATTGGAAACTAAGGGTATTAAGGCCTCCTTTTAATAGAGTACCAGACCAAAGCATTAGCACCTAGTGAATACATGAACTCCTCAAACTACGGTCATCACCGGTAATGGTCCCGATTATTGTCACTTCGGGGTTAACAGATCATAACACATAATAGGTGACTATAGACTTGCAAGATAGGATCAAGAACTCACATATATTCATGGAAACATAATAGGTTCAGATCTGAAATCATGGCACTCGGGCCCTAGTGACAAGCATTAAGCATAGGAAAGTCATAGCAACATCAATCTTAGAACATAGTGGATACTAGGGATCAAACCCTAGCAAAACTAACTCGATTACATGGTAAATCTCATCCAACCCATCACCGTCTAGCAAGCCTACGATGGAATTACTCACGCACGGCGGTGAGCATCATGAAATTGGTGATGGAGGATGGTTGATGATGACGATGGCGACGGATCCCCCTCTCCGGAGCCCCGAACGGACTCCAGATCAGCCCTCCCGAGAGAGATTAGGGCTTGGTGGCGGCTCCGTATCGTAAAACGCGATGAATCCTTCTCCCTAATTTTTTTCTCCCCGAACGTGAATATATAGAGTTGGAGTTGAGGTCAGTGGAGCACTAGGGGGCCCACGAGGCAAGGGGCGTGCCCAGGGGGGTAGGCGCGCCCCACCCTCATGGACAGGGTGTGGGCCCCCTGGCCTTGATTCTTTCGCCAATATTTTTTATTAATTCCAAAAATATTCTCCGTGAAGTTTCAGGTCATTCCGAGAAATTTTATTTCTGCACAAAAATAACACCATGGCAATTCTGCTGAAAACAACATCAGTCTAGGTTAGTTCCATTCAAATCATGCAAGTTAGAGTCCAAAACAAGGGCAAAAGTGTTTGGAAAAGTAGATACGACGGAGACGTATCAGGCGGTGATGCGCGCGAGCGGCCATCGGTTGTGCCAGAGGGTCCATGACGCCGGCCTGCGGCATGGCACCGTGGATCGTCTCCAGACGGTGTTGGCGACCGGCTAGTGGATAGCCGCCGTCGACGCCAGCTACGACTCTCAGTTGGACCAGATGACCGTTCACACCACCAACAGGTTCACCGTCGTCAAGAAGCTCACGGACGACATCGTCGTACTCCTCCAGCCCGCTCGCCTGCGCTCCTCATTGCTTGCCACCCTAATCGGCCTCCATGGTTGGAACCTCTTTCAAGCACTAGTGGCCCTGTGATAACCCACAAGTATAGGGGATCAATTGTAGCCTCTTTCGATAAGTAAGAGTGTCGAACCCAACGAGGAGCTAAAGGTAGAACATGTTGGAAATATGCCCTAGAGGCAATAATAAAATGGTTATTATTGTATTTCCTTGTTCATGATAATTGTCTGTTGTTCATGCTATAATTGTATTAACTAGAAACCGTAATACATGTGTGAATACACAGACCACAACATGTCCCTAGTAAGCCTCTAGTTGACTAGCTCGTTGATCAATAGATGGTTATGGTTTCCTGACCATGGACATTGGATGTCATTGATAACGGGATCACATCATTAGGAGGATGACCCAATCCTAAGCATAGCACAAGATCATGTAGTTCGTTTGCTAGAGCTTTTCTAATGTCAAGTATCATTTCCTTAGACCATGAGATTGTGCAACTCCCGGATACCGTAGGAATGCTTTGGGTGTACCAAACGTCACAATGTAACTGGGTGGCTATAAAGGTGCACTACAGGTATCTCCGAAAGTGTCTGTTGGGTTGGCACGAATCGAGACTGGGATTTGTCACTCCGTATGACGGAGAGGTATCTCTGGGCCCACTCGGTAATGCATCATCATAATGAGCTCAATGTGACCAAGTGTTTGGTCACGGGATCATGCATTACGGTACGAGCAAAGTGACTTGCCGGTAACGAGATTGAACAAGGTAATGGGATACCGACGATCGAATCTCGGGCAAGTAACGTACCGATTGACAAAGGGAATTGTATACGGGATTGATTGAATCCTCGACATCGTGGTTCATCCGATGAGATCATCGTGGAACATGTGGGAGCCAACATGGGTATCCAGATCCCGTTGTTGGTTATTGACCGGAGAGTCGTCTCGGTCATGTCTCCATGTCTCCCGAACCCGTAGGGTCTACACACTTAAGGTTCGGTGACGCTAGAGTTGTAGAGATATTAGTATGCGGTTACCCGAAAGTTGTTCGGAGTCCCGGATGAGATCCCGGACGTCACGAGGAGTTCCGGAATGGTCCGGAGGTAAAGATTTATATATGGGAAGTCCTATTTTGGCCACCGGAAAATGTTCAGGATTTTTCGGTATTGTACCGGGAAGGTGCTAGAAGGTTCCGAAGTGGGTCCCACCTGCATGGGGGACCCACATGAACGTGGGTAGTGGGGGCAAGGCCCCACACCCCTGGTCAAGGCGCGCCAAGATCCCACCTTAGAAGGAATAAGATCATATCCCGAAGGGATAAGATCAAGATCCCTAAAAAAGGGGGATAACAATCGGTGGGGAAGGGAAATGATGGGATTTCTTTCCCCCACCTTTGCCAACGCCCCAATGGACTTGGAGGGCAAGAAACCAGCCCCCTCCACCCCTATATATAGTGGGGAGGCGCATGGGAGCAGCACCCCAAGCCCTGGCGCCTCCCTCTCCCTCCCGTGACACATCTCCCTCCTCCCGCAGCGCTTGGCGAAGCCCTGTTGGAATCCCGCTACTTCCACCACCACGCCGTCGTGCTGCTGGATCTCCATCAACCTCTCCTCCCCCTTACTGGATCAAGAAGGAGGAGACGTCGCTGCTCCGTACGTGTGTTGAACGCGGAGGTGCCGTCCGTTCGGCGCTAGGATCATCGGTGATTTGGATCACGACGAGTACGACTCCATCAACCCCGTTCTCTTGAACGCTTCCGCTCGCGATCTACAAGGGTATGTAGATGCACTCCTCCCCTCTTGTTGCTAGCATCTCCTAGATTGATCTTGGTGACACGTAGGAAAATTTTGAATTTCTGCTACGTTCCCCAACAGAACAAATATTCCCTCAAGTTCTATCGACCACCGATACAACTCTACGCACGCTTAACGTTCGCTTTACCTAGAAAAAGTATGAAACTAGAAGTACTTCGTAGGTGTTGTTGGATAGGTTTGCAAGAATATAAAGAGCACGTAAATAAAAACTAGGGGTTGTTTAGATAAAGACACAATAAAGTAAATATAGCGAGTGTGGAAAAGTGGTGGTAGGAGTTGCAAAATTGTCCCTAAGCAATTGACTACTTTACTAGACCGATAGCAAGTTTTATGTGGGAGAGGCCACTGCTAGCATGTCATCCCTGACTTGGAATTCTATGCACTTATGATTGGAACTATTAGCAAGCATCCGCAACTACTAACGTTCATTAAGGTAAAACCCAACCATAGCATTAAGATATATTGGTCCCCCTTCAATCCCGTATGCATCAATTTCTATGCTAGGTAGAAGCTTCTGTCACTCTTGCCCTCCAATACATAGTCCTATCAACATACAACTAACCCTATGGTGTGATCCACGCGCGCGCTCATATGATGGGTACCAAAGGACAGCAACATAACCACAAGAAAATTAAATCAATCATAGCAATTCATCAACCACCGATAGGACAACGAAAATCTACTCAGACATCATAGGATGGCAACACATCATTGGATAATAATATGAAGCATAAAGCACCATGTTCAAGTAGAGGGTACAGCGGGTTGCGGGAGAGTGGACCGCAGTAGATAGATGGCGGAAGGTGATGGAGATGTTGGTGAAGATGGCGGAGGTGTTGGTGTAGATTGCGGTGATGATGATGGCCCCGGCGGCGTTCCGGCGCCACCGGAAGAGAGGGGGAGAGGCCCCCTTCTTCTTCTTCTTCCTTGACCTTATCCCTAGATGGGAGAAGGGTTTCCCCTCTGGTCCTTGGTCTTCATGGCACGGGAGGGGCGAGAGCCCCTCCGAGATTGGATCTGTCTCTCTGTCTCTCTCTGTTTCTGCATTCTGGGATTCTGCCCTTTCACCATTTCTTATATATTCGGATATCCGTAACTCCAATTGGATTGAAACCTTCGCCTAGATTTTTCTCCGAAAATTAGCTTTCTTACGGCCAAAGAAGAGCAGCAACCGCCTTACGAGGGGCCCGCGAGGGACAGGGGCGCACCCCCTACCTCGTGGCCACCTCGGGCACCGTCTCGCGTTGATTGTTCCTCCCATATTTCCCAAATATTCCAAAAATATTCTTCGTCCGTTTTTTTTCCGTTTGGATTCCGTTTGATATGGGGTTTCTGCGCAACATAAAACATGCAACAAACAGGAACTGGCACTGGGCACTGGATCAATATGTTAGTCCCAAAAATAGTATAAAAAGTTGCCAAAAGTATATGAAAGTCGTATAACATTGGCATGGAACAATAAAAAATTATAGATACGACGGAGACGTATCAGCATCCCCAAGCTTAATTCATGCTCGTCCTCAAGTAGGTAAATGATAAAAAGATAATTTTTGATGTGGAATGCTACCTAGCATAATCTTGATCATGTAATCTAATCATGGCATGAATATTAAGACACGAGTGATTCAAAGCAATAGTCTATCATTTGACATTAAGACAATAATACTTCAAGCATACTAATAAAGCAATCATGTCTTTTCAAAATAACATGGCCAAAGAAAGTTATCCCTACAAAATCATATAGTCTGGCTATGCTCCATATTCACCACACAAAATATTCAAATCATGCACAACCCCTATGACAAGCCAAGCAATTGTTTCATACTTTTGATGTTCTCAAACCTTTTCAACTTTCACGCCATACATGACCGTGAGCCATGGATATAGCACTATAGGTGGAATAGAATATGATGGTGGAGGTTGTGTGGAGAAGACAAAAAGGAGAAAGTCTCACATCGACGCGGCTAATCAACGGGCTGTGGAGATGCCACATCAATTGATGTCAATGCGAGGAGATGCACTAAGAGCTATAAGTGTAAGAAAGCTCAAACTGAAAACTAAGTGGGTGTGCATCCAACTTGCTTGCTCATGAAGACCTCGGGCGTTTTGAGGAAGCCCATCATCGGAATATACAAGCCAAGTTCTATAATGAAAATTCCCACTAGTATATGAAAGTGATAACTCAAGAGACTCTCTATATGAAGAACATGGTGCTACTCTGAAGCACAAGTGTGGTAAAAGGATAGTAACATTGCCCCTTCTCTCTTTTTCTCTCATTTTTTTGTTTTTTTTTGGGCCTTCTCTTTTTTTTGGCCTTCTCTTTTTTATTTTTTTATTTTTTTCGTCCGGAGTCTCATCCCGACTTGTGGGGGAATCATAGTCTCCATCATCCTTTCCTCGCCGGGGCAATGCTCTAATAATGATGATCATCACACTTTTATTTACTTACAACTCAATATTACAACTCGATATCTAGAACAAAGATATGACTCTATGAATGCCTCCGGCTGTGTACCGGGATGTGCAATGATCTAGCGTAGCAAAGATATCAAAAAACGGACAAGCCATGAAAATATCATGCTAGCTATCTTACGATCATGCAAAGCAATATGACAATGAATGCTCGAGTCATGTGTATGATGATGATGGAAGTTGCATGGAAATATATCTCGGAATGGCTATGGAAATGCCATGATAGGTAGGTATGGTGGCTGTTTTGAGGAAGATATAAGGAGGCTTATGTGTGACAGAGCGTATCATATCACGGGGTTTGGATGCACCGGCGAAGTTTGCACCAACTCTCGAGGTGAGAAAGGGTAATGTACGGTACCGAAGAGGCTAGCAATGATGGAAGTGTGAGAGTGTGTATAATCCATGGACTCAACATTAGTCATAAAGAACTCACATACTTATTGCACAAATCTATTAGTCATCAAAACAAAGTACTACGCGCATGCTCCTAGGGGGATAGATTGGTAGGAAAAGACCATCGCTCGTCCCCGACCGCCACTCATAAGGAAGACAATCAATAAATAAATCATGCTCCGACTTCATCACATAACGGTTCACCATACGTGCATGCTACGGGAATCACAAACTTCAACACAAGTATTTCTACAATGCACAACTACCCACTAGCATGACTCTAATATCACCATCTTTATATCGCAAAACTATTGCAAGGAATCAAACATATCATATTCAGTGATCTACAAGTTTTATGTAGGATTTTATGACTAACCATGTGAATGACCAGTTCCTGTCATCTCTCTAAATAGATATAAGTGAAGCAAGAGAGTTTAATTCTTTCTACAAAAGATATGCCCACGCTCTAACAAATATAAGTGAAGCAAAAGAGCATTCTACAAATGGCGGTTTTCTATGTGAAGAGAAACAGGCAATCCAAACTTCAAATGATATAAGTGAAGCACATGAAGCATTCTATAAAGCCATACTCAAAAAATATAAGTGAAGTGCAAAGAGCATTCTATAAATCAACCAAGGACTATCTCATACCAGCATGGTGCATAAAAGAAAAGTGAAAACTAAATGCAAAAGACGCTCCAAGATCTGCACATATCACATGAATGAAACGAATCCAAAAACATACCGATACTTGTTGAAGAAAGAGGAAATGCCTTCCGGGGCATCCCCAAGCTTAGACGCTTGAGTCTCCTTGAATATTTACTTGGGGTGCCTTGGGCATCCCCAAGATTGAGCTCTTGCCTCTCTTCCTTCTTCTCACATCGAGACCTCCTCAATCCTCGAACACTTCATCCACACAAAACTTCAACAGAAAACTCGGTAAGATCCGTTAGTATAATAAAGCAAATCACTACTCTAAGTACTGTTGCAAACCAATTCATATTTTGTTTTTGCATTATAGCTACTGTAATATAACTTCTTCATGGCTTAATCCACTGATAGAAATTGATATTTTCATCAAAACAAGCAAACTATGCATCAAAAACAGAATTTGTCTAAAACAGAACAGTCTGTAATAATCTGAACATTCACCATACCTCTGGTACTCCAAAAATTCTACCAAAATTAGGAAAAATAAACAATTTGTATAGAAAGACAGTGCAAAAAGTTTCAGAACCATTTGACAGTCCATTACAAAAATGTAAAATCGCGCACTACAGCCAAAGTTTCTGTCCTGCACCGCACAAACCAACAACCATTGTAAACATCCTAAAGGCAAACCTTGGCACGTTATTTTTATAATACAATGGAATTGTACAAGGGAATAATTATTGTAACATCTCAAATTTCTAATTTGGAATGTTATACATAGATCATTCCTGCATATCATATTTTATTGCATTTCGTTTCGCGATCCTTGAAATCCTAAGCAACTCAAGGACCCTCGGAGAGAGTTGGGGATTTCCCTGTTTTCATATTTGAGTTTTATCAAATATTGAAACGAGGATTATTGGTTTTAATTATTTTTCTCTTCGAAAATATTTCATATTAAAATATATGAGAGGAGATAATATGACTTCTCCAAAATAATTGAAATATTGGAGGAAAAATATTAAAATCAAATATTGGATTTTATTCGGATTTTATTGCTATTTTATTTGAATTAGAAAAATTGCACATTTTTCAAAGTTGCATTTTAGGGCCAAGAAAATGTTCATCTCGTTCTAAATATTTTATTTAGACGGTGAAATTTTGTTTTTTAGATTCTTATTTTATTTTCTAGGATTTATTTAACTTTCAGCAAAATTATTTAAAAAAAATCTTCAGCGCCCTGCTGGGCCGAAGCCCAACCGAGCCAGGCCGGCCCAACCGCGCCGCTGTCTCCCTCCAGGAGACCGCGACCGCCGCCGCCATCGCTGAGTCCGACCGGGACTCTGTCCCCGAGCCGCCTTGCCCCCTCCCCAAGCCAGCCGCCCCCTCCTTATATACGCCGTCCCCAACCCCCCCCCCACCACCACCCGACCCGCGCCGCCTGCCGCCGCCGCCGCAGTCGGACCCCGCCGGAGCCGTCCCGCCTCGCCGGAGCCTCGCCGGAGGTATACGCCGCCGCTGCCGTCGTTCGGTTTTATTTAAACCGATCCGGTTTTTTTAGAAAACCCTAGTTTTTGTTTTTTAGAACAAATCGGTTTTATTTTTTCCCCGGTTTAGTTTAGTTAGCGGACGTTCGTCCGTTCATTCGTTTTAACGAACGGTGTTCACTCGTTAGCCGCAGACAGCGAACGTTCGTTCGTTAGCCTGTTCGTCAGTTTTTCTTTTTCTCGGATTTTCCGCGATTAGTTTCGATCGCGATTTCTGATCCGATTTTCGTTTTAGTTTATCTTTTCGCTCGTTTATCGAAATCAGGTGATTCAAGTGCCTAGATCTTCGTCTCGAAACCCTCTTTCTGTTTAAACAACTTGAACAAGATTTTGGTATTGTAAAATTTGACTTTAGTTCAGATTAGTAAACGGATCTTGTTTCTTTTGCAGTTTGAGTTTCGTTGCTCCATTTGATTTGATTCTTTTTGCAAACCGGAGTTCTTAAGTTGAACTTTCTGGTTATATCTTCTTATTTGAGTTTTACCCATGCTTCTTTGCTTGATTGCTTATGAATGCTATTGTTTGTTTGCGACAGAACACCCGGAGTGCGAAGCGTGCTGCTACGAGTCTCTAGGTTTTGCGGATCGTCAACAAGGCAAGTAACACATTGATCATACTCTTTTCATACCCAATTTTTATGCATTAGCTCCAATTCTCAAACATTGCATGATTAGGATGTGATTAACATGTGGATTGGGAAGTAGTTGATGAGGTAGAACCTATCGCCCTGTTATTATCAAACCCTTGGGAGTTACTTCTACGTATTGCATATATTGTTATGCTATGCTCGTAGACGTGGTTTGGGTGAGTGAATCCATGACATATGTGAGATTGTTAATTAATGGTTCAACTTAAGGTGGCAACTTTAATACACATCTGGGTGGATTGCTTGTCGGGCACCTGGAAAATCCAGTGTTGTCCTAGGATATCCCGGAGTACCCGTGTGATAATCCTAAGGTCCGCCACCCAGGCTCAAAGGGAACTGAGATATTTCATGCTAGAAATTTCCATGTGCAGCCACAAGCTATTATGGGCTCTAGCATAGTTGAGTAAGTTGCATGAGATCTTGAAGAGGTGGATCAGCAGGTAGAGGGATGTAGGTTGGTATGGTCTGCCCGGAGTAAAGAGTTAATGTTTCTGAAATACTGTGTCTCGGTCATCCGTTTCTCAAACACCCTGTAGTGCGAGAAAATCCAACGGAGGAGATCGAGTCTTGTGGGGAAAAGTGCGCAAACCTCTGCAGAGTGTACAATCTAATCATGGTTAGCCGTGTCCCCGGTTATGGACAGTCTTGAGTATCTAGTACTTGGATTATCATATGTATCTCATCACTCTAAATTAATATTGTTGGGTTGATAATTACTTCTAATTGGGATTGAGTTGGAGGAACCTTCTCAATGATGTTTCAACTACCATGATAGTTAAATAAAATCTATTCCTTTGTTGTAGGGAAAAATTGGCTTTTCGCAAAACTATAACCATAGAGCTTTCCACCAGCCAAATATGCATGTAGTGATAGCATTATTCTGTTCTTGCTCTACTGTGTTATATTGCCAGCATATTCCATGTGCTGACCCGTTTTCGGGCTGCAACGTATCATGCTGCAGACTTTTCAGACGATGAGTAAGGTTCGTTAGGTCGTTGCCGTGCAGCTCAGCTATGCCGTTGGAGTTGATGGACTCACTTTATCTTCCAAGCCTTCCCCTGTTATCGTATTAGATGGCCTTAAGCCATATTTATTGTAATAAGTTCTCTTTTGAGACATTCGATGTAATAAGTGTGTGATTGCTACTCTGTTATAAATCCTTCGAGTACTGTGTGTGTCAGCATTACCGATCCAGGGATGACACTGAAGCACAGAGACTTGACCGTTTGAGGTCGGGTTGCTACAAGATGGTATCAGAGCACACGCTGAGTGTAGGACACGACCACTAAGCTAAAAGCCCTAGATCACTATTCTCTTCTCATTTCTTACTCCTCTCCATTTTCTACTCTTTAGGATGGCGGATGCAAGGATCAAGTTCACGCAACCGGATGAAGACACCCCTTTTGGACGTCACTTGAAGGAAGTCACTAGGTACCTGAACATTGGAATACCAAGCTTCACCGGGACTTACAACGCCACTTTACCAGAAAAGGAACGATGGATGATTCAAGTTCAAGTTCCAGGAAGAACATTCACACCTGTCACTATGCCCATAGAGTTTTCCTTTGATGCACCAACCTGGAGTCTAGGAAAGAGTATGGCAGCTCACATCACCATGGGACGCATTGGAGAAGTTTACCATAAGGAGCTTAAGGATACTATCTACCAGATTTGTGGGCGCCGAGATGAGCAATGGGAGATGATCAGCACCAGGAAGGATAGATCAATCGCAGCTTTCATCCAGGAGTTAAACCATCACATTCGTCGCCAGGAGAATCAGATGTGCACAGACATGATAGATTTGAAGAAGGCGAAGACAAGGATCATCGAGCTGGAAGAAGAACTTAAGTCTACACACGATGGATATGAGGAGGAAATTGCCACACTATTGGAGAAGAATGACGACCTGATAAAGAAGATCGGAGTATTCATGGGAGACCCCGCGCCAGGAGGAGAGGACGACGACTCCACTTGCCCGGAGAACTACATCATCATCGACGACACCGACTCCGACCCCGGTGAAGATGACTTTGAAGACAAAGCTGGAGCAGACATCATGGAGTCTTCTACCGATCAAAATTTCTAGATGACCACCAAATGATTAGTAGTATTCCCCCATGTATATAGTAGTAGTTGAGCACTTTTATCGATAGATTAGATCGATTGTATGCCCTCGCTTGATTGATTGAGTGAAATGATTGTGTTTGTCTCATGTGCATATGGGTAGTGTTTCTCTCATTAGACCTCATTCTATTCTAATCTCTCCCCTCTAAACCCATCAGATGCCTCCGAGACGTGACCCCGGATTTACCTTCCCATCGGAGCTCACTCAGTTGATCCAGCAGCAGAATGCCTTGATGCAGTTGTTAGTTCAGAACCAAGGCAACAACAACAACAACCCACCGCCACCACCACCAGTTGATAACCTAGCCCGTTTTCTGAGGTTGCAGCCGCCGGTGTTTTCCAGTAGCACCGAGCCTATAGTAGCAGATGATTGGCTACGCCGTATTGGAAGGGAGTTGACCACCGCAGGTTGCACAGATGCTGAGAAGGTGTGCTTTGCTGCACATCAATTGGATGGACCAGCAGCCTCATGGTGGGAGAATTATACGGCCACTTTCCCCACAGCCAACGTCACTTGGGATCAGTTTCAGCAAGCTTTCCACACAGCCCATGTCTCAACTGGAGCTATGAGCATGAAGAAGCGTGAGTTTCGCAACTTACGCCAGGGGAACCGTACTGTGGCTCAGTACGTGGATGAGTTTAGCAAGTTATCTCTCTATGCCCCTGATGATGTGGCCACAGATGCCGCAAAGCAGGAGAAGTTTATGGAAGGGCTGAATGATGAGATGAGCATGCAGTTGATGGTGGCAACATTCAACAACTACCAGGAGTTGGTAGATAAGGCTCTTATGATTGAAGGGAAGCAGTAGCAGATTGAGAGCCGTAAGAGGAAGTATGGACAAGGAAGGTATAACTCAGGAGCTCAGCAGAAACCTCGCCTAACCCCGAACTCGGGAGGACTTGTTCATAACCATGGAAGTCATAACCACAACGGAGGAAGTTCGCACAACCACAATGGTTCCAAGAATGGGACTGGGAACGGAACAAGCAACAATCAGAACCGCCCCAATCCAGCCACACCCGCCAAGAGAGACCTAAGTCACATTACTTGCTTCAAGTGCGGGAAGACTGGACACTATGCCACGGAGTGCCCTGAAGCGAAGAATGGAAACGGTAATGCGAGCGCTGGGAAGAAACCCAATCCATTCAACAAAGGACAAGTGAACCACGTTAACGTGGAGGAGGTTGAAGAGCAGCCAGACGCAGTTATTGGTAAGTTTTTGGTTAAGTCTTTTACCGCCCTTGTTCTTTTTGATACTGGTGCATCGCATTCATACATATCAAGGGGATTCGTGGATAAGTTTAAACTACCAACCCAAACCCTTAGGACCCCTCTGTTAGTGAGTTCACCTGGAGCAGAGTATATGGCTAGCCGATGGTGCGATCAGATACCCTTAACCATTGGTAGCCATGTTTTCCCGTCAGACCTAATAATTTTGGAGTCATAAGGATTGGATGTGATATTAGGCATGGACTGGATGTCAAAGTATGGAGGAAGCATTGACTGTGCTAGTAAGTCGATTTATCTCACCACCCCTGAGGGAAAAAGGATTAAGTATGTATCTAGGCATGCACCTAGGAGGAGCCAAGTAAATACCCTCACAGGAGTTGTTCAGGAGGAAGTGCCTGTAGTGAAGGATTACCCGGATGTTTTTCCAGAGGAGTTACCAGGCATGCCACCGGATCGATACATCGAGTTTTTGATAGAACTGTTGCCAGGCACCGGGCCTATATCAAAGCGACCATACCGGATGCCCGCAAATGATCTGGAGGAGATTAAGAAGCAGATCAAGGAGTTATTGGAGAAAGGTTACATTCGATGGAGTTCATCACCATGGGGAGCCCCAGTGCTTTTGGTTGAGAAGAAAGATAAGTCTCTAAGAATGGTTGTTGATTATCCTACGTTAAATGAGGTGACGATCAAGAACAAATACCCACTGCCGATGATCAATGATTTGTTTGACCAGCTGCAAGGAGCTAAGTTGTTTTCAAAGATCAATCTGCGATCAAGATATCACCAGCTGAAGATTCGAGAGAAGGATATACCAAAGACAGCATTCACCACATGGTACGGGTTGTATGAATATACGGTCATGTCATTTGGACTGACTAACGCCCCTGCCTATTTCATGAGCATGGTGAACAAAGTGTTCATGGAATATTTGGATAAGTTTGTTGTGGTGTTCATTGATGATATAATGGTATACTCGAAGAATGAGGAGGAGCACGAAGAGCATTTGCGTTTAGTTCTCGAGAAACTCAGGGAACACCAGTTGTATGCCAAGTTCAGCAAATGTGAGTTTTGGTTGAAGGAAGTCGGATTCCTTGGACATGTTATATCAGGAGAAGGTGTGGCAGTAGATCCCACCAAGGTTCAGTCAGTCACTGAATGGTTGGCACCCACTTCAGTTAGTGAGATCCGCAGTTTTCTAGGACTCGCAGGATACTATCGGAGATCCATTGAGAATTTTTCCAAGATTGCGAAGCCAATGACAGAGTTATTGAAGAAGGATACCAAATTTAAATGGACGAAAGAATGTGAGGCAAGTTTTCAGGAGTTAAAGAAACGTTTGACTACAGCCCCAGTGCTGATTCTGCCGGATATACGCAAGGATTTCCAAGTGTATTGCAACGCCTCTCGCCTAGGACTTGGAAGTGTGCTTATGCAGGACGGAAGAGTTGTTTCGTATGCCTCACGACAACTAAAACCGCACGAATTGAATTATGCCATGCATGATTTGGAGTTAGCAGCTGTAGTGCATGCGCTCAAGACTTGGAGACATTACCTTATTGGAAACCGTTGTGATGTGTACACGGATCATAAGAGTTTGAAGTACATTTTCACACAGAAGGAGTTGAACCTTAGGCAGAGGAGATGGTTGGAGCTTATAAAGGATTATGACATGAAGCTTCACTATCATCCAGGCAAGGCCAATGTCGTAGCAGACGCCTTGACTCGGAAGAGTTATGCTAATACCCTAGTAAGCACGGGATTGCCAAAGGAGTTAGCAGAGGATCTCAGGGAACTTCGATTGGAGATTGTTCCTAGAGGTTTTGTTGCAACAATGGAGGTACAGTCTACATTGTTAGGAAAGATTCGAGAAGCTCAGAAGGATGACAAAGAGATTGCTGAGATAAAAGAGAGAATGGGCAAAGGAAAGGCCAAAGGTTTTCGTGAGGATGAGCACGACACCTTATGGTTTGAGGACCGTGTTTATGTGCCCAATAACACAGAGATCAGGAAGTTAATACTTCAGGAGGCTCATGACTCACCATACTCGATACACCCCGGAAACATCAAGATGTATTTGGATTTGAAGGAACGTTTCTGGTGGACTGGTATGAAGAAGGATATTGCCGAGTATGTAGCCGTATGTGATGTATGTCAGAGAGTGAAGGCAGAGCATCAAAAGCTAGCAGGATTGTTACAGCCTATGCCAATACCCGAATGGAAGTGGGATAAAATTGGCATGGATTTTATCACCGGATTGCCCAGGACCAAATCAGGATATGATTCTATATGGGTAGTAGTTGATCGCTTGACCAAAGTGGCTCACTTTATTCCAGTGAAAACTACCTATACAAGTGCGAAGTTGGCCAAGATATACATGACCAGGATCGTATGTCTGCATGGGGTTCCGAGGACCATAGTATCAGATAGAGGAACACAGTTTACCTCAAAGTTTTGGCATCAACTGCACCAGACTTTGGGAACGAGATTGGAGTTCAGTACAGCATTTCACCCGCAGACGGATGGACTGACCTAGAGAGTCAACCAGATTCTGGAGGACATGTTGAGGGCCTGTGCGCTAGATTATGGATCTAGTTGGGATGACAATTTGCCCTACGCGAAGTTCTCATACAACAATAGCTATCAAGCCAGTTTGAAGATGGCACCATTCGAAGCCCTGTACGGACGAAGGTGCAGAACACCGTTGATGTGGGATGAAGTAGGAGACTGCAGTTGTTTGGACCAGATTTGATCAAGGAGTCTGAAGAAAAGGTTAAGTTGACCCGAGATAGATTAAAGGTAGCCCAGTCCAGACAGAAGGGTTATGCAGATTCAAAACGCAAGGAAATAACCTATGAAATTGGAGACAGAGCATATCTACGAGTGTCACCTCTGCGATGAGTGAAACGTTTTGGAGTTAAGGGAAAGCTAGCCCCGAGATTTGTAGGACCGTATCGAATTTTGGAATGTATGGGAGAAGTTGCCTACAAGTTGGAGTTACCTGAAGGACTGTCAGGAGTTCATGATGTGTTTCATGTTTCACAACTGAAGAAGTGTCATGCTGAGATGGCCGATATACCGTTAAGAGATATAGTGCCCTTGGAGGCGATTCAGTTGGACAGTGATCTGACCTATGAGGAGAAGCCAGTCAGGATTCTTGAATTTGCCAGCCGAGTCACCCGCAGCAGGGTTATCAAGTTTTGCAAAGTTCAGTGGAGTCACCATACGGAGGATGAAGCCACCTGGGAACGAGAGGATGATCTTCGCAAAGACCACCCACACCTATTTTCTAGCCAACCCGAATCTCGAGGGCGAGATTCATCTTAAGGGGGGTAGGTTTGTAACATCCCAAATTTCTAATTTGGAATGTTATCCATAGATCATTCCTGCATATCATATTTTATTGGATTTCGTTTCGCGATCCTCGAAATCCTAAGCAACTCAAGGACCCTCGGAGAGAGTTGGGGATTTCCCTGTTTTCATATTTGAGTTTTATCAATATTGAAACGAGGATTATTGGTTTTAATTATTTTTCTCTCCGAAAATATTTCATATTAAAATATATGAGATGAGATAATATGACTTCTCCAAAATAATTGAAATATTGGAGGAAAAATATTAAAATCAAATATTGGATTTTATTCGGAGTTTATTGCTATTTTATTTGAATTAGAAAATTGCACGTTTTTCAAAGTTGCATTTTAGGGCCAAGAAAATGTTCATCTCATTCTAAATATTTTATTTAGACGGTGAAAATTTGTTTTGGCATTTTTAGATTTTTATTTTATTTTCTAGGATTTATTTAAGTTTCGGCGAAATTATTTAAAAAAATCTTCAACGACCGGCTGGGCCGAAGCCCAACCGAGCCAGGCCGGCCCAACCGCGCCGCATTCTCCCTCCAAGAGACCGCGACCGCCGCCGCCGTCTACGAGTCCGACCGGGACTCTGTCCCCGCGCTGCCTTACCCCCTCCCCAAGCCAGCCGCCCTCTCCTTATATACCCCGCCCCCGACCCCCCCACCACCAGACCCCCGCCGCCTGCCGAAGCCGCCGCCGCCGCGTAGAGCCGCCCGCCGCCGCCGCTTGCCGTCGCCGCCCCGCACCACCCGCCGCCGCAGCGGGACCCCGCCGGAGCCGCCCCACCTCGCCGGAGGTATACGCCGTCGCCGCCGTCATTTGGTTTTATTTTAAACCGATCCGATTTTTTTTAGAAAACCCTAGTTTTCGTTTTTTTAGAACAAATCGGTTTTATTTTTTTCCCCGGTTTTCGTTTTAACAAACAGTGTTCACTCGTTAACCGCAGAGAGCGAACGTTCGTTCGTTAGCCTGTTCGTCAGTTTTTCTTTTTCTCGGATTTTCTGCGATTATTTTCGATCGCGATTTCTGATCCGATTTTCGTTTTAGTTTATCTTTTCGCTCGTTTATCAGAATCAGGCGATTCAAGCGCCTAGATCTTCGTCTCGAAACCCTCTTTCTGTTTAAACAACTTGAACAAGATTTTGGTACTGTAAAATTTGACTTTAGTTCAGATTAGTAAACGGATCTTGTTTCTTTCGGAGTTTGAGTTTCGTTGCTCCGTTTGATTTGATTCTTTTTGCAAACCGGAGTTCTTAAGTTGAACTTTCTGGTTATATCTTCTTATTTGAGTTTTACCCGTGCTTCTTTGCTTGATTGCTTATGAATGCTATTGTTTATTTGTGATAGAACACCCGGAGTGCGAAGCGTGCTACTACGAGTCTCTAGGTTTTGCGGATCATCAGCAAGGCAAGTAACACATTGATCATACTCTTTTCATACCCAGTTTTTATGCATTAGCTGCAATCCTCAAACATTGCATGATTAGGATGTGATTAACATGTGGATTGGGAAGTAGTTGATGAGGTAGAACCTATCGCCCTGTTATTATCAAACCCTTGGGAGTTACTTCTACGTATTGCTTATATTGTTATGCTATGCTTGTAGACGTGGTTTGGGTGAGTGAATCCATGACATATGTGAGATTGTTAATTAATGGTTCAACTTAAGGTGGCAACTTTAATACACATCTGGGTGGATTGCTTGTCAGGCACCTGGAGAATCCAGTGTTGTCCTAGGATATCCCGGAGTACCCGTGTGATAATCCTAAGGTCCGCCACCCAGGATAAAAGGGAACTGAGATATTTCATGCTAGAAACTTCCGTGTGCAGCCACAAGCTATTATGGGCTCTAGCATAGTTGAGTAAGTTGCATGAGCTCTTGAAGAGGTGGATCAGCAGGTAGAGGGATGTAGGTTGGTATGGTCTGCCCGGAGTAAAGAGTTAATGTTTCTGAAAGACTGTGTCTCGGTCATCCGTTTCTCAAACACCCTGTAGTGCGAGAAAATCCAACGGAGGATATCGAGTTTTGTGGGCAAAAGTGCGCAAACCTCTGCAGAGTGTACAATCTAATCATGGTTAGCCGTGTCCCCGGTTATGGACAGTCTTGAGTATCTAGTACTTGGATTATCATATGTATCTCATCACTCTAAATTAATATTGTTGGGTTGATAATTACTTCTAATTGGGATTGAGTTGGAGGAACCTTCTCAATGATGTTTCAACTACCATGATAGTTAAATAAAATCTATTCCTTTGTTGTAGGAAAAAATTGGCTTTTCGCAAAACTATAACCATAGAGCTTTCCACCAGCCAAATATGCATGTAGTGATAGCATTATTCTGTTCTTGCTCTACTGTGTTATATTGCTAGCATATTCCATGTGCTGACCCATTTTCAGGCTGCAACGTATCATGTTGCAGACTTTTCAGACGAGGAGTAAGGTTCGTTAGGTCGTTGTCGTGCAGCTCAGCTATGCCGTTGGAGTTGATGGACTCACTTTATCTTCCAAGCCTTCCGCTGTTATCGTATTAGATGGCCTTAAGCCATATTTATTGTAATAAGTTCTCTTTTGAGACATTCGATGTAATAAGTGTGTGATTGCTACTCTGTTATAAATCCTTCGAGTACTGTGTGTGTAAGCATTACCGATCCAGGGATGACACTGAAGCACAGAGACTTGACCGTTTGAGGTCGGGTCGCTACAATTATTTTTGTTGAAAAGTTTCTGTAATCAAAATTCACAAAGTTTCCGTGAGCATGAACAAAGTTCAAGGAGCTCCCCCACTTCAACAATGCTTGTCTCTCTCACTTTCACTTTCCTTTTTGAAAAGTTTTGGGTTCCCCTCTTTATTTTTTTGTTTTTAAACTTTATAAAAGCACTCAATAGAAATAAATGACTCTCTAAAACTTCCAGGTTGTCTCCCTGGTAGCGCTTTCTTTAAAGCCATTAAGCTAGGCATATAGTGCTCAAATAATGGATCCACCCGGATCCCAAGGTGTATCAAAGCCAATTTGAATTAGCAATGACTTGGCATTTAATAGTGAGCACAAAGCAACACATATCAAGCAATGACGAAGTCTAACTCTCTTCCTATGCATCGGCATGTCATAAAAGAACAATTCGTGCACACCTAGTAAAGGCCAATGCATAGTATAAACAGTTTCTTGCAATTTTATCATGTGGGAAACATAGAGAGGCGGAGATGTAGTTCCTCGCTCATAATAATTGCAAGTAGGAGCAGCAAGCACATGCATATTATATCTATCAAAATCATCATGTGCAACGGAAAAAGGCAACCCATCAATATAATCCTTAATAAGCACAAACTTCTCCGATATAGTGTAGTTTGGAGAATTCAAAAAGATAATAGGACTATAATGTGTGGGTGCAATAGCAACAATTTCATGTTTAACATAAGGAACTATAGCAAGTTCATCTCCATGAGCATAATTCATATTGGCATCTTGGCCACAAGCATAGCAAGCATCATCAAAAAGGGATATTTCAAGAGAATCAACGGGATCATAACAGTCATCATAGCAATCACCCTCCGGTAAGCACGAATGGAAATTAAACAATGTATGAGTTGAAGAGTTACTTTCATTAGAAGGTGGGCATGGGTGATCAATCGACCCTTCCTCCTTTTGTTCTTCGCTCTCCTCCTCATCTTTTTCATCCAATGAGCTCACAGTTTCATCAATTTCTTCTTCCATAGACTCCTGCAAAATATTAGTCTCTTCTTGGACGGCGGAGACTTTCTCAATAAATCCATCAATATCAGCATTGTATTCATAATTCTCATAGCAATATTTAAGGATAGATAAATTTTCAGGTCTATAAACAACATCATAAAGATTTTCACACTCTTTAAACAAAGATTCAATTTCATAAGCACCCATAAAAGCAACAAATTCTTCTATTTGTTCCACATCATAGTAATCATATATACCTCTAGCATAAGCCAAGGTTTCATTATCATTATATTTGCATGAAAAGGGAAGGTGTGGAGACTTCATCCTAGAGCAACAAGTATAATCATATCTCAAGCATAGTTGCCTAGCATACCACTTCGACATATAAATTTGATCCCATAATAGTTTCCCTTTTTTGGTCAAGCGATAATCCCTAAAGTATTCACGTTGATCCAACGTGTGTCCCATTACCAGATTGAATGGGGTTTTCCTCAGGATTATCAAAGTAGTACATAATATCTGTCACATAACGAGCATTGAGGGTTTTAGGAGGTTCCCCATCTGCATGAGTAGCAAGTAAACCTAATTTTTTTGGTATTTCGTGTTCCATATCCATAACTAAAGATAAAGAACAACTAAGAACAACAAATAAAAATTACTTAGTGATAAAGCAAACAAGCACACACGAGAATATTCACCCCACGCTATAACTCCCCGGCATCGGCGCCAGAAAAAGGTCTCGATAACCCACAAGTATAGGGGATCCATTGTAGCCTCTTTCGATAAGTAAGAGTGTCGAACCCAACGAGGAGCTAAAGGTAGAACAAATATTCCCTCAAGTTCTATCGACCACCGATACAACTCTACGCACGCTTAACGTTCGCTTTACCTAGAACAAGTATGAAACTAGAAGTACTTCATAGGTGTTGTTGGATAGGTTTGCAAGAATATAAAGAGCACGTAAATAAAAACTAGGGGCTGTTTAGATAAAGACACAATAAAGTAAATATAGCGAGTGTGGAAAAGTGGTGCTAGGAGTTGCGAAATTGTCCCTAAGCAATTGACTACTTTACTAGACCGATAGCAAGTTTTATGTGGGAGAGGCCACTTCTAGCATGTCATCCCTGACTTGGAATTCTATGCACTTATGATTGGAACTATTAGCAAGCATCCGCAACTACTAACGTTCATTAAGGTAAAACCCAACCATAGCATTAAGATATATTGGTCCCCCTTCAATCCCGTATGCATCAATTTCTATGCTAGGTAGAAGCTTCTGTCACTCTTGCCCTCCAATACATAGTCCTATCAACATACAACTAACCCTATGGTGTGATCCACGCGTGCGCTCATATGATGGGCACCAAAGGACAGCAACATAACCACAAGCAAATTAAATCAATCATAGCAATTCATCAACCACCGATAGGACAACGAAAATCTACTCAGACAACATAGGATGGCAACACATCATTGGATAATAATATGAAGCATAAAGCACCATGTTCAAGTAGAGGGTATAGCGGGTTGCGAGAGAGTGGACCACTGTGGATAGATGGGGGAAGGTGATGGAGATGTTGGTGAAGATGGCGGAGGTGTTGGTGTAGATTGCAGTGATGGTGATGGCCCCGGAGGCGTTCCAGCGCCACCGGAAGAGAGGGGGAGAGGGCCCCCCTTCTTCTTCTTCTTCGTTGACCTTCTCCCTAGATGGGAGAAGGGTTTCCCCTCTGGTCCTTGGTCTTCATGGCACGGGAGGGGCGAGAGCCCCTCCGAGATTGGATCTGTCTCTCTGTCCCTCTCTGTTTCTGCGTTCTGGGATTCTGCCCTTTCACCATTTCTTATATATCCGGAGATCCGTAACTCCGATTGGATTGAAACCTTCGCCCAGATTTTTCTCTGAAAATTAGCTTTCTTGCGGCCGAAGAAGAGCAACAACCGCCTTACGAGGGCCCCACGAGGGTCAGGGGCGCCCCCCCTGCCTCGTGGCCACCTCGGGAACCGTCTCGCGTTGATTCTTCCTCCCATATTTCCAAAATATTCCCAAAATATTCTCCGTCCCTTTTTATTCCGTTTGGATTCCGTTTGATATGGGGTTTCTGCGAAACATAAAACATGCAACAAACACGAACTGGCACTCGGCACTGGATCAATATGTTAGTCCCAAAAATAGTATAAGAAGTTGCCAAAAGTATATGAAAGTTGTATAACATTGGCATGGAACAATCAAAAATTATAGATACGACGGAGACGTATCACCGTGCGACTACCCGCCGACACCACGAAGAATGTCCACCTGGAGGTTGCGCTCGCTGCGAGGCGCCTCGCCCTGCAAGAATCCGTCAACCTACACATCCATGTGTATGAGAAAATCGTGTAAATAGGTATCTACAAGGCCAGTGAGGATTCTACGATTCTTCAGCCGGCTAGAAGCCTTGGATGCCTTTGCTGAGGAGCACCTTGACCTCGCCACAAAAGTCGTCGCTCCTTAGCCGCCGGTCGGTGGCCCGGCGCACTGAGTTGAGGAGGAGGAGGTCGTACGTTAATGGATGCATCTTTCTTCTTGCCTCATGTAACCACCACTGTGATCGCACCATCGTGGCCTTAATTCTTATTGTGCTATTGCATTCTCGTTCCAGTCAATACAGACATGTGCGATCCCTTTGCTTAATTATACGCATCACTGTAACTAGTACTCCATCCGTCAATTTATAAGTTGTGCTGCCAGTGTCTATCTCGTTACTGTTTGGTAATTTTGTTTTTTGAACACATGTTAATTGGCTTGAATGAAGGTCTATCCCGCCGTTAGGCACCGCGGCGCGCTGTGCTTGCGTCCGTTGGCATGCTCTGCTCGCGTCCGTCGGCGCGCTCGGCCTGTGGACAGCTTTTCCCTGCGTGTTCAACTGCTATATACATATATATATATATATATATATATATATATATATATATGGTTGCTCGCCGTTGAGGCGACCGCGGAGCGCTCTGCTCGTGTCCCTCCGCGCGCGCACTCTGCCAGCGGTTGGGCGTGCGCATGATCACGTTGGGGGCCCCATACGTATGCGGTTGCGCCGCGCGCGTTGCCACACGATGCAGTTACGTGCGCTACAAATTAGAACTGCCATCAGGGCCTGCCGGTATTCCCGGCCGTCCGGCTTCCCCTTTAATTCCCGCGACCATTATAACCTTAGTCTCTTCAACCTTTCGATCACGCCCCACAACACAACAAGCACACCCACGACAACACATAGAGAGGGGATGCCTAGCGGCGCTCCAATGGAGTTCAGCGAGCATAGAGTGGAGACCCACGCGAGGGAGACGGATCTCTCGGTGGTGTAGACCATCGACCCGGCCGTGGTGGACGACTACATCAACAACGTTGAGCAGTTGCTTGCTCGAGACAAGTACAAGGTGATCGGCAGCGACCTCCAGTACACCGCCGGTCGTCCCGGCATAGATCAGAAGGTTGTCGTCGCCCAGTTGTGCGTGCACCATCATGTCCTCATCTACCACTACTGCATGGCCACAGAGCCTTGCGACCGTTTCAACAGGTTTGTCAACAACACCGACTACAAGTTCGCCACGGTGGAAACCACCGACGATGTAAAAGCGCTCAGTGTTATGGGCTTGGCCTGCAAGAACCTTGTCGAAATCCATGACCACTACAGGGTCTGGGGCAGCACGAAGGACTCCCTGGTCGAACTCGCCTCGGCCATCATCGACCCCTACTACGAAAAGATGAAGCAGGATGCCCAGAGAACAAGTTCCCTATCCTGGCACAGGGCCTGGATGCGGCAACTGGATGGACCTCACCTCAGGTTCGCGGCCAAGAGCGTGTACACATGTTACAAGATGCAGAGGCGGATCGTTGACATGAGGAAGTGCCTCGTTACCCAAATCGACGAGTCCGGATCGAGACACAAGCAGAGCAGCGTCACAAGAAGTAGATGATGATCAGATGATCGTTTATGCTAGTTAAACATGCATGTAATATATAGTTTACTTTATTGATGTGTGGAAATGTCATGTGTGTAGTAGCCACATATGTAATTATGCATGGAATAGTTACTTTGATGTGTGCAAATGCCATGGTTGTAGTAGCCACCTATGTAAGTGGATGTTTAATTTGATTATGCAACCATGTCCTTATAAGTGTTTAATTTGATTATGCCACCTATGACAACATTATTCTAATCCGATGATTAGAATAGTTATTTGGATCACGCCAACCCTAGGCACCGACGAGGTGTTCCTGAGATCCCGCAAATGAAAAAAAAAGCCCCAACCAACCATCCCCCACCTCCCGCACCTCGCACTCTCCCCCCGACCCACCCGCCGCCGCCGCCCCAGGAAACCCCAACCCACCCATCGCCGGGGACCACCCAACCGCCGCCGCCCTCAACCCCAGGCGCCGTGGCCCCCGACCCCAGGCGTCGCCGCCCGGCCAATCCCGGGCGTCGCTGCCCCTTGAAATCCCCCGATCCGGAATCACGCCAGTCAGCCACCCCACCCATCGCGGCCGCGCCTTCTACCATGACGCCGCCGCAAGCCTTCTACGGTGATGCTGACACCGGCCTCCTCTCGCAGCACCGCCGGCGCTCTGCTGGTAGAAGTTCGAGGCCGGATCCGGAGGAAGTTCTGAGGAATGCTCCTGACACCTACTACAGTGCGCTAGAGCTGCCATCCGCCCCTGCTCGCTGCCCCGCGTGAGGATCCTACGGGAGAAGGCGAGATTGACCCGCCCAACCATTGACTCCTCCCGGGCTCTGCCGCCCTGCTACCATGATCCACCGCCCCCTGCACCAACGCCCTTGCTCCCCAAAGCAGCCGCCCAGGGTCATTACACCGTCTGCAGTGCATCTAGCCCAACACACCATGCTCCTCAACTCTCTCATCTGACCCTCCTGCCTTGGCATCCCTCGCGTGTGACCTTCTCCAGCGCCTCTGATCGACCTTCCCGTCATCTCTTGCTTGAACCCGTGCACCACTGCTTCTGAATCAGCTCTACTCGTTCGAAGCTACAGGTAACTTTGTTGCTTCTCCAATATTGTTTGCAAATTCAGTATTGTTGGTATGGATATTTCTCTGCCATTCATCTTAGTATGTTAAAAAAAGAACCATGAACGATTGGGTCTATATCTGCATAAAAGAGATCATGTTTCTGAGTATTAATTTGATAATTCATTTCATATGTTGTTAAAAAAATAATTAACAGTGTAGAATGTGAGGAACTGTGTTGTACGTGCTAATGCGTGTGCTCATCCTCTGTTGTGTGCATGCATCCGAGGATCTTCCTGGACTTCTTTACATCTACAGAGGACCATTTATAAATCCTAATGTGCAGTTGTTCTTGTGTGTGTGCGTTTTGTTCTTCAGAGCATTTTCTTTAGGGTAGTGGAGAGCACCCTCACCCTTATCTGATCTGCAGCGCCGCCTGACTCGTCCCAACGCAACCCCAAGACGTTCAACTACGCAGCCCCGGGCCGTTCAACGACAGAGCCGCTGGAAGTTCATGAACACATCACCTGGATCCTGCTGCCCACCATCCAGTTGCTATTTGCCGGAAAGATTTATGCATACTGGGATCTCCATGTACTGAACATGTTAGAAAGATATCTCATGTCTATTCGTCTCTCGTGTGCTGCAGCCCCTTAGCTCACCGTGTCTTCTCCAGCAGCCGTGGAGACAAGACCATGCATCCAAAATTGTTCCTGACGGAGACACCACTCTGCTTGTTGCTACCTACATCCCATGGAAGACAGCGGGCACGACCTTGCTGTAGACCCTGCATGTTGCTGCGGCCGTGCTCCTGGCTACCTAGACGTGCCCGTGCCTTTGGCTCCCGCCAGAAAATTGGCCACCATTGCAGGTCAGCTTCTCCTGATGCGCCAGTCCAGCTGCGAAAATGAATAGTACAGGGAAGCTTCTCTAGAAAAATGGCCACCATTGCGGTTGGTTTCTGAATCAAGATGTTGCTTGTCTGAGAGTACAGGGAAGAAGAAAAGCACGGAGAAGATAACGCATCAGCACTGTGTGGATAAGGTGAGAGAAGATACCAAGGGAATGTGTGGTGGAGAAATGTAAATCCGCCACTAGTTAGTGCATCTTTTATGTAAAAAAGGATTGGGTGCTTGTCGTTACAGTGTGGCCAGGTCATTTGAGAATATTGTTTGTAAGCGTGCATTGTCTTCTTGCTACTGATTCTTATGCTCAAATGATCCCTAAATTTCTATAGTTTTTGCACACTCATTTTACATCTTCCCTTCTCTTTTTGTGCATGTTTTGCACCTTAGAAATCGTCGTGTCAAGAAGTTCATATATAGCTACCAAGGAAATCATGAAACGAAAATTTAGAAGTTCAAAAAAGTTTACTCTACAATAAGTTTAATTTATTTAGCTTGGCAAGTTCATAGGACAAAAAATGGGTGGTTTTATTTTCTTTTTGTGTATATAAGAGAAAGAGAAAAACGTTCAAATATAAGAAATGAAAATTTTAAAAATTTGTAACAAGATAAAAAGTTCATGTACGAAATTCGCGTGCAGAAATAAAAGGGTGCATTTTTGAGAAAGATGCAAGTACATGTTCTCTAATTCCTGATGTTTGCCTGGTGGTCCCCGAGGAGTAAAAACACAACGGTTCGAAGTTTATTAAAAACTAAGCATGCAATGATTGTACATGCTCTGTAGGTCAAAAAATTGGCTTTAATTTATGTTTTCTGAAGGTCAAAATGTTGTGTTCGAGAAGGTCAAGTGTGTTATCTCGGCAAGTTCAAATAAAATTAAGCATGCAAGGTAAAACATCGGAGAGTTGCGGTTTTTTAGAACTCAAGTGACAAACAAATTTGAAAAGAGCAGAAACAAAAATTAAAAAGAGGGGAATGCAATTTACGCGTTGTGTAAAAGAACTGAGAAGTTCGAAATAAACTAACAAAGTAGTTCGATCTTAATAAATAATTCAATTTTTTATGTTTCTATAAATAAAACCAAGAAGTTCAAATTAAAATAACGGACTAGTTCAATCTTAATAAAAAATAGATTTACCTGTTTCTAATAATAAAACCAAGTAACTCACATTAAAATAACAGATCTTTTCTCATTACTAAAGAATAAAATGAAGTTCAAATTAAACAAAAGGAACAACTAAAAAAAGTTTACATAGATTTTCCTTTTTTTAATCAGAAGTTCACACTAAAATAACTAAGTGGTTCAATGTTTATTAAAAAGATGTTTGATGCTTATAAAAACCTCAGATATTCTCGAATACTAAAGATTAAAACCAAGAAGTTCAATAAAAAAAGCGGAGTAGTTCAATGTGTGTAAAAAACTCAGGTTTTCTCATTACTAGAAAGTAAAACCAAGAAGTTCAATTGGAAAAAGTGGAGGAGTTTGATATTTATTTAAAAAAAAGATTTTTAGTATATAATGAATAAAACCAATAAATTCAATTCGAAATAACGAAGAAGTTCGATGTTTCTAACAAAACTCCAATTTTCACATTTCTAAAAAAGGAACACGAAGAAGTTCAAATAAAAAGTTAGAGTGGTTCGATTACTATAAAAAAACTCAAATTTTTTCCGTTACTAATGCGAAATAGAGAGAAGTTCAAATTGATAATAGCCAGAAGTTCATGTACTGCATGGTGTGCATTTCATATGAGAAAAATAATAATAATAAGGCAAAGTCTAAAATTTTTGTTGCTACATCGGTCGAAGCCCCTACTCCTCCACGAATCTGGCCAACCGCGTGCCGCCGACATGGATCCACACTAAGAAGTTGAAATTAAAATAACAGAGAAGTTCGAAGTATATTAAAAACTCAGATTTGTTGCAAGAAGTTCAAAATTTATATTGCGGGACGTCCGACCTCAAATTACATGTTTTAAAATGGCAAAAAATGGCGCCCATCCTTAAATTGCATGTAATTCGACGTATACACAAAAATGTGACAGAACTTCATAGTGAAAACAACGAGAAGTTCAAGTACTGCAAGGAATACATTTCAGGTGAGAATAAAAAGTATAGAAAAATAAAAGCTTAAAAGGTTTGTTGAAAGAACTTCCACGTGCTCTGTTCGGGAAGTTCAAACATTTTGCGAGGGAGGTTCACCTTGTATTTCCATGTTCGAAAACACACAAAAAATTGCGTTTTAAAATAATTCTCTCAATCCACAAAAGAAGTTCAGTTATTATTTGGGAGCAATTTGATTTCAAAAAGAAAATGAAAAATTCAAATTATAAAAATGGAAAAGGTTCATGTACTACATGGTGTGTGTTTAATATGAGAAAAATGAATAAAAAGGCAAGGTTTTCCTCGTTATTAAAGAATGGAAACAAGAAGTTCAAAAATTAAATAACAAAGAAGTTCAACTTTTAATAATAGAGCGCTTCAAAATTTCATAAAAAGATTAAGAAATAAACCAGGAAGTCCATATTAAAAAGATGGAGAAGTTCGATGATCATAGAAAACTCAGATTTTCCTCGTTATTAAAGAATGAAAACAAGAAGTTCAAAAATTAAATAACAAGAGATTCAACTTTTAATAATAGAGCGCTTCAAAATTTTGTAAAAAAGATTAAGAAATAAAACCAGGAAGTCCATATTAAAAAGATGGAGAAGTTCGATGATTATAGAAAATTTAGATTTTCGTCGTTATTAAAGAATGGAAAAAAGAAGTTCAAAAATTAAATAACAAGAAGTTCAACTTTTAATAATAGAGCACTTCAAAATTTCATAAAAAGGATTAAGAAATTCAGATTAATATTCATAAAAACTCAAATATTTTCATGTAACCGAGAGAAATTCAGATTGATAACTGCCAGAAGTTCACGTACTACACGGTGTGCATTTTGTATTAAAAAAATAATAAAAAAGCAAAGAATAAACGTTTTATTGTTATAAGTGCAAGTCCTTCGTCGGAGAAAGTTAAAAAAATTATTGTGAAAGTGATTTGTACAACAGGAATATCATTTGTGTAACACTAATGAATGGATGAGAAAATTACGAACGAAAATACGTCACAGAAGTTCAACGTGAAAACAGCAGGAAGTTCAACTACTACAGTGAATGAATTTTAGATGAAAAACTTTTAAAATCGTCGCGAATATGAAAAAATGATCAACACGGGAAAGTTGCGTGTTTACAGTGGCTTTCCACCGGTATATCACTTGCTCAATTCCGATGAGTGTTCCGGAGAGTGGATGGAGAGCTACGAGCAAAAAAAGCACGTGAAAAATAGAGTGAAGTTCAAGTAAACATGTCGAGAAGTTCAAGTTCTTCACGCGATGCATTTTTCAAGAATCTGTTTCGCGATAAAGGCAGAACAATAATCCTGCCGTTCTCGAAATTACTTGAAAACGGCTAGGAATCAGAGAAAACCATCAACATGAAAAAGCTTCACATTTTTCGTAGCTTTTCAACGGTATATTATTTGCCCCATTCCGATAAAATTTGTAAAAATTACAGTGAAAATACGGTTTTAGCCATTTTCAAAATTGACATAAAACCGTAACGAATTGCAAGAAATAATATATACCAAAAACTTTCGCATTTCTTCAAGCTTTCCAACGCCATATCATTTGCTGCATTCGGATGTAAGGTTAAAAAATTAGCTCGAAAATACGAACTCTGTGGAACTTGTACCGTTTTCTAAATTACTTTTAAATCGTTCAAAATTAGAAAAAACTTTCAACAAGAGAAAGTAGCGCATTTTCATAAGCTTTCCAACCCCATATCATTTGCCTCTTGGATTAGCCGTTTAGAAATGACATTGAAAATACGAACTCGGCTGTTCGGTTTGCGAAATTTTACGATTTTCCAAATTACTCTTTAACCATAAGGATTTAGAGAAAACTTTCAACATGTGGAAGGAGAGGTTTTATAGCATCTTCCAACGCCATATTATTTGCCTCGTTCCGATAAATGGTTTAGAAATGCGATAAAAAATACGATTCACGTTTTTTGTATGAAGGAAAAACAGTTTTCAAAACTGCTCTTAAACCGCTTACATTTTGCCAAAAATTAAACTTGGGTCATAATACTGGTATCCATAGCTTTCCAACGGTATATCGCAAGCCCCATTTGGACAATGTTGGCGGAAGTTCAACCTAGCACTGGGAGAAGTTCAAGTCGAACAACTCAGGCAGTAAATTTGCAAAAAATGCAATCTCATCACAACCCGAGAGCAGAATCCGCCAACGAGCGAGATTCCTATTTAAAACGGGTATTTAGTTGCTAAAAACGTTTCTAGATTACACTAACATCATATAGAACACAACTAACTAGAATAATTCGCGCGGGGAGACCCGGTTGCGAAGATAGCCCGAAGGCCGGGTTCGTACAGAGGGAAGTTCAGGCGCATTACTCAGGCAGTTCAGGTTGTGATCAGAATATTATTCTGATCCCGTGATCAGAATAGTGTTTATGTATATATATATATTTATTTATATATATATGTTGTTCTTTATGCAATCCCATCGCACAACACACACGTATTATTAGCAGCAACCGTCTGTGTTATTATCGGTCTTCGCACACATTTCTTATTACACACCTGTTTGCCGCGTATCACACACATCTTGTTATATTGAACCGTTTTGTTCTCTTGTCTCAATACAAATAGTTCATCCGAGTGAACCGCATGCCGTATATCGCACACACCTTGATCTGGCTGACCGTTTCTTTTGTGTTGCCTAATCACAAACAGTTCATCCGAGTGAACCGTATGCTGTATATCGCACACACCTCCATTTGGCTGCCCGTTTCTTTTGTTCCTCCTCATCGCAAACAGTTAATTGAACTGAACCGTATGCCCTGCATCGCACACGCAACTAAAAACTGAACCGTGTTTGATGCATCCTCCATCGCAAACGTTTTGCACCTTTTTTGACGGTTTTTACACCACCGTTTGCGATTATTGCATCGCACACAGTTTCGTCGAAGGGTCTCTGATCATAGTGTCGTGTTAGCAATATCCTGCAGTAGTGTCGGCTTCAGCGCTTCTACGGCTAGTCCGCTGTCGTCACTTCCACTCCCCTTTTCTTTGTTAGTGGTCCTTTTTACTTTTTGAGTTGCCACCTCCAGGGCTATGTTCGGATAAACCGAATTGCTCTAGGTTCTTTAAGTATACATCTTTGAATGTAATACCCAGATCTACCTGGGGGCTCCTTTTAAGAAGCCAATTAATATACTCTTCGTGCACGAAAATTCGTCTCTGCCGTGTTTGCACCCTTCCCGTACCTTTAAAGCCATCATATGCACCAATTTGACTTAAGTTTTTGCCAAGCTGGGTTACCTGGCTCCTGTGCTTACCCCCTACATTCCTGATTGTTCGGCTAGGGGGTAAAGGGATCCCCTCTGTGCTTGTGACAACCGGGTTAGCCAAGTACGTACCTCAGACGGGTGAAGCCGAAAGCTAGCGTTCTTAAGAAAATAATGGGTCGGCCACGAGGGAAGTGAAAATAATTAGGTGTTCACCACCAAAATCTTGGGGTTCGGTTCCCAAAATAAAATAACAAACCTCATACTATCGGTATTCGGATACAACGTCTACGGTCAACATGACAAGCCCGAAGAAAGGAACCCTTGGAGGAAATATTTTCCTTGGAAGATGTTTCTTACGTTGAAAAGTAATACAACATAACTCTCTGCACGCGCTTTTGTCTGTTTACACAAAATGGATGGATTGTCTGGTTACCCGAAGTGATTCCCTGTTTCTCAGGTCACATAGTACGAACACTCCCCGACCACTGGTCCGAGAGGCAGAAGCCAATGGCCGGTGAAGGCAACGTTTTACAATGCGGATCAAGAAAGCTTGGTGTACAGTACATAGATACATAGAATCGAGCACCTTATTCCTTGTCAGTATTATCTATCAAGCTGTCCAGGGCACAGTCCTCTTGTGAGTACCGAGCAGCAGGCATAACTTGGTCATACACCAGGCGAAGTGGTATTTCTTGCCTGTCCGGCCCTACCGGTCCAACACGAGCCATATGCTCTGGCTCGAGTTTGGTAAACCGGATCTTCACCATCGCCCAGGCCTCGCGCGCTCTTTCTCGGCAAGCCGATATCTTCCATAATTCAAAACGACGCCGAGCTCCTTTGAAACAATTGGCCAATGCGGCCATACAATCTGGAGGCGTCTCGGCTGGCCATAACGCCCCGGCCATACTTTTCATGGCTCTCTGAGCTCTCTCGTGCACAATGGACAGCTCCTTTAAAATGTTCCCTCCAAATGAGTTTACCTCTTTTGCGGGCCGCCCGGTTAGGAGACCTGGCACAAGGCATCGAATGTCCTTTAGATTTAGATACCCTGAATCTCTACATACTCATAAATTGAAGTATCACTTACTGAATATGCCACTTTTCAAACTCTGGTTCTCCCCAAGGGCCTGCGCCAATTGAGATTTCAAACTTTCAATTTCATTGGCTTGTTGTTGGCTTTCCGCTTTCAGTTTATTCTTTTCCTCTTGACTTCGCGTCAGTACTCGGCGGTCAGCCTCGTGCAGTGTCTTGGCATACCTTTGAGCCTCCCTGGCAGCATCCAAATCCTTTTGAAGTTTACCTATGGATTCAACTGCTATAAGGAAAGCTTGTGTTAAACAAGGTGCGCCAAATAATTCATGCGTTCTAAAGCTTTTCCCTCACCATGGGCTTCGCTGGTGAACTTCTTGACTGCCTCTAGTTCGGCTTTTGCATCGGCTAGCTGTGTTCCGCTCAGCTTGAGGTCCTCAGACAGTTTCTCATTTGGTTCCCTCGAAGCCTACAAAATATCAAAAAACACATATTCCTATAGATCCTTAACTCGGTCGTCCCGCCCGAATCAAGTCTCGGGGGCTACTGGGTTAGGATTTATGTTCGGTTTTTAAACCAGTCCCGTACCTGTATGTTGGCGGACAGGAGGTTGGCAATCCCCTCAAGCCCTATTCGGGCTGCTCCAAGATATGCATCCACTAAATTAAACGCATTAAACTCCTGATTGGAAAAAGCGATTTGATGCAAAGATTCCCTCCGCCGTCGATGATTCATCGCACTTTCAACTTCGGAATTAGTAACCGAGACATGATACGTCCATTTTGCATCATGTTTTCCTACAGTTATTTATCATGTTTTAATGCATAATAATGCTTTTTGGAGTAATTCTAATGCCTTTCCTCTCATAATATGCAAGGTACACACAAAGAGGGAGAATTTCGGCAGCTGGAAATATGGACCTGGAAAAGCTATGTTAGGCTACCTATTCTGCACTACTCCAAACAAGCTGAAACTTTACGGAGATTTTTTATGGAATATATGAAGAATATTGGAGCCAATAAGTACCAGAGGGGACCCACCAGGTGGGCACAACCCACCTGAGCGCGCTAGGGAGCACAGGCGCGCCCTGGTGGGTTGTGCTCACCCAGGCCCACCTCCGGTGCCCATCTTCTGGTATATAAGTCATTTCGACCTAGAAAAAATAAGCGGAGGACTTTCGGGACGGAGCGCCGCTGTCTCGAGCCAGAACTTGGGCAGGAGCCCTTTTCCCCTCCGGCGGATCGATTCCGTCGGGGGGAACTTCCCTCCCGGAGGGGGAAATCATCGTCATCATCATCACCAACAACTCACGCATCTTGGAAAGGGCAATCTCCATCAACAACTTCAACAACACCATCTCATCTCAAACCCTAGTTCATCTCTTGTGTTCAATCTTTTTACCGGAACTATAGATTGGTGCTTGTGGGTGACTAGTAGTGTTGATTACTATATGGTTTATTTGGTGGAAGATTATATGTTTCGATCCAATATGCTATTTAATACCCCTCTGATCTTGAGCATCATCATCATTTGTGAGCAGTTACTTTTGTTCTTGAGGTCACGGGAGAAATCATGTTGCAAGTAATCATGTGAACTTGATATGTGTTCGATATTTTGATAGTATGTATGTTGTGATTCCCTTATTGGTGTCATGTGAACGTCGACTACATGACACTTTACCATATTTGGGCCTAAGGGAATGCATTATGGATTAGTTATTAGATGATGGGTTGCAAGAGTGATAGAAGCTTAAACCTAGTTTATGCGCTATTTCGTAAGGGACCGATTGGATCCAAAAGTTTAATGCTATGGTTAGAATTTATTCTTAATACTTTTCTAGTAGTTGCGGATGCTTGCGAGGGGTTTAATCATAAGTAGGAGGTTTTTTCAAGTAAGAACAGCACCTAATAAGCACCGGTCCACCTACATATCAAATTATCAAAGTAGCGAACACGAATCGAACCAACATGATGAAAGTGACTAGATAAAATTCCCGTGTACCCTCAAGACGCTTTGCTTATTATAAGAGACCATTTTGGCCTGTCCTTTGCCTCAAAAGGATTGGTCTAACTTTCTGCACTTTTGTTACTACTATCGTTACTTGCTCGTTAAAAATTATCTTGCTATCAAACTACCCTGTTACTTACAATTTCAGCACTTGCAGACATTACCTTGCTGAAAACCACTTGTCATTTCCTTCTGCTCCTCGTTGGGTTTGACACTCTTACTTATTAAAAATAGCTACAATTGATCCCATATACTTGTGGGTCATCAAGGCTATTTTCTGGCGCCATTGCCGGGGAGTGAAGTGCCTTTGGTAGGTGGAATTTGGTAAGGAAACATTTATATAGTGTGCTGAAATTTACTGTCACTTGTTACTATAGAAAACAATCCTTTGAGGGGTTTGTTCGGGGTATCTTCACCTCGACCGGAACCACAATTAGCTACCCCTCAACCTACTACACCTACTGAAAACATTGAATATGAAATTCCTTCGGGTATGATAGAACAACTGCTAGCTAATCCTTATGTAGGAGATGGAACCGAACATCCTGATATGCACTTGATATATGTGGAACAAATTTATGGATTGTTTAAGCTTGCAGGTTTACCCGGAGATGAAGTTAAGAAGAAGGTTTTCCCTTTATCTTTGAAGGGAAAAGCATTGGCATGGTATAGGCTATGCAATGATATTGGATCTTGTAATTGGAATCGATTGAAATTGGAGTTCCACCAAAAAAATTATCCTATGCATCTAGTTCATCGTGATCGGAATTACATATATAATTTTTGGTCTCGTGAAGGAGAAATTATCGCTCTAGCTTGGGGGAGGCTTAAGTCAATGTTATATTCATGCCCTAATCATGAGCTCTCAAGAGAAATTATTATCCAGAATTTTTATGCTCGGCTTTCTCATAATGATCGATCCATGTTTGATACTTCTTGTGCTGGTTCTTTCATAAAGAAGACTACTGAATTCCGGTGGGATCTTTTGGAAAGAATTAATCGCAACTCTGAAGATTGGGAACTCGATGAAGGTAAAGAGTTAGGTATTAAGCTTAAGTATGATTGTGTTAAGTCTTTTATGAACACTGAAGCTTTTCGAAAGTTTAGCACTAAATATGGACTTGACTCTGAGATAGTAGCCTCCTTTTGTGAATCATTTGCTACTCATGTTGATCTCCCTAAAGAGAAGTGGTTTAAATATCACCCACCTATTAAAGAAGAAATTAAAGAACCAGTACCCGCTAATGAGGAAACTATACTTTATAATGTTGATCCAGTTGTTCCTACTGCTTATATTGAGAAACCACCTTTCCCTGTTAGGATCAAGGAACATACTAAAGTTTCAACTGTGGTCAACAAAATTTATATTAGAACACCTAAACCTGATGAACAAATTAAAGTAGAGCCTAGTGTTGCTATGGTTAAGGATCTCCTGGAAGAAAATGTAGATGGGCATGTTATTTACTTTTGTGAGGAAGCCGCTAGAATTGCCAAACCTAATAAAAAGGATAAACATAGACCTGTTGTTGGCATGCTGTTGTCTCAGTTAAAATAGGAGATCACTGTTATCATGGTTTATGTGACATAGGTGCTAGCGTGAGTGCTATTCCTTTTACCTTATATCAAGAAATTATGAATGATATAGCAACCGCAGAGATAGAAGACATAGATGTTGCTATTAAACTAGCTAATAGAGACACTATTTCACCAATTGGGATTGTTAGAGATGTTGAAGTCTTGTGCGGGAAAATAAAATACCCTAATGATTTTCTTGTTCTTGGTTCCCCACAAGATAACTTTTGTCCCATTATCTTTGGTAGACCTTTCTTGAACACCGTTAATGCTAAAATAGATTGTGAGAAACAAACTGTCGGTGTTAGCTTTGCTGATGAGTCTCATGAGTTTAATTTTTCCAAGTTTAGTAGAAAGCTTCATGAAAAAGAATTGCCTAGTAAGGATGAAATAATTGGTCTTGCTTCTATTGCTGTGCCACCTACTGATCTACTAGAACAATATTTGCTAGACCATGAAAATGATTTACATATGCAGGAAAGAAATGAAATAGATAATATTTTCTTTGAACAACGTCCTCTACTTAAACACAATTTTCCTATGGAAACTCTAGGAGGTCCTCCTCCACCTAAAGGTGATCCTATGTTTCAATTAAAACAATTGCCAAACACTCTGAAATATGCTTATCTTGATGAAAAGAAGATATATCCTGTTATTATTAGTGCTAACCTTTCAGAACATGAAGAGGAAAGATTATAGAAAGTTCTAAGGAAGCACCGAGCTGCTATTGGATATACTCTTGATGATTTAAAGGGCATTAGTCCCACTCTATGTCAGCACAAGATTAATATGGAACCTGATGCTAAACCCGTTGTTGATCACCAGCGTCGGTTGAATCCAAAGATGAAGGAAGTGGTAAGAACAGGAATATTAAAACTTCTGGAAAAAGGTATAATCTATCCTATAAGTGATAGTAGATGGGTAAGTCCTGTTCATTGTGTCCCTAGGAAAGGAGGTATTACTGTTGTTCCTAATGATAAGAATTAACTTATTCCACAATGAATTGTTACAGGCTATAGAATGGTAATTGATTTTAGAAAATTAAATAAAGCAACTAGAAAAGATCATTACCCTCTGCCTTTTATCGATCAAATGCTAGAAAGATTATCTAAGAACACACATTTTTTCTTCCTTGATGGATATTCTGGTTTTTCGCAAATACCTGTTTCTCAACCTGATCAAGAAAAGACCACTTTCACTTGTACCTTTGGAACTTATGCTTATATACGTATGCCTTTTCATTTATGCAATGCACCTGCTACCTTTCAAAGATGTATGGCTGCTATATTCTCTAATTTTTGTGAAAAGATTATTGAGGTTTTCATGGATGACTTCTCTGTTTATGGGAAGTCTTTTGATGATTGTTTAAGCAATCTTGATCGAGTTTTGCAGAGATGCGAGCAAACAAATCTTGTCTTGAATTGGGAGAAGTTCCACTTTATGGTTAATGAAGGTATTGTTTTGGGCCATAAAATTTCTGAAAGAGGCATCAAAGTGGACAAAGCTAAGGTTGATGCAATTGAGAAAATGCCATGTCCTAAAGATATCAAAGTTATTCGTAGTTTCCTAGGTCATGCTGGTTTCTATAGGAGATTTATCAAAGACTTTTCTAAAATTTCTAGGCCTCTTACGAACCTTTTGCAAAAGGATGTCCCTTTTGTTTTTGATGATGATTGTTTAGAAGCCTTCGAAACACTCAAGAAGCCTTAATTTCTGCACTTGTAGTTCAACCACCTGATTGGAAATTGCCTTCTGAGATTATGTGTGATGCTAGTGATTATGCTGTTGGTGTTGTTCTAGGACAAAGAGTTGATAAGAAACTGAATGTTATTCATTATGCTAGTAAAACTCTAGACAGCCCTCAACAAAATTATGCTACTACTGAAAAAGAATTCTTAGCAGTGGTGTTTGCTTGTGATAAATTTAGATCTTACATTGTTGATTCAAAAGTAATTGTTCACACCGATCATGCTGATATAAAATATCTTATGAAAAAGAATGATGCTAAACCTAGACTTATTCGATGGGTTCTCTTGCTACAAGAATTTGATTTAAATATCACTGATTGAAAAGGGGCTGAGAACCCCGTAGCTGATAACTTATCTAGGCTTGATAATGTGCTTGATGACCCACTACCTATTGATGATAGTTTTCCTAATGAGCAGTTAGCTGCAATAAATGTTGCTCATAACACTCCTTGGTATGCTGACTATGCTAACTACATTGTTGCTAAATATTTACCACCTAGCTTTTCATACCAACAAATGAAAAAATTCTTCTATGATTTGACATTACTTTTGGGATGACCCACATCTTTATAAAGAAGGAGTAGATGGTATTATTAGACGTTGTGTACCTGAGCATGAGCAGGGAGAAATCCTACGGAAATGTCACTCCAAAGCTTATGGAGGGCATCATGCTGGAGACAGAACTGCTCACAAGGTATTGCAATCTGGATTTTATTGGCCTACTCTCTTCAAGGATGCCCGCAAGTTCGTCTTATCTTGTGATGAATGCCGAAGAATAGGTAATATCGGTAAGCATCAAGAAATGCCTATGAATTATTCACTTGCGGTTGAACCATTTGATGTTTGGGTATTTGATTACATGGGACCTTTTCCTTCCTCTAATGGGTATACACATATTTTGGTTGTTGTTGATTATGTTACTAAGTGGGTAGAAGCTATTCCAACCAGTAGTGCTGATCACAACACCTCTATTAAAATGCTTAAGGAAGTTATTTTCCCAAGGTTTAGAGTCCCTAGATATTTAATGACTGATGGTGGTTCACACTTTATTCATGGTGCTTTCCGTAAAATGCTTGCCAAGTACGATGTTAACCATAGAATTGCATCACCTTATCATCCTCAGTCTAGTGGTCAAGTTGAACTTAGCAATAGAGAAATAAAATTAATTTTGCAAAAGACTGTCCATAGGTCCCGGAAGAATTGGTCTAAGAAATTAGATGATGCACTTTGGGCCTATAGAACAGCATATAAAAATCCTATGGGTATATCTCCTTATAAAATGGTTTATGGAAAAGCTTGTCATTTGCCTCTTGAGTTAGAACATAAAGCATAATTGGCAATCAAAGAACTCAACTATGATTTCAAACTTGCCTGTGAAAAGAGGTTATTTGATATTAGCTCATTAGATGAATGGAGAACCCAAGCTTATGAAAATACCAAGTTATTTAAAGAGAAAGTTAAAAGATGGCATGATAAAAGAATCCAAAAGCATGAGTTTAAAGTTGGAGAATATGTTCTTTTGTATAACTCTCGTTTTAGATTCTTTGCAGGAAATCTCCTCTCAAATGGGAAGGACCCTATGTTATCGAGGAGGTTTATCGGTCTGGAGCTATCAAAATAAATAATGCCGAAGGTACTAACCCGAATGTTGTTAATGGGCAACGAATAAAACATTATATCTCAGGTACGCCCATTAATGCTGAAAGTAATATTATCCAAACTTTGACACTGGAAGAACACATAAAAGAGTCCTTCCGAAACACTCCGAAATCGTGAAAATAAGGAGGTACGTGATACGGTAAGTAAACGGACTCCGAAAAATCCACAAAAATATTTTCTGTCAGTTTTGGAATATAACAAAAAATAGTAAAATAAGAAACAACCAAGAAGCGTACCCTGGTGGGCACAAGACACCAGGGCGTGCCCAGGTGGGTTGTGCCCACCTCGGGTACCTTCCGGACTCCGTTTTTCTACAATTTGCTTGTCTCCCAAGATAAAAAATCTTTATATACCCCCCCGAACCTATTGATCAACGTATCGCAGAGAAATCTTCTGTTTTATTTTCCTTGCTGTTTTCTGACAGATTTAGCTAGACCAACATCATGTCTTCCTCACCCTCCAACAACGAAGAAGAAGACGCAAGGGTGGTTCAGGAGGATCCAAGGAGAGAGGAAGCTGAAGAGGTTGCTGGTACGTCTCCAACGTATCTATAATTTTGGATTGTTCCATGCTGTTTTATTATCAAGCTTGGATGTTTTATAATCATTTTATAGTCATTTTATATCATTTTTTGGTACTAACCTATTGACATAGTGCCAAGTGCCAGTTGTTTTTTCCATGTTTTTTACATCGCAGGAAATCAATATCAAACGGAGTCCAAATGCCATGAAACTCCACGATGATTTTTTATGGGTCAGAAGGAAGGCAATGGGCCCTGGTTGCACCTGGGGGGTGCCCCGAGGGGGGCACAACCCACCAGGGCGCGCCAGGAGGCCCAGGCACGCCCTGGTGGGTTGTGTCCACCTCGGGTGCCCCCCGGACCGCCTCTTTGCTCTATAAATACCACAATATTCCAGAAACCCTAGGGGGAGCGTCGAAATATTCATCCAGCCGCCATAGAGTCCAGAACCACCAGATCCAATCTAGACACCATCACAGAGGGGTTCACCACTTCCATTGGTGCCTCTCCGATGATGCGTGAGTAGTTCTTTGTAGACCTTCGGGTCCGTAGTTAGTAGCTAGATAGCTTTCTCTCTCTCGCTGAATTCTCAATACAATGGTCTCTTGGAGATCCATATGATGTAACTCTTTTGCGGTGTGTTTGTTGGGATCTGATGAACTTGGAGTTTATGATCAGTCATATCTTTTTATATCCATGAAAGTTATTTGAGTTTCTTTGATCTCTTATATGCATGATATCTTATAGCCTCGTATTTCTTCTCCGATATTTGGGTTTTGTTTGGCCAACTTGATCTATTTGTCTTGCAATGGGAAGAGGTGCCCGGTAGTGGGTTCGATCTTACGGTGCTCGATCCCAGGGACAGAAGGAGAAACGACACGTATGTATCGTTGCTACTAAGGATAAAAAGACGGGATCTATATCTACCGCCATATAGATAAACGGATCTTGTCTACATCATGTCATCGTTCTTATTGCATTACTCCGTTTTTCCATGAACTTAATACACTAGATGCATGCTGGATAGCGGTCGATGTGTGGAGTAATAGTAGTAGATGCAGGCAGGAGTCGGTCTACTAATCTTGGACGTGATGCCTATGTAATGATCATTGCCTGGATATCTTCATGAGTATTTGAAGTTCTATCAATCGCCCAACAGTAATTTGTTTACCCACCATTTGCTATTTTTCTCGAGAGAAGCAACTAGTGAAACCTATGGCCCCCGGGTCTTTCTTCTCATATATTTGCCTTGCGATCTACTTTTCCTTTGCATTTTTATTCAGATATATTAAACCAAAAATACAAAAATACCTTGCTGCATTTTATCTTTATTTATTTTATTTGGCGTTCGATCTATCAATCTACTACAATTTACCTCACGTCCACTTGCCAATTTATGGCGCCGTTACCCAAAAGGGATTGACAACCCCTTTAACACATTGGGTTGCGAGGTGTTGTTATTTGTGTGCAGGTGCTGTTTACGTTGTGCTGCTTGATTCTCCTACTGGTTCGATACCTTGGTTACATAACTGAGGGAAATACTCTACCGTCGTTGTGCTACATCATCCCTCCCTCTCTGGGGAAATACCGACGTAGTTCTAGCTGCCATCAAGGAGAATTTCTGGCGCCGTTGCCGGGGAGGATCATCAACATAACCAGGTTCCTAATGAAAAATCTCATCTACTTGCAATTTACATTATTCACCATTTGCCTCTCGTTTTCCTCTCCCCCCACTTCACAAAAATTTGTCGTTTTATTCGCCCTCTTTTTCGTTCGCCTTTTTCTCGTCAGATCTCATGTTTGCCTGTGTTGCCATGTGCCTTCTATTTGCTTGCATCTTTGCTTGCTAAAGATCTGTTGATATGGATCCTCATCCACTTGCTAATCTTTTCAAAAGATCCAATTATGATGAACCTATTCCTAGTGAATTGAGTTCACTAGATTATCTTTATGAATTTTTGCTTGAGATTCGTGAATCTGAAAATGTGATGAAGAAATTTATGAAGTGATTCATGATATCTCCTTGAATGAAAATCATGATTGCAATTATTTTACTATAAATTCTATTAATGTCAATTGTGCTAATAATAGGCAAAACCCCAAGCTTGGGAATGCTAATTTTGCTATATCCACTACTTGTTGCAATGATCATGATTGGGGCGATTCTTCTTATGATCTTGAAAATTTATTTAAGCCTCATGATGAATATGTTTGCAATAATATTGAAAGTGGGTTTGGAAGAGCGTCAACTTTAGGTAAAATTGATCCCACTATTTTGGAAGAGTGTCAACTTTGCATGCATGTGGATCATAAAAAGAAAATTTTATCTGATAGCTATATTGTTGAATTTGATTATGATCCTACATATAATTATTATGAGAGAGTAAAATATGGTAGTAGAAATTTTTATGTTACTAAATTACCTCTCGTTTTGTTGAGATCGTCAATGTTTTACTCCTCTTCTTTGCTTATGTTAGATGTTTCTTGTGTTGCTAATTTGTTTGCTTATAAAATTCCTATGCATAGCAAGTATGTTAGACTTAAATGTGTTTGTCATATGTTTCATGATGCTCTCAGTGTGTTTCAATTCTTATCTTTCGTGTGAGCATCATTGAAATTTTATGCATAGCTAAGGGTGTAAAACTATAGCGCTTGTTGGGAGGCAACCCAATGAATAAATTTTATTTTTGCTTTTTGCTTTCTGTTCTTGTGTGTTAACACAATTATGCTACTGTTATGATTGTGTTTTTTGTGTTTAAATTAGTGTTTGTGCCAAGTAAAACCAATAGGATCTTCTTGGGTAATAGTTGTGTGATCTTGCTGAAAAAGACAGAAACTTTGTGCTCACGAAAATAATTGTAAAAATTCACCAAATCATGATAAAATGCTAATTATTTTTGCATAAGATCAATATACAAATTATCTAGGTTTTACTAGTTCTTCAGAATTTTTGGAGTTCCAGAAGTATTCGAACAAATCAGATTGCTACAGACTGTTCTGTTTTGATAGATTCTGTTTTCTTTGTGTTGTGTGCTTATTTTGATGGCTCTATGGTTTTCTTTGATGAGTTTTTGCCATAGAAAAGTTGGAATATAGTAGATATAATACAAAAACAAAATAATAATTGGTTTGATACAACACTTATAGTAGTGGTTTATTTTTCTTACACTAATGGATCTCACGAAGGTTTTGTTGAGTTTTGTGTGATTCAAGTTTTGGGTTATCTTATGATGGATGAAGGAAGAATGTAAGAGCCTAAGCTTGGGGATGCCTATTTGAGAGAGCTAAAATTATATGACTAGTTAGAATTTCTCTCTATGCTTCACTTAATTCTTTTATGAGCTAGGACTTGCTCTAGTGCTTCACTTATATCTTATTGAGCACGGTGTGCTTTCTTATTTTTGAAGAAATGCTCTCTTGCTTAACTTAGATTTGTTTCAGAGTTAGTAAAATCTTGAATAAATTCTCTCTTGCTTCACTTAAACTATTTTGAGAGAATGAAAATTTGTTATACTCATGATCTTCACTTATATTTGTTTGAGCTTATGAAAAGCAACACATAAAAATTAGTCCCAAAGTGATGGATATCCAAGAAGGATAAAGTAAAAGAAAATGTCATGAAGATAATTGGACAAAATAAACTTGATTCTTAGTAGTAGTTTTGAGATATGATGATGTGATATGTGAGTTATGTTGATGAGTAATTGTGCTCTAGTAAGAATATTGGTGTTAAGGTTTGTGATTCCCTATGCGTGCATGAAAGTCAATAATCATGCAATGAAAATTATATCCTACTTGGGGTGCATTATTCGGTGTTAATTATGCTTAATGCTTGCTTATGAGATTATTCGTTTCTTGGTTGGTCGCTTCTCAATCTTTTTGCTAGCCTTCATTTTGCACTAAGTATGACCTCTACTTGTGCATCC